>NC_138578.1:1887136-2487136 GCF_964289735.1 Phaethon aethereus
TCTCGTTTCTCCTTCTCGTTTCTCCTTCTCGTTTCTCCTTGTCGTTTCTCCTTCTCGTTTCT
Organism: Phaethon aethereus; assembly: GCF_964289735.1. Taxonomy (NCBI): domain Eukaryota; kingdom Metazoa; phylum Chordata; class Aves; order Phaethontiformes; family Phaethontidae; genus Phaethon; species Phaethon aethereus. The sequence goes on from NC_138578.1 coordinate 1,887,199, forward strand.
CCTTCTCGTTTCTCCTTGTCGTTTCTCCTTCTCGTTTCTCCTTCTCGTTTCTCCTTGTCGTTTCTCCTTCTCGTTTCTCCTTGTCGTTTCTCCTTCTCGTTTCTCCTTCTCGTTTCTCCTTCTCGTTTCTCCTTCTCGTTTCTCCTTCTCGTTTCTCCTTGTCGTTTCTCCTTCTCGTTTCTCCTTCTCGTTTCTCCTTGTCGTTTCTCCTTGTCGTTTCTCCTTGTCGTTTCTCCTTCTCGTTTCTCCTTCTCGTTTCTCCTTCTCGTTTCTCCTTCTCGTTTCTCCTTCTCGTTTCTCCTTGTCGTTTCTCCTTCTCGTTTCTCCTTCTCGTTTCTCCTTCTCGTTTCTCCTTCTCGTTTCTCCTTCTCGTTTCTCCTTGTCGTTTCTCCTTGTCGTTTCTCCTTCTCGTTTCTCCTTCTCGTTTCTCCTTCTCGTTTCTCCTTCTCGTTTCTCCTTCTCGTTTCTCCTTCTCGTTTCTCCTTCTCGTTTCTCCTTCTCGTTTCTCCTTCTCGTTTCTCCTTCTCGTTTCTCCTTCTCGTTTCTCCTTCTCGTTTCTCCTTCTCGTTTCTCCTTCTCGTTTCTCCTTCTCGTTTCTCCTTCTCGTTTCTCCTTCTCGTTTCTCCTTCTCGTTTCTCCTTCTCGTTTCTCCTTCTCGTTTCTCCTTCTCGTTTCTCCTTCTCGTTTCTCCTTCTCGTTTCTCCTTCTCGTTTCTCCTTCTCGTTTCTCCTTCTCGTTTCTCCTTCTCGTTTCTCCTTCTCGTTTCTCCTTCTCGTTTCTCCTTCTCGTTTCTCCTTCTCGTTTCTCCTTCTCGTTTCTCCTTCTCGTTTCTCCTTCTCGTTTCTCCTTCTCGTTTCTCCTTCTCGTTTCTCCTTCTCGTTTCTCCTTCTCGTTTCTCCTTCTCGTTTCTCCTTCTCGTTTCTCCTTCTCGTTTCTCCTTCTCGTTTCTCCTTCTCGTTTCTCCTTCTCGTTTCCTTCGTTTCTCCTTCTCGTTTCTCCTTCTCGTTTCTCCTTCTCGTTTCTCCCTTTCTTTATCCTCCTTTCCTTTTTCTTGTCCTCGCTGCTTTTCCTCGCTGCTTTTCCTCGCTGCTTTTCCTCGCTGCTTTTCCTCGCTGCTTTTCCTCGCTGCTTTTCCTCGCTGCTTTGGTACTGTTCATGCTGAAGTGAAACAAAGAAAAGGCCAGGCCTGGACATAAGGACTTTGCTTCAAGGGAGCCAAGAGCTGTCCCTGAAGGATGCAGGACACCCCTGACGCACAGGCAACCCCGGCACCCCAGCCCCTCCAGCACGCTGCCGGAACCCTCCTGGCCTCGGCCGGCGTCGCAGGGAGGCGACTCTGGCAAGACGGGCTCCAGGGGCGCCGGGACCGGCAGACGCGCGGCAGGAACGCCGCAGCCGCGGAGTCGCTTTGCCGAGTGTTTCTGTGATCGGGAACCGTTCGTGTGGTGCCAGGGACTCGTCAAACTTGTGGGACCGGAATGTTTGCAGGGTGCGGGAACCCCAGTGAGCCCACGTGTGGGGTGCCCCGGCGTGGGGGGACGCCTCACGCGCGCCAGTAAGGATTCCCTCCTGCCAACCGGTGCTCGCGGCCCAGCCTCTCCCCTCGGGCGGCACGGGCCGGCTGCGAATCTCTTGGCAGGTCCTGGGCCCCGCTTGGCTCCTCGGCGCTGGGGCAGCACGGGGCAGCCGCCGGCGAGGGCTCAGTTTCCCTCCGCCCCCGGTGCGGGGTCCCGCCGCAACCCAGGGCGAGGACGAGCTCTCCCGCCAAAGCGGCGTTTGCCTGCGCCCACGGCGTTTGCTCCCTCCGGGGAGCCGGCACGGGAGGAGGCGCCGGGGACGCGTTTGCACCGGGGGTCCCCGAGCACCCACAGTGGGGCATATGGGGGTGGTTCTGGGCACCTTGTGAAGCTGTTGTTTGACTGAAAACCTTCTTTTTCAGCTCAAAATGTGCTGTGGTGGGAGCAAAGGACGCCCCAGGGACCCACACTGGCTCCTGCAGCCCCGTCGGAGAGATGGTGAAGCCAGCCTGGCCGGGCCCGGGGAGCGACGGTCACCCGGGTGTCACCAGTGCCTCAGGAGGTGTCGGTGCCCTGGCGAGGCCGTGTGGCTGTGCCGACGCGTGGGGCAGGCTCATCCCGGCACCCGGGCAAGGAGCTCGGCCCAAGGCATCGAGTGGCAGGAGACGCCAGTGAGGAGGCCGCGCCGGGTGAGGTGAGTGCCCCGAGGCGGCAGCTGAGCGGAGTTTCCCAGTGGGACCGGCGCGCTCGGCTGCCGGGGCTGGCCGTGCCCGTGGGGATCTGGGGGTGCCCCGGGGAGCGGTTTTCTGCTCGGGGCGCTTTGGCTTTGCCCCTCGCCCTGCTGGCGGGGTGGCCGAGGGATGGGGAGAGCGGGCGCCACGTGCCTGGGGGGCAGGAGCGGGCGCTATTGGGGTCGGGCCCAGACCCCGCTGGCACTGGTGCGGTGCCGGCCCAGCCCCAGCCCGGGGCTGCTGGAGTCGGTCTGTGCCGCTGCCGCGCAGGACAGGGCCTTTCAGCCAGGCCCCAGCTCTCACCTGCCCTTCGGGGAGAAATGGGGCATTTTGGGTGCCCCGTCCCCATCGCTCCCTCCCCTCCCATCTAGGGTGCGCGGGGCTGGGCTGCTGCGCAGGGGCCGAGCAGAGCTGCCCCTGCCTGGGGAGGCAGCCGGGTTTGCAGGGCAGCAGCTCCGGGGGCTCTTTGGGCTGGGCCAGGAGCCGATTGTCCCACCTCTCTTGCTGTGCAGGGACAGACAGATGGACGGCCGAAGGAGCCCTAGGAAGAAGCCGGGCTGCCTGCGCTGACGCTGCTGCCTGCATCCGCCCACCCAGAGACGCTGCGGGGGCCGCGCAGTGCCAGCGCGGCTGTTTGGGCCCCCTTGGTTTGTTGATTCGGCCTCCTGTTTGGGTCAGGTCCAGCTCCTGGATGGCGCCAGCCCCAGTTCATTTGCGTCTCCAGTTTGTTTCTGCTCTGGTTGCAGTTCCAGCTTGTTTGTGGCTCCATTTCTTTGTACCTCCACCTCCAGGTCACTGGATTCTGCCCCCATTCATTGCAGCTCCAGCTCCTGGACAGCACCAGTTTGGTTCTGGCTCCACTTTGTTTGCAGCCCCAGCCCCAGCCCCAGCCCATTTGTGGCTCCATTTTGTTGTGCCTCCAGCTCACCTGTAGCTGCAGCTTGTTTCAGCTTCAGCTCCAGCTCCTTCCTGGCTTGTGGCCAGGTCGTAAATCAATCACTGTCATGACTTGTATATGAATATGACCTGTCATAACTGTACCGTGTCTCAATTATGAACTAACGAGTGGACGCCTCTTCCGGGGCTTGCGCGCGCGCCTTCAATAAAGAGTGGGAAAAGCACCTTTCGCTCCAGAGACTATCTCAGACGTTTAATTCGGCCTGGTGCATGCCAGCCTCCCCGGCGTCGGGGAACAACGCGACCGGACCCCCACCTCCGGTGGGGGTCCACGCGCCCTGCCCACCCCCCTCCCTCCAGCCCCCAACACCCACCCACCTCCCTCCCACCCTCCCCACAGCCCCCCAACACCCACCCACCTCCCTCCCAACCTCCCCACAGCCCCCCAACGCCCTCCCGCCCCCCAAGCCCCGCAGCCGCGGCCAACCCGGCCCCTGGGGTTGGGCCCAGAAACAGCCGACGGGGTCCCCGTTTCTGAGCCCAAACGCGCAGGACTCGCTCGCTGCCCCCGAGCCCCTTTCCCAGCCCCACGGAACGCGGCTCCGTTCCCGGCCCTGGGAAGCGCCCGGCTCGCTCCCTGCTGCTGAGCCCCGCACCCGGCCCCAGGCTGCGAGTCCCCAAAAACCCCAGCCCCCGTGTGTTGTCGGGATGGGCCCGGGAGCCCCGGCGGGGTCCGGCGGTGCTTGGGAACTGGACGGGGGGACCCGCGGAGCGGGCCCGGCCCCGTGTGGCCGCGGGCGGCGAGAACGGGGACGGGGGGCACCGGCTCCGGCCCTCCGGGCTTTATTCCCCGGCGCCCCGAGCCCCGTCCGCTCCTCCGCGAAAGCTCCGGCAGCGCGGCCGCCCGGGCACCGGCGCTGGCCCACCCGCCCCGGCATCGACCCAACCCCGCGGCCGCGGCCCCGTCGCCGCTGCCGCCCCCCGAAGCCGCTGCCCCGGGTCACCCCCCGCCTCACGGCCCCAGCCGCGGCCCCACCGCCCCCGGTTCCCCGTCCGGGCCCCGCGCCTGCCTCGCGCCGAGCCCCCCCGCCTCACCTGCCCCCGCCGGGGGAGCCCGGCCCGGCCGCTGCCGCCCCGGGGCCGCGGGCGGCGCCACCGGAGGGAAAGAGAAAAGGGGGAGCGACGGCGGCCGCCGCGGCTCAAATGTGCTCGGCCCCGCCCCGCGCAGGCGCCCTGCGGCCCCGCCGGCTCGCACCTGTGCCGGGCCGCGCCCCGCGCAGGCGCCCTGGGGCAACGCCCACTCGCACCTGTGCCAGGCCCCGTTCCGCGCAGCCGCGAAGAGGCCCCGCCCATGCGCACCTGTTCCAAGTCCCGCCCCGCGCAGCCGCGCCGAGGCCACGCCCCCGCAGCCGCGCCGAGGCCACGCCCCTCACACCTGTGCTAGGACACGCCCCGCGCAGGCGCGCGGAGGCCACGCCCCTCACACCTGTACTAGGCCCCGCCCCGCGCAGGCGCGCGGAGGCCACGCCCCTTCCCGCCCCGACCCGCGCAGGCGTCTCCTTTTCTACCGGCAGAGCGGCGCCGGCGGCGTTGGCTGCGGACGCCGGTGGCGGGTCTGGGGCGTCAGGCGGGACCGGTCGCTTGGGAAGCGGGGACGGAGCTTCGGCAGGGCCGGGGCTTTTGCGGAGCTCGGGGCCGGTGAGGCCGGGCAGGGACTGGGCCTCGCGGGCGCGTGGGGCCGGGGCCTTGTCGGTGTTCGCCTCTCCCCGGCAGGGTCGGGCGCGAGTCCCGGGCCGGAGGACCGCAGCAGCGCTGGGGCTGGGCCCGGCCCCAGCCGACGGCCTCGGACTGGGCCTTGCTGACTCCGTCCCGCCGTCCGGGGCCGAGGAGTCTCGCTCCGGGGCCGGGCCTCGGGTGGATACTGGCGGCCGGGCCCTGGGGCCAAAATGCCGCGGCTGCCGCCTGCCCGGGGCTGGGGGTGCCCTCCGGGGCTGCGGCCACGGTCCCACGGGGCAGTGGTGGCTCTGCCGGTGCCGGCTCGCGGCGCGGAGGCGGTGGCTTCGTACCGGCGCTGCCCAGAGGCTGGTGAGGGCCGGGCCCAGCCCCGTGCAGTCCCGGGTGCGGAGGCTCCGGTCGCTGCCGTCTGTCCCGGCACAGCCACGGGCTCCTCCCCAGCCCCGGGGCTGGGCTCTGCCGCGGGCCCCGACTCAGGGCTCGGTCTTGCTCCCCCAGCCTGACCACGGGCGCTGTGAGCCCGGCTCCAGCCCCACAACATGCGGGGCCGGGGCTCTGCTTCCAGCCCCTGCAGGCGGGGCTTGGTCTGGGAGCCCTAAAGCCGGCCGGGGAGCCCTGGCTCGAGCCCCCAGCACACCCCGGGGCGCTCTCGGCCGCAGCGCTGGCCGGGTGAGCCCTGCTGCACAGGCCCCGAACACGCAGCTCTGGGTCTCTGCTTCTGAGGGCAAAGTGCGGGACCCAGCTGGGATTCAGGGGCTGAGAACACAGGCCTGACTTAGTCTCTGTTTCTGAGCTGGAAGCCTGCCCGCGTGAGCCTCCTTCCCAGCCCCCAAAACGCAGCACTTGGTCTCTCTTTGTGAGCCTGGTCCCGAGTCCCCGCGATAGAGGACTTCTTAGTCTCTGTTTCTGAGCCCCTAATGAGCCCCGTGTCGCAACTCCAAAATGCAGCACTTGGTCTCTGTTTCGGAGCTGGAAGCCTGGCCACATGAGCCTCATTTCAAGCCACCAAAACGCAGCACTTCTTGTTCTCTGCTTCTCAACCCCCAAACTGGCCACATGAGCCTGGTGTCACAACTCTGAAACACAGCACTTGGTCTCTCTCTGTTTTTGAGCCTGGAATCTGGCCATATCAGCCTTGTGTTGAGCCCCCCCAAATGCAGGACTTCTTTGTCTCAGTGTCTTGGCTGCAAGCACTGGCCAGATGAGCCGGGTGTTGAGGCCCAAACACACAGCACTTAGTCTCTGTTTCTGAGCCCCCAAACTGGCCACATGAGCCTGGTTGCAAGACTTCAAAACGCAGCACTTCACTTTACTCTCTTTCTCTAAGCTGGAACCTGTCCACTTGAGCCCCCAAAACTTTTAGTCTCCCTTTGTGAGCCTGGTTTCAAGCACCCAACATGAGCCCAGTGTCACAACTCCAAAACGCAGGACTTTTAGTCTCTGTTTCTGAGCCCTAAGTCTGGCCACATGAGCCTTGTGTCGAGCCCCTCAAACTGGCCAGATGAGCCTGGCTGCAGGACTCCAAAACACAGCACTTACTTACTTACTTACTTACTCACCGAGCTGGAAGCCTGGCCACACGAGCCTTGTTCCCAGCCCCCCAAACGCAGCACTTTTAGTCTCTGTTTTAGAGCCCCCAGATTGGCCAAATGAGCCCAGTGTCACAACTCCAAAATGCAGCACATAATGTCTGTTTTGGAGCCCTAAACCTGGCCACATCAGCCTTGTGTTAAGCCCCCAAAACGCAGCACTTACTTACTTACTTACTTTCAGTTTCCAAATTGAGCTCCCCCCCCCAACACAGGACTGGGTCTCTGTTTCTCAGCTGTAACACTGGGCAGGCGACCTGGGGTTTCAAGCCCCTCCAAACTCAGCACTTCGTGTCTGTTTCTTATGTGGTTGTGTGACCCCCCAAAATGCAGGACTTTTAGTCTCTCTGTGCGAGCCCCAAACCTGGCCACATGAGCCTTGTTCGAGTCCCCAGCACGCAGGACTCGGCCTCTGGTTTTGAGCTGCAGGACTTGGTCTCTGGTTCTGAGCCGGGCATCTGCCACATGAACCTCGTGTCGAGGCCCCAAAACGCAAGTCTGGGTCTCTGGGTCTCTGTTTTCACGCCCCACATGCAGGACTGGCTCTCGGCTGTAACCTTGGCCAGATGAACCCGGGTTTCGAGCCCCCAGAACACGGGACAGGGTCCCTGTTTCTGACGGCCACACGAGCCTGGTTCCAGGGCTACACGACGCGGGGCTCCGTCCTTCACTTCGAGCCCCCAAACTGCAGCCCCTGGTCTCTGGTTCTGCGCCGGTTTCCAGCCCAGGCAGGCAGGGCCTGGGCTCCGTTCCTCGGGCGCAGCGGGGCCCAGCGAGCCGCAGTTGCCGCTCCGGGACGCGGGGCTGGGCGACTCTGAGCCCGGTGCCGACCGAGGGAGCCGGGCCCCGAGCCCGGCCTGGCAGAGCTGGGCCCGGGGCCTGCGACCCCCAAGCCGGCAGGGCCGGGTCTCTGCTCCCACGACGGACTCGTGCAGCGGCCTCAGCGCCGTGGGGCCCAGCCCCACACCCCGCCGCGGCCCGTCGCTGCCTGCGAGCCCCAGAACCAGCCGCCGGGGCTGCAGCGCGCCGGGCCCGGGCTGTGTCCCGGGCGCCACACACCGGCCCGGTGCCCCGCTCCCCCGCCGGGCCCGGGCTCTGTTCCGGACCCCCCGCAGCCGCCGGCAAGGCCCGGGGACGCGGGATTCGCTCTCGGCTCCGCCGCCCCCGGCCGGGGCTGGGTTCCCGCTCCCGGCCCCGCCGAGCCTCGGTCCCCCGCGGGCCCGGCCCTGGCAGCCCTGGCCTGGCTCCCGGCTCGGCGCCCCGAACCCGGCTCCCGAACCCTGCGGGTGGCGCCGGGCCCGAGAGCCCCGGCGGCGTTAGAGAACGGGCCGGGGCCGCTCGGCCGGGGGCGGCGGGCTCCGGCGCCGCGAGCTTCATCCCCCGGCCCCGCCCACTTCCGCGGTGGGCCCCGCCCACGGCCGTGCTAGGCTCCGGGCCCCGCCCACGGCCGTGCTAGGCTCCGGGCGCCGCCCCGGGTCCTGCCGCCCGCCCGCTCGGCCCCCGGCCCGTGGCGTCATCGATGTCGCAGGGTCAGGCGCACCCGCGGGGGAGAGAGAAACTCCCGTCCGCAGCCACAGCTCGCTCGTGACGCCGCCGCGCGCGTGGGGGCGGGGTGAGGAGGCGCCGCTCTCCCCCCGCACGGCTTTTCCCCCCGTGCGCTCGCGGCCGAGGGGCAGTGCTGCGGCTCGCGCTGACATTTAGGGCGTCACCTGTGACGGCGACAGCGCGAGGGCCGGCGTCGCCACGGGAGGAGGGAGCGGGGAGGGGAGCGCGGCGACGCCTTCCCCCCCCGTGGCCACAGGGCGCCGCGGGACAAGCGGCGGCTCGCGGGGCCTCCCGAGACTCGCGTCCCCCCGGGCCGGGCGGGGAACGCGTCTGTCTCCGCGCGGCCGCTCACGCGGCGCCGGCGCCGAGCCCGACCCGCGAAGCCACGCGAGTTTGTGCCCCCGTCCCGGTCCGGCCGCAGCCCGCGGCCCCACTCGCCCCCCGCTCCACCCGCCGGCGCGGCCGGGCCGGCAGCTGCGGCTCCGCGGCGGGGCGAGGGGGCTCCCCACGGCCGGCACGAGCACGGGGACCCCCCCGGCCGGCGCTGGGCACCGGCCGCCCCCGCGGCCACCAGCTGCCGGGGTGCGGGCAGCCCCGGGCGAGGGAGCGGAGCCGCCCCCGCAGCCCGGCCCGCGGCCCGGCTGCCCCCCAGGCCCCTGCCCGGCCCGCCCCGGGGCTGGGTCCTTCCCCCTCGGCCGGGAGCGCCCGCAGCTGTGGGGCTGCCCCCGCTGCTGCTGGGAGCCGAGCAGGGAGCGAGAAGGAAGAAAAAGGGCAAAAAGGAAAACATAGAAAAAGGGCAAAAAAGGAAAACATAGAAAAACTAAACGGAATAAACAAAAAAAGCCCAACAATAAAAGGCAGCGGCGCAGGAGGAGGGAAGGGGTCAGCAGACCCCCCTGCCCAGCCCCACGGCAGGGGGGGAGGCCGCTGAAGCAGCAAAACTGACCCCCCCCCAGCCCCTGCCTGGCAAAAAAAAGCAGCCCGTCACGCACGGAGGCTGGGCAGATTTGGGGTGTGGGGCAGAGCGTGGCGGTGGGGTTTCCATCCCTCCGGACCTGCTTCCCTCTCGGCGCGCTCCCCAGGTAGGGCCGGTGAGGATCATTTCTGCTGGATTTTGTCCTGTGTCCAGGTTCGACTTTGGTCGCTAGAAGATAATAAGGTGCTGAATTTTCGTTTTTCGGGGGTAAGTGGAAAGCTCAGCTCTAAGGAGACCCCGCGGAGCTCTGCGCCGCTCCCAGAAGAAATCGGGGACGGCGTTGGGACAGACGTACCTGGGCACGGTTCGGCTGCGACCGGGACCGACCCCCGTGAGCGCAGGGTGGCGGGGAGACCCTCAGGCGAAGTGCTCGTAGGCGCCGCTGCACCCCTCCCCAAAGCCAGAGACCCCCGCCCAGCGGGGGTGGGAATTTTAGCCCATGCTGTACAGCTTTCCGGGGCGTGCCCTGGAGTTGAGCTTCCCAGGGTCACGGCCGGCATTTCCCAGCACCGGTGTTCCCCCGGTGTTGAACACCCTGGCGTGGGGGTTCAGCGATGCTGCCCACGCTCATGGGATGGTTTTTCAGGGAAGGAGACCCAGAGGCAGGGGCTGGATGCTCCCGATGGGACCCAGCCTGGCGTCTCCTTAATTATGGTGCCTGACGAGGGCTGCTGTGCAAGCGGTTCGAAGGGACAGGAGAGCACCCCAAACCTACCTCTCCGAAATCCTGCCCTGGTCGCAGCGTGGGGTGAGCGGGTGGGCAGGACCCGAGCCGCTGCCGCGCGGGGACGGGAGGCAGGACCACCGTCCTGGCAAACGCACAGCGTGCCATTGCTCTCCGGGGGTGGGCACGTCTGCGCTCGGGTATTTCCCGACGTGTTTCTCAGGCTCGCTTGGGTTTCCCCTTCTCTAATTCTTCCTTACCTTCACCTGCTGAGAAGGTGAGGCTGGAGCGCGGGGAAATCTTGTGTATGGGGCGCCTTACAGACATACGTTACAGGCGCACATCTCCTGTAAAATATATATATACACACACACATGCATATTACAGAAGCATCCGAGCACAGGTGAGCGCGCACCCCCCTTATTGTGTTACAGAGGCACCTTGCAGAACCCAAACCCCGGGGGATTCGGGCGCAGCGGGGCGGTGAAGGCAGCTTCCCATCCCGGAGGGGCCGAATTCGGCGGGGGCGCGGGCAGGAGGGCTGGCTGATAACTCTTCCCGTCCCGCTCCATCGGCGACCGAGCTGTTATAACCGTCCCCCGGCCCCGCGGTGATTTTACACGCCATTATCTTCCACCCCTCGCCCGCAGCTATTGCGGGACTGGCCCAAGAAACGAGCCCGCAGGTCCCAGACCTGGAGGGTGGCCCGAGGCTAGCGGCAACCAGCTCAAAGGCCGCTTGCCCCCAGGAGTTGCAAACCTTCTGTATGCTGGCCTGGGAAAAGGGATGGTTTGGTTGCTCTCGTCACGACGGAGCTCTTAACCCCCCCCGCGGAGCGTCGCCGGCCTGTCCGCCCATGAGAAGCCACCCGAGAGGAGCCGGTCGCTCCAGCAAACGCGGCTGACCCGCGGCAGCGGTGGCTAAATGTTTATTTTGCAGCTCCCTCGGGCCACAGGTGCCTTCTGAAATAAGCTGCCCCCGACCCCGGTGGCTCTGCCGCCCCGAGCGCCGGCCCGGCCCCTTGCCAGTGCCACCCCCCCCACACCCCTTCGGCTGCAGCTCCCGGGGGGCTCCCGGGCACCGCCGCCAGCCCGAGGGAGGGAAAAAGCGACGCACGCCCTCAGAGAGCGGCGAACCGTCGGGCACGACGCCCGGCCGTCGGGCGGGAGTCACCCTGACCCAGCGCCGGCGCGACGCGGTCACGGCGGCGCGGGGCGCCGCGTCGGGCCACCGTCGCCTTGCGGAGCCGTTGTCCCCGCCCCATCAGCGCCCCGGGAGGCTCGGCTGTGCTTGCGCCCCAAAAGCGCCGGCTCCCTCCTGGCGCAGAGGACCCGTTTATCGGCCCGGCCGGACGCGGCTTGGCGCTGGCGGGACGCTGGGGATGCTTCCCCTGGCTCCCCTCGTCACCGGCGTCGCGCCCGTCGCGGGCGGGAAGACCCTGCCTGAGGTCCCACGGCAACGCGCCCCCGTTTCGCCCAGTTAATGATTAAAATCGGTCCGGTTTTGGAGGCGCTGGCACCCCGGCTGTGGGGGGCGGGCCACGGGGGCTCGCCCTCTGCCCCGCCGCCGGGATTAATCGTTCACCCGGCCGCGAGCCCTACCGCCATATAAAGTTCGGGATGGGCTTCCCGGCGCTGCTTTTTGGCCAGAGGAGAGACACCAGCCCCAACATGCCGGCAGCCCTGGCCCTGCTGCCGCTGCTGCTCTTAGCCGCCACGCACGCCGAGCACCGAGGTGAGGGAATTTATCACGTGCCCGGGGCTTTGCTCTTCCCCGGGGACGGGGCTGGGGTCCCTCGGCTGCGGGTGGCCTCCCCTCTCCCCAGCCCACCGCCAAATTGCCGGGCAGGACTCCGAGAGAGGAAAGGGAAGGCGTGGGACGACGTTTCGGTACCCGGGACCCCCTGCTGGGGCGACGCTGGAGGAGCCGGGAGGGGAAGAGGCTGGGCTGGGGTCGGCGGAGAGGGCCGTGTCGCGGGGCCCCGCGTCTTTCCTTTGCAAGGGAAAAAGAGATTTTCCGACCCCCTTCACGAGCACCACTTCCCTCTAAAACCCACCGCCCGGGTGCAAACGGTGCTCTGTGCCACCCTTGCTCCCTTCACGGCTCCGCGGGGAATCGTCCACCTGCCAGAAAGCCCCGCGAAAGCCCCTCGTACAGCTCCCATCTCGCTTTGTGAAAAGAAAAATGCCTCTGTTCCTGCGAGGAAAGAAAATAGCCTTTTACCACGGCTTCCCCTTTTTTCGTGGTGCTAGCGGCCTCTCCAAGCCCCCTTCAGCCTTTCTATCCCTCTAAGGCAACGTGACCCTCGGTGTAACGGCACGTAACCCCTCGGTTTTGGGGAGGTGACCCCACTCCGCGCTACGATACCAGTAAATGCTGGTATCAGTATTTACCCTGCCCATGCCAAAGTCTAACCAGTGCGGCTTGTAGCAAAAATCAATAGCGTTTTTCCAGGGATGAGAGAGTCGCCGGGGGTGTCTCCACTGCCGGGTGCCGCAGGGCTCGGCTGCTTCCCTTCGCAAGGGAAAACGAGGTTTTCTGGCCCCCTTCACGAGCACCATTTCCGCTCCTGACCTCCACAGCTCCCAGCCCTTACAGTCTCCGCACCCTGCCCAAAAAACCCACACCGGGCACGTCATTCTGTTCGGACGAGGGGCCAAGGCTATAGGTAAATCCTATAGCTCTCCCGGCTACAGGGAGGGCTTTTCCCGCTGGCTGCAGGGCTGGAGCCGCAGCCTGGGTACCAGAGGTGCTTCTCCGCGCCCGGCAGCACAGCAGCAGCCTTTGCTGGTCTGCAGCACCCTGCCAGCCTCTCCCCAGGGGCTTCCACCGAGTCTGGCTGGAGGAAAAAAGCAACTGTGTTAAAGAAAAAAATAAAATAAAAATAGAAGTCCTCAAGTGAACAAAGGAAGAGCCCCGCAGCCTTTGGACCGCGTTTCGCGGTGGCGTAGCATCCCTCGTCGCCACGCCGCTGCCGGGGCGGGCAGCGGAAAAGAAAGCGAGGGCAGAAGAGGGGGGTCAAGTTCCCCAAAAACGAGCATTTTCTCTGGCAAAAAGCCTAAGTCCTGAATTATTTCCCGTAGGAGACTCAACCAAGCAGGGCCGTGCTGCTTTGGGGTTTATGTTTTCTGCAAGGAAGATGACTGCTGGCAACGAGCTCCGTTGCCACCCAACGGGCTTTTCACTGCGAAAGCCGGCCTTCTCCCAAACCCCAGCAGGCGCAGGCTCGCCCGGTCCCGGCTCCCCGGCCACCAGCCGGGCTGCGCCCGAGCGAGCCGCGGCACAAACCCTGCTCACAAATCCTCCTTCTTCTGCGCCGACAGGTAAAGCTTATGTCCGGGACAAAGTCTGTCAGGAGTTCAAGACCCTGGGGAAGGAGGAATTCCGAACCCTGTAGGTACCTCCTGCCGTCTTTGCCCTCGCAGGACACTCGGCACCTAAGCCAAGATTAAAAAAAAAAAAACACAAAACAAAAACAAAACAAAACAAGAAAACCCCAAGAATTATCTTAGACCGGGGGAGATTTATTCACCCCCTGCAAATGAGGGCTCCCATTGCTCTTAACAGCAGCGAAGTTCGCTTCGTTGCTGAACTCCTCCAAAGCAATTAGGCGCCCAAGGAACGGGGGATCCCGGCGAGAGCCGGCACGTGAGCCCCTGCCAAGGGAGGGCAGCCCCCAGCCCGAGACCCGCTCCGGGTCTCTGCCGGCTCTTTCCTAAGCGGCACGCTGCCGCGCCCCGCCGCGGCTCCCCTCCAGCTGGCCGGTTCGGCGGGGTGCTGCCGCAGTCTGGTGTTCCGGTTTTGGGGTTTCTTTTTCGAGAGACTGAAAGGTGCCGCCAGCTCCCCCTCTCCTTGCTCCCTGCTGCCAGGAACGTCGTCGCCAACAGCAGGAAATTCTCCAACGCCACCTTCGAGGAGATCAGCCACCTCGTCCGCGAAATCGTCTCCCTGGCCGAAACCTGCTGCGCCGAAGGCGCCGACCCCTCCTGCTACGATGCCGGGGTGAGGCTGACCAAAACCGGGCGACGGGACCCCAAAACCGGGGGCGGGGGGACAGGGGGCAGAGGGCCGGGACGGTCCCCCAGCGCCGAACGCCTTCTCCCTCCCGCAGTCCTCGGCTCTGTCGGCCAAATCCTGCGGCGGGGGCTCGCCCTTCCCGGCCCACCCCGGCACGGCCGGCTGCTGCGCCCAGGAGGGGCTGGAGCGGAAGCTGTGCCTGGCCGCCCTGCGGCACCCGCCGCCGCAGCTGCCCCGCTACCGCCCGCCCTCCGACGAGGAGCTCTGCCAGGCCTTCCGGAGGGACCCCAGGGACTTCGCGGACCGGTAAGCCGGGCTGGGGACGGCGCTCGGTCTCGCCGATAACCCCTGGCCGGGCCCGGGGCTCACCGTCGCCCGGGCGAGCGGCCGGAGAGCGGGGCCGCCGGCCCCAGGCTCGGCGGCTTGGGGCGATAAGCCGGCGGCGCGGGGCCGGCACCTGCCCCCGAACCCCGCGTCTCCCGCACCCGAGCGCCCGGTGCCGGGGTGCCGGGCCTCCTCAGCCCGCCTCTGCCCCAGCTTTCTGCACGAGTACGCCAGCAGCTACGGCCAGGCGCCCCTGCCCCTGCTCCTGGGCTCCACCAGGACCTTCCTCTCCATGGTCTCCACCTGCTGCATCTCCCCCGCGCCCACCGCCTGCTTCCTGAAGGAGGTGAGGCCCTGGGCGTCCCCGTCCCCGCGCCCCGAGGAGGGGCGGCTGGCGGCGGCTGGCGTCTCCCTCCGAGGACACGTCCGTCTTCCTTCTGCGGCAGAAATTGGAGAGGAAAACCCTCTCCCTCCTCACCCTGACCTCAAACCGGGCCTGCGCCCGCTTCGCGGCGTACGGGAAGGACAAATTCGCCTTCAGGTAAAGGGGGGAAATCGGCCTTTCCTCCCCTCGCAGGCGGGCCCGGCTGGCAGCGCGCCCGTGCGTCAAGCTGCCGGCCCTGCTCGCGGGCGGCGGCCGCCACGGCGGATTTTAACCCGGGCGCGACAAGCACGCGCGCGCCCGGGCCGCGGAGGGAGCCCCGCGGCTCCCCGTCACCCCCCTCCCGCCCCTCCGCGCGGCAAAAGCCCCGCTGGGAGCTGCCGACCGGGGAAGTGGGAGCCGAGCTCCCTAAGCCCCTCGTACCGGCCCAGCTACCTCGCCGCGCTTGCCCAGAAGGTGCCCGGGGCTTCCTTCGAGGACCTCCTCCCGCTGGCGGAGGACGCTGCCGAGGTGTTTTCCCAGTGCTGCGACTCGCTGGCTGAGGACTGCATGCAGAAGGAGGTAAGGGAGCCGGGAGCCCACCCCAAAACCACCTCCCGAGTCACGGCGGGGGCTCGAGGGAGCGAACCCCGCCGCGGCGAGGGGGTCGGCAGCCTGGCCCAGCCCCGCGCGCCCGCCGCTCGCCCCTCGGCAGTTGTCGGAGCACGCGGCCAGAGCCTGCGGCGCGCTGTCGGCCCGAGACGAGAGGTTTGCTGGCTGCTGCGTTGGGAAAAACCTCATGGAAAACTACTTCTGCGTCTCGGCCTTGCCGCCGGCGCCCGCCCCTGAGCTGCCGGAGGCGCAGAGGCCGACGAACGAGCAGCTGTGCGGCGAGGAGGGGGCTCGCCGTGCCAAGAGGTGAGCGGTACCCGCCGAGTCGCCCACCCTTCCTTCTCCCCTTACCTTCGTTACATGGTGTGATTGTTATTAGGGTAACCGGGGTATCTTCCCTCAGGGCTATCGCCCCCCCCCCCCCTTCCCGGGGCTGCACCGAGATGCGGAAAGCAGCCCCCATCCCACGCCGAGCAGCACCAATAATAAAACCTCACGCGGCGACTCGTTTCCCCGGCTCCAGGTACCTGTTCGAGCTGGCGCGGAGGCACACCAGCGTCCCCGACGCCTTCCTCGGCAAGCTCTACGACGCCTGCGAAACAGCCAGGGAGGAGTGCTGCTCTGCCAAGGACACCTCTGCCTGCCTGGACGGCAAGGTGAGCGGTGGGGACGGCTCCCTTGGCTCACCCGGCCCCGGCCCCGCATCCCCCAAAGCCCCGCAGAGGCTTTTCCCAGCCCGGTCACAGCCGCCCTCTGCCCCCCAGCGCCAGCGGATGGGCGCGGAGCTGCCCCCCTTCCTGGAAAAGGCCAAGCAGCTCTGCGGGCAGTACACTGAGTTAAACTTCCTCGACTTCAAGAAGAGGTAAGCTTTTGCCCCTCCGCCAAACTGCATCGGCGGATGCAGTCGAAGTTTGGCCCGAATTTTGAGGATACACAAACGGAGCCCGTGGTTTCGAGCCGACACAGCGGCAAAATACGGGGAAGCACGTAACGCGCCCCTTGCGGGACGTCCAGCCCTGCTCCCGCTGCCACCCGGGCGTGCTTCCCCCCGAAAATGCCGTACGGCCGCGTGAGGTCCCCGTGTGCCCCGGCACAGGCTGCGGGAGAGCTTGATGCGGACGATGCCCGAGGCCGGCCCTGAGCTGCTGGGGCGGCTGGTGGAGCAGCGAGCGGACTTCGCCTCCACCTGCTGCCCCCCCAACTCGCCCCCCGTCTACTGCGCCTCCCAGGTAAAGCCGTGGCCCCCCACCACCCCCCGCCGCGCCGGCGGCCGGCCCCCGCGCCCGGGGCTGCCCCTCGCCTCTTTCCCCCTTCTCCGCAGGTGAGCGCGGCGCTGGGAGAGGCGTGCGAGGGCGGCTCCTGCCTGCTGGGCTAGCGGCCCGGAGGTGAGCGGCCCCGGCGTCGGCCCCGGCTTCTCCGGTCGCGCAGGGATGGAGGGGGTAGTTATGGGGCTGGGGAAATGGGTCACGGCCAGGCGCCCGGGGCTGAGCTCCGCGGGGCACGCAGGGAAGCGTGACGTCGGAAGGGAAGACGAGGGAACGGGGCTCGAGGACGCCCGGCGGGCGGCTGCGTTTCCTTGCGCCGGGAGAGGAAGGTGCCACCGAGCCCGCCGGCAGCACCGCCGATGCCTTCCTGCAGCCGCAATAAAGACTTAAAGCACCCTCGCTGCCGCTGGACAGGCTTTCTGCACCCCCGAGGCGGTGGGGAGGGCTGCGAAGGGGCACGGCCCCGGCCCTGCAGGTGGGAGGGGGAGGTCCCAGCTCCGGTCCTGGGAGCTAACGGTCTAAAAAATTAAGCAAGAACAGTGGAAACACTCGTCAAGTGCCTCCAAAGGTGGCTCTCTGCAGGTATCGGGATGTTCAGCTAGCTGGAGGCACTAGCCCGTCACCCGAGGTGGGGCCTCTGGGCACCCCCAACTTCCCCGCTCCGTACCCCAAACCCAGCTCCCCCGCCCGTACGAGCACCGGCTGAGTTTTGGGGGTGCTGCGGGACAAGCGGCCCTGGTTTGGGAGGCAGGAGGGTGGCAAACCCAGCTGGGAATACGACGGGAATACCCCCGGAGCCCAAATTTGGCAGTTTTTTGCAGGAGAACAAGATCTAAATATACCCAGGAAAGCAGATAACACCTCCGCGGCACACGGCGCTACGCCGTGCAAAGACAAACCGGCGAACTAGAACAGCCCACGCTACGGCGATAAAACACGGATGGGCTGAAGCCGTGGTCAAAGGGAAGCGACAAATGAAATAAAGGGATACGGGATCACAGAGTCATTAAGGTTGGGAAAGACCTGTAAGATCATCAAGTCCAACCATCAACCCAACACCACTGTGCCCACTAAACCGTGTCCCCAGGTGCCACGTCCACGTGTTTTTTTTTAACACCCGCAGTGATTGCGCCCGGGGCTGCAGGCAGGTCGGTCCCGGCCGGGGTCCCTCCGGCAGCCGCGACGCTGACACCCTCCTCTGCAGGAAGCTGGGGGGGATCAGCGCAGACCGTCCTCCGCTGCCCGCGCCGTTTCCCAGCGCACACATCACCGGCGCAGCGAGCGCTGAGCCTGGCCCTGCCTGGCTCCGGCCCCGGGGAGCGGCAGCGGCATCTCCGCCGTGGGGCCGGAGGGCGAAGGAGCCTCCCCCCGTAGCGGCGGCGCGGGACGGCAAGACGTTTATCGTTTTCGGGGACAGAACTAGAAAGAAAGGGTAATTTGCTTTTTTTGTGCGAGGCACGCGTTCCTGGGCGAGATAAACACCCTTTAACTGCACCAGCGCCCAGCTGCGGAACACGCAGCGCGGGAGCGTGCAGCAGCTCTCACGAACCCGGGACCGGAGCCCGTTGCGTTGGGTGGGTCAACCCACGGACACCGAGACACCCGTTCCACCGCCGCGTTACATCCTGCTTCGGGCATTTCCCCCCCCTCCCCAAATAATTAACTGGTTTTTTTTGCTACATCGCTATGTACGGAGGTGCGGTTCCATTTCAGCTCCTCGCTCCGGGTGACGCCCCAGGCACCAACGGTGGCCCCCACCGCGTGCCCGGGCGCCGGCCGGCCGGAGGGCTCTGTCCCGCCGCCCCCCTCACAGCCGTTTATTCTCCGTCGGGCGCGAGCCATCGCTCCCTTCCAGCGTCGCGTTCGCATCCCCCAAGTTCCGGATGCACGTGGTAAGGGCTGACAATTACAGCGACCTTCTGGGTTTCCAGGAAAACTTGGAGAAATACAAGTAAGCCAGCCAAGAACATCCCCTCTGCCGCGCGCCTGGTTCTAGGAAACGTGCTGATAAATCTAAAAAAACCAGAAAACACCACCGCAGGGCTTGTCGCCACCGCAGCTTTCCGGGAGAGGAGTGCACGCTGCCGTACCCCGAGGGTATTTCCTAACGCCGAAAGCCTGGGCGCGCCGGAGAGAGCGGAGAGCCAAGGCCAGGCTGCACCGCGCACCCCTTCGCTCCCGGAGCGCAAGCCTTCTGGCGAGGGGGTTGCTCTGCACGTTTTCGGGAGCAGGCGTCGCTCGCTGCTGCGGGGTCCCGTCCTCCCGGCTACCAAGGGCTTAAAAAACCTGAGGCCCTGCCGGCAACGGGCAGGCGAAGCCGAAGGGCACGAGGACGTTGAGCTGTTGGCCGTTCCCTCGCCTGCGAACGCGCCCGCCCAAGCCCCCGCAGCCCCGACCGGGGGGTTTCCTTCTGCCCCGCAGCGGGTGCGGGGACCCCCTGCGACGCCACGCACCGACAGCGAAGCCGAGTCAGGAAAAAAAAATAAAATAAAAAAAAAAAGGGTGTCTGCTGGGACCACGGGCAGCCTCAACAGGCACGAAGCGCCGGGACGGACGCGCCCCGTCTCTGCGCGCAGGCTGGCGCGGGGGGGCCGGGCAGGGCGCCGGACCCCCCGCCCCGAGCGCTCGGCGCACGCGGGGCTGCCGCAACCCGCCCGTGCTTGATGCGGTTTGACCCTAAAAGCAGGTAAGAAAACGCAGCCGCCCTCGGCCGGAGGCTTTGGGCAGCGACACGGGGGCTCTGCCCTCCCCGTGCGTTTACCCGGCGCGTTGATTAGCAGCGGGGCTCGGGTGCCGTTAAGCTTGAATTGCGCACGGGACAGCCCCGTTCCGCCGCCTCTTCCTCCCCGCCGGGATGGCGCCGAGCCGTGGAAGGGGTCGCATCCATCACCCAGGGTCTCATTTTTTAGCAGTGGGCCGCTTCCCCGCGCCTCCGTCCCCCAGCCGACGGCCCTCTCCATCCCAGCGCGGCACGGCGGACGGGTCCCGTTTGCTTCGCACCAGAAGCTGCCCACGGGCACGTGGGGAGCGTCCGCCCTTTTGGGCGGAGGAGCTACGTGTTGCACCACGCCAGCAGAGAGAAAAGAACGTCAGGAATTCCCCCGCGCCCGCCCGGGGAAAACAAAGGGCGAGGGCTCCCGTGACGGCGAAGCCGCTGCCGGCGTCACCGCTGACGTGGGGACGGCGTGTGTTGGGGGAAAACAACCGAAAAAAATCATCAAGTGCTGTTTAAAACCAAACCAAAACACAGCAAATTTTTTATTAAAACCAGTGGAGTTGTGAGAGAGCCCGGGCTGGCCGGTGCGGCAGCACGGCTGCTCCCAGCCGGGAGCACTGACTGGCCCGGCAGCGCGGCCCCCCGCGATTCCCACCCAGCCCTCGGCCAGAAACCGCGTCCCTTTCCTACTCTTCACTGCAGCTGGGCTTTTTCTTCGGTTTTTCTTTTCATTTTGTTTACGGGGCCTCCTTCCCCCTGCCCTCGGCGCCGACAGGCACAAGGCAGCCTTGCCGCCTCCCTTTTTACCTCGGCAGCTCTCTGACCCCTTTCCAGAGGTTTGAGAGCAGCAGCGAAGTCCCCGTTCTTTTTTTTTTTTTTTTAAGAACCACATCCTTGTTGCTCAGTCACCTTTCCCAACGGGTCCGTCCCGCTCATCACCCAAACACCGGGGTGCCCGGCAAACCTCAGGCCACCTCCAGCACCTTTCTGCCGGGCGGCCGGCAAAGCCCGAGGCAGCGGGTGCCACGAGGTTGGAGCCGGCAACGCGACAAGTCCAGAGTGCAAAAAACAAAAAACAACCCAGCCCCAACCCCTGAACCAGCGAGCTCTGCCAGGCAGACCCCGCTCCCAACCACCGCCCCCTCGAGCCGCGACTCAGCCTAATGGCACGGCGGGTACAGCAGCGATTCGCGTTGCAGGGCAGGAGGAACGTCCCCGCCAGCTGCGGGCCAGAGGAAGCGGGGCTGCGATGGGGAAAGCGTGACGTGAATTGCCGGCGGCACGAAAACCCAGCGGCGCTGAACAAAGCGGCTCCCGGCCTTTACCGGCGCTCGCAGCCCGTCCCGCGACGCCCAGGCTCCCGCCGAGAGGAAAGCGCGTGAGCGTTCGTTAGTCGGCACGCAGCGGGGTGGGTTTTTTTTCTTAAGAACAGGAAAAAGCCCCTCCAACCTCGCCACGGCCAGCCCGCGGCGTCACCCAGCCTTTTGGGGGAACGCAGGGTGTTTTCTGCCTCCCCGCCCGGCGCCCGACCTTTACTTTGCTCCTGAAGAGCAGGTTAACCTGGTGCAGAAGTAAGCTGGCCAACTTTGGTCTCCCTTTTTTTTTTTTTAATCAATTACTATATCCATAAAGGCATTTAAAAAAAAAAAAATTAAGGTTAAAAAAATTAGTTTTATCTGCCTCCGAGACCCGTGGGGCTGCTCGTTTTCCCAGCAACAACTTTCCCCGGCCATTCAAGCCGGAGTTTGCTCTTTTGGGCCATCGACCTCAACTACACAAAAAACCCCAGCAAGTAAATGGGCTCGTACCTCCTTTTAGTTTTCTTTCGGCCTGCGGACAGCAAGGTTTTTCTTCTTGGCTTGATGCCCCGAACGCCTGCAGAGAGAGGCTCAGCAAAGGTTTCTGCTCAGGGACCCACAGCAATGGATGAGGGAGGGGACCAGCTCGCAGGCGATGCTCACGCCCAGCTCACAGCCAAGCCTTCCAGCAGCTGCAAGATATAAGTAATTTATTGCCCCGGGGGCTAATCCTGGTACTCAGGTGCAGAAGTAGCTGCCCAAAACAGAGTCGGCTCCCAAAATGCCACAGAACATTTTCCACGCTGACAAAACGGGAAAGGTGCTGGACGATTATATGGCTTTTGGTCCCCATTCAAGAGCGCAGGGCTTGGTGCTGCCTAAACCAAGCCTAAGCCAAGGTATGGGAGAGCAACAGCCAAGGGGAGAAGGCTTTGGGGACCTGCAGCTTGGTCCGGCACTGCCACGGCGTCAACAAGGCAGGGCCCATATTCCTTACTAAAGCTCAACACACCCGTATCAGTGTTTTAACGACCCCGTCTCCTCCTGGGGCAGGAAGGGATGGGGCTTCTGGAGGAGACGGTGCCCCAGTACATCCCTCTGGCTTCGGGACGGCCGCTCGCCACGCCGGTGGAGCCGGAGGGGTGCTGCTGGTTGCGGTTCCCCCAGCCCCAGGTCCTCACCGACGGCTGCTCCTGGCCCCGGAACAACGAGTGCAAGAAGCAAAGTTGGGTCATGAGGAGTTTCAGCCCAGAAACCAGAGGTTTTTTGGAGGCCGGGCCGTGCTGGGCTCGCCCTTACCCGTCCGCAGGCGGCAGAGACGGGCAGGGAGCTGCTGTGTCTCTCCGGGGCCTCCTGGCCCCGCGACTGCTCCCGAAGCGAAGGGGCGAGGTGGCACCGCGACGGAGGGCCCTAAGCTGGCGGCTCGCACGCCGCTCCTCGGCGAACGTCTCCTCCGCCTCGGTCTCACCCTGCGTAACACGGCACGGCCACCCCCCAGGAGAGCTGGGAAGGGCAAATGGAGCCCCAGTTGGGCCCGGCTGGGGAGCGAACCCTGGGCGTCCCTCGCCCTGGGGGGCCTCTTTCTGTGAGCCAGTGTTTTGCCTGAGCCACAAAGCGGCCCCAGGAGAAGACGGTGCCGCCCAAACCCACCCATGGGGGTCGCACGCCACCGCGATGGCTCCAGCCACATCGTCTGAGCAATGTCGAGCGTTTTCTAAATGCTTCTGATGCAAACGCTGAGTGGTCAAACATTGGCACAGGCTGCCCAGGGAGGTGGTGGAGTCACCATGGCTGGAAAGTGTTCAAAAAACATGTGGACGTGGCATCTGGGGACATGGTTTAGTGGGCATGGGGGTGTTGGGTCAATGGTTGGACTTGATGGTCATAAAGGTCTTCTCCACCCTTAACGATTCTGTGAAATACGCAGAGGCTGGTGCTCGCTGACGGGGAGACGGGTGTGAGGAGCACCCCAACACCACGAGAGGCCGTCGGGCCAAGCACGCGGTGGCTCAGGGGCCTCAGCGTCGCGGAGTCGTGCAAGGGAGCTGCCCGCCGGATGGGGAGAAGAACCCGTGTGTAAGGGTGGAGGGATCCAGGCAGCCCCTCCGTGGCTGCGGGGCTCTTGGGGACCTCACCCGCCATTGAAACAGCCGAGCGCTTCTGTGGTGGTTTTCCTCGTCTTCCAGCCCCGCTCTTTCTTTTGATGGCGTTGGCCGTCTCCAGCGGCCGCCGGAAGGTGCCCGTGTAGCCGCACGGCGGGCGGCGAGCACCCCTCCCCGCGGCACGTGTAATGGGGGGTGCTGGTGAGCCCCGTGGCACCGCGGTGGGCCGGGCCCGCGGCCGTGCCGGGGAACGCCGTCAGTCCCGTGGGCAGGGCCTGGAAGGCCGCGAGCGTGAGCCCTGCCGGCGCCGCGAGGAGGGCGGCGTGCCCTCGCCCGAGGCCGTTTCCCTAAGGCCGCTGCCCCGGACCGAGCCCCCGGCCCCACCACCGTGACCACGGCCCCCGGATTCGGGGTGCGAGGAGGCACACCCCTCTTCCTGAACCTGTCTTCCAGACCCTGGTCTAACTCCAGGTTCGACTCGGGGTCCCGCGGCGTTGAGCCCCTTCGAGGGCCTTCCCTGCATCCCAAAAACGATCTTCAGTGGGGTCGGCGAGGGGGCCCTGGCTCCAACCCCTACATCCTGAACTCCCTGATGGGTTGTTAAGGGACTTTCCCTATGTTTTTTCCATATATTTATGGGACCTTCCCTAAGGTCTCCCTCTCCCTCCGGAGAGTCGCCGACCATCTTCCCTTGGGAACGGCGGCTACGGCAACAGAGACGCGGGGACCCCGACTCGACCCAGCGAGACTGAGTAGAGGACGAGGAAAACCAAACACACCAACTCTCCGATAAATGCATAAAGTTACTTTATTTTCAGTGTACATTTAATTTTGAAAAATATAAATGCTAAAATATCTCATCATCTTCATCTTTTGATTCCATAAAAGTCACAATAGAAAGCTTCATAAAACTGTAAAATACTATAATGTTATAAGGAATTTCATGTTTTATATTACTGGAAAAAAAATCATTTTAATATATTGAAATGTTTTCTGCTTTTTTTCCTTTTTGTTCCACCGCCTTGATCCACTTCATTTTATACTACATTTTTATTCTTTCCTCCAAAGCAAATACAGACTTACGAGAATTAAAAACAACAATAAAAGTATCTGAAAGTGCGTGTTGATTCAAAATAAAATAAAATAAAATAACAATACAAAGATGTTATCGGCCACGACGACAAAGAAGCGTGGGCTACAGAGGAGGCAGACGGCCACCGCGTTCCCGGGGCCGGGACAAAGCCGGCTGCAGCTGGGTGGCTGTCCCGGGCTCCCACCGCGAGGTGGGACCTGCCTTCGCTTCGCTCTGGGGAAGTTAATTTCGTGACGGCCGCCTCCCCTTGCAGAGGGCTTTGGGTCACTCTCCACACCTACTCCCAGAAGCGCTCACCCAGGCTTTTCCCACAAAATACCCAATTCTGATCGAAAAGTTTTATTTTCGGAGGT
Organism: Phaethon aethereus; assembly: GCF_964289735.1. Lineage (NCBI taxonomy): Eukaryota > Metazoa > Chordata > Aves > Phaethontiformes > Phaethontidae > Phaethon > Phaethon aethereus. The sequence goes on from NC_138578.1 coordinate 1,910,993, forward strand.
CTATGAAGCACAGCGAAACTTTCCTGGCGATGCCCGCAGGCTCTTTTCCCTGCCCGCTGACTCCCGGTGCCAGCAGAGCCCCCAGCTGCTCTCTTGGTGTTGGGTGTTGTCTCCTCTTTCAAAGGAAAACCCAACAGAGAGAGACACAGCCACCAAGGAAGCGCTACCGTCAAGCACCAGGAAAGGAAACATGTCCCGCTCCCGTCACCAGTTGTGTGTTTTTCATGGGAAGCTACAGAAACCTTTGTCCCGTCCCTTCGGCAACGCTACCCTCTGCCCAACAGCTCCCGCGGCTGGAAAGGGAAAAACACAAATAAGAGAGAGAAAGACCTGGATCAGCAGTCGATACATTTCAAGTACACGCAACGCGGTTCGAACGTGGAAGACCTCATTTTCGTGGCGGCACACCGCCGGGTGCCGGCGGACGGGACGCCGCGCGCGGGGCGGGCGCGCGTGGGTGCGGGACCCTGCCCGCGGAGCCGACCGGCAGCAGGAAAGCCACTTCCCTCTCTCTTCGTCCGGTTTGACCTTTCCTCTGTCAGGTATTGGCAGCCCTTTGACTCCAAATCAAAGGTCCGGGCAAATACGCCAGCGGCTCCCATGACGCTCGAGTCCGTTTCCCCTTCGGGAGCCAGGGACTTGCGTCCACCGAGGGATGGAAAGTGTTGGCTGAAGCCGGCCTCGCACTTGCCAGGTTGTCCACCCTCCAGCTAGCGGGGGCCGGCAGCGGAAGGGATCACGCAGCCGCTCCTTTTCTGGCCGTTTCCGACGTCGGCCCAGCCTTTCCGAAGCGGGTTTGGGCTGGGTTCCCGGGACGCCAATCCGAGAGTCAACGCGTGTTTCATGGAAGCCGAAACCGAGACCCCTCGAGAACGAGTGGGGGAACGTGCGGACGTGTGTGCACGTGTGTGCGCAGCGTAGGCGCCTCTGCAGCTCCACCGATTTTCTGCAGCAGATCAAGCTCAAACTATCACGGTCCCTCATCAACTCATCCTTTAACCAAAGCGCTGTAGGGAAGGCAAGGTGGCCAGATGCTTCTACAGCACATCTGGAAAGGAGAGCCCTATTCCGCACCTCCCGTTGCCGGTATGGCTACGACAAGTGAGCAGATGCTAAAATTTGGCATAATAAGGTGTCAGCACCATCGTGAAATTCAGCTTCCTTAACCAACACGGACTTTGGTTTCGCAAGGACAAAAGCGGCAGCAACGTGCCTGTCCTCTGCGGTGGGATTTTTCTCCAATGGGGAATTTGCCCTTGCAGATGGGCTTTTTTTTTTTTTTCTTTTTTTTTTTCTTTTTTTTTTGATGAAGCTTTTAGTGTGTTACACCTAGTCCTCACGTTTCATGAAAGAAATGTCTTGGTGAAACCCAATTTCCCAAGCGCGTGGTTACCTGCAGACACAAGTGCATACGCATACACGCTACAGAGAGAAAACCATTGCTCCCAAGGTGACATAGGCTCGCTTGCTTTAAAACCAAAAGCCTGGGCTACGGTTTTAAACCAAGCCTAGTCTGCTTGGTACCGATGCATCACCGTGAACGGACGGACGGGCCTAGGCCCAAACAGTCAAGATTTAGGGTAAATTCTGTAGATGACGGTAAACAGATGTGGGACGCTGGAGGATGCAGATGTTTGCGAGGCTGGCGAATCCGAGCGGTGGGATGAAGATCCCAGGAGGCCATCTTCAGCTGCCTTCCTCTTCCGTTGCACCGCCATCGCACCCGAAGCGCGCCCGGGGTCTTCTCACGTCTACACGTACACGCACGCACACACACCGGTGTGTCAAAAGCAACAGTTCGAACAATATCGCGTAGGAAATCAACAACATGAGTACAATCAGCATCTGTCCACTGACGGCGGTGGCCGGTCAGTGTTTTGCTTTACCACCCTTACATTTACGACTCCTCCTAGATCACGAAAGATTTAAGTTACATCCCGTCTCCTTCATAGTGACGTTAAATTACCCATTAAAAAAAACCCCAAAACATATAACCCGAAGTAGAACAGACGCTTCAGAGTAGAAGGTGTTAATCAAACCGATCCAGCCCTATGCCATGTCCTGGAGATTGTGGTGTGGTCTTGTGGTTTTGTGTTTTTTTGCGTTTTTTTTTTGTAAAAATCACATTATATATGGTACAATACATTTTCTTACAGAAAGCCTGGCATCTAGAAATAAGAGGTAGAACTACTCATAACTATATGTTTCCTGCTGCAGGAAAAATTCATTTTTTCTTTACAGTAATTAAAAAAAGGTTAAAAAAATTGACAAAAAAAAAAAGTCGCAGGTTAGGCCCCCATAATTTAAACAAAATAATCTAGGAAAATAACACTCTTCAATGTACCTGACGGATTAAGTCCATTAAAGTGTTTCTTTAAAAAAAAAATTGCATAGGAAAGGGACATTTCAAAACACTTGCTACAACGATGGCAATGGTTTGTCTGTGCGGGGAGTGAAGTACCTTTTCCTTTTTCTTCCTGTGCTAACGACAAGTACGGGCTTTGAGAGCAAGTCAGCGCGGGCGGCGCTTGCCAGCACCTTCCAGCAGCGTAAGCAAGACATCGAGTTAGCCTGGAGGTCAGTTCTGCCCTGCCAGGCGACAGACGGACAGACAGACACACGCGGACTCACAACTGAAGTGGTGCCCGTTCCTCGGCCGTCTCCCCCAGCTACGACATCACCTCCTCAACGCTTCCGCCCCTCTGCTTGCAAAGGAGAGGCGCGTGCGTGTCGAAGCGACAGAGAAGGCAAAAGGAGTCTCGGTCAGCGCGGGAGAAAGGGGTGAGGAGGGTTCAGAGGAGGGCAGGGGCGGAGGGGCAGCGCGGGACGTCGCTTTTACCGACGCGGGTGGGGAGCAGAGAGCATTTCAATATTTGGCTAGCGACAGAATAAATTCCGTGAAAGACTTAACAGACAGACAAGTTACAAAGTAGTTTCTGTTCCCTTGCTCCTCCAGAAATAACCATTGTCTTCAGGCTCAAGTTCTATTCTAATTTGAGGCACAACTTTTACTGGAGTTCGTGGAGGGCTGCGGAGAAAAGGAAAGACAAGGTTAGCTTGGGCATGACCTCCAGGCTTCTCGGCCATCCTTAACGGGCTCAGGGCTTCTGCTACCACAGCTTCCCAGGGACCAAATCCTGAACAAAAACCCCCAATCACCTACAACTTGCCAGAGAAGGCCAGCACTTGACAAAGAAAACAGAAGGGTAACTGGTGTAACTGGGAAAACGGCAGACCCTGGGAGACCCGACAGGCAGCGTCCCAGCTAGAAATGGAACTCGAGTCCCAGTATCGGTTCCCTGCATTAGCTCGTACAACAGCGCTTTCGGAACCCGGCAGCATATACGTACCAAGCAATTAATCCTGACGGGCCGTGGGAACGTACAGCTGGTCTTAGGATAAGGCCCGTATATCCCATAAGGTAATTTCAATGACTTGGTCTAAACGCTGCTCATGTCAGGGGGTAAAGCCACCCATTTCATTGACTGAGGAGCTCCAAGCATCCAGCACTCCTGCCTCACACCAAGCTGTGGCAACGCTCATAAACTGCCTTGGAAATAATCCGCTTATCGCGGCTGGGGTTCATTTCACACACGCTCTAACGCCTCCAAGTGTAGATACCTCTGTGACATTTCAGAGGACTTCTGCTGCCTTGGGCTAGGTCCGACTCCTGGCGCTGGGAAGTCCAAGGTGGCCCCAAGGGGCTGAGCTCTGAGAAACTGGTACTGAACGTTTCCTTGCTGCAGTTTAGGGTTATTATTTACCCTATTTTCCACCGCAGATATGGGAAAACTGATTACTCCCTCTTTGCAACATCCCGTTAAGTGACTGAAGGAAAGCGCACCAGCAATTTTTTTTTTTTTTTTTTGGTAGGCTAAACAATCCCAATTAATTTATTTTTTTCCCCTACAGATGTGCTTTCTAGTGTCCTCCCAGTTGCGCCACATCTTTCTTCTGGTTTAGAGGCCAAGCCAGCCATCGGTACTGCAGCTGGGGTCTAACCAAGGCTGGCGGAGCTCCCACAGGCTCTCCGTTCCCCATCCCAGGCACCCTAAGGCCCTGTTGGCAATGAACCTGGGATGCTGCAACCCTGCCTAGGGAATGTTCTCAAAGTGCTTTTTAAGAGTTTCCTACGGGGGGGGACAAACTTTGCCTTGTTGACTTTTGGTAGCTGAGATGTTTTTGAGGAATCATTATAAAGTGCATTTTTGGGGTGTATTTGCACCTCGAATATTGGGTTCAGTTTTGGGCCCCTCACTACAAGAAGGATGTTGAGGTGCAGGAGCGTGCCCAGAGAAGGGCAACGGAGCTGGGGAGGGGTCTGGAGAACATGTGTGATGAGGAGCGGCTGAGGGAACTGAGGGTGTTCAGTCTGGAGAAGAGGAGGCTGAGGGGAGACCTCATCGCTCTCTACAACTCCCTGAAAGGGGGCTGTGTTGAGGTGGGTGTTGGTCTCTTCTCCCAAGTAACCAGCAATAGAAAGAGAGGAAATGGCCTCAAGTTGCGCCGAGGAGGTTTAGACTGGATATTAGGAAAAATTTCTTTACGGAGAGAGTGGTCAGGCATTGGCACAGGCTGCCCTGGGAGGTGGTGGAGTCACCATCGCTGGAAGTGTTCAAAAAACGTGTGGACGTGGCACTGGGGGACACGGTTTAGTGGGCATAGTGGTGTTGGGCTGATGGTTGGACTTGATGATCTTGGAGGTCTTTTCCAACCTTAATGATTCGTGGGTGCTTACCTTGGCATGGCGTGTGACTGAAGGAAAGGAATTGTATCAGCACGACGTATGGCGTTCAAGGAATGTTGGTGATTTCTCTCCTGTCGGGGAGGGAAGAAAGTCTTGTTTGTCATTGCCTGCAGCACTGATGGCTTCTCAAGCCCAGCCTCAGTTTCTCCAGTATACTCTCATCTATCTGGCAATGCTTTTTTACTGCTGACTGCTTGCCAGGTGCCTGTCACAGCTTCTAAATAAAAATACTCAATTTCTCTCTCTCTCTCTCCTCCAAGACAAAAAGCCTTGAACTACTGACACGACCCAAAGGCTCATTTCCCAAGACTTTCACCGCCTTTAGGTCCTGCCACTTACCTTTTATCTGCACCTCTTTAGTTACCCTCCGCTCCTCACTGTCGCACCCAAATTCCTTGCCAGATAATAGGTGGCTTGTTGCCCGGAATGGCTTTCCTTTCCTGAGCCGGCGTGGGGACACGTACGCTGTTAATAATAGTCCTATTCTTGCTACGGCTGAAGGAAAGCTAGCCAGCTACTTTTTCTAGTCTGAGGGCAAGTTTTTTTGGTGGTGGTTTGGTTTTTTTTGGGGGGGGGGGGGGGGCATTGTTTGTAATTATACAAAAACATAGAAATACGCAAACCGACTCCTGTTTGGGTCACGGGGGATGTACCCTGTGTTGTCTCAAAGGGCATTCCAACAAACAGGTTTGCGGCAGAATTAACTGTTCCTTAACTCTTCCACCCTTAAAGACGTCGAAAACAGTGCATCCGATCATAAAATCCTGTGTAACAACATTTAGGATGCAATTTGTTTTTAGGACATCAGGGCATTTTCATGGAGAAAGGAGGAGGATGTTGGGTTGTCCGAGGCTGATTTTGCTCCTTTTTTTTTTTTTTTTCTCCCTTACCAGCAAAACACTGAGAATAGCTTAACAGTCAGGGAAACGTCTCTTTCTCTTGGGCTTTGTTTTATAATGCCAATCTTTAAGCCTTCCTGTATTTAAAAAACACAGCGCAACGCTAAGGATGGCCTGAGGTATCTAAATGCCACCGAAAGGCAAGGGACTTGGGTACCAGCTCTTAAAGTTTAAGGACCTAAAGACCTTTGGCTTTAGGTCCTACCCCTAGAAACCACCAGCCTTGCAGCAGTACTAACTTATTACTATCGTTCGTGTTTCTCCCCTCCCGACAAAACAGCGCATTTCTCTCCGGGCGGCACCCATCGCTCATAGTATTTCGACAAGGCAGCGCAAAAAGGCTACGGCCAGTTGTTACTCCCGACTCCTCCCTTAAAAGGCTACAACAGGAAAAGTGAAAAAGGCTGAAAATGAAGATCGTCATAAGCGGTTACGGATATTAACGTGAAACATGAAAACGAAAGAGAACAGCACAAAAGCACATCGCCTAAGAAGGGAAATACGTTAAGGGTCAACTGATCGCTGCCTCGTCGGTTTTAATGCGCAATGCGGATCAATGACACGCTTAATTAACTCTTTTTAAGCGCTGATTTTTGCAACTGCTTGGCACCTAAGGAAACAAACAGTACCGGGACAGCGATGCAGTTTAGACATGCTGCAAATCCAGAACACCAGGCTCAAAGGCAAAAAAAACCCCAACACCCCAAAAAACCCCCCAAAACCAAAAAAACCCCCATCAGCAGAGTTGACACAAAATGGGAAAGGTCAGAAAAGAGGAGAGGAGAGAGTGAGCGGCCAAGAGACCTGTTAGTAGCTGGATAAAAGCTCTTAAGCTGGAGGCACCGGAAGGAACAACATCAATTTTGTAACGGGCAAAGAAAAAAAGCTCACAGAACCAAAATCTGTCCTAAATCAGAGGCCTGGAAATTAAAAAAAAAGGGGGGGGAGAACACGAAAAAGTACTTCTCAAGTAATAGGAAAGGTTTGGGTTGGCTTTTTCTTAAAAAAATCACTCTAAATACTAAATATATATATTTTTGTACTGCAAGTCAGAGTCAAGCAGGCATGCAAGAGGTTAGTTCTACTCACTGTCGGCAGGTTTGCTATCACTTAGGAAAGGTTCCTGCTCCATGATGTCCATTGGTATTTTAATACTTGGGACTTTTTCTGAGTAGGGGCAGTCGGACTGTGAAAGAAACGTGTAAAAGGTCTTAGAATATTTTCACTGCTCTCTCTCTTACCATCTCCCACAACTTCAAGTTATCCTTTATATAGTTGCTGTCGGAATGAGGAAAAGAAGTCCAGCTTAGTCGCCTGCTGGTTCCCACCGGCTCCCCGCGGCACCCCGCTCTCCCTCGTCCTTCACGCTACGGCAGTAAAGCAGATTGAGCTCCCCACCTCACCGGCCCCTTCGCGCCAGCTTACGAGGCACCATCCGGCTCAGCCTGGAGCTGGCTGCGGGAAACACAGGCGGAAAGCGCCTTCGCAGGCAGAAAGAGCGGGGCCTCGGCTTCCGCGAGCGCTCGGCAAAACGCTTCACCCCGCTGCGACGTCTGCCGAACCCCTTTTTTTTCTCCCTCCTCGCCCGACGGGGAGGAGGGCCAGACGCACGGCAGAGGCTCCGTAAGCTGGACTGTCTCGGCTCTCCCCGCTACCCGAGTCGAGCCAAGCCCGTTCTCGGTTACGCCTCTCCGGACGGTAAAACAGCCCATCGAAGCCCGGGCCCCCGCAGGAGCCGGGTGCGCCCAGCCGGCCCGGAGCGACAGCCAACCCCTCAACGAAGAGGCACAAGCGCAGAGAAAAGCCGGGCGCGGGGTCCCCCGCAGCCCGGGTGCCAGCAGGATTTACACCCCGCTGGCTTCGGCAATCCACCTGCTCACGCGTCGTAGAAGGTACTCGGAATTATTTTGCTTTTTTTAAGAGAGAAGTAACTTCTCGTAACCCAGGAAAGGGCTGATGTTGCGTAACTTGGCAAAGGAAGTAAGGGGATGTTTGCCAGAAACCTTAACAAGTCTTTGTTCCAGGAGAGGACCGGACCCAGCACCGAGCATAACGCTGGGGTGGAGGGAGGGAGACCTTCGAGGCAGGGCAGGAAAACATTACACAGGCCAGAGAATTGCTCTCCCTGGAGCCGATTTTTTTTTTTTTTAATTATTTCTTTACATAACTGACATCCAGCGCAGTGTCTCATACTCCAGTGGCAAAATGTTTCCTCAGGAGTATGTTCGGGAGGCTGAAGGATAAGCACAGCTCAAATGAGGATGATTCCGCAGAAAAGCTCGGAGGCAATAAAGCCGTCCCAAAATCCCCATCCCTCTGGGGCCACGCCGTAAAGCTGAGCCTAAGGGCTGGGTAAACTCTCCAACATATGACCGTTTCAGTGCTAGTAAATAAGTGTAAGAGGTCTGTGGAACAGCAGTGCTGACGCTCAGCGTCTACTTTAAACCTCACCGTCTAAAACGAACACTGAGACAAAGAAAGTATCTGCAGTTGGCAAAAAGGCCCCAAAGGGGAAAAGAAACCATTACACAGCACTTCTGACTCTGAAACTAAATACGCTAGCCCAAGATTTAAAAAAAACAAAAAAAAGAAAAGGAAAAAAAAGAAATGGTCTGGTCTTTCTCGGATCGTGCATTTTTTGACCTAAAGCCAGAGAGAAAACCAAGGCGCTTGAGTTTTCACTAGGCAAACGCAGCAATTAGTTGCAAAAAAAAAATACTTTGCAAAGACAAGCTGGAGGGAAAAAATGGTGAGAATGCTGAAGATCTTTCTTTGCCGCTCCTTTTTCGCTGGCCCCGATTGCGAGCGAGCCCCCAGCGAGAGCTTTAGGCGAGTCCTAACTAGTGCCGAGAGCGGTCCCCGCTAATGCCGGGTCTTGCCATACTCATTCGCCAAAGACCACTGGCATTAGCAGCGCCCAGCGACTCTCTCGGCCGCGCTCCCATCAGTGTATTGCCCGCCAAATCCCACGGGACTAACTTCGTGGGAGCCTATTTCTGGAAGGGAAAGGGTGAAAATAATCAAAGCCAATAACGCCAAGTGCTTTACGCTCAGGAAGCTGGTAAAAGCAAGTGCTGAAAAAAACCCAAGAAGAGTTAAGAACCGACATTTTGCATAAATTCGCTCACCCATTAGATCGATTACTGTACCTGAAATTCATGGAGAGCCTGAGAAGAGAGGAGATAGCTTAAAGCATACCGGAGGTACGGGAGCCGTGGCTCGGGACACGACGCTGCCGGATTCAAATCAGTCAAGAGCAGGGGATGGAGTCAGCCCTCGCTGACTGCGCCCTACGGACAGCAAGGCGTTTTCTCTCGTTTTGGTTTGCACAGAACTATCTGCTGAAGGAAACCCTCGGCCTCCGAGGAACCGGAGGAATGACGGGAAAGGGCAGCTTGCTGTCTGAAGTAAAAGCCAACCTTCCCAGCTGGGATTCAGCTCGGTGTAGCCAGGCGTGGAGCCCGGCTACCTCCTACAACGCTGCACCCTCGCCTACGGAACCCCTAGTTTTGTCTCTTGCCGCGTGCATGCTCTACTTTAAGACAGCATATATACTTCCCAGAAAGGCCTTTTTTGCGTTATGTTCTCAGGGGACCAGCCTGACTTTGCTGCCTCTAACACAGACCTGCAGAGGCGTTGCACAGCTCTCGCATACAGACCTCGGGTTCTAGCTTGTCCTCCACCAGGACTGAGGCTGCCTTTTCTGTCCGCCCACCCTTGAGCAACATCGGGCATCCGGATGGTCTGGGGGTGCTCCCGGAGCTGCCGTTTTCCTCTTGAAGACACCCGATGCATTATCTAACCCGCACGGAGGGCTGATTCGGTACGTCTGCTCAGTGCAGGAGGGACGCAGGCGATACCCAGCAGAAACCTTCCAAACACCACAGTCAGGCACAACGACCCCACAGCGCCCGCGACCCTCCGGTTTGGTGGAGCCGCCTTCAGGCTTTGCTGCAGGAAGCTCTCCTGGCCGACACTCACCCGGCAGCCGCTCTCGGGGCGGTTGCCGTTACCCACTTCACATCAACTGAGGGGGCCAGGGAGCAAGCGGACCAAGAACCGGTGCCGCTGCCGCGCCGCCCTGCCGCACTGCAAAGTTTCTGGGCTGCGGGTCAGTGACCTGGGCAGGAGCGCTCGAGAAAGGGCCACTTGACTTTTCCTGCTGCCTGCCTCCTCCCACTGTGCGATCCCTTCTCATTTGTTCCTCCTGCCGTGTTAAAATGGGATTTTTTTTGTCCAGCTGCAGGTGATCTCACCTCTGCCTACGTCATAGGAAAAGCCCTGCTTCATGAACCCTGGGCGGCTGCGCGAGCCCCACCAGGGACACTGTGCTTAGCGCTCTCCACGTAGCCTGAAATTACTAAAGCCCAGCTGCCTTTTCACGTTGCAAAAGGTAACGCTGACCGAGGCAGGCAGCTCTCCAAAGGCAGCTCACGTTGGCTATACGAAGTGCGACATAACCAGTGCGTTCAGCACTTCGATGTAAATTCCTAGGATTTGAGCTCATGCTAGACTTGGGTAGGAGCGTGTCTGAAGGCACAAAGACCACATTTCTTCTTATTATATGTACGGTAAAAAATAGAACGGTCTAAGGCACGTGGATCCGGTCTAGTCAGGTCACCCCGCGCTTAGTAATGACATAAGCGGCTGCGTTTCACTATTTTAGGGCATGCTGCAACCTGAGGTAGGACCAAAGAGTATACTGCAGGAGGGCATGCATGCTTTGAAAATATTTAGGTCATGAGTACTACCAACAGAAAGTAGTCTTTCCTGCAATATGACAAGTCATACCCTTTTGTGCTTTTAAAAAGAGCAACCAAAAAAAAAAATCAAAAAAAGAAGACCAGAATATATTCAGGAGTAACAACGCTGCTGGCGAAAATCATGCTCCTCCTAAAATGTAAAAGACAATGATGGGGGAGAAAGGCGGAGGAGGGAAAGATGAGTAAGGCAGGGTGATGAAAGGCATTCTAGCACAGGGCATGGCATCTCAGCAGGTACCTAGGGCTCTTGTGGAAGGTGTGATGTCATTCTTGGCAAGGCAAGCACCACCTACCACAGGCTGGTGACGTCTGGAAAAGGGAAGGCGATGTAGAAAAGAAGTTTTGTTGGGGGCCGATCTGTTGCAGCAGCAGCAGACTGAGCTGGTCGGCTTCGAAAGCGGATGGGGAATCCCCAGCCCCAGAGCTGGGGAGGGGCACGGACCGCCCCCCGGGATCAACTAGCTAGAAACGAGTCATTTGACAAGAGCAGAAAGCTCCTTACATCATCATTGTCACTGTCCATGCTGCCCTTCTTTTTCTTCTTCTTCTTCTCATCCTCTTTCTTCTTCTTGTCCTTTTCTGGAATGACGTCGTCAAGGAAGCTTAAGTCATGCTGGGAGAAGAGGTAGTCCATGGCTTTTCTGACTGCTACAAGCGCCAGGATCTGAAAAGGCAGAGAGGGACTTCTCAGTCACATTTTACCTTTCGTCGGGAACGCTCTGTGCCTTCCTCTCGATGCTGCTGCTTCATCCCACACGCTGTAATTCTGGTTGTAAACGAACACAGAAAGAACACAGTGAACGCCTGGGATCTCTCCATCAGCGTGGAAGTCTGAACTGTGACCGCTTCACGTCGGAACAAACAGGAGCAACGTACAGAAAAAAGTACGTAATCACTTACTACTCCTGTAGAGACAAGGGTCGTCATTAACACCCGGCTGACAGGCATCAGGCAAAATAATTGAGACACCAAAAAAATGAGTATTTTCATTTATTTTTGGATTCAGCCTACAGAGGCAGGTTCACAGGGGCAGCCTGAGTAACTGTCTTAACCTTTTTCTCGCCACTTCCCCTGAGGTAAGAACTCTTTAGAAATTAAACCAGGGCCAAACCGTGCCCTGGGAGTTTGCAGAATAAAGTTTACTAGGATTGAGGCTGCATGAAACGGGAGGAAAAGCTTTTTCTGTGCAAGGCACTCAGAAAAAAAGAAGGGACGTGTCTGAAATGGGTGTTGACATCGACGCTGGGTTCAACACCACCACCAGACGCCTACCAAGATCACACGTATGCTTTACCAAAGGATACGCTGACAGACTGAAAGCTCGACTTGGCTGCTAAAAGGTATAACCCGTACCTGACAGCCGAAGAGTGTCTTTAAGATGACGAGTTTGTTCCGAGCAATAATAATCAACGGCACAAACAATTCCTAGGAAAGGATGTCAAGCTTTGACTTGTGTAACTTAAGACACGATTACAGGAGCGAGAAATTACCGAGGGGGTGGGAAGATGCCACGTAACACCCATGATTATCGCATTATGAATTACTTCTGTATTAAAAACGCTTTCCCTTCAAATAAACAGAGGTTTGGCTACTAGTCGGATCTTCAGAAATTGGAAGTTTATAGTCTTTTGGTTCGCAAGTGCAAATAGTTGAGGTTTTGTCATCAGATCCAGCTACATCTAAGCTGTGACTGTACCTTCACTGAGTTTGCAGCATTATAACAATCTCCATCAGACTTAGAGCTCGCTCAGATTCTCTCTATTGTGGGCAAAGAGAAAGAGTGACCAGACTTTAGCTTCAGCTTTCAACAGCAGTACAACATAGCCATGAAACTGCAATGGAACGGTGTGTCAGTGGGAGCTGCTGATTTTTAACACCTTTATATACGAGCATGTGTCCCAGCAAGAACATTTCCAGGATTTATTTACTTGCACCATCTTTTGTCTTCCCATTTCACCAGCATCAGAGAAGCAACGCTTGTCCTTGCTCTGTTTTCTGCTTTCCCTCCTTCCCTCAGTTAAATAAGCTCTGCAGTTGGTAACTGCACCCACAACCGCAATTTTACTGGTCTGTAAACCTGAAACTAGGTGACGCTGGGCCCAGATTTCTTCAGGGAATTTCATAAAGCTTGGACTTCGCAGCAGTCTGACCCATCTCGAAGCCAGAGACCAGACTCAGCCCAACCTCTGTGCGTGCAGCTATGGTCCCATCGGACCCACGCTCGATCCGTTCGGCCCTGCGGCCACCTTCCTCCCAACTGTTCCAGCTGAGCTACAGGTCAGGCGCGGAGGTGGAGAAGCATCAACTCTGTGCTCCCTCGTTTAGGATCCATGGCCACAGGTTTCAGTGCCTGAGGCAAAGTGTACATATAAGCTCCCCTTAACACCTGTTTGGTTTTCATTTGCTCTAAGTGCCCGATCATATCTATCGCTCTAGTAATAATCTAAAGGCACAGAAAGCTTTTTCACTCTTCCCCTTCCTTCATATAGAAATACTCTACCACACTGACTGCACAGTGTATATTTAAGAAATGGTTCTCCTGCGTGATGACCGTTTTCTCTCTCGACACCCAAACCAAGTTTTAACACGACCCTGATGTGCCTTCTTAAAAAGAGGACATGCATCCTGTGAAGTTACGTATCATCCTCCGATGCGAAACACGTGAATCAACATTATTGTCTTTTTACTCAAGCTCAAGGAAAAAGACATTCTTTTTTTTGCTCTTGGTTTAGCTAATCCTCTCCCTCCGTTTGGCACAGCTCTTAGCAGGGAGCCTCATTCCTGGTTTTGTCAATTTGTGCTATTTAAACACAAGGGAGACATTTTCTGTACGGTAATTAGTGTGGACTAAAAAAGGAAAACTATGCACCGCTCGTGTTCATGCAGCTCAAGGAGAAAACACGGCAAATCTAACCTTGGCAGCCAGGAACGGTCAAAACCAACTACACCTTTCTGGAAAAAATTAACTTTCCAGGCTCATTTTCCTCCAGATGATTTATGTGGAGGCAGCCAGGGCAACATTGACCCCGTGCAGTCTTACATCAGTGCTGCGAACGGGGGCAGAGCCCCGAGCGAGGGGTCTGACAGGGAGAGGTTGGATTTGCCTGTTTACGGGAGGGTACGACAGTGCGTGGAAGGCGCAGGCTGCGAAAGGGAGGGATGCGAAGGAGAACGTCGCCTACCATGACAGGGAATATGATAGCAGCCACGGTGGACTTGAGGATCCAGAGGAGGGCCAGGCACACCACCTGCAGGAAGGTGAAGAGATGGACCCTGCGCAGCGGGACGTGGCGCAGGTAGATAAAGTCAGGCTGGTGTTTCAGAGGCATCAAGAGCAGCTTCAGACGATCCATGAACTGGAAAGGAAAAGAAAAGGACATCTAAATGAAACCCAGGGTACACAAAAGAGAGATACAAAAGCAGTAGTCCACTACGAAGTGTGACCTTGCACCAACTTGCTTTCCTTCCGTAAACCGAACCCAGCAGAACAGCCGGCACAGCTCCTCTATCCTGACTGACTTGTGCTGAACAGGGAGGGAGTTCTAGAATCACAGAGCAGTACCGTAGTTTGGGTGGGAAGGGACCTTCAAAGGTCACCTAGTCCAACCCCCTTGCCATGAGCAGGGACACCTTCAACCAGAGCAGGGTGCTCAGAGCCCTGTCCTGCCTGACCTCGGCTGGACGTTAACTCAGTCGTCTGAAGGGAAGGTCCTAGGTCTACGCTGCGTTTGGCAACTCAACAGAGACACGTGAGCAAAGCAGCTCTCAAAGCAAGGCCTTGAGGTGCCTTCATTTTAAGGAGCAGGACTCCGTGTGCTCTGGTGATCGGTGTCTAAACCAAGGAACGAAGGTGTCGGTGGAAATTGCTCCACCGGCTTCAAAAGAAGGGGGCTGATCTGCTGCGGCAGTGAACCCAAGATGAACGCCCAAAAGTACGGTCAGCATCAAACTCCGGGTCACTTCTGCTACCCTCCCCTGCACCGTTTCTGCCAAGGAATAATTAATAATCAATTGGGAGCAGAGGTCAGCGGAGGTGAGGGCAGACATCACCTTACCAGAGAACAGAAAGGCACCTAACTGAAGAGTGGGAAGACGGGCAGCTTTTCCGGCAGCGCCCCTTGCCCCGTGCTGGACTTGGTGTTAAATCAAAATCGGGATTTCTCATCGAGTGAAAAACATCCCTGATAGGGGAAAACACGCTGCCCCGTCCCCTGACCACCTGGGCCGGGAAGCAGAGGAAACCCCGTCCAGGAGAACCAACCCCAGGGCGAACGTGACAACCCCCTCCTTGTCCCCTGCCCGACGGTGGGCTTGCTGCCCGCTGCTGAGACCAGGTTGATCTCACACCAGTGAATGAGAGCCGGGGCCGTCTGAAAGAACACCCAAGGAAATTCTCATGGTGCTCAGAGAACAGGCAGGCTTTTCCCGGCAGAGCACAACCAAGCGCTAAAAAGAAAGGCCACAATTAATAAGGAGCCAGAAAGCAGCAAAGCCACTTCCAGCTTCCCAGGGCCAGTTACAGAGGCCGCGCTGCGAGAAAGGCTTCTTACGTAACGTTTCCTCAGCGACAAAGAACGGGGCTTAGCTTCCCCTCCCAGCAAGCAGCAACGTTCCCGCTCGTCAAGACTGCAAAACAACCCTGCCGCCATAAACCACCCTCCCTTCTGGTCCTTCAGTCTGCGACGGACGCCCCGGCAGAGGACCCGGCGCCTCCGCAAGCGCCCGCTGCCCTCGGCGGCGCTGAGCTGGGGGGAAGACGGACCCAGCACGCCCCATCGCTCACCAGGCCCAGGCTTGGCTGCTCTCCCGCTGAGCAGATGGCTCCCCTTTGGTCTCCACCTCAGGAGAGCCGGCCTGCGGCAACGTGCGTAAGGAGCTGCTGCCCTCCCCGGGTTTCTTGGGAAGGAGAAGGAGGCGGCGAAGGAGAAGAGAAAGGCCGGCGGGGACTCTGCTCCCGGCCGTTGGAGGGACTCACCTGCACGCCATTGAGGGACGCGACACCCATGTAGAGGAAGACGCCGTAGAGCACGGGCATGGGAATGAACTGCGGGAGGAAGAGCAGGAGAAACGGAGTGAACAACCTCCCCGTACACAACGCACCGTTAACGCGCGGCGGGACGGAACTCCTAGCCTGCGGCCACCTCGAATTGCACCTGTGAGTGGACAACGCAGAGGAACGAAGCCAGCAATCCTCCTGCTGTGCTTTGAGAGCTGCAAGGACATTTGGGCAACCACTGGAGGGCAGAGGAGCGGGGCAAAGGCCCTCCCGCTTCACCGGGACTTGGCTGTCTCCCCAAAAACCAGAAGGAAGGAAGCCAGCCAGCGCCCGTCAGCAAACTAAAGAAGCAGCAGGGTGAACGTGCTCCAGTGAGCTTCAAACTGCTTTCCACCTCTTGGTTTCTGGTGAGACTAGAAGCAGAAGGCAAAGAAGAAGACAAGGCAGCACGATGCTGTGGTATGTCTGGCTCAGCAAGCTGTGGAAATCCTTCCCAGAAAAGCTCTTCTGTCGAGTCCCACCTCAGCGATGACAGGCATGCCAGCCAAGTCTCTGATGGCTCTCTCTTCCACTCCCGCTAATCCCTACCTATTCACAAATACAGGAGCATGAGCTACTTCCTTCACCGCCAGGAACCATCCTCTCAAACATCAATTTCTGCTCCCTCAAGCGCTAAGCGCTGCCCATTGCTCCATCCCTGGTCCTGCCATCGGAGATATCTTCCTTCAGAGGCGAGGAAGGCGCACAGTTAACAACATGCACGCTCCCCAGAAAGGAGTTATCTGTCCCTCTGACCAGAAGCACGAAGCCTGCCTCCGCGGCAAAAGCCGGCGCGCGGCGGCCAAGAGGGGGACGCGCTCCTTGGCCCCACGACGAAGCTGTGCGCAGCCAGTGCGGCGCGACGGGAACGGCAATACTCGGGCACAAAACGCAGGCAGGAGCCGCGTAACGGCCTTTGTGGGATTCATGTGAACCCGAGAAGGACGGGAAGGGCTCTGTCGCCGCCGAGGGAAAGCCTTCGTAGAGTGATGGGCGGCCGCCACCGAACGGCAGCCGCAGCACAGCCGAGGCAGGAACGTTTGTTTTCCAACCTGCGAGTGCGACTCATTAAAGAGGCAAACGACACGGCAGTTATTCAGCGTTTTGCCGTATTCCCCGCCACGTTATTCATCGTTCACTGGATCGGCAACACGACGCGTGCACATATCCCTGCAGGCCGTGATGCCCAACGCGTGCGTTTCACTTCGGGCGCGCGAGCACCCAAGCCACCGAGGCCACGTGCCGTCCAAACCCGAAGCTTCCCTGCCCACACTTTTCCCTTCCCTCCCCAGAGTCTCATACCCTATCGCCTCCTGCGAGCATCTCGATTGCCGATTCACCCCTCTGTTGGGTTTATTTGCTCCCTTGCGCGAGCTGCGTTGACATTTCACATCAAAAGACGAATGTTTTTTTCCCGCGGCCTGGGGTTCAGCGGCCTGCCGTCACCGCACGCCGTCGCGGGGAACCAGCGTGTGGTTCACATAGCTGCGGGTGTCCAAGGGATTCAAAGCCCTCGCTGGATCCGAGGGATTAGTTGAGATGAGATAATATCTCCTCTGGCAAGCTGGGTAGCTTTCAGAGTTGAGCTTTCCAGTTCATTTACATTGCTCTCTCTCCCTCCCCTTCTATTTCCACCTGTGTTTTTTTTTTTTTAAAGAAAAATGTCCAAATATTATTTCACCATTCCAGGATAATTAATCCTGTAAATCATCCCTAAGGGAAATTTCAGTACATTATCCTGCAGAGGAGCAAGCGGCGCTTTCGTTTTGGAAGACTTTCTTTTGGCAATGTGTTCACTAACTACGGGGTTGCTGGCTTAGGCACTCCGCATGAACCCGCTGCTAGCCAACAGAATTAAAAATGTATTTATAGGAAAGCGCCTGTCACTCTCCTAGCAGGGGCGAGGATGTTTCTGCGGAGATCTGCCATAACCGAGCAGGAACATCAGCGATGTTCAAAACCCGCACAAACGACGGCAAAACTCACGGAACACAAAGATGGGATTATCCTGCGCGTTGCCTGTTTTGTTGAGTCTGGGATCGTTAAGGGTGCGCTTTGCTGCTGGCAGGAGAAGACTTAAACGTTCTGCGGTGCATTTAGCACGGCGGTTCCCTCGAGCAGGGGACCCTGCCGCTGGAGTCTGTTAAAGGTCCCGAAACGCTGCCAGGCGCTCCTCGCCGGCACGTGGGCGAGCAGCGTGCCGGTTCATCCTCGGGCGTCCTCCCGCCAGGACCTTCCCCAGACGCGTTCTTAGGGCAAGACAAATAATTAGGGAATGAGGCAATAATAGGGGAAATTACAGACCCCGGTGGAATAGAGATCTTGCAGGGAAGGGTCACGCGAGCTAACAAACAGAATTATTACAATCAGGCATTAAATTAAGGGCACGGAAATGCCTGTTTGTGCAGAGGAGGAAACTGTTACCAAGGCACAAAAATGTGCTGGTTGCAAAAACAACCTTAGAAATCAAGAAGAGCAACGCGCCGACTTTCGTAAAGCCGTTTTCTCCGTGGGCAGCGTCATTGCCCTCTGCCTGCCTCCCGCCCCGCCGGCTCACGTCTAACTGGGCCTCAGCCCCTGCGGCTTCCCACCTCCTCGTGACCAAAAACTCATTTGCCTCCTCCAGAAACGCTTCGCCGGGCGCCTGCCTGCTCCGCCACGGGGTTACGACGCTGGGTGCCCCCGTTTCAGTACGCCCGTTACTGTTTCGACGTCTTCGGCTCCGACCGTCGGTCTACGGGTCCACGGAGGACTCCCGCAGCCGACGTCTCCTGTTGCACGGTACGCCTGCACTCGGCGACGCTGCAGTCATCATCCCCGGAGAAGGCCGTATCCTCCACAAGACACGGATAAGCAGGTTTTCCGGTTCCGTTCTACCATCTGACGATCCACCAAGGGTGCGTTTCTCCGCGGCTATGCGCCGACAAATTTCAGGTCTCGGAAAAGAGCTACCTTCCCGGATTAAATGGTACATCAGCAGCACAACCGTTCAGAGCCTTGGCTAAACTCAGAAGAAAAATAACTCAGGAGGTGAAGAAATCGTACTTAATTGCTCTGCTTCCTCCAGAAACATGTTTTCCACCCTGCTCAGCGGGGCCTCGCTTCTGAGCAATAAGGGGTGTGCTATTTTAGGAGGGTCCAGCCCAAAAGAGTGAAAATTGGATTCTTGTGCTGCCTTTTTTTAAAAAAAGCCGGGCAAGTTGCCGGAGGCTCGCGCTGCGGAGGTGTGTGCCTCGGTGCCTGCCCCAGCCAGGGGACGGCTCCGCTGCAGCAGCGGGCACAAAAATTTTTGGCCAAAACTGTACCCGTGGCCTGATACCATCAACTGGAGGCTGTGCTCGTTGCCACCAGTTCCTGGGTACTCCCTCTCATCAAACACCCCTCCTGTCAGAGGGCCACGCACGCAGCCTGTGAGCAAGCACCGACTGAGGGTCTTCTTCAGGTGTATGCGTTAAGATGCGCGCACGCTCAAATAAACGCAAATGTACTTTTCAATCTACTTATCCATCTCTTAACCCTGTCCTCCACACAGCAACTCTACTGCACTGCCAACCATCCTTCCATCGTGCCACCAGCAGGCTCTCAAGCTTTATCCGCAACATACTGTGCATAAAACACAGGCACAGCAGAAGTATTAAGGCTGCAAAATAAAAGGAAGCGTAACTTCACGCAAGCACAGAAGAAAAATCTTAAAATGAAAAAAATCACAGCCCCCAAGACCACCAGCCCTGAACTTTGGCACTGATGCTAGCGAGCACATTACGATGGTTTTTTTTTCTCCTTCCCAAACATTTGTATTTAAGCTTCCAGCAAATTACAAAACTGCATCAGTAATGCTCACTAATCCCCTTTTCCGCACTTCTTTTAGTAGCACGAAAACAGCCTGACCGCTGCTGTGGCCCTGCTTCGGCCGTGCGAGCAGAAGGAAGCAGAAAAAGCGATGCCCTTACCTTTAGGATGGGAGCCATGAAGACAGACACACCAGTCAGAATGAAAACGATGACTCCCGTGACTCTCTGCTCCCTGCAACAACATCACTGGGTGAGCAGGATGGCTTCAGCTTTCACACCGGTTTTATTCCCCCCCTCACATTACCCAAAACCAAGATAAAGCTTGACAACCCGCTTTTGCAGCCCCATTTTCAAAGCAGACTGGCGATTACAAGCCAGCGGCATCAGGCAACTTATTGTCACCCTGACCGAGCCTCGTACGCCTCTTTTTTTCAAGCACGGGGTCAGTTGTTGAACGCTGCCTTAGCTCCGCCGCTTGTGGGCCAACAGAGAACTGCTACCGAGTAAGCAAGGGTGTGTCTACACATCAAACATGAGAAACCGTTAACTAGCGATCCAAATTCTCTGCGTGCGGGTATGGATCGCGTGCAAACCGGTAATAAATCAGTAGCTCTCCGCTCATTAATTCGGAGCCTATTTTGAGTCCTGGTCACAGCAACTTCAGCAGTTGGATGAACGGTCCAGGCCTTCGTGGGGTGCTGAACACGTGCCTTCGTCGCTCCCTACACCCAAAAATACTTTCGCCAGTAATATTTTGGAGTACTGGAAGTTAGGGCATTAAATTTCCATTTAGTTGCCCAAACAAGTGGCCCGATTTCCAGAAGCGCTCCTACGGACAGCACTTCAGACCACTTAATTAAGGCAACCAAATACAGCCAAAATTGCCCAATTAAGTGGAGCCGATCGCTCTAGGCGTGACAGGTTTTCATTTTTTACCGTTATGTTTGCTAACAAACGCCCGTCCTAATTTCCACGGATAAAGAGATCTGCAAGAAATTATCTCCCTTCTCAAGCCGCGGAAAACTGCGTCTGACCTGGCCGAACCAACTTTTGAGGAGTGACGGGGGGCTTTGTCCGAGGGATCGCGCTGCTAAATCTCACAGCCGCGTTGGAAAATACGCAGCGAGCAGCACAAAACTCTTCGTTGACAACTCAGCAGTGTCCCAGGGGCACCGGAGCTCGCTCTTGTAAAGCTTAGCGTATTTTCGGGGTGACCTCAACGTGCGTGCCCAAGGCAGACCGAGAAGCGGTCTAAGCGCTGGTGCCAAGTTTCCGTCCTCTCCTCCCTTTGCTCCCGCACCTTTGCGCAGGCTCTCCCCCGCCTCCAGGCGCGCACGCGATACAACAGTTTTCTTCCTTTTCGAGAAAGAGTACTTGCCAAAGGGCTACGCCAGATAAACTTCTACCTGGGTGCATCCTCTGCGCACAAAAAAAAGCTGGTCTGAAGATTTACAGCACATCTTAGGCGCTATTCCCCCCGACCCACCCTTCATAGCACAAACTGATCTTTGCAGGCAAACAAGGCAATTCAGGCTTTACTGGTTTGACATACCTCACTCCCAAAAACTTGGGCTGCTCTCCAGGAGCCGAAGTTTCCGTCTCCATCTTCAAGCTGTCAATATGAGCGATGGAGATCACGGTAGCAGCAACATACCAGGGCAGACCCATGAAGGAGCATATGATCATCAGAATGGCCACCCAGAACAAATCCAGATGATATCCAGCACCTTTCTGTGAATGGAGACAGACAACCTTCAGCTTAATTACTCTAAATACCTACGGAACGGCCAGGGCTCTGGCCCGGCGGGCAGAGGCACACCAAAAAAAGCGGCGTTTCCTTCAACACCATCTTTTGGCCAATAGAAGTTGTCGTAAGAAATAGCAGAGTAGGACACGTTGCTCCTCCAAGGATGAATCGCATACCTCCGCAGGGAAAACGGGTCAGCGTTACAGCCCCGGCAAGCTCGGAAACCAGCAGCACACAGTAAGCGTAGGGGAGCAGCGGACTTGCGAGCAGTCTGGCGAAAGAGCAAGCACCTTGCGTACGCCGTACCGCGCTTGGAGGTCGAGTCGGTACAAGGCAAGGCCTGCGACCAGTCAAATACCTCTTTACGGAGGTACCCGACACAGCAGACCATGAATTAAGGACAACCAGAGCGCACCACATTCACCAAAAAATATTTGGCGAGATACACGTCGTATCTTGTAAACAGTGTAAGCAAGCTCTATTTTTGAATATACACACACACACGTATCTTGGTTATAATGGGTTCACAGTGCTGTGAAGGAGCTCTGCCTTGCCTCTTAAATAACAAAAATGAAACCCCATTATAAAGTGCTGTCTGTCTTTATAATGATACGTTCCCATTTATTTAATGAGGTAACACAGCGACAAGAAACCCACCGCCCAGCACCGCCCCGCCGCCTCCCCGCAGAAACACGACGGCCCATTTTCACAGCACGAGACAGTTGCGGCGGCAAGAGGGTTTGGAGAGGACGAGCAAGAAGATCGGCCCTAAAGCAGGAGAGCGGCTTGCGATCGCGTGAGCCGCTGGTCCTACTGCTCCGCCACAAGAGCACAGGGCTTCTTTTTTGACGGGCGTGGTGGGACGCCGAGATCGGTACCTTTGTGCGCCACGTCATCTCGCGTCTGTCTAAGCGACAGCTTGGATGTGCACTGAGTTTTCAACACCCAAATCACCCTTAAAAACCAGCCCCAAGCCTAATTTTAGCTTTAGGCGGCTGTTGTAAAGTAACTGTCGGTGTAATGACTTAATGAAGCCTACCTGAAAGCAATCCCACAGAAATATGGTGCCTGCTTAAAGGTGACATTTGCCATTTGCTGTCTCGGAGCGAGATCCCAAGTCCTATATTCAGGATTGGAAGCAACTGCGGGATCTCACAGTTGGGACTTCGTAACTGGTCTGAGCCCCGCTGATGGTGCCCAGTGCTGGAGGCATCTTCCTCAACACCCAGCCCCAGGCTCTCTTGGGGAAAGCAACAAGAACAGCCGATGGGCTCATACTCCATTGAAAGGAGAAAGCTGCCCTCATTCTTTAACTCCTTTTAAAAGATCCCCGATCTTCTCTTTTTTAAATCCTTTAATGAACTAACGCAGTAACTCCACCAGTCACAAGTGCCAAGAGAAGGAGTGAAGAAACAAAAGAGCCACCAAAGAAAGGGATCTTCAGAAAAACACTACACGAATCTCTAAGGTTTGCTATTTTAAAGAAGATGAACCTTCTTTTAATCCTGTGCAATTTGATTTTATTGGAAAGAACAAATGATCTGGACCTACTTGGTGACCCAGGAGGGACAGCAAGCCAGCTCGTCTTGAATAGTCCTCATTGTTTTCCTCATACGTGCGCTGCTTCCCTTGGCTGGCCGGCAGCGCTGGGACGGGCACTCAGTGACACCTTGCCAATACTTTTGCAAGGCGCTAGTGGGAAAAAAACCCATCCTTCTTTTGGCCTACAATAGATTTTTGTGTCCAGAGGTGTTTTTTGGTGCAGAGCAGCAAGGTCGGACCCGAGAACCCCCAATTAAACAAAAGCATGTGCTCGCAGCCATAACAAAAGAAGCAGGAAATAAATTTTTTTTTTATATTAAACAGTACTTTGCCGGAGTGTTTACACTTTGTTACTAAAAAAGTACACCCCGTGCTGATAGCCTAACCACATTCAGTGCCTATAAGATGAAGAGATGAGGGGCCTCTTCTTCATGGGGAAAAAAACAGTGAATATATTCTTCCAGTGATTAAGAAAATTGTATGTCTTCTTAGGTAGGTGCAGGAGGCAGACCTAAAACTGAGACCACGTCAATGATTAGCCTCCCCCCAAGGAAGATGTGGGCACGGTATTGGATATACCTGTCCAGATCCAGATGCCAAAAAGCGATGTTCTGAGGGGGTTTTTTAAACCAGCCCCGTAAGACCATCAGCCAGCACTCGTCACTGCGCACGGCAAACCCTTCTCATTCCCTGTCCCTCCGGCTTTCTCCTCCAGGTCAGACTCAGGTCGGTCTTAAATCACACGCTGGTTATCTAATGTCCACAGCGACCACAGGAATTGAAACATCCTCCTCTTTTTCAAGTAAAAGCTCCACTCACAATTCCAGTGGCTCTCAGTGTAACGGATGAAGCAGATCTCTAACGAATGACCCGGCATGACCTGTGTTTTGAGGGAGTCTTTGCTCTCACGGGTTAGACCGCTTGAAACCTGCCCCGTTAGCAGGAAGGGAGAGTCGTCTTTTACAGGAATTTAGTATTTTTCAATAGAACTGACCATGCAGGGAAAGGTAAAGCTCTACAGGCACGAAAACTGCATAGAACCGGTCTGGAAAGTTTATTTTAAAAACATTACTACATGCTAGGCTGTCAGATGTCAGCGGATATAAAGCTCTTCTTTAAATAACATCCAACTGTGGCTATGCCCTTGCTATGTCCCAAATCTCTTCAGCTTATTGCTTGTATTTTACAGCACTGTCCAGCCAACACGTGGCTGTATTGCCATACTCGGGCCATCTCTGGCCATACCCACCACCGGTGGGGTCCGGCACCCCAAAAACTCCTTGGGAGCGGCTGAGAGCCACTCGGACGTGCCGTGGCCGTGACACAGAGAGACCTTGTTGTGCCGATGGCTGGCAACACCGTCTTAGACGATAAACACAGTAATAGGAGCTTGTCAGATGCAGGAAAACTTGGCCCGCTGTGATAAGGTGCGAGAGATTTTGGCTTGGATGCAGTAACGCAGCGCTGTGCAAATCAAAATCAGGTCCCGGCTCAGGCTAAAGCAGAGCTCCTGAGGGAAGAGGCCCTTCCAAGCTCACAGCCTCTTCCCACCGCAAGCCTGAGCTCCCCAAAAATGGGCACTCCCTGCAGATGTGTGCATGATCACCGCGTGCACGCAATGACGCAGTCTTGCAGAGTTACCAAGGCAAATGACACCTCCGGGCCCAGGAGGCAGATTCTGAAATGAACTTCATCCCGCCCTCTCCTAAGGTAGCCAGTACTACTACCGCGAAGAGAACTGCAGGGGCAGCAAGGTTTCGAAGGCAGCTAGATGTTGTTTACATCAGTATTCTTTACCAGACAAGCTCTGACTAGCCTATACCTAGAAGTTTCCTTTGCCACTCTCCGACGTGTACAGTTGGAGAGTGAAGCTCTTGCAAGGGAAGATCAAAATATTGCGAAGATTTTAAGAAACTTTTTGGTTTCATGTTGACATGGAAAGGGGCTTTAAACACGAGCTCTGCCTCTCAAAGGAGGGCTGCTCTAATTTCTTCTGGCTCTAGCCACGTCTTTGCCAGACGAGCAGCGGGCAGGATGCGATGGGTCCAAGTCCTTTCCTTCCCCTAGACGGGAAGGGGTAGCTGGCTGGTTTTGTGAAATCTGACCGTTCCTGGCATGGGACCTGTTTGCAAAGGAAAAAGGAGGGGCAATCCCAAAGCTTCTCCTGTGGGAATGCTTCAGGCCGCACGATGATGAAGCCAATGAACATTAGGAAGCGCTTGCTGAACGAGGCATCGTGAGTTGGCCCTGCGCAGGGTTCCTGCTTTTAGGAGGAAGGCAAATGCTGTTTGCGCGACGCTCAAGATTTTCAAACTGAACCCGTGGTTTTCCTGGCAAAAACTCTACACGAGTCAACAAAATAAATATTGTTGTTCGACACCAGCAATGACGTTTCTGAGGCGGCACGTACACTCAACGCTGTCACGGGCCCTCCTCCGCCTCTAGCACAGGAAAAGCACGGGGCAGCTCCCCGCACGCGTGCCAGACCCGAAGCACACCCACCTTGAGCTTGTGCTCCTTCCTGTTGACGATGACGGCTGTGATTTGCTGGTCCATGAAGATGAGGATAGTCACCAGCAGTGCAGGGATGGCTGCTGCCAGGTACACCCACCACGGGTTCCCTCCAAAAGGTGGGATAAACCAACCCCTCTCGGGACTCGTTGGCTTTTAAGGGCAAGGAAAGGAAAGCTTGCATTAGAGCCTCAATGTAGGAGTGACGACATCCTAAATGCACTTGTACTTCCAGCAGCGGGGCTACAGGGAGACACTCGGGGTTTGCGATGATTTTGTCCTTCCCGTTAACAGCAAAAGGTTCAAAGTGTGGAGGCAGGATTTAGGGAGATAAATCAGCCAAGCAAAACTATGCTAATAAAAAGGATATCATCTGAGTAAAATGGTCCTTTCAAGACAGATGACTACCCTCCTGCCTTGAGGGCAAGTCATTTTATACAGGGCAGACAGGGGAGACGAGACATTTTATACAGGGTGGGAAGGGGAACCTCTTCCGAAGGCCACCAAAAAGCTGACAATGACATACCTTGAATTCACTTGGCACGATGAGTTTTGGTGTGTCCACACCTACCAGGGCATCTATTCCACAGAAAATCAAAATGGACAAGATAATGGCAAAGTCACTGATGAGCTTCCGGGCCTGAAACAGAAGTTGATACCATAACAGCAGTTAGCACTATGAAGCACCGTTTCTCCCAGGCTTTGGTTTCTATGCGATACTCCAGGCTTGCGGTTGGTGGCAATACAAGCTCATCATTTCTTCTTTTGTAGAAACAAAGGCGCGCATTGTCACGTCTGGTGCTGTCTGCCTAAATGTGCCTTGGTGCTTTGCTGCGGTGTCTGAAAGCCAAACAATTAAGCCTAAATGGAAGTACGAAAACAAGCTTAAGGAAAAAGAAAACTGCTTTTGTAACCAACTCCCACGTGAATTCAAGGCAGTCTCACTGATGCTACGTTTGACAGCAGCGAACAACCACTGGTATGGAGACCCAGTTCCTCTGCAGCAGTGTCCGAAGAGACTTTTCAGGATCAGCTTCCAATATTAACAGCTATTGAAAATTTACAAATAAACCTAAAAAAATAGTGACTTTTTCTGACATAAAAAAATATTGTCTCCTTCTCTTTGCCTTCTGACCTCTGATTCTTTAGGGTCTGCATAGTCGCGGTTCTCTATGCAGGGCCAGAGACTGCTTTTTTGACATGAGTTGAGCTTCTCGTGTTATCACAGGACTCCTAAAGTCTGTGGCTTTAAGAAAAAAAGACTGGGTTATCCCCAGACTTCGTTCTTCTAATACGACCGATTTTGCAATGCAGATTTTAAAAAAAATGGGAAAAGGAAGAAAAAGTATTTTACACCAGACAATGGAAACAGTCACAAAACCTCCCTTTAAAAGATGGGAAGACCCAAACTTCCACAACAGAGATGTTCTGTATGACTGGCAGAGATTACATTGTTTTCTCCTTAAGTAATAAATCAACCTAAACAGCCAGGAAAACAAACTAGGCTTCTCAGCTAAAACCTCAACATGCCCTAAGAGCGCAACTCTACTGAAGTCCCTGGAATACGACAACTTAAAGCTGCCAGCGGTCAGACCCCGAAATTTAACCGGGCAGAGACCCACTGTGCTTGACTGTAACTGTGTGATCTTTTCAGAGCTGTTGTTCCTTCCAGGTTTCCTGAGTTCACATGGTTACAGATGAATTGAGCCGCATTCCAGCCCGGATGGAATTTCTTTCCTTTTTATTAAAAATAATAGAGTTTCAATTGTAACAGCAGAACAGTAAACATCCATGCAGGATAAATCCCCGTGTGTCAGAATGCCAAAAATGGGGGGGGGGGGCCGGTCTCAGAGAAAAACATGGCTTTGGTACACACGGAAGCCGCCAGCTCGCACGTGGTAACTTCAGGTGGAGGAGACAAAACAAGCAGATGCACCTGAGAGGTGCCGATAAGCTGGTGGTAAGTCTGAGCAGAATCTTGTTTAAATCAACGCAGAGGCTTTTCAGGTCGTCCTCGGTTTGCGTCTGATCCTCCGAGAGGGAAGGGAATTGCTGCTTTAGGTCCCTACCGTAACAAGTAGACCTCATACGGACTGCAGCCGAGTTTGACCTTTTTGCACTAATTTCTGAGTGTTTCAAACTCTACGTGACAACATCAAAGATGCGTCCCCGTTCTCCTGTTCTACACAGACAGCTCGCTTACCCGCCTTTACTCAGCGATGCAGCAAAGGGCTTCTTTTGTCCTCCCCAAATACCCTCTCTGGCTACAAGCGGGGAGACTCCTGACATAACGATTAACAGCCCCTTTCGGTGGTCCGGTTTCTGCGGAACCGAACGGCCGCGCATCCTGCCCCAGCGCCGGTACCCCCCATTAAGCTGCGTATCCGACCCTGAAAACGGCCCGCTGAAACGATATATGCCTGAAGGACTCGTCTCGTTTCTTGAGGCTGATAAATGACATCACTGCGTACCTCAGCTCGGACGTGTTGTCGTCTGTACCTTTAAAATCACAGATTTTAAGACAGATTATTGCTCGTTTTGGCTCTTCTGCTGCCTTATTACCCCTGCCCTCCAGAAACACCGAGGGAGTGAAAGCTAAGCACTCCCAGATGTACCACGGTGAACCAGTACCACGTTTCTCAACCAGCGCAACCTGGCTTCCCCGCAAAGCGGCTCTCCCTGCGCGTGGGGCCACTACACCAAAGGGAAAGAGTAAAGACGCAGCCTGCTGGAAAGGAGATACTTACGGTGGTTGGAAAATAGCGACTGGTCTTGAATTTCTTCAGGGCCATGGAGCAGGTGTAAGTGCCAAAAAAGAGGATGAAAGACATGAGGGTGATGTCAGGGACATAGTCACAGTTGTTGCCCACAAGTTGTCCTCCGTATTTCAAGCACTCCTTTGTTGTCAGAGATGACCAGTCAATGGTGGTGTTGGACTGCGGGGCAAAACAAAGAACATGTCCATAAAGCTGTGCTCATGCAAGCACTGCTCGTGCTAGGACAGGAACGGGGAAGGAGCATCGGGAAAAACACTGGGAGGAGAAGGGAGACACGGAGCAGAGGCTAAAAGTCCCCGTGCTTGTGCGCAGACAGAGTGGATTTTAACCCGGGCGGAGGATGATGTTACCTGGGAACTGAGGTAAAGGAGACAGAGATCTTTTGACCTCTGCTGGGGGCTGCCAGAGGTGCTCTGCATTTCTCCGGTGGAAAGGCGACGCTGGAAGCCTCATGCAGAAGCTGAGACCAGCACTCCCCACCCGTTCACTGCGAGCCACGCCAAACCCAAACCTGCTTCTCCCGGATCAAGACCAGCACTGCTTCCACAGCAGAAAAAAAATCTCCCTCCTCGACCTTGCCGGAGACGAGGCCTGAGCTCGCCTAATGCCGACTGGCGTCAGGAGGCTGCTGCTTCTGGCCACGCTGCAGTTACCGGGTGTCCTGGCATGCCCTGAGCACCTCCACCACGCAGTCCCCATTGCCCCGGGCTAAGGGACGGGGTGCCGCGCCGGGGAAGGCTGCATGACCGTGCACAGGACACTGCCCTGCTGCTGAACTAGCGTGTCCGGTCTTGCGGTGCGCGCCGAGTTCGGCTCCGGCATCCTCCGGCGCACCTCGTGAAAGCCATCAGTCTGTCAGTGCCCGCCGAGTGCCGGACGGGTAAAGAAGCCGGCGCACGCTGTAAATATCGGATGCTAATCGCGCGCCTCCGCGCAGCAGGAGGTGCCGCAGTCCCCTCTGCTGCGCAGCCGAGCGGCCAGAAGGGCGCCGAGGCTGAGCTTCCCTCGCCGCTACGCCCGCGCGGAGCCTTCCAGCCCCGCCAGCCCAGCCTGCCCTCCCCAGCGCGCCGAGGCAGCGCGGCGGCGGCGCAGGGCTCTGTTGGGCTGCCAAAACCAGCCCGTAGCGGCAGAAACGTCCTACGGCGCCGGCTCACCGGCTGGGACCGAGCGCAACACCCCAGATGCGACGCTTTCCCTTCATTCCAGCAAGAGTTGAGGAGTTTTAGAATCATTCTGGCTCTGCTCCTCCCTTTCTGCACGAAACCCCCAGTGAAGGAAACCAGAGTCCCGCGAACCATGACATTGGAGAAAAAGAATATTTTAAAAGAACTCAGAATGAATAAATCCACAGAGAGGAAAGAGGACTTCACTCCAAGTAGTTAAGTTACAGAGAACTTATCACAAACAGGGGCACAGACTAATTCAGACCAACAAGCAACTCACCAGAAAAAGGATTTTCTTTAGGCAGAAGTGCAAGGCACAAAATACGCTTTCATTTATAAGGGGCATTTTCAAGTAGGGGAAATAAAACCCAACCCTAACTTATATTAAAAATCTTGAAAATATGTAAGATACTCCCTGAAGTTTCATGGCCTCCTGTTGCGTCTATTAATATCTTGTTCACGTCCCTACGTTGAAAAATACATCACATACACCTCCACACTGGATGCTTACAAAGCTGGGGTCCCAAGCTGCAGGTAATAAACTGCGGCGTCCTCAGCGCATGGCGTGAATGCCGAGGGCTGAACCGAGGCGTGATCGTGCTGCTGCTGCTGGCGGTGGGGGGAACAAAAACGAACAACAAAACCCCCCAGCTCTGTGTTGTGTTGTTTTCTGACAAGGTGCTGCCACAAGGTGCAGAGGATTTCTGCAGATCTGCGCTAACGTCAGGATGGCAACAGCTTTCAACGTGGCTTTCAAAGCAGGGAGATAAAATGAAAAAAACCCCAAATTTTACATCTTGCCATTTTCCATCTACAGAAATAAGCACCGGAGAATGTTCAAGAGGAAAGATTAGCACGTGGGGTATCAAAGAGCAGAAAGAAGAGGGCATCTCTCTTCTTTGGGAGACCTCCAGCGTGATCCTGCTTCGCCCCCCTGCCAACTGCCTGGCAGGATTTGTACCGGGGCTGCTCTTCGCGTCCCCAAAACCCTTGCCACGTGTCCCCAGACATTTGTTTTGTTTTCAAACTCTAAGGCATCCAAAAAGGGGCCTGGAAGCAGAGCTCAGCTCTGCGCCCCGGGCTGGCTCCTCCGGCCAGGACCGGGGCGAAGGCAGGGCGTCCTACGGGGAGAGCATGGCCCCCCCCCCCGGCTCTTTTCAAGATCGGGGTCGGGACCGACGGGAGGAGAAGGAGCGAAAGAGCCAAGGAGCAGTGAAGGGCACGTGAGGTGCCGCCTGGCCATCGGGAGACCCTGCTTCTATTTCTCCACCCTGTGCCCGACCCCCTCGGGCAACGTTCTTGCCTTCAGGTCCGTGCCTCGCGCTCCTCGCGCCTGCAGACAGTGCGCCCAGCTCGGAAACCATTCCCTTTCTGCGGGGCCGCTTGACGGCACACAGGAGTGGCCACCACGTCAAGAGAGACACAGACAGGTAGGATCTGTATTTGGCAGCACAAGGTTGTTATTCTGGGTCTCAACTTACTTGCCCTGCATCAAACACGAACATATCTGACCCCATCAAGCTCCATTTCTTTCTCCTCATCATCCAAAGCTCCCCACCAGAGTGAAATGTGGAAAAGCCAAGCGTTAGCCACGGAAAAAATCAAAGAATGGGACGGAAATAGGACCTTCCAAAGGAAGGGCTGCCCACAACACTCCTACCGTTCCAGCTCTGGACACAAGGACCCAACTAATCCCCCGGGAGAACCATTTGCATCCTGCCAACACAACAGATCGGACTGCGAGAACGTGGCCGCTATTAGCCGCAAGTAATCAATGTTACCGAACTGTGCACACAGCATTCCCTATGCAGGACGGCGAGAAATCCTTGGAGGATCGAGCGAGCACGCCAAAAGGAGCAGTGTCCCATCGTCACCGTGTCACGGGCAACGGGGGAACGTCAGCGCGAGGGTTTTCTTCAAGCGACCAACTCCTGATCTATGGGCACGGCCCCGCCGAAGCGCGCGGCACTTACCGACTTCAAAGACCATATAGTCCCTGCCCGCGCAAAGGGCGCTTACCGTCTCGGTCGAGGAATAGAACAGCTCATCGGCTGACGGCACCGTTGTCCCGTTAAATAACGAGCTATTAACTGCAAGAGAGGACAGAAAAAGGAATAGCGTGAGCGTGGTGCCCGAAGAGCTAGGAAGGAAAGCAAATTTCAGCTGTTAAAACATTTGTTAACTCCATCAAGCTGTTGGCCATCTCTTTGCTCAAGTAAAGTGAGGCAAAAGTATTGTTTCAGAGCGACTCAAAAGCATCAATCACTTAAAAAATGGAAAGAAACAGGTAAGTGAAACGCAATTCAAACCTAACGGGGTGTTTTTTTTGGAGTGGAGTTCATTGTAAAAAATGCACAATCCCAAAGATATCCAGGAAAACAAAAGGCACTGCAGAATCCAGCAAAACCACATTTTTGAATTAAAAAAAAAAAAGAAGAAAAAGATAGAGAGTAACTGAAATCAACAGGACGGAGATAATTTCTTGGGAAAAAGGGGCAGCATTCACTGTGATGACGATACCCTGCCGTCTTCCGTAGGGCTTTAAAAAAAAGCAGGACACGGAGAATAAGGCCACTTGCGTTTAGTGACCGAAACGTTACAGACTGACTCCCGCTGCACGGCTGTACGCACGGCGCTATCTTTAAAAACGAGCGTTTGGCTTCGACTGTCCTGGCTGTTGCTCGCTGCTTCGCTGCCGACGCGCTGTTGCGTGGTAAGAGGGACAATCTCCGCTGTAGCTGTGATGGGCAGCTGAGGTGGAAAATTGTTTATTTAAGGAGCAGAATTAAAGTTTGCTGTTTCCAGTCTTCTCCCTCCCGAGGTGCCGCAGACCCAGGCAGCTCTGTGCAGGAGAGCTTGGTGTGGCTGCAGCCAAGCCCCAGAGGCTTCCCCGGACAGATTGCTGTCAGCACCTCCAACACCATCTGGTCACTCTTCCTATATTCCAGGTTTATTCGCTGCTACTTGAAAAACTCAGGAAGAAGCACTTGGAGCTGGTGACGATAAGGTCATCTCTACCCTCTGAAACAAAGATCTGGCGAAGAGGCGCATCAGAGGAAAAGGGAACCGTGGCAGTGAGGGTTTGTGAACTCTACCAAACGTCCCCAGGCTGGTTTACAAAGGTGAAGACCAGCACTGTATTTCTGGGCACAAATCTCTCATGAAACAACGTGTGGGCTTCTGCCACACGCTCCGTTTCCTCTACACGTTCCAGCTGTACCGCCACGTCTGCCTTGGGCGCTGGGTCTGAGCCGTAGGCGTTTAAAATGGGAAGCGGAGACTTGCAATTCAGCATTGACCGTTCCCCATCGCCCTAACTCCAGAGAAGAAAACACCTTGCCGTTCAAATGGAAGCAGAACGAGACCAGCCTCCAAGTGCTTGCTGAGATCCTACATTTAATAACCGAGGTGAGCACACAGCTCCCAGGGATCCCGCTCCCAGCGCCTCAGGCACAGGCGCAGCGAGCAGCAGCCGGAAGCTTTCCCTGCTTGACAGGTATGTCGAGATAACCTGAAGTTTACTTTGAGCACAACCCAAGTTTCTTACTCACTCCTCATTGTCTGCAGGATCCTAGGAGTGGTCACAGCTTCCCTAGTGGTACGCGCCAGCGTACTTCTGTTTGTCTTTGGGTTTGGTGACCTTTTGCTCCCCGCTGTGTTGCCAGATCTATAGGTATGCTGGCTCTACCTGCCTTGCAGCCCAGCGACGGGCCGAACTGTTGGGTGTACTTCCCTTCCGCTCTAGTGAGGAACTGGTTCTGCTTTTCCACTCATACACGCAGCCAGGAGGTGGAAAACCACCCGTGTTTGGGTAACGCCCTGAACAAATCCAGCTCCTGCACTTGACAAAAGGGCAGAGCGGATACCAGGAGTGACCTGAGCGCCACGGCAGTGACTTGGCCACCGCTTCTGCCCCTTCACAGACATCTTGGAAGAATGCCATTCAGAACTAACAGCCACAGGGAGGCAAGGAGACAGCCTCTCCGCTGGTAACGACGTTCACGTGAGGCGTCCCAGGAAGGTCGGCTACAAAGATGTTCCACTTGGCACGTAGGGTGAAATTCACCCCTCAGCTTCAAAATAAGGCTAAGTTAGGGTATCTGAAGACAACTGCTAAAGAAGGGTTAACCTACCTGTTTATTATCTGCAGCACAACAGAAAAAGACTAGCTATTCAGGAAAAATTTAAACTAGATATTAGGAAAAATTTCTTTACTGAGAGAGGGGTCAAATATTGGCACAGGCTGCCCTGGGAGGTCTTGGAGTCACCATCACTGGAAGTGTTCAAAAAACATGTAGACGTGGCACTCCGGGACATAGTTTAGTAGGCACGGGGGTGTTGGGTTGACGGTTGGACTTGACGATCTTAACGGTCTTTTCCAACCTTAATGATTCTGTGAAAAGAAAGGAAAAGCAATCTCCTAGCTGCAAATCGGGGAGCTAATGAAACATCCTCTTACCTGGATCTAATGGTTCACAGGCACAAGAGTAATGCGTGATATAGTCCACCTTGAACTCGGAGTTGATCGGATAATGATCTGCCAGCTTGATCATCTTCTTGAAAGCATCGTAAATGAAGATGAAGCTAATAAGGGAGGAAAAACCTTCTTCGGTGAAGCGGGTGAAGTACTTGACCAGGAAGCTGGCATCGGTAGCGACGAGAATGAGACACTGGAAGGCTGACCAAAGGCCGATCCAGAGACGAAACTCCAGGTAGTCAAAATCATTGTCTCTGCAACAAGACAGGGAAGGCAGGAAGGGAAAATATCGGGTTAGGTAAATCCACGCAGGAGTGTGACTTCCCAGGGAGAAGCCATGAACGCACAGCCTCTGCGACCTGGGCTCATCTAGACTCAACGCGAGTGTTCCCAAGAGCTAAGCTCTCCCTTCTCTGCCAGCCAACGCCATAAACGTACAGCGGTGCAGTTTAACAGCCGAGGCGGCAGAAAAGCCTGCAGAAGCGATCGGTCTTGCTGACGCCTCCACTGATAAATGCTACCAGTGAATTCAAGCTCTTTCTAGGCTTCCCAGTAAAAATCCTCCCTCTGGCAAACACGCACCGAGCTGTACGGGCCCAAGCATCCAGCTGTCCAGACCAAGAGCAGCTCAATGCCAACAGCTTTCCCCCAGCTGAAGACATAACCACAGTTTACAAAACTCCTTCAGAAAAGCAATCTCCTGCCAAGCCTCACACTCCGGAGCCCGCGTTCCTATCTCTGAGGCCCCCGCACTATCTGCAGAAATCAAAATATCAGCAAGAGAAGACCAAGAAGTACAAAGCAGAAGACGCCGAACGCCGGTGCTAGGCTGTGGCAAGCTGTGGAGCGCGACGGAGCCAACCGCGTCGTTCCTTCCCGGGAAGTCTGTTTGCTGCTCGAGGCTGCCGTGCCCTGACGGCGCAGAGTCCAAAGCCGGGCTTTTAGGGCTGAACAAACAGGAGAAGTGAACACCAGAGGGATAAGGCCCTGCCAGGGAAGTCCCTGCCTGCGCTGGGGAAAGGACCGCGAGGCGGTGGGGCTGGCGGCCCCAGCCAGCCGGCTCTCCCTGGAAGCCAGGAGCCCTGCGGTGCTGAAGGGTGGAGGAAGAAGGGCAGTTTATGTGGAAAGTCTCATGACAGCATCAGAAAGCTCTGGGAAGGGGACGGGGCTCAGGAGTTTATCCCCTCCTTCCCCCAACTACATCAAGTGTTGCAGGAAAAACCGAACGTCTCTCCCCGTGAGCCT
The DNA here is from genome assembly GCF_964289735.1 of Phaethon aethereus. Classification (NCBI taxonomy): domain Eukaryota; kingdom Metazoa; phylum Chordata; class Aves; order Phaethontiformes; family Phaethontidae; genus Phaethon; species Phaethon aethereus. The sequence continues at coordinate 1,945,690 of NC_138578.1, forward strand.
GCCGTTAAATAAAAAGCAGGAAAAGCCACCTTCTACACACCATAGGAAGGCAGGCTACACCAGATAACCACCCACAGCTCTCAAACCTAACACCAGAAAAGCATCTTCAAGTCCCTCTCCAAGGCACGAGAGAGGAGGAGATGGCTGGATGGCCCTGCAGCACAACTCCTCCAGGCCTGTTCGCGGCGAGAGGGCGGGCGCGGGTCGGCGTCGGCTCCTCCGGAGAACCGCGCGTGCCTCGGGAGGGGGGTTAGCCCCCAGCACTGGGACGGTTTTAGCTCAGTGGCGCAACGCTTGGTTGGGTGCTTGCAACCTGGCCAAACTGGATGCCCTCAGAAGTGGTCCCACCATTCGCTGAAGTCCCCGCTGCAGATGGACCCCCGCAAACCTTGCGCAGTAGTAGTGAAAAACGCCCTGGCGTCTCCCGTGTACCTGTTTTTACAGCCTACTTCCAGGCAGACAGGGCGTGCTGTTACACACCGCTACCCTCCGTCAGCATTGACCCACAGGCGCCAAACTTGGCGGCAGTTTTGCACGGTGTGCCCCGCGCGCCTACCCCACCGCCGGCACAAACCCCTCTCAGACCGAGACTCTGACCTGGAAGGGGGGTGAGGAGCAAGGAAGAAGCAAAGTGATGACTTAGAAAAAGAGAAGGGGAAAAAGAAATAATAATAAAAATAAATAAGTGACAGCTCTCTGAAGTATCCGGAGCCAGTGCCTCAGGGAGCAGGAGCTGCCAGCCATCCGACCGAGTGTGAAGGGGCTGGCAGCAGCCCGGGTGGCATCCTGGCCATCACCACCGAGGAACTTTGAAAAGGTTTGAAATATTTTTTTTTTTTTTTACCCCCCTTTTTTTTTTTTACCCCTCAAAGTCCTTGCAGCGCTCCTGAAGCTCACAGAGCAAATGAAAAAGCACAGGATGCTTCACATCCCCAGTACAGCAGTGATTTCACTGTGATTAGTTTTCTTTCTGAGGTCTCGGGAGGGGAAACTTTCCCAAGAGCCAGCTGGAAGGCAGAAGGGCTGGTGTCCTGTGTTCCCAGGGAGCCCACTGCCTTGCCTCCCGCTGCCTCCAGCTCGGAAACCCCGGCTCGTTTCACAATGGGCATCGGCGAGCCTCGGCACGGGAGCAGAGCTCACCCGCGGCGTCCCCGCAGCAGCGACCCGCTCTGCCGGCGACGCGGCGAGCGCCGCTCCTGCAGGCACCCACAGCGAGAAGCATGGCTGGGTACACCAGGCTTTCTTAGATTCTTCTCCGTACACACACACACAGAGTCAAACTTTAAATTAATCGCTAGCTGGGAAGTCGTTCTAATTTTGCTCCCAGCAGGGAACAGGCTGTTGTGAATATGAACAACCACAAATGCGTTACAGAAAAATCACAGTACTTTATTCCAATTTCCTTGTGAGAAGGGCTGCCTCGAAAAATCCTGCCATTCTGCTCCAGCAGGTTGTTAGGACAATAGCTTTTATAACTACCACCTCCTCCTCGGGTTAAAAATAACCACCTTCTCCCTCCCAAAACCGTACAAAGTGTTTTTCCATCTTGCTTTTTTCCTTCCGTGTGCTGCACCTGGGCTTTGACCTGCCTGCCTGATGCAAACAGCTAGAGCGTATCTATTCCTGGTTTTATTCATTTGTTCCAGTCAAACAAAGAAAAGAAAGGTGCCCCTCTCTCGCTCCGCTACGGAGCCCTCACCGGTCGGCAGCTGCCAGTTTTCCTCCCCAGGCTACTCTGATTTTCAGTCCATTTTTTCTATCCTCCATCCCTCCCTGCCTACGCTCCAGCGCATCTCCTCTGCCCTTTTTTGGCAGGACCGAGCAGACCGTGCCGAGGAGAGCGGCGGTCCCAGGGCCGGGCAGGAGGGGACTGCATTGCACGTGAAGGTCAAAGTCGTCTCTCGGCGGCACCCTCGACTCCAAGCTGAGCTTCTCCCCGGCTCGGCGTGAGTACGGCTCGGTCTAACAGCAGTCAGAGAGTGCTGCGAGGCCGTTCAGGCTTCAAAGCCAACGGTACCCAGTATAAAACAACATCAACTTCGAGAACGCAGCAGGAGGAGCAGACCCTGCCCGTTTCCCCCTGCCCTGCACTAGTTTCGTGTATTATCAAGTGAGTTAAGGCATCAAACCAAATCACCTCACAGCAGGAGAGTCCCGTGTAGCACAGTGTGTGCGGGATCACATGGAAATACCCCGAGCTGAAGGTCTGTCCCTCAAAAGACTTCTCCAACCTATAGGGTCTTCACAGGAAGGACACGATTATATGCTCTCAATTACTTATGAGTGACCACCCACAGAGATTAAATATAATAAGGAAGGAGACACAATTCAACAACCAAACATACACCACGCCTCCTGCCTTAATGCAACCTGCAGTCCTGTTCAGCTTAATAATTCAATAGACCTTTTCTAAAAATAACTACCAACGGCCGAAGAGCCGTTCCACGTCACCGGCGACTGCTTCTGAAAGAAAGTTAATGCCTTAACTCCAAAAGCTCTTGGCTTTGCATGCTGCAACCCAAGTCCTTCACAACTTGCAACGCTCCGGGCGCTCCCTGACCGGCTAAGGGAGGGTTACGAGTGATTCGGGGCGGTTTCTGTATAACCGAGAATGATCTCCTTGCAAAACACCCTCCAAAGCATCAATAGTCCTACATGTAAAACCACCAATATACATGTATATACAGAATATATACGTAAAGAACATACATGTAAAACCACCAACGAATACGCCGATTCCTTTAGGGATTCTCATCGTATTTTGCGGGAATAGCAAATGAGAACACCCAACAAAACGGGCTCCCTTTGGCTCTGGGTGTCAGCCGCCATCACTGCATCAACATTAACGTGGAGGGGAGGGAGCAGAACCTCTTTACAGCAGTTAAAAGGAAAAAAACCAAAAAACCCAAGAGCATTTAATGCAGCAAAGCTCCGGCGAGGAATTCTGGGGACTGGCACCGATACCTGTTTCTATCATAGGTATTTTTGCTTTTATAAGTAACAGCGGTGTGATATTTCAAAAGAGTACTGATTTAAGGTAATTTAAGAGTCTGATTTAAGAGTACTGATTTAAGATTTTTGGTAACCTTGAGACCTGGGGGGAGTTTGTTAGTGCAATCACCGAGACTTGGATCCCTTTCTTTGCTCCTACGAGAAATACCCAGCAGGCAGGGAAGCACATGTGGCGGCTGGGGGGGAACGGCAGCCCGACTCTAGTGCAAACTTCTCATCGAGGACAGGCTTGGTCAGGAATTTCCAAGAGGCCCCAAGCAGATACGCAGCCTCACAGCGGGCAGCGCTCTGGGACACGTGTGCCTAGAAAATCCCCGACGTGATTGCACTGCAATCTCAACAAGGAACAAAGAGACGTTTCATGTCGTGCACTAAATCCCCTCCGTCTCCACCGCTGGCCACCTCATTGCCTAGCTAGCGTTTCATTAGTGTGAGACATTCCTCCCCTCCTCCCTCCTCCACCCTTGTACTTACTTGCTGAAATTAAAGAGAAGCCGTTCAAAGACAAGGACAGGTCCTGTGCTGCTCAAAATTGTGAGTGGCTGACCAGCAAAAAGGCAAAATATCGCACCGGTGACCGCCGTGCCCAGAAAGCTCTCCAAGACGCCCTACGGTAGACATAGGAGAGAAGTGAGTTCTACTGAATGACCCTTTCTGTTAGCACTGTTGCAAGAAAACGAGCAGTTATGTCAGTGACCGGTCGCATGCCGTATGCCGATACGTCCAAGACTAAGGGAAGACCATCTTCTGCCTCAAAGATGTCTTCGTCCCACGCAATTCATAGTTACTCAGGATAACCAGCAACCCCCCCTTGTTATTTCTGAGGCCCAGAGTTTAATAACACTATATTGTATTTTATATTTGACAAGGGGAGGAAGAGTGTTTTCAAAGACGACTTAAAGGATTTGAGAACTCCTTAAACACCTCCCACATCTTTGACAGCAAAGATATGCGTTTTGCAGGACTCTTCAAGCAGACACGGCAAAGCACGGCTGGAGGACAGCGCTGACATCCTCCGGGAGAACGGAGGGTGGGTTTTTGTCCTGTCTCCAGCTGAGCAGACACTCCTTCTAGATAAACAAGTTGCCTCGCTTTCCACTGTTTTAATAAACCAAACAAGGCTACCTCATCCAGCAGTCATGTGTTGAGACCCAAGTTCATCAGATGTCACCAGCAAGTAATAAATACCGTATTTAACGGGCTCTGAAATGACCTTTGGCATGTGCAGCAAAACAGCTTTGCTGGAGAAGGCTAGGAGAGCATGCTTGATGCGTTCTTGCATTTTCACGTCCAATTATAGCTGGACAATATCTAATTCTAAATGCAAAATGTGGATGAAATATAAATGGCAATAAAACGTGTTTATTGCGTGAGGGTGCATCCTTCTACAAACATGGTAGAATTTGTCGGACCTTACCTCGCTTGCTCTACCGGAAACTAATTTGTTTACACTTGACTGGGTTTTAAAGGAACAACAAGAGCATCATCTTCTACGGAACAAGACGTGCAGCCGTCAGCATCACCCTCTCCAGGAATACCTACCCAACAACCAGGGCCAGGCTTAAGCATAGGCTTATGCGCTTCGTTGTCGCTGCGTCTGAATCAGCAGCAGCCTCATTAATACTGCACGTGCTGAGCAATTAACGGCACATGCAGATCCTTCCTTCCACCCAGGACAAACGGCAGGGTTGAGGCTGCAGTTTTTCTGACTTATCAGTAGTAACGGAAAGAATTTAAATTAAGCTTTGTGGCTTTCTTCCTTGGAAAGACCCAAGTTACTGTTTACGCTGAGGAAAGTATATTCATACTGTCATATGTCAAACCAGCACGTTACTATGTAGAGCAGAAGATTTTGGTTTTTATCTGCTAAATTACTAGCAGAACTTTCTCTAAAACCATCATAAACTATTTTTCTGGCCACAAACGTGATCTCAAAATACCAGTGGCCAAGCACTGTTACCGCTGGGTAATTAGAGCAGCAGCACGACAGCTGTGCAGAGAAGCAAAAGGGAAGGAAGGTTTAAAAGCCTTGGAGTCCCTCAGGCGGTCACTCGCCCATCTAGAGGAGCGGCTGTGGAGCGGACAGAAGCAACCTTGCCTTGGCAGGAGGTGACGTCCTTGGTCCTTTCCATCTCTAAGCGCTACTGGCGATGCCCACCGCTGACACCCCGGCCCTCGCAGGCGTCGGTGCACGGGAGATCTGCTCGCTGCGGTGCCCCGCAGCCTTCCCAGGGGACCACGCAGGTTTTTACAGGGGACACGGACGGGAGCCTACGAGCCTTCGCTGGCTGCCTTTGGGGGACTGGCGAGGATGAGCCAACTGCTCTCGGGGCAAGGAATGGCATTCGCACAGCCGATCCTCTTCGCTCCTCCCGCATTACTCACGGAGAGGGCCCTCGCGGCCAGCGCATCTGGAATCTCTTTTCCCTGCATTCTTCCACGTGTCTGTAGCTAAGAATAGTGTCTTTTCTCAGAAACATAAAACTCTGAAGTGAGCTTTTAAAGAAACGTTGGCCATGTCAGGCTCTCCAGGGCAGGCAGCGTGGGACGGGCAATTTTTAGTCCCTGACCCAGGGGCAGTCACAGAATTGTTTACAAGAAAGAAGCAGCATGAACTGTGATGTGGTAGCCCCAAAAAATACTTATGAGGACAAAATGTCCGACGCAAAACTTCTAGGTGCTACTCCTCAGCTCTCCAAGCTGGCGTAACCTTCCCTCGCATTTCTGAGTATAAAGATTCAGCGCAGCTCACGCCTCCAAACTCTTTCCCACTGCAGGAATGCGCAATGCTTTGAGCAACACTTGACACGAACCCGGACTTCGATCCCTCCGAGCAGCATCCTGGAGGAACAACTTGAACTGGGCGCCTCGGGACGCTTCACACCAGCTCAGATGATACAGGGGCATTTGAGGATGAAGAACGCACAGTTTTGCTCTTCTGTTGAAAAGCTGCAGTCAAAATCCTTCCCAGGCTCCCGCAGCAGCCAAGAGACCCAATGCCTTTTCAAACAAGGACAGTGAATAAAGGTTTGTTGAGAGAAGATGGGGGGGGGGGGGGGAAAAAGCCAATTGTGCCCAAACTCTCTAAACCTCTGATCCACCAGTGAATTGTTCAGAAAAACTGCTGGTACTTCCATTTTGTATCAGTACATAAATAAAAAAGAGTAAACTCAACCGGTCGTTGCACGTGAGAAGCAAGTAAATGTTGACGTGCACAAATTAGAAAATAAGAGATAATGCTTTCCTGCATTGAGACCTGGCTACGGTATGAACGGACGGGAGGGCTTGGGTTTTTCTAGCAACTCAGTGATGATTTTCCTGCACTTTGCTCCCTTTTTTGTGAACTGGGGAGCGAGCGGCTCGGGGGGTGCATCCACAGAACCCCTTCCTTGCTGTCAGGGCTCCTCTCTGGCTACAGCCCCAAGTCCCTCTTCGCTGAGCGCAAACCCCTGAGAAGCAAGGGACAAAGCCTTCAGCGGGACTTGTGTGTTGCTTTCTTCTGCTGCTCCTGGAGTTTTTCCATTTGTATTAGCTGCAGAGCCTCCCTGTTGCCAACGCGGTATTCTTAACTGCAGAGCATCAGTGATCTCCCTTTTCAACATGAAGAATAAATCACAGAGCTCAAAACAGGCTGTTCCTGCGGTTTTTGTCTTTCTAGGGACTTTTTTTACCTCCGAGCAAAGGGAAAACTCAGACTGGGTTTTATCTACTGCAGAGAAAACTAGGGACTAAAGGCAACCTGTGTTTCTCTTCCTTCCATCGTCCCCCCCGTTGTGTCTCCCCTCCTACGCAGCTCAGAGTCTCAGACACAATTTGGCGAAACGAGACTGTCACGTTCAACAACTGAATACCGTCTGAAGCCAGAGAAAGGCTGCACGCTCAGATATAGCCCCATCGAGAAGGTTCGTGAGGTTCTTGGAAGAACAACCTCACCCCAGCGTGAGAGGTATTAAACCAACCACGTTTGTGCATCAATCCCTGGCAGGTGGAAGATAGCAGAAGGGTCCCACCGGAGCACAGGGATTATGGGCTCTTCTGGAGGCCCACCTTCTCTCACAGAATCACAGAATCATGACGGTTGGAAAAGACCTTCAGGATCATCAAGTCCAACCATCAACCCAACACCACCATGCCCACTAAACCATGTCCTCAATTGCCACGTCCACACGTGTTTTGAACACTTCCAGTGACAGTGACTCCAAGACCTCCCTGGGCAGCCTGTGCCAATATTTGACCCCTCTCTCAGTAAAGAAATTTTTCCTAATATCCAGTCTAAACCTCCCCTGGCCAACTAGAGGCCATTTCCTCTCATTCTGTCACTAGTTACTTGGGAGAAGAGACCAACACTCACCTCACCACAACCCCCTTTCAGGTAGTTGCAGAGAGCGATGAGGGCTCCCCTCAGCCTCCTCTTCTCCAGACTGAACACCCCCAGTTCCCTCAGCCGCTCCTCGTAAGGCTTGTGCTCCAGACCCCTCACCAGCTCCGTTGCCCTTCTCTGGACCCTTTTATCACCCCTCTCCTTCCCTGTGGAGCCTGGCAGCAGAAAGCCTCCCAAGGAAAGAGGGGCAGCAGTGAAGACCAGCTGCAAACCATGAATGAGGCCGTGCACGGCCATGTTGCCAAGCAAATCGGGCAACGGCAGCAGAAGGCTCCCTGGGGAGGCTGTCTCTGCTGGTTCCTTTGCTGCTGGAGACAGAACCCAAGAGTAGGGATCGCCTCACCTTGCAGGGCAGGTGCTGATGATCCGAAAACACAGCACATGGTCGTGTCTTACTGCAACAACGCGACCCAGTGCAAGCAACGGGTCCATCACTGCTTAGTGGGGCAGCAGTCTTACCATTTGTCAAATGAAGGATGCGTTTTCCAACTTGGTGAAATGCAAGGGGCTTCTTTTAAAAAAAATTATTAATTTTTTTGGGGGGTGAGCATTAAGAAACTGTACTGCCAGTTTCAGTGGCAAAAACATATTTTGCTACTTGCTAATAAATGCTCATGGGATACAAAGGTAACAGAAAAGACTTTTGGACACAATAAAGTGATTATGTGCGCTAGATTTGGATATCGGGTAACACTTCCCCCTCCTCCCCCTACTTGAAAGGCTGCACCTCGTACAGATGCAGAGCAGACCGCTTTTGCTCTGCTACTCAGTGACAGGACAGCGATGCTCAGCGGTGGATCCCGGAGGTGGATCCCTTCCCATTCTCTACTTCCATTTGCTATTATTTCTTTTTAACATCGTGCATCGTGCATTTGTTTGCAGGACTGCTGCCGAGCTGAGTTTCTGAAGAGGTTAACTGTATTTGTACAGGGTAGAGGGAAGTTTGGCACTCCACCAGTTACCGAACCGTACTCTAGCCTGTAATTTATCATAAGGAAGTGTGGAGCTCCGGATAGGTGCCACCCTTTTCTGCGTTTGGTTTAATTACACCTGTGTAAACTAATAATTCGGTCATTGTCACTACGAGCTTAATTATTGCCAGGACTTTCAACGTGGCTGCACTGAATCTACCTAAAGACAAGCTCCTATGTTTTCTTCCTCTTCAAAAAGCCAAAGGAATACTAAAGCGCACTGCTAGAGCCTGATTCTGCTCCATTCAAACACGAAGGACCTACAGCAGTGTTAATACAGAACCCCTTTCCTTTAGACTCCACCTTCAACTGAGCCATCCTTGGAAGACCCTACTTTTGAGTTCACCACTGGTCCAGCCTTGTCTCTGGATATGCAATATGGTTCTCAGGATCTGAACTTCCACCATTAGGAAATTCGTCTTCCTAAAGAACTCGCTTTTTTCTCCTGTGTCGCACCTCCCGATTTACTCACTTTCTTATGAATCTTAGCATTTTCTTTTCACCAGAGAGGCACAAGTCCAGGGATTCTAAGAGTCACGCAGAGGATACAGCGCTATGCTCTGATGACATGGAAAGTCTGAATCAGACTTAGTCAACTTGATTGGCCTGAAACGGTGCAGCCGAGACACAGACAGAGAAAGTAGATCAGAGGAACTTCTCTGTATAGAAGGAGCAAGGACCTTCTCTGTCGCCTGGCCGTCTTTCAAACACCATTTAAGGTAACTGCTTGTACAATTTTTCAAAGGATAGCCGTCCAACAGCAGAGAAAGCCAGCCAACTTTCAGTGGAAGCACAGGATATCTCCATGGATTGCACCCAGAATTCAAGCTTTGTCGGTGGCCAACCACACCTCTGACTGTGGATAGCGAAAGGCAAATGACATGCTCACTGCTTCGGAAAGCTCTTGCTAACCTGCATGTTTTCTGTAGCGTCACCAAGCAACCCTCCAAAAGTGATGGCGTTGGTCACTGTGGCCAGGTAGATGAAAAGAACGGCTGAAAGGGCTTGAATATTTAAAGCGTCGTAGAAGTCGCTGGCGAAGAACGGTGCTTTCCTCTTTATGTCTTTGATTAAGCCACCGCAGAATCTGAAAAGACAAGAGAAGACTCGTGCAAAATGCGTTACAGTGAAAGTCACCAGGGTAAGTAATCCGAAACATTGCCAGAAATGAAGTATTATCTGAGATCATCATACTACATAATAGTCTTATCGCAGCTGGGATGGTCCAGGGATGCCACTGAGGTAATGTTGTAAAGAAAGATAATATCCTAAACACATGATGCAGCTGGAAAGAAGCAAATTTCAGGAACACAAGCCCTACCTCTGCTGAAACAGACCGCTAAAGTTCGCAGTTCAGGAAGCTTGTCTGTTGTTTTTTTCCCCAACTACATTGGTCGTTGTAATAAAATACATTAACTCTAGGCTAAATCCCTGCCTAAATTTCTCCACGTGGCAGACACGATGGTTGGGTGAGCCAAACAATCGGCTAAATGGAAAAACGCTTCAAACTGTTAATCAGAAAAAGAACTGGAAGTTAAAACGCAAGTGAAATAATCTTGGAGAACAAGAGAGCTCCGCTTGCAGACACGTTCTCTTCGCACAATCACAGACAAGACAGTCTTTAACTTCACGTGGCTTTGACACTGCCAGCGTGAAAAACGCTTCTGTTTTGCCTCTTGTTCCCACCAACGCCGGGACTGTTCAGACACTCTACGCAGAGAGGTACACGGCAAAGAGTTACACGTTACTTTCTGCCCCAGAATCGGGACGTATCGACCCCCTTGCACACACCAATGCGTTGTTTCAGACTTTGAGATTTTTCTCCTAGAATTTAGATACTCTACGAGAACTTAAAAAAAAACATAAGGAGGGAGGGAGGGCACAATGCCACCACAAAAACCTGTGTATCGACCCTGAAATGCTGAGCGCCCTGTTTTACGGCCACCTGAACTGCATTCCCACGCTAGCGGACTTCTACGTGGCATACAAAGGGAGTAACAAAGCAGAGAGCAAGGCCTCGGGCTGCATTACCTTCTGCGTTTCCACCCCGTAACAGCCTTCCTCTGTGCAATTCAACTACAACAGGAATGTCTGGAAAAGGGAACGTCTCTGCTTTTGGCTAAAGCACTGCCAGCGATCCAAACAGAAACCGTAGCTGTCCCTGCCACGTTTCCATCCCTTACGCTTCGCCTCACCTCACAGACTTGCAATAGCTAACACCCACCCGGGCCTTCTTTCATTTTTGAGTGCCTCATTTAAGATGCTTTGTAAGTCGTCGAGGCTGGATGTTCAGAACCCTTCAGACAGTCTCAAGCCGGGCGCTAAAAAACCCAGGACACTTTTTGGGGTCACAGCTCAACCTATACGAACAGTATGTCGGGATGGAGGGCACAAGGGGCGAAACGCTTCTGCAAGGGAAAGGTTGCCACTGTGCTCGGATCACAGCGGGTCCGTCACCCCGAGCGGCGCGTTACCGACCTGCCAGTGCGTTGCAGCTCTTCACAGTCCCCGTGGCCCCCGCCGCCGTGTCCTCCGTCGTGAGGCGTGTCTCCATTCATCTGCAGATTTTCTCCACCAGAGTACATGTTTTTCCTAGGCAAGAAGGCAAGCCAAGCTGAGGCTCGCTGCGCTGCCTGACGGCTCCGCAAAACAGAATCCGGTACGTTTGTAATATGCCAATAACATCACCTTCAAGGGTACAGAATTGCAAGAACGCCCTCCTTCCAGCTATTAAGAAAGACCTGACAACATCTCTTAGTACTTTCTAAATACCGAGAGATGCAGGTCACTGTGCAGTTGTTCAGCGAACCTGGTGTAGGCAAAGCACCGGCTCTTCCCGTCCCCTTTTCAGAACTGATGCATGCTGCCCTGCACCACGGAGCTAAACCGGCCCGTGTCCTGCTATCACCTTTTATCTGAAGAAGGAAGAGACTTGGGGGGCTCTATCCTAATGGCTGGATCCCATTCCCCAGGGGGGAGCACAATGACTTCATCCAGAAACTCATCGATGCCAGCGATCAGGTCCTGCCGGTCCTTGGCTTTATAGGCAATGTCGTGGAACACCTGCAAGGACAAGAAAGACTCCACGTAGAAGAGGTTTGCATTTTCTGCAGCCCAGCCTCCAGAGGCAGCTGCCGAGTTTTATTCTACAAAAACGGCTTATTCATTCTCAAAAACTTCTCAAGAAGTATCAGGACATTTGGCGGAAGGGTGCGTGAACCTCAGGAAAGCCCTTTCCTTCCGTTGGTGGTTTAATGATAGAGATTCTTCTCTTGCGGGCATATTTCTCATTTGTAGCAAAATACAAACCTCTGACCTTTTAAAAAATGTTACTAAAGCAATTATCCATTTCTTTTATTAATAAAAAGAGCTTTCCTATAAATAAGGAGTTTCAATTATACTTTGAGAAGACACTTTTACAAAGACACAGAAGTGTCAATCCTTGTTTCCTACCTACTTCAGTCTATCAAAAAATAGGTTAGTTTTCAACCCTGTGACATAGAAACGATGACAACATTTACTCAAAAACAGTAAGAAGAAGCACAAACTAATTTTACTGAAAAGCTTAGTATTACTGATGAAGAGCAAATGAGAGAAGTGAGGAGAAAGCGTTAATGCTGAATTTTACGGAAAGCTTTTGGACTACTCAGAGCGAAGGTGGATCGGCCCATGTGATAGGCTTAGTAAGGTGGGAGGCAGGAGGACTTTGGGGCTATGGAAACGAGACCATGGCTCTGAGCGGTGGAATGAGCTAAAACAGAAGAGCTGAGACCGGGCGAGCAGTAGTTAAGGGAACTGTACGGGAGCAGAACAACATAAGGAGAAAGCAAGAAACAAACATAATGTAAATCAGCCCAAGGGACGCTGGAAGAAGAAGCTGTAAATGAATTTAAAAGCACAGTCATCTCATGGAGATGTATGATTACCAAGTAATTGCTACCTACTCATGGATAATATATAAGCACTGCCCGAATGAAGAAGTGCTCTGGGATACACCGCAACACACAACAGTATGTCCCAGGTGTAACCATTTCTGCGGGAACTACCTGGAGCGTAGCTGCGATCCGGGAATGTGACACAAGGCGCGCACCGCGACGAGATGAACTCAAACATTAATTCATGATCTATTTGAAAGAGCGATTGCTAGCAGGAAAGTACACGTGACGGACAAAGACTTCCTATAGCCACGCTTTCATAAAAACGTCAAGTCAGATAAAATAATTACGTGAACAGATGGAATTAAGAGGGGACATTTGGATATTTCAGCTTTATGTGTATGCCATTCCCATCAACCACACTGGAGGAAGGGACATGGTTATTAGCTAGTGAATTGAAACCCGGGAGAACCTGTTTCACACAGAGGGTGTCAAGACACCTACCTCATCCGACATCAGCGTGGCGATGGCTCGGCCGATCTCATGATAGGACTTTGCTTTGCCCTTCGGTCCCAGCAGAATGAAGAGAAATCTGACAAAACAAACAGGTTGTTCCCGTTCAGGATAGCAAAATGGATCGCTTATTACTTAGACAATACCTAGACAGAAATTCAACTTGAAACAAGTTGTGGCCCTTGTTAGAGATCCAGAGGCTGCCAGCGGCCTCCTGCTAACTCAGGAGCAGAGGTTCCGCCCTGCACCTCATCACACTTACTCGGACAAGCAAGACACTATCCAGAGTTTTCCTCCCAAAAAACCTTTAAAAGCGGCCTTGAGACCACGACGGCCAAATGCTATCACAGCCCTACGCACAAGTCGCTACCATCCAGCAACCTAGACTTCAGGATGAGGTGAGGGAAGGACATTCTTCCAATGCCCAGTACCTGGAAGCGAACTACGCACGACAGATGCAGCTCCAGCGCGGGTTGGTTGAGAACCTGTGCCCTGGGCACCGCAGAAAGCCCATCCACCTCCACAGTGATTTATTTGATCCTAAGTTACTGGCTCCCTGTGGCTGTGCAATCCTTGTGTACGACATCTGCGTTAAACACTTCCTTAGCGCTATTCCGGTGCCGTTTACGTGACAACAGCAGTGACGTAACTGCTGCTAGGACTAGTCAGGAGCGGACAGAAGATAGAAGGATTGCTCACTCCGCACAGCTCCAAGGGCAGGGATGCTCCTGACGCGCGGGGTGGACCAAGCGGGGCCAGCGCAGCAGCGGGCACCGAGGTAAGAGGGAAGACGCTATTAACTGTCCACATTGCTCACCGTGAACTACATTGCTCCCGCGAGCTATCGGATAGCGCTCCGCGCGCTTATTAATGCTCTGCTGGGGCTGAGATCTCTGTTAGGGTTCAGCACCCACCTGTGAAGGGAAACCAGTAATCTAAAATAGGGCTTTAGCTATAAATAACTAACTTGTACGCCCTGAATTCCCGCTCCGAGTAGACAAGACATACCAGAGACCTGTAAGCCTATCTGACGGCTTCGTAGTCACAGCTTAATTCTTAAGCAGGCAACTTCAGGTGTAAACCTATTCCTATGGTAGGCACCATCAGTGAGGGTGACTACACCTACAAAGAATTAGGAGTTAATTTCTTACATGATCTCTTTGGGCAGATAAAAAAAATCACTCGGATAGTGATACCCGAGTCACTGCTAACGAGTTTGAAAAACCCCATGATACGAAACCTTTGGAGCCAGGAAATTTCTGCTTTTTACCTTTCCTGACTTGGCTTCTGTCAGTGCTAACGTGCTATGAATCAGGACTTGCCTACATGACAGCATGTTCTAATGATATTCCTTAACGGGAAAGGCTATACGTGGAAAACAGATGCTTCTGCCAATAAAACCGTCTAGCAGTTGCACCAGAATAATGGGAACGCTGGTGAAAGTTGGCTGGGTTTTCCAACCTCTTAATTGACATTCATTAGAAAAAGTTTTAAGTACGGCCTCGTGGTTGGATCTTCAAAGGTACCTAGATCCTCCTGGCCTGGAGTGAAAAATTATTTTTTTAAAAAAGATACCATCATTCAAATACTACTTAATTCAGGAAAGACCTAAGCCTTATCTTAGACACTCCCAGTTCCTAAACTAAGTTTCATATGCAAGGCCGAGCTATCAATGCTGAAATGGTGAAAGCCGTTACGTCTGGTAGAAATACTCTTACTTAAACGTTGGTTTCATGCTGTAGACAGTTGCCAAGCTGGCAGCTACTTACTCACGCAGCATCGATGGCCTTGGCTGTAGAAAAACAAGCTTCCTATAGATCCCCTGTTCAGATGTGTCCCAGAAAAAAGATTTGGTTCCTGGCTATAGCAAGAAAATGCATCTGTCTTCATGCTCACCTCTTTGCCTTGCCAGCTGCCTTGTTAAGAAAGCCCCGATAGACCTCTTAGCCGTCTTGCACAACGGCCAACATTCGGTGGCCTGTGGGATTTCAGTGGAGACCATCGTGCCGGTCAGGTGGTGTCGTTTCAAGCGTTCAGCCTGAGCGGGACTCTAACTAGTGACCTTGAGATAAAAGTCTCTTTCTCTCGCACACCAACTCAGCCTTGCAGTTAGCAACAAAAGAAGTCACATGGCAGGAGACCAACTTCTCCATTTCACCTAATTTAGCAAACACTGGAAATTATTGGGGCAATTTTCAGCAAACTCGGTATCAGCATGTGTTTCAAACAGAAACACTAATAGCTTCTCAAAACAACTTTAAAGCTTCCTGAATTAAGCCTTTTTCCAATTACAGCCGTACCTTTCAGTAATGGAAAATAAACACACTATAACCTTTGGTAAGTTGTCTCATCTAAAACCTTTCGCATTACTTCCAGTGTGAATTTGCGTTAGCTTCAACTTCCAGTCATACATTTTGATTGTCTCTCATAGCTAGATTGGAGAACCCTTGATAATTCAATTCCTTTAAAGATCCTCCCCTATCGATCCAGTCACCCGTAGCCATCTGTCAATTAGGCTAAGCCATTTGAGGCTCTTTAGTCACTTCAACGGCTCTTCCGTGAACCTCCTCTGACGCATTAGTGTCTTCCTCAGGGAAATCATCCAAGAGCTGGCAGTTTTGTCAGCGCAAATGTATAGATGAAATAATCTATGGCTACTCAGAAACTTTATGCGAGCCTGCTTCCCTGAGAAAATGAAGTTAGGAGCACTGAGGCAGGGGACAGGACTTTAGGTACGGACAGGCACAGGAAGTCTTAGGAAACATGGCTGGATGACAGGGAGAGCTGGGATTACTGCTGTGGTGGAGGGAAAGGACATGGCACATAGTTCTAGGAAACCAGGTTTCAGGGCTTCCAGCACTGATGGAATGATGCCCTACACCCAGGGATGGCCCCAGCCCTTTCCCTACAGCATCCCCCCAGAGAAAACTGGTACTCGGAGCACAGCTCTTCCACTTGCGCTCTCTGTCCCTCGAGGGAGAAGCTGACATGGGGCCAAGTTAAAGCACCGATGGCCGGACCGCTCCGGGCCATGGAGACACCCTCTTTGTTGTTTGTCAACCTTTACTGTGTTAACTACACATCTTCTCAAAAGACACTTACAAAATGTGAAACATGCAACAGGGTTAAGAGGTGTGACACCTCACCAGAAGTACTTCTCCCCTTACAAGCATTATAAGTGTTAAATATTATTTTAACCTCCTGAATCAACATATCGTGAGGTACTAAGTCAAATGTCTTACAAGGTATATTATATCCAAACAAGTACTTTCTATTTGAAAAAAAAAAAAAAAATCTATAGAGTCCTCCAAAAAAAAGGCATCAAGTTAGTAGGACAGGATCCATAAACACATATTAATTGGCATTACTAACGGTAACACTTCCTAATCGAGTTCTTCATGGGGCTTTCAAGTGTTCTACTTAAGGTTCACATGGAGGTGACTAAGCCATACACGCCTAGGTCATGTCCTCTGCTCTCCTCCTACCTCCTGGTACTTTCCCTGTGTTTCAGGAGTTATTATAAATCAACATTAAAGACAAACTGTTCCTCAGCCAACTCTTTCGAAAGTCTAGGATGCAAATTATCCAAACATATTAATTTTTCAAAAGGGTTCTGAAGTTGCTGCTCGGCATTCGCCTGATTTTCCAGGGGAACGAGACATATTCATACCATCTTCTGAAGTAATTACATCAGCTGGCTCTCTTCCAATGCGTAACAGAAGTACCCGAATGTTCTCGCATTTACTAAAATGTTCTTAAAAACATGGAGTTTGCGACACTTTCCAAATTCTTCGTCCTGACTGATTCGGCTCAGAATTGCCTTCAGCGTGTAGAACAAGACCTTTTAAAGGGCCAAATGTTATAAATGCAAAAAAATTAAGGCATTTTAGTGGTTTGGACTAGATTATGTTTGCATGCATTTAAAATCATTTAGTTATGAACACTTCCACCTAAGAAAGCCCTCACTTCTAGGCGTGACACATTCCTCCTCTTCATGGGCCAAGATGACAGCCAGCACAGAATTCCTCTCTGCTGCACACAACACACGAGGAGTTATCAAATTTCCGTTTCTGATACTGAACATTGCTAAGGATGCCTCAACGCAGAGAATGTGAGGTTTCGCCTCGTATCGCTTAGCTCAAAGTCTCTCTGAAGCAGTAACAAAATTCAGTGCTTCTCCCAGCTTGCAGACAGGGCTGTATTAATTAGAATTTATTATTCTGTTTTACCTAAAGTGCTATTCCTCCTGCCGTTTTTACCCTTCTTAAACTGACAATGACTACCGACTATATATGATTCACCGTTTCATTGGACAGGCTATGCCACCAAACCCAACAAGAATAAATTCGTTCTCACAGATGATTAATTCCAATTCAAAATGGACAAACGTGCCCTGGCCAACGTATTGTACACCCAGCCAACGCGCCTAGAAGATCTAAACGTAGCACCACAGCAACACCGCGTACAAGCCCAGTAACCCGGGGTTATGGACCTAAAAACCTGCTATGAGCGAATGCAACCCTCCTGGACCTCAATGGCAGGTGACACCGGAGACTGCAGAATTTCAATCTAGTTTGCCCAAGGAGGCAACAAGGCTTTACGTGCTGTGCTTCTGAGAAATTTGGCTAGAAATCTCCATGAAATCACATGACGAGCCCACCTGGGAGGTGGGGAATGAATACAACACAGACAGGCTCCAAAGTCAGTGCAGCACTAATAATTTGCCACCCGTTTGGGACATCCTGCAAGAAATACATAATGTCCGTGACTATCAAGTTCCCATACAGTGTAAGAGTCATGGTGAAAACTGTGTCGGGACCAAGCCTCACCACGGTCTCTTCGCAAGCTGACCATCAGTGCAGGAGACAAGGTCGTCCCGTGTACCGATCCCCCAAAGAGGAAGAGCAAGTAAAACAAGACTGAAGTTCAGCCTGCTCATCCATGCCTATCGCTCCAATCTGGAGTGAGCAAGAGCAGCAACTCCATCAGAGTTAAAGGCACCTACACAAAGAAAACTCAGCAAGGTCCTGGAGAAAGGGTTTTCATTTTTGAGAGGGGTGGGGGGGGAAGTAGTCCTTCTGTTGTTGGCCACCATGTGAGATGCCTGCAAGCATCCAGCATTCCCAATAGATGTACATGTTGATGGACTCAAGGGCTGAAAAAATACGCTCTTGATGTACTTCTCCAGCAGAATCTGCGGATTGGGCCACTGATGAAAGGAGCACGACGTGAGATTGCAGCAATGAAAGGAGATGGTGAAATGTTTGGTCTGTCTTCTATTTCATACAGGTGATCCTTCGGGTTTTGGGCAACGTACCAAAACTGCAGGCTTCTCACACGGTGCCCCACTCATGAACGCAGACAAAGGTAGTCCTTTTTCTGCCAGAGTTCCGATTTCCCAGAGCAAGTCCTTCTGCTGGAAAGGCTGCTGAAGGACACTGCCCTGAAAACCATTTCAATGCTGTCATTAATGAACAAAACACAGGTTTCATCCTCACCTACAAAGAAGAAAAGATGCCTCTGCAGTTAAAAACTAAATTTAGGAGGCAAGGGAGGAGAATCTTGTAGCAGAACTTGCCTTGTAGCAGAACTCCTGGTTCTGCTACAAGCTTCCTAAGTGACCTTTGGGCAAGTTACTTCATTTCATTTCAGACTTGCAGACACAGGCAATTTCCCAGCACTACATATTAGACTGTGCAAGTCTGTACAGCTTATCTCCAAAAAAATCTTTCCCTTGCTCATTCTTCATCTTTTTTCCCCATCAACATTAGATTAATGCAGCAGACCAGAACACATAATTGCACATTTCTTTTAGGAAAATAAAAAGCTACATCTGCCGCACTGTCCAGAGGAGAAGCAGCCATACCCAAGCCACGGTGCAAGCACAGTACCTAAGTGGCTTGCCAAAACGAGGAGTTCATAGCACTGTGGAACTGAATTCAACACGAGAAAGCCTAAGTCCTTCAAGTCTTTTTTCAATCTGAATGGTAAAAAGGAAACTCCACACGGTGAAAGGCTGGGATCTCTCCATAGCAATTTCAGATCCCGGATTTTTATTACTACGGCTGTATGAAAACACTCTGCTGAGAAACTCTTCCTGGAGAGTTCATCAGATCTTGCTGGTTTCTTTTAAGCAAAAATTTACCTTTAAGTAAAGGAAATACTTAAAATACTTAGCAAGGAAGTGTGAAGGAGAAAAATATGTAGAAAATATATGTATCCAAGGAAGAGTCATTTCTACATAGGAAATCTTATTTCTAGAAAGCCTCCAAAATTCTCTAACTTACAAGAAAAATCCAAGCCAAAGACTGTGTGTGTGGAGGAAAGAAAAAAAACAATCAGCAGAAATAAGTAACCATTTAACTGGAAGTATACATGTTGAATACTGTCTACCTTATGCACACCACAATCCTTTTTCTTTCTACAGTGCTAGGTCAACATGAATAAACCAAAACAGGGCAGGGACCTGGGATATCATGAGCCTTTCACCCTTGCAGGGCTGGGTGTCGTATTTGCTTCTACGCCGCAAGACTGTACGACATCTTACGCGTCCAGCTGACGGCCGCAGCCGATGCACTGGTTCTCGGCTAGTCTCAGGAAAGCTACCGCTGCCCTCTCCCTGCAGACCCTGCCTGGTCAGTGCTTTCAAAAGCAAAATGTCAAGACGGCTTCGTGCGTTCCTGCAAGCTGTGTGACACTGTGTTATGGCTGGGAATACTTCCTCCCTCCTTCCAGGTCCTCGGGAGGGCTCTCCCCGTCCCTCTGCCGCTGACCCAACGAGCCCTGCGACCATCACCTCTTTAGGGCAAGGCACTTCGTTGGCTCCCGGGAGGCGTTCGGTCTACCCGTAGTTGCTAAAGAGCGTGAGATTTTTACCTAACACAGCACAGCAGAAACAGGAACCGTATTGCTGCGCGAAGGCGCCTCCGGCCGTGCGTGTCCCCGTGGGAATCGATGACCGTGCGAACGCCGCCTCCGCTTGGCGTTACGGACCGGCATGCCCGCAGCCCCGCGCCGAAACTGGGCTGTTTAACCCTGCCGCCTGCCCCACAAAACACCAACCTGCTGCTTTCTAAAGAGACAGGCAGCTGCGGGTCAGGCTGCGGTTAGATAGAGCTCTACTCGATAGAGCCTGGGTCCCGACACTCCTGCAGCAACCCACAGTGCCGAAACGTTAGCTCACGTTTATGTAGAAACCCCAGGTGGTTCTGCACTGCCTAGCCTCGATGGCGTGGTTTTGACAATTTTACCAGGAACTTGGTAATTTAACAAAGTAAAAGGAGAAGACCCAAGGGAGAGAAGGGGGAGCATGCCGAAGGCTCCAGCATCTCGCGGAGTCTGCGGGCTGTCAAGTGCACGTCCACAACAGGAACGCCGGCCGCGCGGGACGGCCGAGACTCGGCGCTGACCAAGGAGACGCTCCATCATAGCTCGTCTGGGGCCCGACGGGATTTCCTTGATTGAATTTCACAGGATGCAGCCATTGCAAATGGCTCTTCATTACTCATGAAAGACATCTAATGAGCCTCCCTGCTTTGATTAGGGCTAGCATTTGGTTTGGAGGACAGCAAATGGATAACACTATTTCCTGGAAGAAATGTTGGCATGGAAAGACATATTGTCTTGATTAATGCTACTGAGTAATGAGGTCGCTCAGCAATCCTAGATCTAACTTCCTGGCTCCCACTACCAAAACAAACAATACCTAATTTTACATCTGCTGAAAAGCATTCGGAGACGTGTTTAAAAAAAAAGAGAAAGTGGGATTAGACTTCGAAGCTGAAATACTCAAGCATAGAGAGCTCAGAAACGCTGAGGGATGAAGAATAAACTTTTATAAAATTAAGCCACTTTTCTCTCCCCATACTCCTACCAGAAAGACCAGTGTGCGCAAACAGTCGTTGACGTGGTTGTTGTAAGAAGCTGCTTAAAGAAACTCCGAGAAATACCAACACTGCTGCATTACTAGAAGGCAATTAAACAAATTGCACGACAACATCATCTTCTTCCTTTGTTCTGTACATGGAAATAAGGTACAGATTATAACATATAACTTTATAACGTTCATCCCACACAACGACTGGATTAGTAACGCACTGGCCGCGTGCCTTTGTCATGGTAGTTTCTCTTCTCACAACATGCTACTCGATGTAGCCTCAAACCCTCCCGGCATTATTCCAACGACAGCTTTCACTCTGTATTGAAAGCCCCTGCAACCCTTCACACAAAATATGTATTTGCACATTAGCGACATGCAAGGTGCAGTGTGAGCCCCGTAACTACAAGCGAAACGCAGAGTAAACCCTTTCTAAGCTGATACCAAAAGCATGCCGGAGCCCAGGTGCGCAGCAGCGCCGCGGAGCAAGGCGCCGCGCCGAAAGGGGATATTGCAAACCAGCTGCAGGCTGTCCACCTGCAGCCTCTCGCGTCCTTCTCGTGCCAGTGCACCTCGTTACCTTTTAATACTAACCATTTCTGCCGTTCTTACCTCGGTGGGGTGCGTATTTATGAAGCAAACATATACTACTGCTCAACGCTCACAAACAGCAGTTGCTCTGGACGTATATAGCGATAATTCTTCCCTCCTATGTTACATCGTAAGCAACATGCAATCATATAACTAAGGGTAATACGGCCACGAATTTAAACAGGAATTTACCTTTCCTCTTCCCGTAGATATACACATAGGTATGTACAGACAGTGATGCATATTCAAGCAGTGAATGCAAATATTTAAGAACCTAAGATATATTCCTATTGGTGAGCCTCAGATGAATTTGCAACATGAGTCACAATAAATAAAATATTTATAGGACGTTTTTCTCTGAACCATTAAACGTGACAAAGCAACATACAGTGCGACCACCCCGAGAGAACGGTATCCCCGTGTTTACTGGACTTCTTTTTTTCACCCCAGCAGGGCCAGAATTGAGTCCTTCATCTAATGTGAGTTTTTAAGAGGAAAAATATGTACTTCCACCACAAGACGGAAAGCAACGGAGATCGTCTTCTTTTGGCCCGGTGTTTTTATGTTAAAAGGTGGGAATGTAGTTTCCAATTCTCGTCCCCTGCCCGAGGGCTGAATTCTCTTACCGGGTAGGGACGGGGACTTCAGTCAGAGCACCCAACATGACCGCCTGCTGCAGCCGGACGAAGGCAATGAAAGGACTCTCCAGGAAGTCCACCTCCCCCACCAGCACATTGGAGGCCTCGGCATCACGGGGCAACTTCTTCATGAATTTATTCTTCAGCTGCGTCAGCGAAAGAGGAAGGAAAAGAAAAGTAAGTCTTGTTAGGCATGCAAATAAACGTGCAATAAAATTTACCCAGTTTTCATCCACATTTCCTCCTCGGTCAGAATGTATCTTTGGCCAACATGTCTCACCCCCCCAGAGCCTACTGACATACAGAACGCTAAGAAGATCAGCCCCAGGAGAACAACGCCAATGTTGGTGCTTGGAGCCAAGACGATGCCGAGAAGATGATGCCTCTTGGAGCTGCTCTTTCTGTTTACAGGCCTGAACCGGTACGATTTTGGGCAGAAAAAGGTGTGCAGCACTGAGGGAGATGAGCGGATCTGGGCAGGGTTTCAGGAAGAAGCGCTGCACCACCTCACTGCCTGGCCGCCCGCGGCAGTTTGGCCGAGTGAAACTCCACAATCTGTGGTCGCTGTTACAGAAACGACCGGCCTGAGGAAAACTAACCCTGAAGGGTGGGCACCTGCATTTCGCCGGGTACGTGTCTTTTCAGGTTCCAAGGGAAAGACTAAGCTGAGCGCAAGGCTTTTAGGAGCGCGTTTCCTGTGCCTGCGGCTTCTGCCTTAATCTAAAATTTGCTTGAGGTTGTCCGAAGCTGTTGCTCCCGTTGCCTCTGCGGGCCAGCACGTGAGGCGTCGCCGGGCAAAAGCGGCAGGCGCGCTGGGTTTGAAACTATGCTGACGGTCTCAGTAACTGTCTAGGTGAGAGACTGGCTCGTTACTGCTCCCCACCATCACCGCCCGAGCCCTCCGCCCGCCCGCAGGCTGCTGCCCCCCGAGCACAGAGCGGGGCACGGCCGAAGGGGCACAGAAGAATGTGTGCCGTCGTTAGAGACCTTCTGTCCAGAAGAAACCCCCTCAGTCCTTCTACGGAATGATGCTGGATGGCTACTAGACCGCTCACCTCCCAGTGATGTGAAGCAAGAGGAAGCCTTGGGAAGAAGTGAAGTGAGAAGGGGCATCCATGGAGAACAGAGAAATCGAGAGAGGGCTTCCGGCAAAAATAAAAGCACCGGTCCTGGGCGGAGAAGCCAATGTGGGAGCAGGGGGAGACGAGGAAGAGGGTGGCTGTGAGCGGCACACATGGCCCCTGCATGGGTCCCGAGCCAGGAGGGGTTGGGGGGCACAGGGAAGCCCATCGTATCTACCCCTTTTAACGAATTTCTGTAATCCGTAAAACAGCAACACAGCTATGCATGCGGAAGCTGAGGGTAAGGGCACTTTTAAAAAAAGGATCAATAAGCAGGCAGGTAGCAGGAATTGCCTGTCTTCATCCTTTACTCCGATAGCACGCCGAAACTGCCTCCTCCACCCAAGCCACATAACTGAAATACTGTAAAACCCCACCACCGAAAGGCAGCCGGCGAGGTCGCTCAGCCACCGTGTCGCTGAAAGACCTCTCATGTTTCCACCATCAATTGAACACCCAGTGCTTGATCATCAAGCTATTGCAGCCGACGTTTTACCCTGCCACAGCCGACTCCTAACTTCATCCCAACTCTGTCCACTACCCCCTAATGCCTTTCTGTCAGAGAGAAATTTTACGAACAGAAGTTTAAGTGAATGCGCTGCTAACATCTGCCTGATCTGTTGAAAAATCAGTGCCGTCGAGTCACGAAGGAACCCGCTTCAGCAGAGCTACCTAAAATCCACAGCAGCTCCCAAGACGGCCTGGCTCCACAAGCTCTCAGAAGCCCCAAAGCACATGCTGACTGACCGTTTTAATATTTATGACCTAGAATACCTTAAACGCACCAGAAAAAATCAGGTGCATGGTAATTCCCCAACAGAACCTCTGCAACTTCAAATCGATGTTGCCAATTGTTCACCACCTGAACTCCACAGCACCACGTACCCCCCCAGGAGAGCGAGCAAATGCCAAAACGCTCGGACGCGCGAGTTTGAGGGATGTGCTCAGCAAAACCTGCCAAGGAAATCTGTACCCTCCCTAAACGGGTACGGGACCCACTGCTCGGGACACGCACCCGAGCGGGGGCAAAGCTGCTGTCGGGAGCAGAACAAAGGCGAGATGCCCAGCGGCAGAGGAGGACACGGCTCCTCAGCCCCCCTTGCCAGGCAGCATGTTTGGGGTTTCCCCCCAAGCACCTCTACGAGACAGGGAAGCACCCCGCTGCCAGGCCCCAAAGCAAGATCCATCAGGACAACCTTCGCCACGCTCACGGGAAGCTTTTCTCTCACGACAGGTCTGTCCTCTCGTTTTCCTCAAAGAGTCACGTTCCAAAGTAAAGAAAGAGCAAACGCTTAGCAACTTGCTGATGCTTTGAAACAGGGTTTGGTTTTTTTTTTTTCCCCCGCCCTTGACTTTCGGACTAAGACACAACGTGGTGCCATGCCAGCACAAAGATGTCTAACTCTTCCGGGGAAGGGGCAGAGGCACCTCCTGGCAAAAGGAACCAAACCAGCCGGCAGGCTTGCTCTGATCAGCTGCTCCTCCCCAGAGGCTCAGGTTACCCTTTTTAAAGGATAGTGAAGGAGAACAGAAGATCAAAATCATTGTCGGAAAAGGACAGATTCTTCTGAAGTGCGCTCAGATACACGGAGACGATAAGTATGTGAAGACCTCGTGCGTTTCGGCAAATATTTTGTGGCAAAAGAAATTCAACTAAGACATCAACCTTTCTTTCTGATCACCCTACTAACCCCATCTTCTTACTCACCCAGGTTATTTCAGCATGTCCTTCCCGTGATGCCTTTCTAGCCTTATTCTTTCTCTGTACTCTCATGAACTTTGACTGCTCTTTTCTCCTCAGTAACATGAGCCTGACTTCTTATCTGACCTTTTCTGGAAGTGGATGGTGCTTCTTCTAGTGTTCTTTCACTCTCTTCCTACATCTTTGCCTTTTTCTTCGTTGGCAGTGACAATAGCTGTGCCAGAAACACGCCAGAGGGAGCTGGTGAAGCCACCGTCAGCGTACACCGGTGCAATCGCACTGCTCGTCTCCAAGCTTTCTCGTACTTAACACTTACATTTTAGTCTATCTGAAAAACAATCTCTTTTTAAAGGTTGTATCTCAAAATAAAACAATGTAGTTATTGACTATATTGTATCATATTGAAAAATTAAGTATGTAGTAGAATTTCCCATCCCATTTTTTGCTGCCTGATCAGTAAGAAAAGCAGAGGGGAATATACGTATTTTCCGTCGTATCTGGAGTTTCAACTCTTCGTTCATGGCAAGCCCACCGTCATCTGTGGCTCTAAACACGCCGCAGGCACGGCCTCTCCTGCCTGCCCCCACCCCATTACACTCGGGCCGCAAAGCGTCACCTCAGGCAGCCTGACGCTGCCCAGCGGGAATCAGCGCCGCGCGTTTGATCTGGACACTAGAGATTGCTGCACCAGGATGCGCAAGCAGCCGTTTTCTGACCTGGCGAGGGAGACCAGAGCAGGACATCGTGCCCCCGGCGCCGCGCGCCTGTCTGAGGGCTGGCTGCGCGCCGCCCGGGCCACGGGAAGGCAGCGCCGGAGGAGCCGACCTAAGGTGGACCCACCAGCGCGGGAAGCAGCGTCGCGACTTCAGTCGCGATACGAGCAGCACGTCTCGAAATGCAGCAGGGCATCTGTTGCGGTTGCTGAACAGTGGGGCTCAGAACGGTAGGAAAGCGGGCTTTGAAGACGACCTGTAAAACTGTATTTATTAATTTCCAGCGGTCCTTCCCGAGCTACCCCAAGGGGATCCGAGGTCCAATTCTGTGCTCATCGCCATGAAACCAGAGTGCCCGAAGCAATCTGCTGACCAGCATCCTTCCCATCGGCCAGCTGCCAGGGTTACGCTCAACCTATACGTCTTCTCCCAAAGTTCAGCTATAGCTTCATGCTCAGAGTAGTTCCTCGCTGCCCGAAGGTTATTCTTCCCCCCTCTGCCCCCGCGTACCGCCATCGCACCACGGCAGACGTGAGCAGGCTGCCGGGGCTCTGCAACGTGCATCCTCTCGCTGACCGAATATTATCTAAAGCCAACTATGGGGAAATGTCATCAGTCGCTTCTGATCTGATAATGGGAAAACGCTGCAGCAGCAGCTGAGTTTCAAAAAATCAGCCTCTCCTGCCTCTTTTCTGCTGCCTTCCTGGCACTCGCAATCTCTTTAGCCTGGCACAGAACTGCCTTTTCTGCTAGGCCATTAAATTAGCTCCAGCAGGCCCGCTGCACGGCAGGGTGATCTGAGCAGCGCCGCTCTTGTCCCCAGCCTTCCCCGCAGGAGCGGGGCACCGCTGCCCCATCTCATACGCACCCCTCTGTCTGGCTTGGCACTCAGGCTGCCTCCTCGCAGCCGGGGAGGAATGTCCAAGTGTCCTCAGACCTGAGACGGCTTTGTTTTTAACTTCGACAGCGGCAGAATTAATTCGAAGTTGGAGGCTTTTGAAAAATCCTGCCCTTGGTGGGTTCCCCCCGGCCTGGGTGACCTTCGGAGACGCTCTGCGTCCGGCTGGCTGCGGGTGAATGGCGAGGAAGGAGGTTCTGCCAGGAACACCAGCGGGGGGTAACGCTCAACTGGGCTACGAATCCGTCAGGAGCTTTGCCAGGCGACTCAAGGAAGTAGGAAAATGGAAGAAGGCTCGTGAGAAAGCATGAATTACTGATTCAGCAGGAAGGAAACGGCTGGAACAATCCTACTCCTGCACGCTTCAGTCAGGATTACCACCGGAGAAAATATTCAACAGGCATCAAGGAGCTCTGTGGAGGAAGCCTGGAAAAGCGCTACCGGTTCTTCCACGAGTAGCATGGAGATAATAACGAGAAGGTGGCAAATCCACAAGAAACGTTCAGCTTTGCCGAACAGGTCGGCCGCGCGCTGACACGTGCTGCCGAACAAGCGCGGCGCTGGCCCAAACCCGGGCGCCTTTCTGACCCAGGGCTGAAAAGCAGGACCTCAAGTCCTGCGGCCGACCAGCTGCCGAGGGGACCGTCCCCTTGAGCCTCCTCTCTGCCCAGCACATCAAAGCAGCATCGCTAATGTTGAAGAGCTGTCATCATAGCGGGTTTTTTTTCGCTCCAAAGGAGTTTTGCAGCCCCTCCTCGCCACTTCCTTAAATCATTTACCAGACAGGTAACACGCGGCTTTTATTGCCTCTGCTGGTTTGCCTGGCCCTGCAGAGGAGACGGCTGCGCAGCCCGCGGCAGCTCCCAGCCGCAGTCACCGAGGCCAAGAGGACGCCCAGGGGAGTTAGGTGCCCCTGGACCTCCTGGCAACATGTTAAAAACAATTTAAGGGACCAAGTCAGACTGATTTTCCTAAATCGCTCAGCGTCAAATATTTTGTAAAGGATGGAAAGCGTCTTCTTTTCTTTTGGGAGCACCTAGCACAACCAAGAGCACAGCTGCCCAACAACCAAGAGCAAGAGAAGGTGCAAAGTAGCACTTGGCCGAACAAACCCACGGCTCCTGCCTGTGACCCCCGGCACACTCCGCAAAAGGAGTCTGCAGGCTTGTCCAAGGCAAGAGAATACCCAAGGCAAGTGGAAACTCCATGAAATGAGTCATTAGCTGAAGCATCAGAAACACAAGAGCTAACCAAAAACCCATGATACAGCACTAAAATTACAAGTGGAGAAGCCCTTTAGCTAGTCACATTGCTGTAATGATGCTCCAGTCTTTGCAGAGCAGCCCGCGAGGAACATGTAGGCACTGGCCTTCGGAAGAATCTGTTTGCCCTGGCCTGAGGAAGAGTAGCCGAAGGAAAACCTCCGGCTGCGTGAGCTGGAGTTCAGGTAAAACACACCGCCTCTTCAGGAACAGCCGCCTTGGAAATGGAGGTCACAAGCCTATGAAGGCTTGAAGTAAATTGCTCTTTGGGGACGGGGCTCTGCAGCGCGCCATACAGCGTTGACGGCTACTTCTGCTTTTGCGCAGGACGCCTCCGCGCGCCGAGCGCCGTGATCGAGGCCCGTTGACTTTGGCTGCTCACCCGATTCGCGTTGCTTGGGTTTAAACGCCAGCTGCGTGGGGAGAGCGCTCCCAATTCAGTGAGAGGGGACACAGCCAGTCCATTCACGTGCCATCTTATGCCTATTTTACACAACGTAAAGCTTTTGCAGCTACGCCCTGCTTGAAAAACGAGCCCGAAGGGAGAGGAGGGCTGGGGCAAAAGAAAAACTGGCAGTGAAGTGCGGGGCCAAGACTCATTTGAGCTTTTCTGCCACAGGCAGAGCAGCTCCCTTTATGGGCTATCGGCACCGTCCTCACCCGGTAGTGCCTGCCCAGTTTGCAGCGGGGAAGCCCCCACACGCTTCCAGCAACAGGAAAAATAAAAGAAAACTGTTATTCAGGTCTAATGCCGTTACACGGAAACAGTGGACAGCTAATAATCCCCGTCTCACCCTTACAATAGCAATATTAATACAAGCAAATCAGACTGGAAGGGCCGTCCACTGGCTTCACCTACAGAAGCTATGAACAGACACCAGCTTCGTAACCCACCTTCCTCCAGCCACGCAGGATCGGAAGCGCACGCTTGGATTCCCCTTCCCATTAGCAGCATTTCGTTGCCATCCTCGGTGGAACTGAGCGACCAAAGCAAAGGCCGCTGGCGTGAGAAACTGAGAATGCCATCTAGCCGGCAAATATCAAAACCGCCATTTCTGGGCTTCTGCTCAAGAGCCCAGGAAGGCAGCTTTTGGCAGTCCCGCTCCGGGAAAGCAAACACCAGGCCTATCCCATCCACTGGGGAAAATGTTTTGCCCCTCCTCTTCTTCTTTGTGCCCTTCGTCATTTTACAAATCTCCCTCCTCTTGCCCCTAGATTATATTTAGCGTCTCCAACAGAGAGTCCGTTCCAACCTGCTCTTTCCCACCCTACACACGCCATTTCTACGTTCACTATATTCAACAACCTCCAGCGCTGCGCTACTAAGAATAACCAGTGCTTGGTGTGGGGACGACAAGGAGGGGAGGAATCCATGAGAAGGTCAGGGTAGGATTTGGCTGCAGGCTCCAGCTCCTGCTTGGCTCACGGCACAGCAAGACTCAAACCCACTAAACGCAGCTCTCCCCCCCTCAAAGTACGGCCAAACCGGAGCGGGGGGAAGCAAGCCCTCCGCAGGGAACAGGGTGAGGGAAGAAGAGGCGAGGGCTGCATTATTTTAACAGAGGCCATTTAAAAATTCACTCGCCCTTCTGTTGACTCTGCGCGGGGCTATGTGTGCTCACCTCATCACAGCGTCGTGTTTCATCACGGGGTTCCCACACTGGAGCACGGACACACAGAGCTTTTATACTTAAGAAAGGGTAATTCCCCCAGGAATTAGAATCTGCCCGTCTCTCTGTCTTTCTGTATCTGTTCCCATACACATTTAAGATGATCTTCCCATAAATTATCCCATGAACGCTTACCTCAAGAGATACCTTCAACGCTCTGTGTTTTGTCTACGCACAGAACTCTGTTACCCAGGAATTTTTAGAGGTGGGCTGCTGATAGGCTGCAGGGAGAAACGACGCAAGCAAAACTGCTCTCTGCATCAAGAAAAAAGGCCGAAGTAAATGAAACTCCAGTTAACTAAACCTCCTAGAAACTCTTCCTTTCCCTCAGAAAGGCGGCAGTGATCTGTACGGGAAGACAGTCATTTTAATTTGAGCTCCATGAGGTCAAAGTAGGTCACCCAGGCTGACGGACCTAAAAATTAGGAATGTCTGCTTGTGACTGCGGGGATGAGGAGACGTTCAAAGGGGAAAAGCAGCGACTCACTCCCACCATTAATCACTGGACTTCATTCCCAACAGTGGGATCCCGTCAGCGCCCTTCCCCATCCATCGGTCCCCCAGGAAAGGCAGAAGGGTTTCTCTCAACAAGACCAGTTTCTTTTTTAACTTTAGAGCTGGCTTTGGCACAGATTCCCTGTTGATATGGAAACACCGCTCTGAATAAACAGTGCACGCACCACAACAAATAAGAAGGGTTTTGTGCCTCTCTCTGACTGACCATCTTCATTCAGAGCCGGTTTTTGTCCCATATACAAGCCCTTTGAAAGAGGAGATAATGCCAGGTCACTAAACTCCCCTTATATCAACATATATTCATTTTCTATTTGCAATTGCATCAGCTCAGTAGTAACAGGCCCCTGATACAACAGATTTGCTTTAAATGTCCCCTTGATTTTACATCTTGAGCAGTAAAGAAGTCCTAGCAATTCAGCCATTCGGAGGTGCCAAGGACATCTTAACAGAGCACGACCAAAGGATTTCTCACGGGAGGAGGGACAGAAGTGGGAACAGCAGTGGGAACTTCCCCAGCTTCCTACAGTCTGCCTGCACTACGGCAACGAAGGGGCTGATAAAGGCTCTACTTGACTCTTCTCAATCACTTTCGGTCACAGAGAAGAGCTGAAAAAATAATTTTAAATATTTTCCAATTATTAAGACTACATGAATCAAGAGCTAACTTACAATCCCGGCTCTAACACCATAAATGACAAAGCGTCCCCTGGGCATGGCAAACAGGATTAAAACCTTGCCTTCCCCAGAAGGTTGCTCAGACGGAGAAGGGTTGCGGCTGCAGGCATGGTGCGGTTTGAGATGTCTCGCCTGGGACAGGCAGCGCGAAACGCCAAGGTACACTGCCAGAGGAGAGCTCAGCCCAAACACGGCTTAAGCAATACTAAGTATAAGCAAGGCCACTAATATTTCCAGAGATTAATCATGCGGGAACGCTTCTATAAACATTCTCCTGATGCACTTGTGCCTCAGATACCGCAACTATGAGCCAGCGTGTGGCAGCGCGGTTTGAAACCGGCTAGAAAGCTGAACACCGCACAGAGAATCCTATCTTGATGTGCACTGAAAATAAGAGAGAATGGAAGTGTAACACTTGAAAAATGCCCAGGCAGCACCGGCCAAGCAGCCGGCAGAGGAATGGATGGTGAAGAGCCGGGCGATCAGGAGCACAAAGCCAACCTTCCAGATGTAGGCATAATCCACGCGTGGAAGTTTCGCTGGTGTAGCCACATCAAGTTAACTACGTGGAAAAAATCCCACCCCAATCTCTTGGCATACACAACTTACACCAGCCAAAGGATCCCTTCTGACCAGTACAGGTCAGCCAGTTTGGTGGTTCCAGCTAGGACAGTCTGTGGATCTGCCATGCGGACTGGCCAGCACGGCACTAATTGCACTGGCAATCCCTTCGACCTGCAGATGAGCCTTTAATAAATTTAAGAAAGTCAGCCAGGCGTGCGAGATGCCACTAGCAGCAAAGAGTGAAGTTTGGGATGCTCCTGCACAGGCCTTCACCTGATCCCCAGCGGGCTGAACCGCTATCGCTGCCTGGCGCTTTCCTTCCATACCCCTGTTCTGGGCAGCCTCTTTGACAAGAGCAATCCACGCTAGGAAGCGTCTGAGAGACACAAATATATCAGAAAAGCTTATCTGCATTAAATACGTCAAATATGTAGAACTTGGCTAAGATGCACCTAAATCAGCAGAAGCGTTAGAACTTTTCTAACTGTATCTGGTTGAACAATCTACACGTACATACACGTGTACATCCCCCTCACCCTCCCCAGGTTTGCTGGAGGTTGTCCTTTTTGACAGCTCAAGAAACCATCATTAGGTCTTGCAGTTTGGTGTTATTCAACATGGTGTTAGAGAAAAACCTGAGCAAACAGCTCGACCTTCAAGAGGTGGAGCAGTTCTCCTGCCATGAGAAGCCCTGGTCTTTCAGACACCCCTCGGTACCACTGATGTATGTGGCAATAGAGAGCTCAGAGCCCAGGAGCGAGCAGGAAGCCTAGATGCCATGTATTAATTGGGAAACAGAAAAGAAAAATATTGTCCAAAAGTGCCGTTGCCTCTGCTTGCCCGTCTAGCTGCAAATGACCAGTACGTTAACTGCAGCCAACACCTCATAAAATAAGGCAAATGAAGGCAAATCACTTCTCCGCACTTCTTGGAAGCAGTGACCTGCCAACACAAATCCAGTGAAAAGGAACACACCTCCTCTTCCCTAATTATCCTCATAAACTGCCAAAAAGTCAAACCACCCCAAAGCAAAACCATGATAGAACAGAAAAATCACAATTCGGTGGACCTGATGGAAGCTAGCTATCATCAGAGCGGTCTGAGAGTCAGGGCCCTGGCGTCGTCTTTCGCGATCTTGATGTGCAACGCCACAATGAACCAAGCCGTCGCTCTCGTGGCAGAGAGGAGCCGGTTCACGCGAACGACCCGACTTCAATATTCGTAACAGAATATGCTCTTAACCACGCAGGGCTGTTTGGGTGCTCAGCACCGCTGGCAGATACGAGAGTGGCAGGAGGAAGGAATCAAAAGCCTTTTGTTCAGCTACAGGGCGAGCGTCCCACACGGGCTGGACGCGGAAAAGGAAGGCTCCCTTTGGAGCTCCCCTTTCTGTTGTTCAGTTGCGACACCTCCTGCAAGACAGCACATTTATTGAGCGCGGCTCGATCAAAGATTTCTTCCTCTCTTCGCTTCTTCCCCCACAAACCTTCGCCTCTTGTAGACGTCATCAAATATCCCATTATGGCTTTTTTTATCCCGCGAGCTCAGCTGGGCGAAAAAGCTTTGTAACACTTCGGTGACGGTCAGCAGATCCCAGTGTCCCGACGTAACAACATACGAGTAAATCGAGGCTGAACGTCTCTCGGAGAAAACACACATGCTTTTGCTCAGCCAGGAATCCCGGCTCGCTGCTGCCTGCGGATGCTCTCTACCGTCAGCTCTATGCGGGCAAACACCGTGCCGACGGCACCGCCGCTTCGGCAAAGCTTCGGCGTCCCCGCGCCGTGTCGTCACTGACTGTCGCCGACTCTGCGCTGTCACAACCAACAATAAACCATTGTCTTATTGATTTCCCTCTCCGCAGACCACCGGTCCTGACAACCGGCCTACCAAGAGCAGCCGCTATCCGCAGCCGAGGTAGGGAGGCACAGTGTTTTGTGGCACTTGGGGACACGGTTTAGTGGGCACGGTAGTGTTCGGTTGACGGTTGGACTTGATGATCTTAAAGGTCTTTTCCAGCCTTAATGATTCTGTGATTCTGTCTGCCGCAGGCACATGAGATCTGCATCAATATTACTGATGCAACTTTTGTGATGAGTAATCGGCCGTTAAAGATTTTCTGCAAAGTCCACATTTTGGTAATTGGCCCTTCCTCTCGTTTCAGCTTTACAATCATTTGCTTTCCATAAATTAAAGGGGAAAAAAAGAGTAACATGAAATTTTTAATTTAGCAGACATCCCAACCTTACAACAAGTAACCCAGGGCTTTATTACTTTGAGTTTTCCACGTCATTTTATGATTTCACACAGTCTGATCCTGATGGCAAAATTACTTTATCCAGTCTCAAATACAAGGAAGAGAACGACACCCTTCCTCTCTAGCGGATGGCTCTCTGCCCTGGCAATTAGGGAACGGGCAGCACTTTTTCGGCTGCTCCTTTGGAAAAAGCCTGAGCGTCCTCTGTCCTTTCCTGACTCCAGCCTTTTCCAAGAGGGATTCTAAGTTCATTTTCTTTGTGAAAGAGCTTAATGGTTACCCAGTAAGAAGATTAACTCTGAAAAGTGTATTAAGAAGGCAAAGAGTATGGGAAAAACAAAACAAAAGCAAGATCAAAGTAAATCCAAAGTCAGCATAAACCCATCCTTTCCCTAAGGGTAGAGGAACCAACCTCGCAAAGCTCAACACAGGTAAATCTGAGTGCTAGCTATGATTTTAATAAACCCTATCTCTCGCTATTACCACTTGCTGTACTCACGTCAGCGTGCCTTGGGACCACTGCAAATATCTTCTTTCCGTGTTCCTTAGCCTCGGTGCTGTCTGTCTCCTAACTCATCTTTGCGATCTGAGAGAAAGCTGCTGAGCTTTCTCCTCTAACCAGGTCCAGCATCCACGTAGCGAAGCAAAGCCCGGCTCCTCATTAGGCTTCAGCCACAGGAAAGCTGAGGGTTCTTGTCTTCTCTCGCTCCTCTTGGTGACTGACTGCTCCTCCGTCCCTGGAGGAGGCCAAGCCGATTGTCACCACCTCCACTGTGCACCGAACACCGGCATCTTTCCCCATTTCTCCGCAGGGCAGGGCAAAACAGGCCCTTGCAAACCTCAAGGCGTCCTTCAACAGATCTTCAGGGAAAACCTAAGCAGGTCCAGTGCTCTCTAGTACACTCCACTGCCCTGCCCTCGGCTAGATCCCAAGCAATTTTAACACCTCTGAGCCCTGCTGTGATGGAAGCACCCACCGCACCCAGGTGCTGCCGTGGCACGGATGCATGAAAGCATAAATGCATCTGTCCTAGCTGAAGCCTCTTCACAGAGCTGTCTAGGTTAGGAGGGCTTCTTCTGCACCTAGGGAGGCAACCAGCCCACCTGAGAGCTGAACCTACTCTGCAATCCCAGCTCTCCGCAGGGACTGAAAAATAAGCTCCGGAGACCAGGCTCGACAACAGTGCCTATGTTTGGAGGGATCAGTCTGGGCTTTTGCCTTGCTAGCTGAGGTCCCAGCTGCTTCCTGCCCCTTAACTGGATTACCTAGAAAAACCCAACCACAACCCAAGCCACCTGAAAGCAGGCTGGCCCAGGTGACCATGCTCAAGCACTGCTGCCAATCAATACTAGCCCAGCTCCAAGAGGAGAGCCAAGTGGCCAAGTGTATTAGATAACACACGCTACTCTTCTGCATAGAGTGTTCCCCTTCCCAGTGTGTCCTCTTCCAACCTTCTCCAGGCTTGTGCTGATCCCTCTAACCTCAAATCCTATCCTTGGAAACCACCAGTTGTGGCAAACATGGAATTGAATGGAAAAATTCAGTACTCACTAGCGGGGAGGCAACCGCAGTATGCCAAGAGATCTGCTCCCGGTTTGGCTCCACAGAGAACGATCCCAAACAAAGAATTATCAGGGTCATAAGACAGGAGACACCAGTTTTCAATTCGGACCTTACAATGCCAAGGGGGAAAGAGCAGGGAAGCCACAGGTGGATGCCCAGGACCTGCCAGCTCTTCCAAACTGTGCACAGGAACCGTGGCTAAGCAGAAACAAAGCGTCTCAGGATGGAGAAAGTGAAATATCACCGGGGTTGGAGGTTGGTAGTCAGGCAAGAAGGCTTTCCCAGGCAAGCTGAAAGTATCGGAAGGTACGGCTGCTTCAGAAAGTCACGGCTGCTTCCAGCTAGATGAGTGTACAGGGCAAGAGCTGTCCTAAGGCACGGTCCTGGGTCCCTCTCCACGTTGTCACGTGGGTGGCAATCACAAAACCCGCCCTGCCCACCTGAAAAAGGGAGGGCTCAAGGTCATGCTGCAACTACAAAGCACTGGCCACCAGCACTGCCACAGGAAGAGACAGAGATAGAGACAGCAACAAAAAGAAATAAAAGGGTAACATCTTCTGAGGAGCACATTTCACAGTCTGAAGAGAGAGCATCCAGCACCTCTAACTCTGGTTTTACTCAGGCGTCTTTCTGCTCGGTAAGAACCTACGGAAACACAGATTGCAGGGGTATTCTGGCTGTAGTATCGCTACGCTGTTAACTGCACCATTTCAATTAGCATGAAAGGTTGCACAGCTGAAAATTAAGGATGTAGGCAGGCGGGGAAGTTACTGAAGGTAAACAGAAGTTTGTTCAAAGCCTTTCATCCTTTAAAACACGGGCACCCAAGACCCTCCCTTATCTTTGCAAAAACAGCAATCGGTGAAAGAGCTTAGGTCCCAGTCCTGCTCCAAGCAACTGTTACAAACTGACTTCAGCCCATCACAGTTCTTCTACACGCACACAAATAAATAAAAATTGGAATAGCCTCTTTCTCCAGCAGACTCATACCTCCCTGCATGGCCTCATTAACCGCCAAGCTTCCAGACGGGATACCGAGGTAACGACAGCCAGTGACTCTGCTGTCAAGGCAAGAAAATCTGTTCTCTTCCCAGCTCCTGTTGTCATAACACGATTATTGCCTCGCCTCCTGTATGGCACGCTCAGTTCTGCTCAAGAAAGTTGCCAGGCATCACCACAATTTCACAAACTTCATCAAGACGGGAGTTTCAGTCAATCAGTAGCGAAAACTGAGATCTAAGGTGATTTCTCAGGCCAGCTTCGAAAGGCGTACAGCACAAGGGTTCCATTGTGCAAAGTTCATCAGCAGGACACGGGCTAATTAACTAAGCGGCTTTTTGGAACTAGTTAGTTTTCAAGTAACGGTTTTCACTACAAGCAGTCAGGCATTATCTACGTGGAAAGTTAAAAAACTTTGGAGCACACTTCCAAACTGCATTTACTAACAGATTTCGCTATTAGCGCTGTCAAATCATCTATTTTTATACCCAATTCTACACGAAAAGGCTATTATCCGTACGCGTCCAGAGACATTTCAGCAGCAGGGGCAACTGGGACTGCACTACTCAGATGTCCAAAGCCTGCTGCAACATTCAGACCTAGTCTGCTGCTAGTCTATACATAAGACCCCAGTGATAATGTGATTAAAAATATAAAACATGGCAGTCTTTCCAATGAAAAAAGCTGTTTCACAATCCTACTCTTTCCCCAGGTGTGGCTGTATATATCAAAGGAAACAGATATTTTGCAAAACCAACCAACCTGTAGAGATGTATGGTATACCTCTGAATGACGCTGAGGTCAATGCAAAACACGTCGCTCCCCTTCGCTCTCCCCGGAAGTATATTTAGTCAGATAAACATACAGATATTGATTTTAAAAATATGTAATTACTCTGAACTCACTTTTCTACATTGATTGTGTTGCTGCGTCCCTTTAAGGCAGAGTGGGACTTACAGAAGACTGCAGCCAGCCATCATTTGAAGGACTAGAGTCATTCTCAGCCGGCCAGCATTTCTGCGTTAGCCAAATAATTTTCCAAAGTAAGTCTCATTTGCATTCAGAATGACCATGGGACTAGAGAACGCTGAAAGACCCGGAAAAAAAAAAAAAAAGATTCTCCGAAAGAAACAGACACGCTTTGAGAATAACCCACTTTTTGAACCAAGACAAAGGTTTTTTGAAAGTTGCACAGAGACCTTATTCAGACACCAGTTTTCTAAGAGTTGAAATAAACTCACTTTTACCCCTCAGGCCCCGCAGCTCTCAGAAAGGACGAGAACACACACAAAGACAGCCCATCTGATATACCGCAAACATTACCCTAGTCTAAGCAATTGGTCAGATTTGTGGAGACTTGGCACCAAAGGCCAATTTTAAACTTGATTCCTCATTTCCATGTTGGAGCTCTTTTTCCAGGGTTACCTGTCGGCACAGTTGCCTTTCTGGAGTGATGCGCAGGGTGAGGTAACATCTTCTACTCCACCAGCTGCTGATCTACCCCGTGGCCCATGGGAGCACACGCCCTGGAGTGCTGCAGGACCTTAGCTCCTGTGTAGACCCTTGCTGTAACCCCTGAAGACCCTATTCTCATCAGGCAGAGGATCTGAAATACATCTGTATCGCGATATCTTCCCTCCTTTCCCAAGGGTATGGGCAAGATGCCATGTACGTGGTGGCACTTGCTTCAAGCCTTGCAAGAGTTGAACCTGCTGTTTTCAAGGGCTGGCGCTTAAGAAGTGGAGGATCCCATCACAGGACTCGGAAATCATCTACTCACCTCTTCTTCTGCTTCCGTTTTGTGGTACAGAGAGCCTCGGTCCCCAACACCCAGCTCCTAACCACACACACCACCAAGCCAAGTCTGAATCTGAAGCTTACCTGATCCTTCTCAGGCTTGTCAGAGATGTCATTCAGGCTGGTGGAAGTCAGGTTTCTGTGGGCCATGGCTGGGCTGCCTGTAAGAACAATGTTGATACCAGTTAAAGCACTTGTTTCGATGCAGGCAGAAGGACACAGAGGCTCAGGCTACAGCAACACCTTTCCTTGCAGAAGGGAGGTTGATGTGGGGAATTTAAGACCCTGACAGGCTGCTTTCCATGACTTTCCGTGGCACGTGGGGTATTAAGATGCTAACACTTCACCATCTTTGAACCACAGCGTTCGCGTGACTCTTAGGACAGCAAAAGAGTCTAAGGACTTGCTCTTGCTCGTCCAAAGACTCCCACTTTGGACGTCCAAAGCTCGTCCAAAGACTCCCACTTGCCTGAGGGAGAAGCAGCGAAGCAGCAATGGGCTGCTGACACTGATGCTGCTGGGTCACCCAGGACCCAGTCATAAACCCATCCCTCAGCAGGGCTGGGAACCCCATGATCTCTCTGACCTGCAAACCCCTCGCCTTAGCTCTCCTATGTAGATGGCATCTGCCCTACGCTCCTCAGCGTCCCAGACCTTGGTAGGCAGCCCACGCAGTGAGGGAGGTTGGCAGCTCCTGGTCCTTCCGAACAGCCAATAACAAAGATCTGCCTTTCCTCAAGCAAGCTCACGAACCTTAAGCATTTTTCCGATTAAAACGACGTGTGCACTGCGTCGATAGGCCAAAAGTCACCCATTCCTCACGCCAGATACCCCAAAGACATGAAGAAACCCCCTAGAGCTGAAGAGCTGCAGCAGTTCACCTCCATTCCTTTTCCACAGACCAACTGCTCGTCTGTAAACCTCACACGCTGCCACTCAAGCACTGTAAAACAGCTAGGAAGGAGCTGCTTGCTCCCTTATGGACTCCTTATCCTACTTATTCTTGTATTCTCAGCGACTAGCAGAACATAATGGGAATAGTTCTAAAGCACTTGGAAAAAAGCACCATGATTTCAGAATTCAGTTCTACAGTCCCACTAAAAGCATTTGTAGTTAAAACTGAAGAAACCCAGAAACAACCATAATTGTAAAAGAAGAAAAATAATTTAATTAAAAAAAAAAAAAAAAAAAAAAAAGACAGACTCCTGGGATGGATACAGTATCATAAACCACAGCGGTCAGTACACATTATTTTAATTATTCTGAAATTTTCCCTTCCTTTCTCACCCACGCTCGCAGGAACCAGAAGCATAGCAACAGCAGCCGTTATCATAGAGTTTATGACCACGAACACAACTGGAAAGACAGAAAATACTCAAAAAGAAATGGCACTGAGGCACATTTCCCAACTTAGACTGTGATTCGTGACAATATTGATTACACTTACGCTTTGATATTCATATCAAAATCAAAGTCCAAGTTTTCAGTATTCATCAGCTCCCAGTGCAAACAGGCACTATAAGAAATCAGCATACGGAGGAGGAAAAAAAAAATAAAATAAAAGAAGAGTGGGAAGAAAAAGATCTGGACTCCCAGAGTTGGGCTTTCTTTACAACATATTCAATGTATGTGGAGACGGGCTTAAAGCGTTCTTTCTTAAGAGCTGCCTGGAATCGCAGCGTACCCGCTGTGTCTTACTGCCACATCCAGGAACGCCGACACGGCAAAAGCCAAGCACGGTTAGATAAATTAGATATTATCAAAGGGGGATCCCCAGCTTTTCCTCTTCCTGCGAGCCAGATTTAAGACCCCGCTTCTCTCTACAAGTGAGAAATGCCACTTGGAAGACTAGTTGAAGCTACGCATATTAGTAACCATTCTCCTAATTAGTTATTAGCAAGCCAGACTTAGATGTGTCTAGAAATTTTGACTGGATGTTTGATATGAATCAGTAGGTAGGAGATAAACACAAAACAGAAGTGATCAAACTTGCTCATGTTGCGTCTGTTAGACGGCCTAGACATCACTTTGTTCATGGTTCCTTCTGTGATATGAATTTTTAATCAAAATTTCTGTGTGGCAAAAAGCAAAGCTGGACAACAAAACTCAAAATAAACCCAGGTTATCCTAATCCTGAAGCCATTATTGAAACCCAGGGCTCCTTTTTCTTGTGTGGTGCAATTAAGTATCTTTTAAAGGTTGCACAGACACTGCCAATTCTAGGAAATTTTTGACAAGTATATAATGCACCCATAAATTAAAATGAAAGCTTGAAGCTCGATGCAGAGATACAGGCAGCTGCTTTGCAAGTCTGAGCCAATAATACCAAAAAAAGAATTGGAGAAGCACTTTCTTTAAAATGTGAAGCTTGTTCATGCCGATAATTGGTGTCGCGCAGCTCAGCGCGTCAAAGCAAAGTTTCTATCGGTTTCTATCACCTGAGAGCTACCAAGTGAGAGAAATTAAACAAGAAAGTCTTCGGCAGAGTTAAACAGATCTGGAGACGTTCAAAGACCTGCAGAGATGGGAAGACGGGTGGGCTGCGCGTAGAGCTGGGCATCCCGCGCTGCCCACCTGCCCGAGGGCGCTTCTTGCGTTCGGGAGATCGATCTCCTCTTGTTCAAGCTCTACCATGAGAACTCCGAGTCCTGGCATAGCTCTTGACTCCAGCTGAGAAGGAACCAAGTACAGCTTCCAAAAAGCTTTGAGCAAGGGTAGAAAATACTAATGATTTTATACGGTGGTTTAATGCTGTTTCAGTGCATTTTATTCACAAGGGCTGCACTCTGAAGAAAGGCATCTACTGAAGGTCCCCCTTCCTTTTCTGCAGACTGCTCTAGCAGTTTTCCACATTTCTAGGTCCCGTTCCACAGTGAAAAGACTTAAATCAGGGCCCACAGCTTTCACGGCTGGTATTTTTCCAGCTTACAACATCCGTTTTCTTTGTTTATTAGATTTCCAAGGCTGAATGTTTCTTAGGAGATAATTACCCTTCTTTCTAGAGGAAGCAGCTAATGACTTTATCGCCTCTTGCTAGCAGCCTCTTTCTCCCAACATGATCAACATAACCAGATCAAACTCACAGCAGCTCTTCTCAAGGCATCCCATGTTTATTCCAGACCTGGACAGCCCCATGTACCAAAACACTTGCCTGCCTCTTCCAGTCGTACCCCTCGATTTAATAAATACCACGCTTCCCTACAAACATGACCTTGACCATACTCTAAAGCCATCACAACTACAGCAGCACTACTACTGCAGGGCTGATCAAGGACAA
The DNA here is from genome assembly GCF_964289735.1 of Phaethon aethereus. Taxonomy (NCBI): domain Eukaryota; kingdom Metazoa; phylum Chordata; class Aves; order Phaethontiformes; family Phaethontidae; genus Phaethon; species Phaethon aethereus. The sequence goes on from NC_138578.1 coordinate 1,986,562, forward strand.
GTGTACGGAGCCTAGACGTGAGGGACATCCCCCTCCTGCCCATAAATTCCTTGCCAGCAATTCAGCACCGCTCTGGTATTTTCTCTACAGAAACCGCTCGTGTGACAGCACTCCTGTTCAGTCAGCCACAGAGCTCCTACCACGCAGGAGGACCTGAGCCTGAGAAGAAAGCAAGCCTGCACCTGCACTCGTTCCTGCGAGTTATCCCCACAAAGAGCCGCCAGCACGTTCGCCGTAGCTCCGACTTCTTGGCACAACACACAGACCTTATTCACTCCCTCTTTCTGTCATCAGACTGGCCTTGCATTAAGAGATCTGAGCACCAAAGCTTTACAAGGTACTCTTTGTTCTTTGGAGGCAGAAAGCGACTCATAATCCCCATTTAAATTCGGCTCTCACAGGCTAAGGTGATTCGTATCTCCATTTCCTTGCGAGAAGCTTCACACTTCATGCTGACAGCCGGAACCTCCCGAGCATGCAATATGACTGTTCTCCCCTGAAGTCTGTGTCTGTGCATACCATCTTTTGAAGATGCCTTGCAAGGTCCTCAAGTTCAGACTAGCCCCGCTCAGCACTGACGATCTCTGGAACACAGACTGGAAACCACAAGCTTCACCTTTAACCAGATTTGCTGACCTAAGCAACTTGACAGTATCCCAGCCTGCGTTTAAAAGTTTTCCCCAAATCCCTAAATGAAGAATTTATCCTGACTGCCAAGAAAAGTCACTAACAGCAGAAAAATGCTCCTAGAAATGCAAGATGCAACATCTGCAACGTTGGCTCAAAAGCCACTTGGCTTTGTGGACACTGTGGCCCAAATCTGTACAGCCTAAATGCCTTTTGACTCGGGTTCCTAATGGTTATGCACCTTCAAAGACCCAAAGCCAGGAAGGACATGTCTAACACTCATTTTTTGATGTTTGTATAACAAGCCTGCTTGCGGGAGCAACTCTCCGCAGCAGGCTCACCCATTGGGAGGCTACAGTGCCACAAGGTCGTCTCAGTCTCTGGGAGAGGCCTAGCAGCACCACTTCTGAGAAAGACCTGAAAGAGGGGGAGGGAAAAAAAAACACGTTAAAAACCTGGGAGTGCTTGGGTGAGCAGCTTCTCCGAACGGTGAGGAAATACGGGAGCAGAAGGGAGCACCAAGCCTCTCAGCCTACAAGCTCTCCAGAGCCTCGAACAAACCAACGGAGTAAAAAGTTTCTGCTGCCGAGACCTCAGCCAGAGACCTCGGCGCGCGATGTTCGCCCTTACGCAGTTTGCTAGCCAGGGATAGTTTCCCGATTCAGGCCTAACTTACATGACCGCCCCTCCGGCAAAGGCGATGCGAGCCCCTCCTCGGCTGCGCTCCGCCAAGTCCTGGGGCAAGAAGTAAGGCAGGCGCTCCCAGCCCCTCCAGGTTATTACCTCATTCCACTAATAGGCTCGATACCCATCTTTCATGGGGAATATCCTGAAATTCTGATTTCTGTAGAACGCTACGGCCTATAAAGAAGGTCCCTGTGGCATCAGTGCAACGAGCGGTGCCTTTCGGGGGAACGGCATGCTCCTGCGATCAGCAAGGCTCCCCATGAGTAGTGGATCATCAGAGAGAAGCAGGGGCTGAGAGCTGGCCAGCTCATCACCGAGGGCGCCTGCTAGCTGTGTGACACAGGGAGCCCATCTCTGCATTTGATTTATATGGAAGTCAAAATATTTACGCTCGTTGCATTTATAATACCGCAGCGGTGGCAAGATGCATGAAGCCCTTTGAACGGCCAAAGGATACTCCAATGGCTGACAGAAGTGTCACTAGATGGCTTAGGAGGGAGACCACCGCCTGGAGGGGAGTGCAGGCTGACCTACCTGTTTCATCCCAGATGAAGAAAAAAAGCAAAAAAGAGTGAAACAGAGCAGCGGGAGGGGACGGTGGGGGTAACACGGACAGCCAGAGCGGCGGCCATTCCGCAAGGAACACCTTCGCAGTCTTCCCACTGTTAACGCAGCAGCAAGCGTTAGGAGACCGGCTGGTGCGAGTTACCCGCTCCTCTTCCTCTCGTCTTCCCCGACCCGCCCGCCCGCACCCCTGCCCGGACTTACTGAGCCATCCCACGCTGGGGCTGCGCTGCACTCGGATTTCATCATCCAACGTGCGGGTTGCCAGGCAGGGCACCGAGCTCTCGAGCGGGCTGCGAGCTTGTGCGGCGCAAGCAGGAGACAGTAGCAGCAGCAAAGAGGAGGAAGAGAGCAAAGGTGAAAAGTCAAAGAAAAAAAAAAAAGGCAAGAAAGAAACGCTGAAGCAATTGCACAAGCAAACCAGGCAGGAGACAGAGCGCTCGAACAGTCGCGGTTACACACAAGTGCACCTTTCTGCATGGTTCGGTGGCCAAAGTGGCGAGCCCACACATTTGTACCACGACGCCTTCTCCGTAGCTCCACCTTTCAGTGTTCAGTTGGCGGGTCTGGAGCCAGTTTTCCATCCCTGGTGTCTAAAATTCAGGCACTCGAGAAGCGGGTTTCAAGCGAGTGAGTAAGGCGGCTGCAGCGCTAGCTGTGCGGCGCAGTCCCCAGCTGCGGCGCGGTCAGTGAGAACGGCAGACACGCAGCGTTTCTGTAAAACCATCAGGTCACATCCCTGTCGGAGCCAACTTTGAGCATCCTGACCGCGTACGCACCCAGGCACACCCATTCGGGCTTGGAAACGCGTGCCTTAGTCTGTGATGCTTCAAGTAACGCAAACGGCTAAACACGGCGGTGGGGTTTTTCCAAGCGTTCCTTGAAAAATTTCTCATTTCTTAATCACTTAAACTTCCCTCCTCCTGTGCTGGTATTATTCGGCTGACGCCACCATTCAACTCTCTAAAGGGATGGAGGATGCAGGCTGTATGAAAAACACTTAACCGAACAAAGCTGAACCCTAATATAGGATAAAAACCTTAGAGGAGGAAAGTTTTCAACCATTGCTAGCTACCCTCCTCTGAGCGCACCAGCCAACGCGTCGCAGGCAGCCCGAAGCGTTATTTTAACTCAGCTGTTTCCAAACTACTCTGCTGTCAGCACAGCGAAGACAAAGAATGCTCAGGAGGGCTCTGGGCAGCACAGACACCACGCACACGGCGATGGGTGGCATGCCAGTATTTGTGGCGGTTAAACACTCACGAACACGTCACAGTCTTTCTGCACCTTTCCTGCAGCTTGGTTTTTAGCACGATCCGACCCCTTCTCGTCGACGCTTTTGCTAACGGCTCTCCCAGGTGTTCAATCATACAAAATGCCAAAAATGCACAGCAAACGTCGCCAGCCGAGCAGCGGTAAGCGTCGATTAGACAGTCCGCAGGCACCCGCGTAAGGAACGGTGAGCGCGGTTCTCGTTTTATACCGCGGCGAACCCCGCGTTACAACCCAAAGGTGTGCCAGCCGGGCGAGGATGCTGGCGGGCTGCTAGCGTATACGTTATTTACTGCGGGGCTTCATGTCAAGTGCTGTACCCTGTGCCAGGAAAGGACACAAAGAACTCTTAGAAAGCCAGTCGACAAAGCAAGACGCACAAAAAACCTGTCAAAAAAGCCCCGCAGGAGCTCAACTGAAATGTAAAATCGCAATGTCCTCGTTGAACACTTCATACAGCTCAATGTTCTACCAATGAAAGAAATGAAAAGGGCGGTGTCTGTGTAAGCTTTGAGTAATTACTTGGTACAGCTTTGCTCAGCTTTTTGATAATTATCTTTTTCCTGCTGAATGCCCAGTTTCCCAAGAGCAAAAGGATTTCGGAGAAAACATCCTCCCGCAAGCAGGATCCAAATATCCGTCTTTACGACGCAGCAACGAATACAAGGCATCCAGCGCACACCTTTGCCGCTCAGAAGTTCCGTGTCTGCCAATCTGATGGCTACCGAGTCTTCTCTTCAAAAAGAGCAGTGAAATGAAAGGCGGGGGCGAAGGATGACCCTGCTGCCAGAGCCACCGTCACCCCTGGTGAGGAGTGCGACGGCGGGGACGCTCGGGGAGCAGTCGGGGCAATGGGGGGCGGGAGGTTAAATCGGCATTTCTTCGGTTGCTGAATTTTGAAATGCTTTTCATACAACTGCACAGGGCTCGGCCACCTCAGAAGAGGGAAAAAAGCCACAGCAATAGCCACAGGCTGGGGCGCTTCATAGAGAAGTCCCCAGCGATACGCAAGGGCGTGAAAATACACTCCTTTTCACAGGCAAAGTCTGAGCAACTCCTGCTTATTTACCTTTTTTCCTGCTTTACGCATAAAGAATATCCTAGGACACATTCAGAAGTTTGAATGATATTAAACATAATACTGGAAGAGGAGTTTATACAAGCTTAGCATGAAGCTAAGAAAGGCACAGAAGATTTTAGAGCCCCTAAGACTTAAGTTGTTTAAGCGCGCTGAAGGAAGTGAGAGACGGGCACCTCGGTATCGCTGAGAACCACGGCCCAGGGGACACTTCCAGATTTCAGATCTAACAAATACCCTTGAAGAAATCGGTCATTATTTAATTTGCGTTTTAAGCCTAACTGCCCTGACCAAAAAAAAAGAAAAAAAAAAGAAAGGAAAAAAAAAAGGAAAATCATGGGCAGAATCCATGCTAATGACATTATGCTAAAGTGTTTCCTAAAGAAATGCTTCTCAAAGTAGTTTAATACAATTAGGTACCTATCAAAGTCATAGCTTCCAAATCAATCGTGATTGCCCAGTAAGAGCCAGTAAGTTGCACAATATATTTACACACAACCTACAGCAGGGCCTGGTTCCGCTTCAGGAGCGACCATTTCATTAACGGCCCTTAACGAACGCACAATAACCGCGTCCATTAAACGAGCAGGGCGCTCCGTAATTTACATCAACGCGTTCTATGGGTAAACTAGAGATGAGAAGTTCCCCCTTTTAACAACGGCAGTAAATGTCAGTCGAGCAGAAAGCCAAGCTGCTTCCCAAATACACCAGCCCGTAAACCTGTCGTGCCGAGGTGAGAAGTAAGCGATGCACCGAGGGGCTGCCGTTCTCGGGAGCGTGGCGGCAGCATCAATATTGAATGAACGTTTCACCGACGCCGAAATGAAAGGTAGACGCCGATGAAAGGAAACACCTACCTGGAAAGAAACTCTAGGGAAATTTATGAGCGCTTGGGGCTGATGGCACTTCCATTATTGTGATTAGCTGTTTTGGGAGACAGCCACACTCCTGTTGGCCTCATGAAATTTTCAGCTGTCTAAAGGACAAATTGTGCCTTTGGAAGCACATGAGAGGCACTCATTGAATTCCAGGGAGCATGGTATAACTTGATAAAATACACTCTGGAGTTACCTTTCATTAAGGTGTAAATAATAAATAACAGCAACAACTATTTGTGAAGTATTTCCCTTTGTATGGAAGTCTCTCTCTCCTTAAGTCTCAATGCACTTGAATTGTCATGGAACATAGCGCATTAGATATTCTCATAACACATAAACATCCCAGGTGAGGAAACAGAGGCAAAATAACATGAAAGGAGCGGCTGAGGGAACTGGGGGTGTTCAGTCTGGAGAAGAGGAGGCTGAGGGGAGCCCTCATCGGTCTCTACAACTACCTGAAAGGGGGTTGTGGTGAGGTGGGGGTTGGTCTCCCAAGGAGTTAGCGATAGGATGAGAGGAAATGGCCTCAAGTTGCGCCAGGGGAGGTTTAGACTGGATATTAGGAAAAATCTCTTTACTGAGAGAGCGGTCAAACACTGGCACAGGCTGCCCAGGGAGGTGGTGGAGTCACCATCACTGGGAGTGTTCAAAAAATGTGTGGACGTGGCACTTTCGGGGCATGGTTTAGTGGGCATGGGGGTGTTGGGTTGATGGTTGGACTTGATGATCTTAAAGGCCTTTTCCAACCTTAATGATTTGGTGATTCTGTGTGGCTGAAGGTCAGCCAGCGGGCTAAGCAAAGCCAAGAAAGAATTTCTTGAGAATCAGTCCATCTGAGACAGGACCCACACAGCCCCTTCAAACAAGAAAAAGAAATTAATGAAAGCCCAGGTCACCTAGGATCTGTGTAAAGGATGCCCTTAGCCATGAAAAATAAGCAGGGGCTGGAGCAAGGACTTAGACAGACACCCTTTGTCAGCATCATCCTCCCAGAACAAGCATGCTATTATTTTCTCTTAAACCAGCCCTGAAAGCCTAGCTCGGTACAGCGAAGAGACCGGGCTTACCGTCCGAGGTATCGTTAAGTAAGGCACTGTGCGTCATTTACCTTCAAACCTCCTCAGCAAGTTTTAATTTGCCTTTAACAGCCTGAGGTTTTGATGGCTCCTCAAGGAATGGCTTTAACTGCAGAAACAAGGAAATTGCCATTCACCAGCTGCTGAAAAGAGAGGCGGCTGTTACAAGCATACCGTGCAGTAAAAATAGATGCCATGTAGAGGTGGAAGCTGTAAACAGAGCCCATTTTAACCTCTTCAGTAAGACTCTTGTTGTGTCCGAAGGAGGCACTAATCATAGCAATGCCATACAGTCAATCCTAAAGGATTCCTTTACATTCCTACACCTTAGCAACTCACTGAGACAGGCACTCAGAATTAAACACTAAGCTTGATGACTTGGTCAACCAGAAGAGAGGAAAAACGCATATCATTGCCCAAACACAGAGGCACTCCAAACAGCCAGGAGTTTAACCACTTGTCTCCCACGCGATATGAGCGTGGTAAGGTCTGACTGCGGAATCACAAGCGTGCCGTGGGCCAGCCTGGAAACACCTCTCCGCGTTACCGTCACCCTCGGTGTCGCAGCGCCTACCCGCAGGAAAGGGGCTTGGGGCTGGAGCCAAGAACGGAGGGCAACCCCTACACACCCCGCACAGGGCGACGCGTGCTGAAGACGCGTCCCTCTTATGTTTTACCTCCCGTACAGCGTGGCCACAGTCCTGGACCCTTCTCCTCAAAGCAAACCTGTTCATCTTACCAAAGGTCCAGAAAGAGCAGTAGTCATGGAGGTGGTAACCGCTACCTATAGACACCAACGCAAATAACGCTTATGCATCTCACCTGCAACAGCCGTTCCTTCTTGTCAGAGAAAGCAGGTGCCTCCCGTACGAACAGCGGGGAGGACACAAACGAAAGCCCGAGAGCATGTGCTGCAAAGAACCTGATTTCTTAATCCCAGCTGAAGACAAACACGAGCGACTCGTCAGGTGCCCAGTCCTGCCGTGACGGAGGCATCCTCCAGGGATGCGAGGTGCCTGGCTGATTTAAGGGCAAAACGCTGAGGCACCTACAGATTTCATGCCCGAGGCTAATGGGAAATGAGCAGGGGGGCTTGAGGAGCAACAGAGCTCCTGAACAACACCCCTCTCGGATCGGGCCCCCCGCAGGCACTCCTACCCCCTGGGTATTACCCCATTAGCTAGATGTCCGCTCAAGGCGTGGGGGAATTTGCAGGCCAAAAGCAAAGCCTGGAGATGCCCAGGAGAACCTTCCCCCTCCCTGCGGTGTGCTCTGGAAGAGGCTCCCCGGTCTTCAGTAGGCACCAACCGCCTCATCTGGCCACGCTGAGCTCCTTTCCCAGAACTGGGATTTCTTTACAGTGCTCTCCAAAGCCCAGCCCCTCTCTCTGCTCCGTTGGGCTCCTGCAGGGACATTCACCGAAAAGCTGCACGCTCAGGACATTGCCTTGATTCACATCACTGCGCCTTCGTGTTATTTGCTTAATCACTGCGTTATCAAGGCACCCGTACATGACAAGATGCATCATCTAGAGCAATAAATATTCTTCACATGCACATACACATCTGTTGCAAAAGCAAAGGATGATAAGAAGTAGGAAATATTAATGAAGTATGGCAATAGGTTAGGGAGAAATGCTAGGCCGAGTTTTAGAAGCAGAACGCAGAAAGCTAAGAGGCCTTAAACGTAGCAAGGAGAATATTATCTCTTCGCTTGGTTTCATTTCTGGGTATTTTAAAATAGTGACTTTTAGACAAATTTCCAGACTGCAACAGGAGTCAGTTGACAGAACTCCAAGACATGACAATAGGCTTAAACCTTCTCTTTTTTGATTACCGCTAGTAAGAAGACAGCAAGCCTCAATGCACGGGTACGTAAAGAGTCACTGCCAAGGCCTCTGTAGCTGCCTGCGTCCACGCGCGCCCACACGGTTATAGACACCACTATAAACATGGCACAATCTATTACACCGTTTTTAGAGAGCGAGCAAGCTACATTCACATATACACCACAGAACAATTTCAGGATGAATAAAGCAAGATGGAAATCAGCTTTACCCACACTGGACAATGATTGCATGGCAATAAAGTGCAAGCTAGATGTTACTATCACGTAATTTTTGATTAAGAGTGCCACCGACACCATCTGCTACGGAAACCGAACGCACACGAACGCTTCGTCTCTGCCCAAACGTTTCAGATGATCGGCCTTGTAGGTTCAGGCACGCTTAAGAGTTTTTTGTAAATCTCTCTTTCCTATCGTCGTTCCTACGCCATCTCCTACGCGCCAGCTGCGAGCGCATCTCTCTGCCTTCCCCTGTGCCTCCTGCTCCCTGCCTGCCACCTGCCCTCCTCTCCCACTCAGTCCAGTGAAGATACGGTTAGAGCGATGTGCCACGGCCAAAGCAGCCTTCAGAGCCCACCACTGACGTGCTATCAGTACGGGTCTCGCTACGCTAATCGTGGGTTAGGAAAGCATTGTCAAGGCAACGCAGTTAGTTGTCGGCAGGCAAGTTTGGTGGGTTGCTTGAAAAGGGAAGGCTATAGCCAGTTAGCCTCTGCATTACCATTATCGGGGTTGGTAAACATCCTACTTGCACTGGAGACGGTCTTTCCAATGTCAGCCAGGGAGCGCAGGTTGGATTTCTTGGTCTGGTGCCGGTGCTTCCTGAGCAGCGTGTAGGTGACTTTGTCCTTCAGTTCCGATTTCAAAAGCCCCGTCTCGATCTGATTGTCAACGATCATTTCTGTTGCAGGCAAAGAAAGGGGCGAGGGAGAGAAGAGGTTGGTTAATCACAAGGCACAAAACTCAGCTGTGTGGAGGGAGAGCGGGGGAGAGGGACGCATCATTTCCAGCCTACCTTTCTGAAGGCTTTCCCTCCCATCTCAAAACCACCACCTGATTTCGCCATTTTAACGGGAACCTCTTTTAGACATTGCTTTGGAAATGAAACATAAGCATTTCCACGCAGCAAAACCGATCAGCCACCGACGCGCACCTCCTGCACCGAGACTCCCTTCTGTTACTTTCGTACACGCCACTGAGCCTATTTCAAATCAACCGTACCCAGGATAAGATGGTTCTCAGTTCAGAAAGGGAATCTGCCCTCACCCTGTATTTTTGTGAAGAAGCTACAGCCACGCTGCAAGTTCCAGTACGCTCCCAAAAAACCCATAGTAAGACTTCTACTGGATTCAACAAGGCCTGAGTTCACCTCGCAGGCCCCCAGTAAAAACTCATCTAATGACAGGAAAAAGTCCTGGGGATGAGTAACTAATTAAATCACTCACTCTCAGAACTGAAGTGAAATGATGGCAACTACAAAAGGCAGAACTTGCTCCAATTGTCACAGGACGCATTACGCGGCTTTGCCTTGAACTGAATCACCAGGCAAAGAGGCTGCCAGCCCGCTGCAGAGACTGCTCACTTTCCATCAGTGCTCCCCTTTCTGCTCCCCTATCCCAGAGGAGAAAGAAAAAAAAAGGTAGCCCGATTTATTAAGAATCTCTACTGTGCATTAAATCTCACATTAAGTTGTTCCCTTGATTACTTCAGTTAACGCGCTGTCCCCCAAGGGAAAGTGGCAGCTCTTATTTGTCTACCGGGAACTTTTATTTGGACTAATAATAAAAGTTATGGGAGGGGGGAGGCAGAACACGCATCACATTTGCTAACTCAGTGAGTCAGACAAAGTCCTCCTCCGTGTTCATGCCCCTTCAAATCACTAGGGAAGAAGCCTAGTTCTTCCACCCAAACGCAGAAAAGGACGATTATATGCATGTAGGTACGGCTCCACGAAATGTTTGGCAAAAGCTTTCTTTTTGTAAAGTGCCGTTTTTCTGTAAGCTTTTGTCGCTCATAATTTTTCTTAGTGATTTTTGGTATACTTCCTTCAGGACAACACGTCTGTCTTCATCAAGTTTATCCTTCTCCATCTGGCAAGCATCTCTTCCCTTCCGCGTTTCTGATATAACACACATCAACAAAGAGAGCTCTCCGAGTTCTTCCTTCCTGCGTGACACCAACCAAGCGGTCACAATTAAACAATTCTGGAAGCCAAGTCTGCAGGCTTCTTGGACATCCCTACCTATCTGATTAAGGATCCAGACCAGCAAAAATACGCCACTCAGGACAGTGTTACAGCAACAGCAGCCACCGATGTGTAATTTCGTCTCCCAGGAATTACATTTAATTTGGGCTTTGAAGAAGGATACTGAAGGTACTATCTCAAAGTGACTTCAGAAAGAAATTTAGTATTTGAGGGTTAAAGGTTTGGACCGCTGACATCAGCTGCTACCTTCCGAAGCACGTTCAGCTTCAGCATAAAACTTCAGAGGGTTTTTTTTTTTTCCTTTTAAACTTTGCAAAACTGCGCATTTGGATACACAGACACAAAACCAAAGGAAGAGAAATGCCGACCTAAGCACCTGCAAAACTAAGCTCAAAACTCCGCAGATAACATCACAGCCAGCTTTTGTAATTCCAAGTCTTAGAAACTAATGCAACACCTGGTACTTGGCAATTTCATGCAGGACAATTTTGAGCCTGGTTCCCAAGATTATAAATCAAAGCACTGAGATTTGTGGGGGGTTTATTTCATTTTGGTCTTCTACAACTCTTCAAATAAAGGCTTCTAAACTCAGCGTACTGGTTAAATGTACCTCCACTGGACGGGTCACTTCTAAAATTTATTTTCGTACGTCTTCTCAGACGTCACGGGGAACATGATACAGCTCTCAGCAATGTCACCAAGTGTCATCCCAGGCCACGGCTAGTCCGACTGCAAAAAAATTGCCATCCTGTTGTGCAGAGTGAAGCATCAGCTGGTACCGCGGCTGCTCTTCGCCCTCCTGTGCGGGAGGGGAGAGCCCCGCCTGCCCTCCGTCGCCCACCCTGGGACCGCGTCCGAACGCGGCCCGCGGCCTGACCACGCAGGCCAAAACCTGCGGTCGCTCTGCACGGAGCGGTACCCGCCGGGTGTCTCTGCCCTGAGAGAGCCGGCCTTCTGCATGCTACATATCTGGGAGCGAACGTGAACTAAGTGAGCGTGAGCCATTCCTTTCACACACACGCAGCTGTGTCTTGGGATCTAACTTAGGTGATGTACTTCAGGATCCAAAAGGTTCTACATAATCGCCAAAAACCAGTTCAAGGTAAGCACTGGTTATCACTGAAGTCGATTCTTCTGCTCTTCTTCGCGAATTGTGGAGAAGTCGTCTCATTTATCTGTTCTCCTCCTCCTCCATGTATTTTCTAGTTTTCCCCGTTATTCCTTGGCGGATTCTTTCTTGATTTTCCCCTCTTAGTGAAAAAGCAGCGCTTTCTCGTTAAAACCGTCAGTGACCCCACCATCAGGGTTAATACGAATTTGTAGGGAAGAGCTGAGGGAAGGAGCCAAGGCAGCTTTACTTACCCACCACCTGCGGGAGAGAAGAGGCCTCCATATCCAGCATTATTGAGCCTTTCTCTATACACGTCCTCAACTCGAACAAGCTGTGCAGGGACAAGGTGGCGACGTGAGGTTTGCTCCATCGTTCCCCACCTTGTTCTACCTTCTCCTCAAACTTGATCCACCTACGAGAGAGCAGAGCAACGAGACCGTGTTGAAGCGGTTGGCCCCGTGCAGACGCACGCCTCTGCAAGAAGCGAGACAGCTGAGCCGTCGCGGCGCACCGACAAGTTCAAGCGCATGCATTTTCCCACGCAGCTGCGAGGCCACGAACCCGTGATCAAGTTCCAAAGGCTTAATGAACTGGTATGTGTCAGCCGAGCGGCGATAATGCTCTGCCTGCTTGTAAACCGTCGCAAATGTGAGGTAAAACATGTTATCTTTAATCGCTTTCACCAAGACTTAAACTGTTTAACACCCTTTAGCTGATGTTTACTCCCGGCCAAGAGTACACAGGCAGCCTCAGCGACTCGGCTGAGAGCCGGTCATTGCCTCCCCGGTTTGCTCACCCAGTCCCTAACCCAACGCCGCATCGAGGCAACCGCAACCGCGCGGCCGCCGCTTCGCCAGACCCGACCGAGAGCAAGTCAGGTAACACCTTCACACTTCACTCATCACCCCCGAGAAGGGCTGAGCACCACAGCTCCACTGAAAGTGGATGAGGGCACAGGAAAAATAAAAATCAAAATCAGCATTTCTGGAAAGAAGGTGACTCGTATTCGAGTATTCAAATCCAGACGATAAAACCTGAAAATTTAAGCCACTGCCAAAACTCAGCGGCAGGGAGTAAAACTGCCGCATACCCAGCGGCTGGCGCGGGGCAGAGGGTGGAGGGGAGCAGCACGCCCCAAGCAAATCGGACGATGTTCCTAGCAGAACAAGTGAGCCGCCAGCGCAAAAGACCCAAATGAAGGGGCTCGTTCTTTCCCTCCGCTCTCTAGCCGTTGTTTAATGATTTAACAAAGTCGGTCTGCAAAAACCAGAAAGCTCATCTCCAGCTGAAGGTTAGAGCAAAGGTTAAGTCCTGTTCCGGGCAGAATACTCGTTTACAGCCCTAAAACCACGCTGCAGCCCACCGCCGCCGCCAGGCTCGCCCCTGCCCTTGGCTCCGTCGCAGCCAGCCCCGTTGGACTTGGTGATCTTAAAGGTCTTTTCCAACCTTAGTGATTCCGTGGGGCTCGAGGAGGGGGTTTCACCTGGCTCGCACCTTCGCTGCGCCGGGAGAAGGAAAAAGAAACGCCACGGGCCCTTTTCCTTTCTCGCAGCGCCCAGCGATGGCTTTGGTAGAAGCTCGGAGCGCAGGAGAAGGAAGGCGTTTTAATATCACCTAACGGCGAAGCAGAAGCGCCTTTCAGTCCTGCCTTGAGATACTCTTTTAATATATGTGGAAAATGAAAATTCCAGTGACTAATGTAAGGGGATTATTAAGACAAAAAACACACACGTAAAGGTAAGGGAAGCTCATAAATCGGTTCAAAAGAATATTATTAACACCAAGCGAAATTATTCTTAATCCTGAAAAAATGTATTACTTGAGGATTAATCAATTATGCTTTTCAATTGCAATAATCTCTTTTTAAGACTTTTCTTTTTTTTAAAAAAGCTGCTTTTAAACTCAAGCTAAAAGACTGAATTTGATCTGAAATTAATAAGGTTCTATTTAGTTCACAAAATCTAGGTATTTCCTAGGAGACCTAAGGGACTTGGGCAGCTGCAGACATGGGAGTTTCAAAGGCGATATAGTATGTGCGACCGAGGTGCGGTTTACCCCGCGACAGCATGAAGGCTGCAAATTCCAAAGCGCTGGTCAGTGAAAGCGTACTATTCACGACTATTGATATTTGCTTTCTGTTTACTTTTCTCACTACAATCCACCATACAAACACAATAAAATAAATATTAACTTGCAAACCCGTCTGAACTACCACCGGCTCTGTTCGGCGCGGTCCCTAGAATACCTCTTGGCCGAGGGAGCGTTCACACCCGTCCATTGCTGTGGGAATTACCGACTGCGAGGTGCCTCCCAAACACCCTGAAGCAGCTTTAGATGCTTGGTTCTGAAGTCCCCTCTGAAACCCTGAGGCACACCATCTCAAATCCTGTGTTCAGTGTTGGGCCCCTCACTGCAAGAAGGACGTTGAGGTGCTGGAGCGTGTCCAGAGAAGGGCAACAGAGCTGGTGGGGGGTCTGGAGCACAAGTCTGATGGGGAGCGGCTGAGGGAACTGGGGGTGTTCAGGCTGGAGAAGAGGAGGCTGAGGGGAGCCCTCATCGCTCTCTGCAACTACCTGAAAGGGGGTTGTGGTGAGGGGGGTGTTGGTCTCTTCTCCCAAGTAACTAGTGACAGAACGAGAGGAAATGGCCTCAAGTTGGCCAGGGGACGTTTAGACTGGATATGAGGAAAAATTTCTTTACAGAGAGGGTGATCATACATTGGCACAGGCTGCCCAGGGAGGTGGTGGAGTCACCATCACCGGAAGTGTTCAAAAAACGTGTGGACGTGGCACTTGGGGACACAGTTTAGTGGGCATGGGGATGTTGGGTTGACGGTCGGACTTGATGATCTTAGAGGTCTTTTCCAACCTTAATAATTCTGTGATTCTATATTCTCCTTGTCTGCCAGCTGCACTTCGCTTGCAATACCTAGTGAACATTCCCACGATCACATTAGAGAAGCAGCAAGGTATGACATAAGACACCCACGTTCTGTTATGCCTCTTGGGCCATGGAAACTACGCTGATGGCTCCAGCAAGGCTCTCCTGGCACTGTGAACTTCTGAGTTCAGGTTCCTACCAGCATCGTTGGCTCCAAAGGGCTGAGGCTCACGAGAAACATCTGCCACCAGCGCACTTGGTTGCCTCCAGAATAACACCCTGCACTTCGAACGCGTGTCCGGAAGCCAACAGCATAGTCACTGTACACACACTGTGAAGACAGCTACTATCTCTGCTAACCGAGATGCAGGAGCCAACTTTTTTTTTTTTTTTTTAATTTTTAAAGCTTCAAAAAGGATTGTGTAAAAGGTGTGGTAATATTATTATGTGTAAAAGGGTGAAGGATATAAATGTGCTGCCTGACAGAGCTTGTATAATAAAAAAAGACCATAACAGAAGATTAGAAAAACCCTATCTGTTATTTCACAGTCCTTTCCTTCCTTTTCTCTGTAATCTCATAATCCTTCTACCATCTCCCTGCTTTGCAGAATGACAATCCCCACAGTATGGTGGACGCATCCTACTGTTCTGAGCCTCAAAATAGACCGGTGCCCTCCAGCTGCTTCAGGTCTTTCCTTTTCCCTAGTTTGCTCCGCATGCTGCAACTACCGCTGAAATACAAACGCTCACATCGTAGTGCAAAAACTTGTCCCTCTGCACCAGGGAAATCGACTACGAGCACCAACAAAACGAACGAAGAGCACCCAGTGACCCAAATCTTCAGGTTACCTCTCAACAGTAATAAACCTTCCCTTTCACTGCTCTATTTCTAAGGTGTTTACAGGGCTTTTTCCTGTGTATGCTGAGGAGGTTGTCGCAGCGCGGCCCTTTACTGTGAACCACGGCCCAACACTGTGATGTGCTAACAGGCAACAGGGCCACGCAAAGCCGTATGACATCCGCAAGCCCGGGTCACGGGCTGACCTCACCTCCTGTCAGAAAGGTCACCACGTGCAGGGGGACGCCTATAGCCCGTTTACAGCCCGTGGGATGCCCCAGCGACAGCTGAGCTCACGTGAATCAAGAAGCAGGATGGGCAACTAAAGGTCCCCTTCCGGTGACCTTCATTAGCTTTAAGGTTCTCGCTAGAAGTTTTCCGTGACACATACCGGTTATTTTTCTATTGACCCAAACAGCTCCGGAAGGGACGGTATCATTTGCTCAACTCTTTCAATACGCTCTTTCCTGACAGCTTCCACGCTCTCTCGAGTCTTAGAGCAACGGGCCGCAGCGAGCCGCGCAGCTGGCAGCTCCTCCGCCCGCTGAAGCGCAGAGCTAGCCAGGTCCAGCTGGTAAGTCCGGCAGTAGGAACCGCTTCGTAGCTCGCAGCGGGCTTTGCTGCGCAAGATTCAGTCATTTCAGGAAGGTACTGAAAAATCCTGAGCAATCATACGCTACGCAAGATCACTATCAACAAAATAGCACGCAAGTCAGGAGGCTGGGCCAAGTTTAGGAATTACGCAGCGCCTCAACAGGGTGCTTGAAGCATGCAGAGCGTACATGTACCTTGGAAGCCAGAGAATTTGTGGACTTCAGGAAAACAGAGCTTCCAAATACTCATACTCTACAGGAGAGACCGAAGAGACTGCTCGGTAAGAAACAGCACACTCAGGTCTGAATCGTGAAAAAGCTGTAACAAACTGTCATTAAAACCCCTTCCCAAAGACCTGTGCACGGACAGAGGAAAGCATAATTTGCTGTAAAGAGCAGAGGTGGGCGGTACAGATGACAAAATGCAAGTACTGAACTAACGATGAGAGGGAAGAAAAGCAATAAAGGGAGAAAAGGATGACCAACAAGTCAAAGAGTAAAAGGTGAGAAGTCTTTAAATAAGTTCTCCAAGTGACCGAGAAGTAAAAATAAAGAAAGATAAGGGGTAAGGGGGAGGCGGCGGAGCGGTTCATTAAATTGCAGGTAAAGAAGATTAAGGTAACCAAACAACATGGGCTAACGATGAACACAGTAGGTGCCCTTAAGACTGGAAGGTGGGGAAAGAGCTTAGCCCAGCCACAATAAAGGAAAAAGAAAAGCCCCAAGTTAAGCGAGGGGGATTGGGAACAGGGAAGGTAGAGCCCCGGACTGCTCTGGCTGGGTGAGCACCTCTTTCTAGTGGGACGTTTCGGGCCTTCACAGCAACCAGACTGCAATTAGGGGTTTACCTCTTAAGGCAAACCCAAGAAAAATATTTTTGCTGCATAAAAAAATCAAAACTTTATAAGACTAGAGGCTAAACAGCAGCCTGTAGATCACGAATCCAATCCAATGGCTCTTTTGGTGCTGTTCAGAAACTGTATAATAAACTAATAAATAACAGTAAATAAACTGTATGTAATTTGTATCTACCAGATCAAAAATACACACCAATTTTTTTTCTCACGTTTTTTTGACCATGGTTTTGGCACGTTTTTTTGACCAAACCAACATCATCATCAAAGAAACAGGCAGAGAACCCCACCAAGAAACTCAAAGCAGGCAACCAAATCCAGCATTTAACACACACCTTGAATAATTTCCTCAGAAGAAAAAACCTTTAGGTATTTTGCCTATTTAAGATGAATTTCATCAGTAGCTCCCTAGGAGAGGGACACAGTCAAAATTTCCCAAGTTGTGGTGGGCGTGGGGTCAGGCTCAAATCTACTTTTGGGCAACAGAACCGAAGTAGTTTTGACACGCCTGCAGAAACTTTATTCGGGCATCGATTTCTGACGACTCCGGCCAAGACACTGTCATTCTTTGCAAAGCACTAATAAGCCCATCTGTCTGCTGGCTCTCCATAGGGAAACAATTCAAATATAAACCTGGCACTCTATTTCCCTATAGATTTTATTTGAAGGGAATATTGAAACAAATCCTTGAATTCTCTCATTTATCAAAAGAAAGGTAATTTAAACTGTACAGGCTCCTTTCTGTGGATTCCCCAAGCAATCCTGTAGCACAGATATTACCCTCATTGAATGTTAAAAAGGTATTTCCCACAGCGGCCCTGTGCAGCCGCCCTTCCCTTTCAGGGTAACGGAAAACCAACCCACCTTGCAGTCTCCTTCCATTCCATCTCTTGTCCGTCGACGGCCAGAAGTTCATCCAGCTCCGTGAAGAGCTGCGGAGGCGCCGGGCTGTCATCTTCCTCTCCGAGGATGAAGCGGATGCGTTCGGCAGCGGGGGAGACTGCAGAGGTGAAAATACTGCGGTTAACGGCCTGAGAGATGACCAGGGACGTGCGGCTTCTCTCCTTCCCCTTCTCCCCAAAGCCGTTCAGCTGTTTCTCCAGGCTGTCTTTTCCATTGGACATCCTAATCACTGCGGACGGAGGGGCGTGAGCGAGGGTACGTCTAATCTGCCTCTCTCCCCTTCCTTGCCTCTCAGTTAACTTCTTAAAAGTTCAAGCTGGGAGTAAAGTTCAGGAAAACTTGCCTCTTCCTACAGTCCTTAACTATGTTACAGCAATTTGCAGCCCTTGTGAAAAAAGCACTATCAAGCTCAAAACCAATATGCTCTATGGTGCGTGCCCAAGGACCTTTCGTGCTCTGATCAGCTGAGATCCTTCGCCCCTTTTTTATATGACGTAAAACCAGTTCCAACCAAACTATTTTGGGGCTTGCTGTGACAGCATCCCATGGCTGGCTTTCCCCTCCCTGCCAACAAGGCTTGGGCTCCCATTGGCCTGCAAGGCAGGCTGTAACCTCCCAGCCCTACTGCTGGAAAACACAGGAATATTTAACAGAAAGGTTGTCTCATCTATACATGAAGAATGCGACCCAACGCATTTAGTCAAGCACCAATGCACCGGAAAAAAACAGCTGTTCCCACTGGGAGAAGAGCGCCCATTTAGGTAAAGGAAGCTATGTTCAACACGTGCTCTTTTGATAGCGCAGCAAAGTTCATTTGCATCGTTAGCTCAAGAAAAATTAGCAGAACCCCCTTCCTGGTTAAGAAACATGCGCGATTCAAAAGTAAAATCTGAGAACATCACTGGTCCACATCCCAAGACCTCAGGGCATCCCCCAAAGGCAACTGAAGCTCATGCCACGAGAGACGCCTTGCTGGAGGACTTCTTGGGGTCTACAGTTGTTTTCTGACCGTATCACCTTAAAACGAAGGTGTGATCATGTGAAATTTTAAGACAGACATCCTTTCTGCTGAATGTTTATTAGCATTAGAGTTAAACAGCAGACTATGAACTTTGAACCTTCTGCTAAAAACTCCTTTCTTTTGAAAAGATCAGCTGTCTGTCTGTTGCAAAATAATTAATCACACCAGGTGTCCAATCACCATTGACTTTTTCCAAGGTAAACAAGGTCTCAATTAGCAATGTGAAAAAAGCAATCAGTAAGAACCACGCTCTTTCCTGCCTTTTTTTTTTTTTTTAAAAAGAAGAAACTTTTAAAGCTTTCTTCTTCAATTACTCTGCAAAGGGTGGGGCAAATTCATTTCTTCATCAGATCATCATCTTGAAGATGCTTTCATGAGATAAAACAGATTCCTTTTCTATTGAAAGTATATTTGCAGTCACAAAGTCCCTTGCAATTCCTTGGGCGACCAAGGACATTGCCCCGCACCAGCTCTGCAGCCTAGGTAGGAGGGGTAACAACACAGGGAGCCATGCGTCCGGAAACCCCGCAGCACGCGGGCCAGGACGGTGTCGAGACTATAGGTTGTTGGGCATCCCAGGACCTACCAGCCTTTTGCCTTTAATTCTTTCTAGAGGAGCCACGTGTGCCCGAGGTGTGGTCCCTACCATTCTTCTCTGCAGCGCTGTGGAGCACAGCCCCTACCGATCCCCAACGCAAATCATGAACTGCGCATCACCTCTCCTTTCCCGAGCTCATCATTTCAAGGGCACCGTTTCATTATCACAGTTACCTTGACCACGACTGTCTCGGAACGACATTCTGGAGCACATGTCTTATGAGGAGCGGCTGAGGAAACTGGGGTTGTTTAGTCTGGAGAAGAGGAGGCTGAGGGGAGACCTTATCGCTCTCTACAACTACCTGAAAGGGGGTTGTGGCGATGAGGGTGTTGGTCTCTTCTCCCAAGTAACTAGTGATAGGACAAGAGGAAATGGCCTCAAGTTGCACCAGGGGAGGTTTAGATTGGATATTAGGAAAAATTTCTTCACTGAGAGGGTGGTCAGGCATTGGAACAGGCTGCCCAGGGAGGTGGTGGAGTCGCCATCCCTGGAAGTGTTCAAAAAACGTGTGGATGTGGCGCTTCAGGACATGGTTTAGGGGACATGGTGGTTCTGGATTAATGGTTGGACTTGATGATCTTAAAGGTCCTTTCCAACCTAGTGATTCTGTGATTCTGTGATTCTGTGGAACACGTGCTGCAGCAGCCTTCCGACATAGACCTACCAGTAATTGACCTCTTGGTAATTAGCACTTTTATATAACCATTAGTTCCTCCAGAATGTCTCTTTTTTCTCAGCTCTATTTCTCAGAAACCGCGAGGTGCATAACGACTAGTTGATTATTTGACTTGGATGGAGCAGATGCACTTTGCAGACGGGTTCCAAAACACATCTGCAAACACATAACCTTATGCACGAAAATCCTCCTTGCAATTATGAAAGCCATTTGGACTAAAAACCTGCATCTTAAAACACGTTTAAAACAAACGTTAGTATAAATAATTAAGATTACCCTATTCTAAAAACACCATCAGGCACAACACTTGAGCCCATCTTTATACGGTGAGCCCCAGGCAACCACTGGTGCCAGGAGCTTGTGCTGAAACCAACGCACCCGAGCCTCCGGAGGCAGGGTTCCCTTTCTCGCAGGTGCTTCGGGGCAGAGATCTCTCTAGGTGTACACAGGACACACCAGCTATGCAAATAGAGGCCAAAGATTCAGGTAAGGCCTTTAAACACAGAGAATTCAAAGACGATGCCTGGCCAAAATGACACAAAACAGCTTATTGCATGAGCCCGCAGATTTCCATGATCGACTGTCTCATCTTCCCTTGATCGGTTTGAGTTTAGCCGAAGAATGCCACCATCAAGCGGTTGCCACTCTCCAGCCGTTCGGTGGTTTCGCAGCGGTGGACAGGGGCCTGGGGAATTTAAGGTGGACAGCTACAGCTCATGGCTGGTGGTGTCTGAACTCTGCTGCCATCCTCCAGATGAAGAGCAAGACCTGCCGGCAGGGTACCCGTAACATGCATGATCCATCACCTTCCCCTTCCATGTGCACTAATGAATCTCAAGGTACTTTTATATTCTGAACAGAATTTAAAAATCACAGCTAGAAAAGCAGTAAAATAAATTTACATCCTATCGCTTCAACAAGCAATGTGGAGCACAGCTGGTGGTTGGTGCGTGGAACAGCCTGCAAGAGAAGTGATGGAGACCTTCTCGAGCTGCTGATGGCATCGGTTGCAGTCGATGGGAAAACTCTCTCTTTTCAGTCGTTTTGAAGCGGTTTTATTACATGGAAGCATTCCCCTGATACTCGATCCCATAACACGATAATTCCACAACCACCCCCGACATTTTTCTCACTGAACTGCATCGTGAGAGGAATTCCAGAGATGCTCCCACCAAACCTGGGCATGCATCACACGTCACCCCTTCTTTCTTTTCTTCTTTCTTTAGTTTTTGCTAATTTCCCATTAGCTGCATTTAGCACAGACGATAAGGTTCAAAACCCAATTAAGGCATTTGCTGGGTCACAGGTCTCCTACGGCTTGCTTTACCACATGTTCTTTATTGTGATTTTGTAGGTTAATGGGCCGTTTCTGGGTTGTTTACGCGCTCTCTTTAGCGAGGAGAACATATTTTCATCTTAATCTCCCGAGCGAACAGTGTGTGCTCAGCGCGGGGCCGACAGCCGAGTATCAGGCTTAAGACCTGGAGAGCAATTAACCTGGGGGGTGAACTCTGCAGCCCTCCCCCTGCCCGACCTTTGAGCACCAGCCCCGCCGGTCTGACCCAGCCTTGACCATCACCTTCGCTTCTACCTAACCCGTCCAGTTTCGGAGCTGCTGGAACCAGCACCATTAACGACAGCATCGGCTGCCGCTGCTGCCAAGTCTTTTTAATATTATTTTCCTTGCTATCTCATTCAAAAAACAACCCGACGATCGACCGACACATGTAGCAGAGGAAACGCTAATCCGCAGATTGAGAGGGCTGGGATTATATTTTTCCCCTGAATGGGAGAGGAATTAAGGTATTAATCGCAGACGGTAAAATGCTCCAACGCAACGTTCAAAGAGAGGCATTGCCATCCCTAAGGGACACCTCTTCCCTCCCCCTTCTCTCTTCCCTGCTCTTGCGTTCAGTCACAAGCAGTCCACGAGGCAGCTTATAAAATACATCACTTGCGGATGAGAATGAAGGCATCAGCAGTTCCTCCTAGTTCAGTTCAGGCCAATTACGAGTACAATTCATGCCCTCGGGTTCCCAAAGGCAAAATCAATCTCCATCAACGGAGAGAAATCTCAGGGAGCCCAGAAAGAGAGGGAGACGCGTTCTAGCATGACAGCCTCAAATCGGCCACAGCCGAACTTCCCAGCCCGACGTCGGTCCCGCTCCTGCGACGGCTGGCGCCGGTGGGGAGCCCTCCCTCGCTGTCCAGCACAATGGAAGAGCAGACGCGGTGCCTGCGGTGCTCCCTGCCGCGCACGGAAATGCCGGGGGGGCCTCGTGGTATCGGCGAGTATCCTAAAGTCACCTCCTGCTTCAGCGCCTCGCTTCTCGCGGGTGGAAGGCGGTTAGAGCCCGGCCTTCCAGGTGTACGATTCCGCCCTGGGGTGGGGGGACGACAACTCGTTTGTGTTGAGGGACACGTGAAACAGCCTCTTCTCCCGTCAACCAACATGTTTTTTTGCCTGCTTTTCCAGCTTGCTGTTACCAGTGACACTTCGAAACACCCTCGGGACCTGCACCTCAGTCAACTGCTTCCTCCACCCAAGGCCAAAGAGACCATCTAAGGCAGAGTTCTCCGTTACTGTGAAGTACATCAGCAGCTACAAAAATCCCCAAGAGACCTGGCGCAAATCCTCCCTCGAAGCCCGCGGTAACATTATCAAGCAGGGCTGTTTGTCAAACGTGCTTTCCAAATACGCTTATTAAAATAGGACATGATTATACTCCCTTTAATTCCTGGGCTTGCCCTCGCTCAGCCAAAACTCGGTTCAAATCCATGTCAAGTCAGAGCGAGCTAGTTAAGTGAAACACCTGTGCAGACACTTTTATCAGATTTTAAGTCCTTTTCTTTTTAGTTCAGCTGACTTCGCTTCCAAAATGAATGCATTACCCAAAACAATTTTAATTGTGTGTTAGTGTCTATACAAGACCTTACGCAGTTTAATCATTTCTCTGATGATTTATGCCTTTGATCAATTGCTACTCATTTTCCTGACCCTCCTTGCATAGACAAGCCCCAGCGTTTGACCGTTTTTAGATGCAAGGCAAGGCACTACCCGGGGGTACGTTTCCACTAAGCGTAACTGATGACAAAAGCCCATGCTCCAGTCAGCATGGCCGAGGAGAGCAGCAAGCCAGGCAGTTTCGCTATTCTAATCCCCCTGATAGCAGCCACCCCTTCCCTAGCCAGGCTTCCTGCCTCGCAGACGACACACAGTGAAACGCAAGCACGGCGCTCTGCAGACCACAGACAGTGCAAAACTCCTCCTAGAACAGGAGACTGGAAAAAAACAATATTGCAACTCGCTTCAATTTGGATTCTCCCTTCGTACGACTTCCAGCCGCAGGGCAGACTGCGGACACTTACTATCTCCCCGTGATCCCTTTTCACAACAAGGGATGTCATCAGGAGCAGCCCTGATTACACATTGCCGATAGGACCAAAATTCACGCTATCTTGATTTCGCAGCGAGATTCTTACTCTGCATCCAACCCAGCTTGAATCGTACAGGCAAGAGCTAGCTCAGTTACTCAGTTTGGCGAAAATTACGGAGGAAAGCTTCTGAATCAAGACCAGGGTAAGATGTGACGGTGCGAATGTGAGAAGAGACTTAAGAGCACCACCTAAAAGCACGCAGGGAAGGCTTTTAGGGCGCTCAGTTTTACCAGCGTCCTCGAAAGACTCACCCAAACGGACTCACACCTAAACCCAGGAGTCACCAAGTGTCATCGTCTCGGACACCTTCACCGCTTCGCGTGCGGCACCTGACGCGCCGAGCCAAGGCCACGGGGTAGGCGAAGGACGCGCTCTCAGTTTGCTAGCAGCGCCGTTCAGCATTTCTGGAGCGCTGCTCCCGTTAGAGCACGGCACACAGACTCTCCCTGCTATTCTTGCACCTTTAGGGGTTAAGAACTGCTACTCCCATTATGGAAGAGGTAATGGTCATATTGGGTAATACCAACTTCTGCAGAGCAACCCAGGTGAGAAGTGATTTCCTGATTCCCCAAGGGCCCTATGAAGCAGAAGCATCCTTGAGCGCCGCTGAAGAAGTCAACTGCACCAAGCTTTACACGTGACATATGCTTTACAGAAACGCTTGCACGTGAAATCGTGGCTCAGTGACCGCACATCGGGACCCCCCAGCATCTCGCAGAACCCACCTCTGGATGATCAACTCTCCAGCTAATCACTCTAAGCAACCGTGAGGATTTCCTATTTTCTTTCTTATTTTGTTTTGTTTTTGGTTTTTTTTCTTTTTTTTTTTCCCTTACAGAGAAAAAAGATTACTTTTAGATCTTGCACTCGGTGCTGGCTGCCTGTAAGGCAGATTACACTCGTCCACAGGCTGAACTTGGCAGCAGCCACGCTACCCAGATCCCATCCCGGGCTGTTTCTTGCAGGACTACGGGGTGAAGAAGCGGAGAATGCGATTCAAGCTGCTTGATCCATCTTGAAGCAAATATCCCCCATCCCTTGATCGCGACCCTTTCCAGCACGTAAAGAATAGCATTGACTGCCTCCTGAATAATCCATTTTTCGCTGGACTGTTGTACTGCATGATTGTACACGTTCTGCTGTAAGCTCCTCTGCAGCATGTGGCATATATTAAGTCTTTGATCTGCAAAAAATCTTCAGTATTAGACAAATGCTTGCTAATAACATATTCTCTAAAGTGCCAGAAGAATGGCAGTTTTTACATAATGATTTGCTGAGTGTTCTCAGCTCCCTTTGTCTTCAGCGCTGTTGTACACAAGTTTTGCCTACAGATACTTTACTGAAACATTCCTTGGAGATATAGGGACAGGAAAAAGGCCCTTCTTCCAAAAACGCCTCGGAATAACTCGTCTGTAGCACACAGCTCACATGGACGAGGTGTGCAATGTGGACAGTCGGTCTGGCAACCTTTTAAACAAAACCAGCATCTCCTAATGAAGAAGTCGGTCAGCCTTAACATGAAAGGCACTGCCTATAAAAGCCAACAGACTGCTCATTGCAACCACACAGTTATGTTAGGGAGACCATTGCATACTCTAACTCCAGTCGAATTACGAACTTTTCCCAACATTGTTCCACTCCAGAGAGACTGTCAATAACTGTCTTCAAAAATTGACCTTTTTTTTTAGCTGCAGACAATACCAGTAATATCTCTGCAACACGTCAGGAGCAGAGGCAGCTGCGTATCCCAAATCAAATGCATTATTGATAGCCTCCCACTGATGCAGGATTAGCAAGTTGAGTCAGCCTGAAGATTTAATGTATTAACAGCACGAGTCTCTGCCTGCTCAAAGCGTTGCAAGGTTCCACTGATCTCAAGGGCGCGGAACAGGGCGTACGCGGACCACGCGATTCTCCGTGGGGATGCTGTAGCTCGATGCCAACCAGGAATGACTAGCTACCAAACTGCTAGAAACCCAGGAAATTCCTTTCTCTATTTTTTTTTTTTTTTAAATTTTCTAGATTCAGCGAGTGCCATTTTTAATTACAAAGGCAGTGATGCCTCTGACACTTATTCTTCCTAAACAACTAGCCCGTGCTTCTGTGCCCTGTAATAAAAGCATACTGTTTATAAGCCCTGGCGTGATATAAGCCACGTAACAAGGAGCTCACTACAAAATACGGATAACAACTGTATTTTTTTGACTAGTCCTGGAGGTCAGCCATCTTACTTCAAGTTGTGTGAAGCTGCTACAGCAGCACTTTTTTAAGGAGCTATTACTGAGCAGTTGCCAAAAAGACTGTAATAAAGAAAAAGCAGCATCTAGAGAGAGCCTGGCTTTTTTCTGAGCTTTGTATCGTTGCCCAGTGTCACACAGGTATGGGATGCTGTCTGGCATCGCACCTCCCTTGGACTTGAGTACTAGTCAAGTCTCCAGTTAAACCCTTCAGCAGGACAGTGGCTGCCATACATACCAAAGTTCAAAAATTGCTCCCTAATTCTCAGGATTTTTTTCTTTGGCTTTTCTCTGTTGTCCTTTTTAAAGCAGTATGGCTTTCACAGTCTCTCGCAGAGAGGTGTGCTGTTTACCTCCCTGGAATCCTGCTGGGACCCTATTCTAGTGTCTTAAACACTTTAATCGCATTAGCCAACATGCACAACTGCCCCCGTGCTTCCACGGGCTTCACCAGCAGACAGTGGACACAGAGCAACTGCTCAGCATGGGCTAGCGCAAGAGAAAATCCCTCTTCTTCTGGCGAGGGAAAAAAGATACTGTCTTCCTTTTCCACACCGTAACGCGGCTCCCCCAAAGACAATTATAAAGCTGCTTTGATGTGACGCAGCCCCTGAGTAAGCATTGTCATTTCCCGGCATCAGCTACAAGCCCTCCTGCCAAACTACTAATGCCGTTTACCACCTGTGCCCCTTTTTTAGGTAACGGTGAGAGTACAGTGACATTTTTAAGGACACAGCTATAACAACTCTGGGCTCTTTTTCTGAATTTAAGCTTCCACGCAGTGACAAGAAGAAACTTCCCTTCCCTCTCTGCGCTTTAAAGCCAGCCCTCCGGCTACAATAGGCATTTTTATGCCTATTAAGCTCTCCTCACAAGCAGGGTTTCATCATTGTCTGTTTGTCCCATTCAATCAATCTCCACATCAGCTCTGGCCGCTTCAGCGCTTCTAGAAGTCTTCTTCAGAAAGGAAGAGGACCGACCCGCGGAGGAAGGAAGCCAAGCGCAAGCGTGCGACGATTTTCTTTTTTTTTTAATATATTTTTTTTTTTATTCCTGCAGCTTCAGTGCGTGCCGAGGGCTTTGTCCCACGTGCTTTTCAGCCAGCGTCCCCCGCTGAAACGGAGCCCATCTCTGTTGCCAGGCAGTATGTCCAGGAGTACTGAATGTCTCTGGCATCCAACACTTTTTGCTTTCAGCTCTTTTCGTTCTGCCCCCGCTGTTTTAAACGTTGCCAAAATACCAGGCACAGAGAGAAAAGCGCATTATTATTCCTTACAACCGTTGAAGGAGACCAACTGGCGTACGAGAGCAAAATACACGCGTTGAGCGGGTTCGGCAGGTTGGTTTTTCTTCATGATCGCCTGCCCCACTTCGAACGCCAGTGAGGACATAGATGCCACCAGGCTCCCATCAACCACGAGGCTCAAGAGCACCAGTTGCCGCCGGGGGAGAGGAAGGAGGGAGAGAGAAACAAATTAAGTCTGACTTGTCCATTGCCTTGCACACAGGACATTATTTACGAAACGGGTGTCGACGGCTGAGTCCCGTCCGAGTGGTTTCATCAGGTGGAAGCGGCAGGATGGAGGGCCGGGGGTCAGAGAGCAAAGCTGGGTACCGCCAACCCGGCCGAAGAGCTAACAAGAGAAGCCCTACCAAGGTGAATCTCATTTCCAAGGCTGACAAATACTTCTCCGGCATCCGGAACGTGATCTTCTTTTCACTGCCGAGTGGAAAACTATCTCAAGGATCGATACTCAAAGGCGGTGTTTGTTACCGGGCATCGTTTCGAAGAGCAATGAATACTGCTCTCCCGCTCGGGTTGAATCAAGTACAGCAAAAAGGGGCACTGCAGCGGTTGACAGAGGGGAAAACGAAGACCAAATAAACACGAGGAGGTGTCTGTTACTGATATAACTAAAACTTCACCGGAGCTGGTGGTGGATGTGGAAGGCTCCCTCTTTCTCCGCGTGACAGAGACGAGGACTATGCGTTGGCTGTATTGAGGAGGCCACCGCATCTTGAATATCAGCAGGAGTAAGGTGCCAAGCTCCTTGGACGTGCTTTGAAAAAGCCCAGCTTTTCTTTTTTTCTCATCACCTTCTGAAAAACTCCATTCACTGACAAACCACCCTTCTGGCTCTTAAAGGTTAACAGCCACTTATCTAAAAAGCTGCAAAGCCAGCGTGAGAATTCAGACAATGCTTTCATTGACGCGGAGAGCCGCAGGATTTGGCCTGACAGGGCTGTTTGTTACAAAACCAGTTAGCTTCATGTTAGGATGTTGGTTTTCCTCATACTTCCCTGCTGCAGCAAAGCGAGTTCGATCGAGTAGATCCACCTCTTCAGACCTGCACTTTGGGGGGCTGCATTTATTCCCTACTTTAAACCCTGATAAAAGCCTGTCCTCAGCACTTCCCTCTCCCAGCAACCCAGACCTGTTATGATCATCCTGGTGAAACTGTCACCATCCGTTAGTAGTGTGGCAAGCTTTTGGTGGATAAATCACTTCTCTGAGGGCATTTTCTTCTTCTCTCCGAGTCAGAACAATTCAGAAAAGGGCTCTTGCAATGGTATTTCAGCAGCAGAAAGGCCCTATTGAGATACAGACACAATAACCAGTTTCGTTCCTGCCTTTAAAAATTAACCACCGTTAACTTCAGGCTCGGAGTGGCTCCAGGCTGCCAGCAGCACACTCCTTCCAACTGGCTTCCCCGAAAGAAACTCCTGATTCAACTTGTTCTCAAAAGCCTGGTGACATTTCTGCAGCTCTTGCTCTGCACCGGTTTCCCCTTGCAACAGCAAATAGAGTTCAAGCTTCTGCCTCCTCTTTTACTCTTAGCTTCACAGACTCAGCCCCCACCTCCTACACGAGCACTAAACCTCCTCGGAACATCATTATGCTGGAAAAAAACAGGCTCGTCGGTTCACAGACGAGTTCTGCCCGAAGGTCTGCGCCTTCGGATGTGCCCCACTACTCGGAAGCAGAACCCAGACAGACCAAGACCTGCAAACCCATCCCGCCCTGTAAGAAAACTCAGTTGCTAAGTATTCCTCGCACGGTGAGCTTGGAAGGTTGCACAGTCAGATCAACTGCTGACGAGAGGTGCGCGTACGTCCCTATTTTGAGCCGTTTTTACGTAAGGTCCCAAATGGCAAACAATGTCTCCTGAGCGAGAGGAAGGGAGGTAAGCTGGCAGGGTATCACGCAGCAGGCATTTTAGCAAATCTCAGCAGCAAAACCAAATGCTGGAGAAAGGGAAACAAGTTGAGATAGAAGAAGTTTGGAAAAAAAAAAAATATTAAAAAAAAAAAATCAAGAGAAGGCCAATGAAATGTTCATGAAAAGCGATGTCAGGCTAGCAACGTATACCCTTCCTTGGCTGCAAGTCAACTGGCCAGATTTTGCGGTTGACCTCGGCATCTACTGCACAGGAGAGGAAAGAGCTATTCTTATCAGACTCCGAAGTGCAAGAGGGAAAATTGACTCGGGCAAGGCAATAGCTTCCATGGGTTTGCTGAGGACTCACCTATACTGGAAAGTAGCTTTACTGCTTTAAGCAAATGTCTGTAATTCAATCAACTAAATATAAAGTATAAAATATTTCCACTTTTGGGAAAGGAATTCAACCAGGATCTATAGTAGTAAAATAGCGTGTAAGAAAAATAATACACCATTATCCAATGTATTTATAAAGTAAAACTATGCATAGGCCAGCTTTCAGTAAGTGACTGTACTGTGATTAAGATCAATAGACTCAGGAAAAGGACACTGCCAAAACTGAGGAAGGAAGAAAGCTAGTTCAAACAAACCGAACTTTTTTTTCACCGAAAAATGAGAAATTTGGTATCTAGAGACACATTTGGAGACTACTTCTGGAACGCAAAGTGAGCCACGCAGAGATACGCTTTTACCGAAACAAAAGAGAGGCTCAAAAGCATTAAGGAAGCACAAATATTCAGAATAAGGAGGCAAAGCCTCACTTCACTATATCATTTAGCAACATCTTAGTCCAACACAAGCCTAGGTCAAAGCAAAATTAGCAAACACGAAACATAAGGAAGATTCAACCAAAAACCGGAGAATAAGTACACACGGCGTACAAGGAAAATTAATTGTTTAAGAACATTAGCAGCAGGAGCTTGGGAACCGGCGGGTGAACTGGACCACCTCGGAGCGAGAAAGCCAATTAAGAGGATTAAAGATTTTGCAGAAAAGCAAACCATTTTCTTGGTGTGCAACTTCACCACATAGGTGGGTGGAAAGACACAACCTTTTTCAAAGGCTAACATGCGAGGCAGCTCGGACATGAAGGTGTCTACAGAAAGAGCAAGAAAAGATATAGGTGAACTCAAGAGCGGTAAGTGGCCAAGACCCCTTGCGCTTGCACCTCACAAGACCTTGCCCAGCCCCGGGGTTTTAGTGAGGTCTGGAACATTTTGTACAGCCTGAAACCAAAGAAAACAAATAATCAATTCATGAAATCAGCATGAATTGGTACCCAACTAATTTAACACACTTTACCCTGGGATACCACCTACCGCAGCAGAAAGAAACAAATTATTATATCTGATTTCCATTTCTTTCTAGACTCCGGGTACTGCCCTTTGGAGGTTTTCTACCGCTGTTCAACCACACCGTGGTTTCAAAAAGCGCACAAGGTTAGCATGCCTTTATTTTTCTTCCACTGCTGAAAACACGGCGAATCTGAGCTGCCACAGCCTGTTTGGGCTTACACAGGCCAGGGCTGCTGTAGTTAAAAACAAAACCATTAGCAGAGTTCTCGGAACCGAAGCGCAATTTAGGCAGATTTTTTTTTTCTTTCTTTTAAGCTCCTAAATGCAACTTTAGCAATTATTGGTTTATGTAATTGCCTAACATTTAATGTTTACAGCAACATTTTACAACTACTTTACATGCAGTTCACTAAATGCTTTAGGGTTAATTGGTCTTTTGTCGTGCATTAAGTAGCTTGTTAATTATTAGACAGTTGGGAGGAAAAAACAAGTAGGAGGTCAGTTTGAGGATGGCTTGGACTGAACCGAATGGCTGCTTGTAATTAGCAAAATGCATGGGGGGGTGATTTTTGCATAAGCACTGACCTTCCTACTGGTCAACCCCATGTTTAGCCCCAAAGCGGGCAAGCCATGAGTGAATAGTTATTTTATAGGATCACGTCGTCTCCTTGGTTCTACCTAGAAGGAGGATACAACGGGACTCATTTACTGACTTCATGGCTTACAGCATGTACCTGTGAAGTAAAGATGAAACCACCAGAGAAGAGAGAAGGTGAGGATGCAATTCCTTGTGCTTGGCATGAGAACGTAACAGGGAAGACTGACATTTTTAAACACACTTCAGTCAAAATGGATGGAACAAAGAATGCAGGGAGGATCCAGAGGGATGTTTCCCTGGGCCGTCCCTAGATGACCAAAATCAAGCACCCACATTTCCCAGTTTCTTGATTATAGCATGCCCAGGCCACATCCCAATACCATATTGTGGCACAAATAATTTTGTAGCGCCTGTGCCAAAAGGGAGCCCGGGACATCTTAAGTATTCTCTGCCCTGAGCACTGTCAGCCCAAATGCATCCAAAGAGATCAGAATGATTTGAGAGGGGAAAAAAAAAAAAAAAAATCAGTGTGCCTCCTTGGGTCTTTATTCCACCTGCACTTTCCATCTAAAGAAAGACAGCTTTGGACATGGTATCATAACTTAGAAACCAACATTAATAACGTAATTACCAAGTTGGCCCTGTTTTGAGCAGAGGTTTGGACCAGATGACCTCCATAGGTGCCTTCCAACCCAATTTATTCTACTCCATTAGTGAACTCCACATATAGCTAATCTCCACTCCAGTCATCACATCTGCTGCCCAAAATGTGAGAGCTTTGCCAGGCTTTCAGAACAACTTCTAGTAATGAAGAGAGACTGGAAACCCCATGCTGGTTTTAATGATCTGCTTGGCATCATGGTGTGGAAGTTGAGATCAGAAACTAAAGTA
Organism: Phaethon aethereus; assembly: GCF_964289735.1. NCBI lineage: Eukaryota > Metazoa > Chordata > Aves > Phaethontiformes > Phaethontidae > Phaethon > Phaethon aethereus. Next base: position 2,017,948 of record NC_138578.1, read on the forward strand.
GCAGAAAGCCAACTCTGTATATTAGAAGCATTTGCAACAAAACGCATCCAACTTGAAAAATTTATTTGCTGTCTCTTCCGTGCAAAGCGTTCCCACGGCTGCTTCTCACCAAGCGCCGCAGCTCCAACTTCTTTGGATTTTAGTAAGGTGGAGCTATTACTAACCATGTGCCCTGTGGCAGCCCAAAACGTTTCGTTCAGGAGTCCGCACTCAAATTACTCTGCATGCTGCACAGACGTACTGAAGTAGGCTAAATGGAGACACCAGAAGCAGTTAAAACCAACTTACGGGAGGCTTGGGTTTCAAACACATTAGAGAAATCACATCAGTTTCGTGCATGGACATTCTCATTCAGAATTGAAGTAACCTTTATCAGGTACCTCTCGACTGAAGTTTTTACATGCTTAACTCCACGAAAGATTTTTTTTCCGCAGGAGCCTCTATGCTAACTCACTCTTCGGACACACCAAGGGGTGTCCCAGACCAAGCGGTCTGACTCCACGTGCTGTCCCTCGAGACCCACCAGAGGAAAACAGCACAACAACTCCACACCACCACTGCTTCCTCTGCCTTCAGGGAATCGACCTTGACCAACTCAACACGGAGTCAAGCTCTACCTGTAACTTTTTAAATCCCTCTTCAAGCACAGAAAAGGTGGCCTCATCTCCAAAAGCACTGAGCACCCAGTAGTACAGTTGGCCTTAACCGGTGTTCGGGACTTTAAAAAAACAACCAACCAACGAGGCAGGGGGGAGAGAACAAATCAGCCAGGTCCTAGTAATAATCTTTTCAACAACTTGGGATGGAAAGAGCAAACCAGAAACGAGCAGTGTTTTCCAAAACATACTCCATCAAAACAGCATTTCCTCAAATGTAAATCGCTTTAAGAGTACTGATCTCCTCAGAGTCGTTAAATGCCATCTTTATTTCTTTTTAATTGGTCCCACTGCATTTTAAATTGCTTTTTGAAAGTATAGTAGAAGTATATAAACACAAAGTGTTGAAACGTTGAACTGTTAAAAGACGGGAACTTAAATACTCTGTAATTTTACTGTCACTCGATTTTCATTACCCAGAAATAAGGAATGTACTTGGTGGGGGTTTTTTAAATACTTGATTATTAATAAAGTCTTAGTGAGTGGCAAGTTTCTGCAAATGATTAATCGTCCTAACTCAGCAAGGGGTGCTGCTGCTTTCCTTCTGACCCCTTCTTGAATGCTTTTTTGCTCCCAGCGCTTCAGCCACTCGTCCCCCCGTCCCCGCCGGGATCAGCGGTCTGCGCTTGGACCAGTCCGTTTTGCCGCTTCAGCTTAGCGAACGGCCGCGAAACCAGCCAAATGGCCACCAAACCAGTTAGGCGGCCGCACAACCAGTTAGATGGCCACCACGGCGAGGGCAGGCGCTGCTGTCGGGAAGGCAGGAAGGAGCCGAGGCGCGATGGGAGCTTCTTACAGGAGACGTGCCCCCCAACAGGAACGTGAGGTTTAAGTCACCAGCCGCCCAGCCGAAGCACGCCGCGCAGTTAAGCGACCCCGGACGTCGCTGTGGAAAGTTCACAGCCCGGCAGCTGGGCAGGGCTCAGTTAATACCGATATTCAAAGGACCCTGGCCCGGTGCCAAGCATGCCGCTTGTATGACAAGGGTCGCTTTGTCTCGCATCCCCCTCCACCTCCCAGCACATGGGAAACTTCAGAAATTCCCTCGCCGAGGAGAACAACTAAGCTGAGTAACTTGGAATTACAGGCTTTCAAGGTTAGTTCGCTGCTGAAGCCAAGACATATTTCCACTGCTTCTCAGGACTGCAAACAACCTTCTACTTTTAATGACTTGCCTTTTATCTTTAATAAGGGATTAGGAGTTATTTTTCCAGCTAATACCTTGAAAATCCAGATAATCATAAAAGCAATCAGTAATACCCAATATATGTTAATTACTCATTTTCTTCTCGTCTCTCGTTGGCGTGCTGTCACTCATGTACATTAATTTGTCTATAATAAGGGTGCAAATCAAAATCAACACAAGGCTTCAGGTCCTCTGGGGAGTCACAGGTTTAGACTTGGGGGATTAACAACAGATTGTATCTGCGATGACAGTGAAGAAAACAACATTATGGCCAAAGACATCCCGAACTATCCAACACACAGACCTGCGACCTCCCCGCATGCTAACTTCCCACAGGAGTCAAAGCGAGCAGAAGACTGCTGTAAGGTAAGCTAACGAGGCACGGACAAACTTTCCAGCTAGATGGCAATACGGGGAGTCCAAGTCGTGCTTGTCAAGTTATTGCCAGTGAAACGTGACCCTGAAGTAATTTGACGTTTTCCTTAATAGACTACACTGGCCTTTCCAAAGGGAATCTACAGGAATAGCAGGCGTAGAAGCTTTACGTTCAAGATCAGATGGTGGCACAGAGAAAAGCTGAAGGTGCTGGAACAATGATGATAAACAGCACATTGCTCAGATGGGCAATACCTACGACTGCAAAAGATGGGAACGGATAGGATGCCATTAAAAGACAACGTCCAGCTACCTATAGGCTCTTGAGGACATGGAAATGCAAGCACCCAAGCAACTTTCTTTTCTTCAGGTTCATGAAAACGCTGGACCAAACACTGTGGCTGACACTTCCCACGCTGCTGTCTCGGCTCAGGAAGGTCAATCCGGCGAGTACTGCTGGAGAGCACCAAGTGAAGGAGACGCTTCCGCAAGAGCAGGGGAGGGATGTCCCCCAGAAGGCTGAGTTCCAGATAAAAGCCTCAGGTCGCAGCCTGGTCAGGAAGGAATTCTCACCACCGGTAGCCAAGTACCATGCAACTGCGTTCAATACAGCTCCCCAGGCCTGTTTCTCGAGTACAGAGCCACCGATGAGCCATTTCAGCTAGCGATGCAAATCTTTTTTACAAAAACGTTGCTGCTGGTAAGCTAAGAGCTCTCCAAAAAATGCTGTATACGAGTTTCCGTTGATGGCCCTACTACCACCATCAAGTTACCACCAGCTACTCAGAAACCTTGTTTTAGCCACCACGTTGGCCACAAGATCTTTTGTGTGCAGACAATGTCTGTATGTAAACACAACCCACGAGCAGATTTGGTGAGATTTTTGAAGAGCCGTCAGTTTTGGTCAATTTCTGCCTCCCTCGAAATCATCGCACAGTTCAAAGAGTCAAAGGCAAATGTTGGAAAATTCTTTTCTTAAAAATTGTATCATTCCCCTGCAAAAAATGCTGTCAGAGATACTAAAACTCAACCTTTTAAATCAAGGAGTAGTACAACTAGCCTATCTAGCCACACCTTTCTTTGCACAAAACAAAGGAGTTTCTAAACTGGAAATACTTATGCTTTGTGACAAAGCAGACACCCAGAAACTAGACATTTGCACCTCTGAACCCAACTACAGGCATACAATGCGAGACCGAAGGGAAAATACACATTTCACTGAAAACTCCCTATAGCACAAAATTAAGAGGCTAAGGTCTTGGTGAAGAAAAAAAAAATACATCTAGCACAGCATAGACACTGTAACAAGGAAACACCTTTCATTGCTCACAACAATAGCATGTCTGTCATAAATCACTAGTCAACTCCTTCTCTTCCAGATTTTCACCTGCAGACCACAAAATTACACACAAGCCTAGGTCGGAAGAAGCCACTGGAAATCCTCTCCCCCAACTTGGTGTTGAAAGCAGTGCCTTCAATGAGCTACCCAGGGCCCCGTCACGCCGAATCTTGAACGTTTTCCAGCGAAGGAAATAGCACCACTTCTCACGTCGACGTTTGCTCTCGCGGTGAAGAATATTTTACTTGTACCCAGACGGAGTTTCCCCTGGAGCAGCTCATGCTCGTCTCCTCGGGTCCCATCACTCCGCAACCTTCTGAGGATCTCTGTGTATCGGCGAGACGACGGGCTTCAGTTGCAGCTCTCCTAAGAGCACTACAACCGCACGGACGCAGCCAATGCAGGCTAAGTTTCAGGACTGCCCTCTTCTGTCCAGCCAAAACCTAATTCCACTTTATTGCTTGGTTCATTACTTTCTTGTTCATATCCCAGCGGCGTGCACAAAGATCACAATGACGTGGTTGTCCTACGTCCAGCGCAAGTTCCATTCAATACCCGCTCCTCATGCTCAGGCTGGGGGCAGGAAACCTTGAGGCGAGTCCCTAACGTGGATCAGGACTTGGGATGCAGGCTGAGCCGCTCCCAGGGAAGATCAAAAGACAAGAGAGGCTTCAGCCACGAAATTCAAAGGCCTTTCCACTGCATATGTGCAAGGAGGCTTTCACAAAGCTTAGGCTTCTGGGTAGTCTGGACAAATTTTCATCTGGGCAATGACTGGCAGGCATAGCCAACTGTTTTCTTTTCAAGTGTAAATGTGTTTCTGATGTAAAAGACAGGTGGGATCTAGTTTCCAGAGACGAGGATCACGAGAATTTTTTTTTGCTTAGGTTCTCTGAAACCTTGTCTAGAATTTTAAACAGAAATTTATCCCTGCTTTGCTTTCTCCTCTCCCCTTCCCCAGAAGAAATGTGAGGTCAGGGTAGATACCTAAATGGAAAACTCAAGTCCCAACAATTATGTTTTGGCAGACACAAGCAAGGACCTTAGGTTCTCCGTTTTAACTGTTTACGTGCTATCGCACAACGATAAAAAAAAGAGTTAAGACACTGTTTTACTGTTATGTTTAATGTATAGGTGGCTAAGATGCAAGTAATCTACTACCCAACTGCTTCAATATTCAGATTGCCTTTGCTATGAATTTATGGCTCTGCTGAGCTTATCTTCAACGGTCCTACAAGTAACTGACTCCAAGGTTTCCCCATTCACAGAGGCGTATTGCACTAGCAATTCACAGTTCGTTGGATGCTATGAATTTGGAGAATTTCCTGGATCTGTCAGATTTGGGTGTCACGGAAAAAAAATGCAGTAGTAAGTATGGGTATACCTACTTGTAATTACCTATAGCATTTACGTTCTGCCCTCTGTGCAGCAATTGCTTCAGTTGCCTGAGTCCCGAATAGTTTAAAACTGGCTGCTTTCATTCAGCTTGCTTTACAGCTCTAAAACCAGGCACCACGTAACTTGTGGGGAGGGAAAGAGCCAAGCGTGCCCTTCAAAATTTTTTTTCGTACTGTCCATAAATTTACACTATGAAAACTCAAGCGGTCAGTGAACTTCAGTCATCAATAACGGCTTTAGAAGTCAACATAGATGAGACCGACAGCATCCACTTTCTCTACCTTACAGCAGCAATAAAGCGTTATCACAAAGGAATGCTTAAAAACAGACCTCTGGCAACCTTTCCACTGGACTTTTTTGGCATTACAGCATCCCTAAGAGCACAGACCAGGTGAGAGGCTGAGCCAATGACCCGTACCGCCATTAGAAACATACTGGTACTGACAGCACGCACTACCAGCCTCCACGGGAAACAAGTTCTGATGTGCTGGGTTTATGCTTCAATGTGCCTGACTAATATTAGCAAATCCCCAAGTCCCCAAACCAGGCGTGTAATAAAATATTGAGAAGTAGCAACTACACACCAAGTAAGCTCTGCGCTACCCAGAAATGAGTTTAATTAGCTCGTAGGTCAAAAGCGAACTCCCTCCATCATATTCACGTACATTTTCACGTTAACGCATCTTTCGGTTTCAAGACTACAGTATTTGAAAGCCCAGCTCTCTTGCAAACACGCACATCCCGTAGGGTTGTTTGCCCGATAGCTCAGAACACCTCCCCTGTAATCTCCGGAGTCAGCACTCACATAACACCAGGCATCATCTGGTTCTTAGCTCTATTAATAGAGACTCTGCCCGTAGACAGCGACCACGGCCAGGGCAGCACCCGGCTCACGTAACGCCGGGCGCGTTTCCTCCCCGCGGCGCGTGACGTGCGGACGCCTGCGCGTGCCCGGCTAGCACGGACCAGCGACCGCAGCATCCCAGGAGCCCGCGCAAGATGTCAGCGCCCGCTGCTTTTCAAGCCAGAAAAGTAGAGAGCCTTGGTCCTTTTCGGCAGTAATTACACTGTTGATACACACACGCAGATGAAAGGAAGCAAAACCAGCTCCTGTTTTCACATGGGGGTGACTATCCCTCCCACAAAACACAATTAGGCTGTCCGTTCCTTCAACCCCCCGTCCCAGCCTTCAGCAGTTGTGGCTTTGTACAGATGACAACTCCACATGTTCATTCCAGCTTGCCTCAACAGAACTGGCTTTTGAAACATCTCTAATTTGCATACGGGCTAATTTTTACGATTCAGATGATCTCAATCCTACCAATTCATCTCGTACTTTACCGTAGTTGTCCTCCCTTAAGCTCTTGCCCGTAGCTGCTAATACAGCAGCTCGCAGCACCAGACAGTTCCCATTTTCTTCAGGCCCGTACTCAGAAGATTCACCGTTTCTCTCTCATTTCCTCGGAGCTGACGCAGCATTTGCTGACTGCAGCAGTGCAAATTCTACAGCACAAGTCTCAGCATATGCTTCTAAGCCCTGCGTTAAAAATAAAATAGTGCAAAAACCAAGTAGCTTTTTCAAGGATCTTTACATCACGGCCACTTAACGCATATAGTAAAATCAACCAGAGGGCTGAAAAAAAGGGAGATGCTGGCGAAGCTCTGGAGAAGGCCAGCCTGTTCTTTCACAGAGCTGTGATTAACACACAATTTTGGAAGGAAGCGGACGACGGGAGAGTTAAACCGGCCAAGATCACCCAGCGGATTAGTGACGGGCAGCCAAAAATGCAACTTGGCTCGCCTGACTCCACTGCAGCGTCCTCCCCAGCAGATTACATTGCCTAGTACAGAGCCGTGGTGTGCTGATCCTTTTCTCTCGCCTGGAATACGCTTCAGCACAGGGCCCAAAATGAACTCATCTCCTTTCGAGCTAAGGGTGAGCAGAAGTGGAATGTACAGAGGGAAGGGGGAAGAAGGTGCAATTTTTACAATATTTTTGATTGTTTTGTTTGTCAGTGTCCTAGAGCTTGTTGGTAAAAAAGTGACTCGTTATTTATCTATTTGTCAATTTGTTAATTATAGTTTCAAGCGGAACATGCGATTTTAGGGACAGGTATGAAAAACCGAAGCGGTTTTCGCAGCACTGAAAAGCTTGCTAGACTTCTGACCTTCCCCTTTTGTTTCAAAGAACTGTAGGAAACCCCTGGAGAACAACAGTCTTCGTACAGGATCTCCTCCTCTGAAGACATGCCAGGCAGGTTATTCTTTTTCATATTCCATTTGGCAACAGGGTAGGCAAGAAGGTTTGCACCTCGGAAGTGATAAAAGCAGCGGACCCTCACACAACAAGAATTCAACTGCAGTAGGTTGGAGAAGATCCATTATGAGGGCTGCACAATCAGACCACCAAAGGCCAACTCTGGGGACTCCTGTCAAGCCCAAAGAAAGGGGGACCTCTGCAGCCACGACGCACTCCCGCTTTCACTACAGAGACCAGGCGTTTCTCCGCTGACTTCCCAAGGACTACGCACCCTTTAGTTACCTTGGAAAGTCACTTGCGATGCCAAAGGACTAGAGCACCAAATCATGACTTCTTCAAGACGACGATACAAATTTTGTTCATATTTCTGCCCAATCATTTGCTTTTAAAGACTTAATAAACTGATTTAAAAACTAACAAATGAGATAAAGACCCGAACTGTACCGCAACCTACCGAGAATATGAAAACTAGTAGAAGAGCGCTGAAGAAAGAGCAGAAAGTGCACATTTGAGTCCAAAGAGTAAGACAAGTCAAATTGCTTAATCCAAGCGAGAATCACTTAACTAACAATCTCAGCCAAGACTATGCAAATGTGCTAAACTAGTTTTTGACAGCAGTATCTTCTATAGTGCAGAAACAATATTACTGACAGTTTACCTTATTAAATTATTCAACTCGTTAAAGAAATTAAATGGGAGGTGACAAAACAAGAGAGGTTGTTTATTTCTTCTCAATTCTGAGCTAAAAAGAAGGGGTAGGAAGATGAGATCTAAAGAGAACGGGGAAATCCACTAGCTCATTAGCTCAGATAGTACTGCCCTTGATTCCTAAAGCGACCTCAACCCGGGGAAAAAAAACCCAAACACCAAAACCGTCAAGTAGTTGCACCAATACAAATAGTGGTGGCCTTCCCCTTGTATGTTTTCAACTGAATTTCCATTTCCATTCACGCAGATTGTGACGAAGGCTATATAAAACGGTAGTCCTCTCATTCTCCGGCTGGGTAACAGCATGACCACCTCAACTTGGACGTCTACAGGTAGCGTTTGCGTGCAAGCGGAGCGTGCAAGCTCCTAGGAGAGTCAGCGCCGGGTTAAGCGAGGAATTTGGCTGAGCAGCCAGAAGGTGTCTGCTTCAGGGTCTGCTGAATCACTCCCCACACCTGACTCTGCAAGTTAACCACATCTCCAGTGACCATAACGGCAATTTCTAAATGCCTGTACCGTATGCTGACACCCACACAAGATGCCTAAATTTAGGTGTTTGTGTTCTGCCTCTAGTAAATAAAAAATGCGTTAGTTACTACTTTCTAATGCACAAAAATTAAGATGCTGAATGACTGTAGATCACATTACAGAATTTGAACAAAGATTTCTAAGTGTGACTTGGCTGCCAAAAAGGAATGATAGATCCAGCGTGAAAGAAATATCAACATCAAATCAATCATTGAGAATCGGCTTCCCTTTAGGAAATCATGAAAAGTATATAGCCAGATTAAAATCCATTCTTTAAATTAAAGTTTCCTACTCGCTGATTCAAATCACTGATGACATCAAAAAATTTTTTTTTTTTTTTGAAGGCAAACCAGGCTCCCTGATGAACTGTCTCATACATTACTTCAGCTACTGACTTCTCCACAAGCATCTTCTCCAGAGCGAGACGCACATTTTCATGGCTCCAGGTAAAAAGAAACATTAGCCCAACCGAGGCGGGAAGGAGCGGTCTGCAAGCGAGAGGCAGCAGTGAAGCTGCAGAGTGGAAAGGAATTCACTGACAATGTGCAATACACGTGCCAAGACACACATGGATCCATCTCAGCCATTTCAGATTGCAGAATTTTAACAGTTTTATTTGTGTATGCAGATACACATACAGAGAAGGGAATTATTTTTTAAAAGGCTTGGCTTAAAGCCTATTGCACTTTGAAAAAGAGACAGGAAAATTATGTTAAGAAATATGCAGTTGATTTTCAGGGAAATGAAATTCCCCACCTCCCCCTGCCCCCCAGTTCAAAGTATTTGCTTAAAGCTATATGTAAAAGCAAGCCGCTGCACAGAGAGAGGAATCTCCTCATTTCCCCAGTCCTCGACAACAAAGCGCTGGGCAAACCTTGCCAAGGATACAGTTAAGAGCAACATGAATACGTGCCACTGAAATCCCCTTTCCAGGGGTCATCGCACCTTGCTATGTCACTTACGCCGAAGAAGTTTTGAAGAAGGAAAATGAACTCGTTTGGGTGCTTCATTTATTTTGGAGCGAGCAAAGAACAGCGGGTCGGTGCCACAAGCCACCTGGGAGACCCTTGCTACAGGAGTTACTGAAAAAGAAGCCTAGGCTGTTAACTTGAAAATCATCCCCTGCGAAGGGCCGCGCTCATCTGCGCAGAAAAAATGTTACCAATTCCTGGTCGCCTTCCGTTTTTAAAAGAAGGGTTCAAAGAATTTTGAAACCTTGAGGGATGCAGTAGCATATGTGAAGTCAAAAGGAGGACAGCACATGTGCTCACGCATCACCAGCAATCTGTTTTCTTCCCCTGAGTTTTTACTAAATGGATCGCACGCAGCAGCAAACTCAGGAAAACAATAAGGGAAAAAAAGATAATAAAATAAACCTGCCAGCAATCTGCTGTGCATTAACTGCTGCGCCTGGACTCCACCGGCACCTCTTCCACCCGTGGGCTGCAATACGAACACTGTGCACTTTTCAATACCCCAGCCTTACCCATCATCCTAAGGACAACTCCATCACATGGAAAAGTAACTTCAGAGGAAACAGGCAGGGACTCTTTGCTACCTGTTTCCATCAAATGCATTAAAGAAGAAAACATGCAGAAAAAAAAAAATCGTAAGCTGTTTTCCAGGTGTTCCTCAACTTTGTGGCAGTTGAGAAGCCACAGAGAAGTGCACAGCTCTTTCAGATACCCTTTCCCTCAACCACAGCCCAGGTTCTTCTGCTCGATTTTGAGTTCAAGTCAAGTGCCTGCCACCAACATCACGTCAAAGACGGGGATGGCTCAATTCACTGAGGGTTCACACACAAAGGAGGACCTCGTCTAGATAAAAAAAAAGAAAAAAGCTTTTCTTCAAAACACGTCTGTTTTTTATCCCCCAAAGAGACAGGAAATTGTGAGCAATAAACCTCAAGGATTTCTTTCCTAAGATTACTGCATTTGAAAGCTGTCCTCAAGTAGACATTCCCATTTTAAGCGCATGCTTTGCATAACTGAAAGAAAATACGTGACCTTGATAGGAAGCGAAGTATTTCTTGCAAAACATTTACTCTTCCTCTTGCTGTCTGTTCTTCCTAAATGAAGGACACCAAACCCACATTACTCGAAAAAATGTCACACCAGATTTCATCGGAGGAGCATGTTTTTACAACAAGTGAAGCACTGACCTTAAGTTTCTGAAGCTGTGGGCTTCCAAGAACAGGGCATCTTCTCTTCTGCACCAAGTGCTGTCTTGGCCGTGTGGGCTTTGAACAGGCCCTGCCTTTCCAGCGCCAAGACAGAGAAACCCACCGCTGCGGTTCGACTTGGACAAGCTCCACCGAGCTCTCCACGTGTCGGCAGAAGACAGCTCAGAATCCCCTGCCAGATGTCCAAGAGGGACCCTCTGGGTCATCATGTCTGCCATGGCCCTGGGACCTTGAGGAGGCCACCAGATGCCCCTGGTACTGTCCTGGCTCATCCCAGTCGGCTTGAGAATAAAGCTCTCAGTGACTGCAAGAGCAACATGCCTACAGCAATACCACGTTTGGCTCGAAATGAACTTAGCTAGAGCTAAAGGCTTCGATGGCCCAACACAGGAGACCCACGTGAAGCTACTCTGGTACTGATCACACCTCCAGCCCATGCAATGAATACTTTCCCTCACCAGAAGGGATTGCAGAGATATTAAAAAAAACACCACCACCACCACAAAGGGAAAAAGGAATAAAAAAGGTAAAGCCTAGAATTGCGCTCTGCAAATGACCGCCTAAGAGCAGAAAACAGATTAATCAAAAACACATACATACATCGGAGCAGCGTGAAAATGAATTGCAAGCACGCTGCCTGGAAAGCGTATACGTAACGCTGATTAATTTCCCTGTGCCTACAGATAAATCCACAAGCAGGTCTTGGAAAACCTGGGACCATGCAGATTCTGTGTGCCCGGTGAAAGACAGCACCGCTTCCCCTCAACAAGTCATCGTAAATGCGGTCTGGTCTTCAGAGAAGTTACGAAAGAGGACTTAACGTTCCAATTTTCTTGCTTCTCGTGGCATAGATAGATCCTGGGTTTAAACATGGTTTATTTATAAGAAGTAACACACTTCTCAGTGCAAAAACTGAAGCAGGCAGATAACCCTCTGATAAGCGCATGAACAGCGTGCATGCTGACTTATTTCTGGGGTAGTTCCCAAGTTCAGAAATACTAGCGTTAGCATTTTTGTCTCCAAGATACCGTTTGTCAAACACAGTGCTGCTCGCTGCCTGCTAGAACAGCCTATCTCCCTTGCTAACAGGCAGGGCTTTGGCTACCCCCACACAATCGCCATCTCCTCTTCGTCCCTCGCACAGACTAACCCAAGAGAGACCACAAGTCCCTCCTGAGACCCTCAGTAGGGGCACTACTTCTCCGCTTCTTCCCTGAAGGCACGTGCCGACGTCCGCAGCAGATGGACCACCTGCAGAATCCACATTTATAACGGAAAGAAAGGCAGGAGCCACCGGCACCCCTTCTCGCACAAATCTCGGGAGGATGTTCCTTCACTGATACCATCATCTCGACATCAAGGGCATCTGACAGTGCACCAAAGACCCCCTGACGCTGTCCTACACCCATACAAAGGTCTCGAACTCTCTTAAAACTTGTACCTAGAGCCTCTCCTCTTACAACCTGAAGCTACGGTGGTAGCAGCGTCCAAACGATCAATCCCTGCCAGAAACGAGTCACTGACAGCAGCGGCTCCTACATGTGCCATGTCCAAACGAAAGCTGACCAGGCAAAAACCTTCTGTCTTTCCATTTCTTATGAGCACCGAGTTAAAATGCTTGCAAAAAAAGCACAGCGTCACCACCACTTCAGACAAGTACAGGCAGCAAGCGAAACCGCTTGCAATAAATACCATACGCCTGACCCACAAAGACCCACAGTCAAAAAAGATGTAAAAAATTACAGAAGATAATCAAAGGCGAAGCCTGTGGCTACACATGCTGTGATCTCAGACTTAAACAGTCGCCATTTTTGAACGCACGAAACAGTTCATAAATGTTATTCTCATCAAAAAGGACTTAAAAAAAAAATTGCTTGCCATAAAAAGCAGAAGGAGCTTTAAACACGTCGAAAAAGCTAGAGTTGCTAACGAATACTGCACAAGTAGAAAAACTTAGGTCGTTAAAACGCAACATCTGTTAACACTAGTGAAAAGCAAAAACGTACTGATTTTTGTACCGGCAGTTCAACCAAAAGAGCAAGTGATGACGGTAAGCGTTAAGTCTTGAGCCAAGTCATTGAGCAGGTGACTTGATTTCTGCGGTCGCTCAGACTCCCGCCGCCGACTTCCCTGAGAACAGAGGTAACCCCAACCCTCAGGGCTTCCAAGTTCTCCCCTCGAGACCTCGTTTCCGGATGAAACCTCAGAGCAAATCAAAATACTTATTTCCGAAATGTGCCAAAGACCAGCAGGCTCCAGCCAAAGTGGAAATCAAGTTTGGAAGTCTCCAAATTTCAGAGTAATCCAAGAGTAAATACTGAACCTCTCCATGTAAAGAAAATGAGTGAAAATAAATACAAACGCCTTTTCTGGTCAGTCTCAGCCTCACAATCCAAAAGTTGTAAAATAATCATTACCAAGGGCTCAGAAATAGTCAGTATAAGCATGTATCAATGGAGCATTTACACATTTGTGAGATGAAGTACTACACAGCATTCCTGCCATCTCAAAACACACAATCCCTCTTCTCTCCCAGAAAGTCATCTTGTCCGTACCTCATCACATGTGCATATTAGTATTACTTCATCTTTTGATAGTTCTTTCTATCTTCAAAGCCCTTCAATTTGATTAAAGCAGCCACACTCCCTTTTGACAACAGGAATGAACAGGTTCTTCCCCAAAGCATTACACCTTCCATTTCCCTGCCCCGCTCACTTCTGTGCCAAATTCCTTGGCAAAAACGGCTATAAACATAGGAACTTTGATCAACAGGTGTTCAGCCATTCAAAGTATGCAATAACCGCTGTGGAATGATGAAGCAAATACCCTAGTGTTTCTCCGTTTTTAAAAAGTAGGCAATGAGGTTAACAAATGACAAAATGATAAGTCACACGACAGTATTGAAAAGAGTCAAGTCACAAACCTTAGATTAGCTGTAGATGTAAAGAAGTCAAACTAATTATTCTCCCAACCCCAAAATAACATTCAGTTGCACGTGAGGGATGTCTACTGTCTTCCAAAGCGTTCAGAATTAGCCACGGACAGAGAATCGAGTCGCCTAAAGGAAGGTCTGCTGCTGGCGCAGAATGCCCCTTTTGGAAAACCTAAGGCATGGATCCACCAGACTATTTTTCACTGCGAACAATCTAGATACTCTTCTCCAGAACAGCAAAGAAAAACCCCTTTGTTTGTTAACAGGATATTATATCCACTTTCGGAAAACGAAGAGAAAGAAAACACATCCACAGCTTCCCAAACACGGCCAAGTTTCAGTCATGAGCCTACAGCCCCAACTGTTGTGAAATATGGGATGTCCTGAAAGTCAACACTTTCCCCGGACAGTACCAGCTGCAAGCTGTTAACAGCCTTCAAGCCCTCTGCAGGACTTGGCTTCTCGGTAAGGAATTAATGAGGATACAGTTTGCTAAAATCTATTTTGCGCTAGTGACTCGGGAACGACATTACGCAAAAGCTGGGTAACAGGGCCGCCTTCGTTCGCAAACCTTACCCAGTTCCTGTCTTGATCAGTTTCTTAATATTTAACCCTCCGATAATCAAGAGCACCTTCCACCCCATAAGCGTGAAAAACGCTTTATATTCTGCAGGGGCACATTTCGGACAAAAATTCACACGTGCTACCACTTTCACATAGAAAAAAAGAGCGTTATTTGGAGATTGGACATGAAAACTAAACGCATGGGAAACGATTGCTGAGCAACGTGAACGCAGCTGTCTGAGGCAGCTCCAGCCAAAAGGGTGAGCAAGGTGGCAGTGCCCACCGCCACCACCAGCTCTTGCCGGGCATTTTCCACGTAAGATAGAGTCAGCAACACGTGGGAAGAAGCCTGGCTCACGTGTGCCTCAGGGAGAAGGTCAGCAGTGGCATCACCACTTCCAAGAAGAACTCAGAGCTGCTCTTTGTCCGACTCGGGGAAAGATCCCAGCCTGCAGGGACCCGGCTATTAGGTTTCCCTTTTTTACAACAAGAGGGAGAAACTATGAAAACACCTAGCATTCAATTTGGTGACAGCTTAGCTGGCATTAAGACAAGTAAAAATAATAGGGGAACATGAGAACGCTCCTCCTAAGTAATGCTGGGAGAAGAAAGCCCTTCTACATTACTCTACTTACAAAGGGAGAGCAGGGCGAGCTACGTGGAGCATGCTGGCACCTTTCCAGCGAAGAGATAACCCTGCTCGTCCTCCCGGGATCAGTTTACAGTAAGCTCCGGCGAGGGGGGGAAAGCTCTCCGCAGAGCCCCGCTTCTGGACACCCGCACGACTCCAGCGTCAGCTGGGGCGCTGGGGAGGAGGCAGAGAATCGAGAGTCAAACTCGGGTCCCGTTCATGCTCCATTTCTCCCACTTGTGACAGAGGAAAGTCTTCGCTGTTTCTAAAACCCTGTGGTTATTAGAAAGTGAGCTACAGAAAAGGCGAAAGGAGAGCGAGAATCTGAACCAGAAACAGTCATCTGGCAAAGCCGCGCTGCTTGCATCATCAGCGCTCCCTGAAATCTAGCCCGCTCCCAGGTTTCCCCACGTAGACGGAGCAGCTCTAGTTCGGGGCAAACTATTTATATCAGCAATCTGCACAGCACTCGAGCAGATGCTTAGCTTTAAATATCGATCTAAGTCTTCTTGAAAACAGCCAGGCTAAATATATGCTGTAGGTTCAATGTGTTCCTCGGTGCTGCCCTGCATCACAGCTCTCTGCCTGCCTGCGCTGTGCCTGTAGGTGCTGCCAGAAGATGTGCTGGCAGCCTGTCCCTGTACCGCTCAAGTCCCTCGAAGCACGACCAAACCCGAGATGACGACGACGCTGGGGTGTGAGCCCTCTTTCCGTAATGAAAGGGCCAACAATCCAAAAATGCTCACATTTAACCCCAAATGTGGTTTCATCTGCAGCTGGAAGCTTCTTATTTATTGCCAAAGCATTAAAGGAACCCACAAGACAGAGAGCAATCTCGTTTCGAAGGCAAACAATTAATTAAAAAATAGTGCCTCTTTTACATACACATATGGATATATATTTTAAGTAGACCAGGTAAAAGAATTGGAAATCTTCCCTTTTCTCCACTGAATAAAAGTCTCACCAACATAGCTGGAATGAAAACCAGATTCGGATTAGTAAAAAGACTATGGCACCATTTATTTGTGTAGATCCCAAGGCATGGCGTTTACCCCCAGACCTTTCGCAGTTACCCCGTTAGCCCCTCCTCGTACCCCCGCTGCAAGGCTACCCACGCATGACGCGAGTCGCTCGTGGGAGCCGCGAGAAGCTGCAAAACGCTTGCGGCCGGGGCAAAGGAAAAGCACCAAAAGGTCCTACTGAAACGGGACGTTTCAGTGGTTACTCCATGTTAGGAGTTTAGAGCATAAGCTTGATACCCGAACTACAGAGCTGACAAAATTAAATTCTAAAAAACCACGTGACTAATTTCAATCGGCATGTTCTGCCGCTACATAGCTGTTCCTTTTGCCTCCAGTTAGCAAATGGGCTTCTACAAGCCATAAGCAGTCATTTAGCTGAAACAGTCCACCCCCAAATAATCCCCATTTCTTGAAGGAGACATGGAACAACTGCTCTGGATGGCACTACTTTTCTGCCACTAGGAATGCGGAGTATGTTTCAGCTCAGCTTTAACGCAAAGCCTAGACTAATCCCCCTAGAGAGCTTTAGCTAGACTTTGCCAAAGGAACAATTGTTGCCATTAAATAAGTTTATACTGTTTGGTGGTGAGCATTTTCTTTCTGCCGAGTGAGCTCTTATTCCCACGATGAAATGCATGCCGGAATGAAGTCACTTGACTACATTTCTTTTTTCTATAGACTCATCCTTCTGAAGTTTCCCATCCTGGGCAATTTACATAGAAACAGGCTGGAACAAGAAAACCATGATATACAAAGTAGGCAGAACAAGTCCCAGACAGATAAAGGGAAACCCAAATAAGAGCAAGTCCAACAAAACGGGGTCAGACATGTTCTCTAGGAATACCCAAAGCACAAGGCAGAGTCGGTACTCAGCTGAATATTCAAGTCAGCACTCTGCCTGCAAGCGAGGAGCAGGAAGCAGACTTCCTCTTCTCTTCATCGTCTGGAGCCCGACATATTTGCAAGACGCCTCAGAAAGCTTTTAGAGGCCCAAGGACCAAGCGGCCAAAGTTATACATGGAAATCCTCCCACATCCATGAAACTCCCTTCCTAGCCTCAAAGTTGCCATTGCCTTCATGGACTCAAAACCACGCAGCTTTGTGCCACTTCTCTAAGCACATCGCCTCCTCGGGAGCAGATCTACCCCATCCACACAACTGCCCCCCAAAGGGCTCCCAAAACTCTGTGGGTCTATCATTTGCCATCTCCCAAGTTTATTCTTTCCACGCAGCAGCGACGAGCCGGTCTCACCGTCACCCACAGACCACAGCAGCCATGAAGTGTCGGACTCTGAAATACAACGGCTCCCACAGGACACGGGTACCACCCTCTTACTGAGGCACTACCAGTCACCTTGCACCCTGCACCCAGCCCTTTTAGCGTGAATTAAGGCGCAATGTCACTGCAAGGAGATGTGCTACAGCGCTGCCCACCCGCAGCTCTTCAATCCCATCTTTATTTCAGACAGGGAATTCACAGGGGCTCGTCACCCTCCGCTCCCGGATGCTTCGTGGGGACTCACTCATCCGGACTGCAGGCCACGGCAAAACCTTAATTTAGCTTCTCCCAGCCTGCGTGACACCTCTCTCTGCCCAGATGTGGTGTAGGACACTTGGGTAAGTGTCTTGATATCTCCACCTTCTGTTTCTGACATAGCTCCTCCGACCCCCCTGCACAAAAAGCCAAGCACACAGAGTTTCCCTGCCTACAGCGAACTCTTCCCGACGGCTCTTTCCTGGGAGTGGAGTTCTTTAGTGTGTGTCCTTCTTTTTTTCCTGACTGATGATTCACAGCGTAACAGCTACTTATCCATTTTAAAAACAAAAACATCCCCCACAATCCACAATGCTATCAGCGCTCTACAGCCAAGGACCAAACTGCCGCCGTAGCGCTGTAAACTTTGGTAGTTATTTCCTGTGTCGTGTACATAAAGTTGATCTATTATGGTCTGTCCCCCCTGTCAGACCATATTTGCCCAGCTCCCGCAGGGCCAGGCACTCGGAGACATACTTCTATCATGACGGGTGGCTCTCAGGCTGAACATGCAGCTGACTCATGGTGGAGCCCGGCTCTTCCCTTTTGTGCACAAACGGGTTTTGACACCCATGCTTTCTGCTTCGTTTCGACCTTCCAGCATCCTTCCGCTCGCCGCTGCTTTTAAATCAGGAAAATCGTTTGCTTCCACGGAAGGGAAAGCGCAGATCTAAGCCGCAGCCTTCTGCTGCCGATCCCAGGTTCCCCTAGCAGAAGTGCAAGTACAAAATAAGGACACGCATTTCACCCAGAAAAACAAAACAAAAAAAAAAAAACCAACCTCCCATGTAGCTTCAACAGAGAGGAGCCAAGTTATTAATCAGAGCCTGAAATCCAAGCCTAATAAGTCATATTGTCATGAAACTGCTCTTGGAGCATGAACACAACAGAGAGTAACTGCTGGAGGTCTCTATAGGTCAGGAAGCCCAAAATACTTCTCCTTTCGTGCACAGCCGTGCAATTCACAGGGTGTTATATACCCATAGCTCAGAGCTAAATCAAACACCCCTCCTCAGTTGGATGAACTCAGTTCCCATTACTATATTTAAATATCAAGGTCTCCAGTTGGAAGCGAGACTTGAACACGAGCCCAATACCGCATTCAGGTTGAGACTAGTCCATTCATATGTTCCTTTACAAACAGAAGGAAAGGCTCTGCTGATTTATGCATACTTTTATTTCCATTTAGCTGCTGAGGTCTACACTACTCTTCCAGTGAGTATACAAACCATAAGGCAATATGCACCAAAAGGGATCTGCCTTTTTATAGACATAAATCTGGCGATACAAGTACAAACACATCTATAAAGACTCGCTTACATTTCAGTTAACATCTGCTTTCCTCTTCAGCTTTTAGATGACCAAGCTCTTCCCTACACATAATTTTGATGCACTTAATAGCATTATTTTAAAGTTCATTCAGTGGGTAAGAAGTAAGCAAATAAACCCAAAGACTCTCCCCTGCTTGAAGAGATGTTGGATCAGGATTCAAAGCTGAGCAGAATAGCCCACAGCTCTCAAAGCTTTTGTTTCAGAAATCGTACAGATTTATTTTAATGAATATACCATTTTTCTGGGAAATGGCTGACACTAACAAAGAAGAAATGAAATAAATGGCAATGATTAATCTACCAGGGCTGAGGCCTCTTCCACCCAATCTTGTTCATTCTTCAGGTTTATGACATGGAAAGTTCAGTGTCATTCTATTTCCATCTCCTTCGGTGGTGGTTCTTTGGCTTCCAGTCCCTCAGGTCACAGGTGAAATAATTCATTTTGGCTTATCAGAAAGTCAAAGAGATAAAAGAAAGGCAGTTTTCGCCTCTCCATAAGTTGTTGTTTCTTCAAGGCATGAACACAGCCACCACGCAGCATCTGCTCCAACGCAAAAAAGACTACAAAGCAAGTTCACCATCCTTAAAATAACCCTGGCAGAAAGAGAAACGCAGGAGCGGGTCTGTGGACAAGACCCACAGCTGCAGAAGACTCATCCTCAATAGAAGTCTTCCCTCAAAAGCATTTGTAAGGGTATAATGAAGCCCGTTTTTCGTGAATGATGACAGAAATGTATTATTTGCGGGTTCACACTTATGCAAGCTAGAGCTCCAGCAAAGCACACACTGGAACAATATTCTGTAGGGAGGTAGAAAGACCTCTCCCATCAGCAGGGTACTCTGTATACGGTTGATGTACTTTTCCTTTTTATTAGCACTCCCATTTTGTCATACCAACCCACTGGCATCTGAGTAAAACAGTTTTTTGGCCTCCAGATCTCTGGTTCGCCCTCCACGCATTTCTTAATCATCTAATTCCCTAACAGCTTCCTTGTGCAATCAAAATTATCCGCATTATCTTTGTGCCAGCCTGATCTGGAGGAGGAGATAAGGGAGGGGGTGCCAAGAGAAGAAGGGGAAGGGCCCCGAAATGGCTGCTATTAGGCAGAAGGGAGCAGCACTGCAGTTCTACAGACATCCCTACACCACTCGCCACGATTTTGCTAAAACGTCTACTGATCCTACTCATTAGATCAGCAGCATCTGCCGCCATCCACAGCGCAGCCATCTGCGCACTCATTTCCCAAACCCGCAATCCCAACTGGAGGAGGTTAGTAGGTCACAGGCGTAATTCTCTGCCCCTCCTGGGATGAGCGGAGACGCGGCTCAACGCCGCAGGAAGCGCTCGGAGAGCTCGTCTTTTACCCATCCCTGGCCTCTAACACTTCCCCTGCCAGCTGATCTCAGCTGCAGCCTACATTTCAGTCCCTCCATCGGTGGCTAACCTGCCTTCTTCCTAGTGCGGAAGGAAGAAGTGATAGGCAAATGTACAACAGCTCTCCCGATGGATGAGCAGATTTCAGAGTGTGGAAAGAAAAAAGAAAAAATTTAAAAATACAACAAAAAAACAAGAGCCAATAGCAAAGACAAAGTAGGGCTTAGCGAAGAAAATCCAGATGATGCGTATATTTACGTTAGAGGGTTCTGCACAGAGCCTACATCTAGACTTCCTAAGAATGAAGCAATGATTTCAGTTGTCACAAGGAACAAGACCTTTCCAGCTCACAGCTCTATTTCCCACGTTCCCTGCGGTGACAGACACCGAGCCTGCCCCGTGCCTCCCCCATCTCAACTTCAGTACCTACAGTCATCGGAACCCTCTTCCTTCTGTAGGTCTGTCGGGAAACCAAGCTGAGCGGCGAACTTGTAATGTGCCCGATCAACTCCTAGTGTATATGCTTGGAAGCGCTTCAAGCTCTTGATACATCTACACAGAGAGAAACTCAGAGCTTTGGGGTGGCTTGTTCCCACACTGTCCAACGGATTTGCATCGCGTTTAATCCAAAAAGGGCAGCTTTACAGTACCAACCATCACCTAGACAATTCAGCCCTTAGCTATAGAAATATCTTTGGCTTAAAATCAAAATGCTTCTAAATGAGGTGGGGTTTTTTTTTTCCCCACATGGTAAATTCCTCAGACTTTTCTGTCCCTTAGCAGTTTCACGTGAACAGAGAGAACAGAATTAGGCAAAGAATTAAGGTGGCTTAGGTAATTATAGCGGCACATGCTATCAGTTCAAGACAGAAGATTAGCACAGCGAGCTTCCAGTTAAAGGAGATCTTCCCGTGTACTGTGAAAGGAACTGGCCTCTTTTTTGCTTCATCTATCTAAAACATGAACAGTGTACCATGCCAAAGTGGCAATATATACCCCATAAAAACTTCCCAGAGACACTTTTTCCGGTACTTAAAAACAGTAGTTTCTAGACGAAGTTGAAGAACCACTTTAAATCCACAAAGTGGACACCTATGCACCCTGTGGCTTTGAACCCAATGTAAAGTTTATATTGAATTATTTTCCTCTACATCTAGCATGACTAATTGTGTCACCTTTGGCCACGGGAGATTTCTAATAAAACCTGCCTAGTAAAGAAAAAAGCAGCTAAGACCTTTCTTAATCAAGAACGGCTTACTTGCAAAGCTGCAAGCAAAGATGCAGTTAATCAAGGCAGAAGTGACCAGTAAATGAAAATGCTTTGTATCACTCATACCTACCACGAAGCCAAGGTCTTACGAGACCAATTCATCACTTCATTTTGCAGATCATTTTCTCCATTCTGCCCAGACCACGTTTATCAAATGCACAATGCTCAATTCGTATTATTTTATCTCAAACATTGTTGCAACAATGAATTCAATATTAGCCAGACGGGGTTTATCATTTAAACTCCCCTCTCGAGGGGATGTTAAAGCTACAGAAGAATCTTAATTTTCACTTAACCAAAAAATATTTGTACCAGTTCTTCAAATTGTACAGAAAACTTAGAAGGAATGGCGTGTGTAATAGGAGTGTGACAGCGTTAGGGTGTCAAAACCAGAAGACCAACTGAAACAACACTACTTTTGTAGTTGTACTTCATATTCAGATAAATTTTGTTATTTCAGTGTTATGGATTTTGATCACTTGAAGTTGACAATAATATAAGTTGAGCTGCTCAACAGCTCTACCATGTATATTGGTGTTATTACCAGGGCAATTTTGGTGTTTTAATGATGAAAACAGCGGAGGCTGTTTCTACTCTGCATGGGTGGAAAATTCTCTCCTCTATATTCACGTTATTCCAGGCCCAGGCATTTGCGATGCCTTCACATGGGCGCGTTACAGTGCTGATTTTTTTAAAACTCTTTTTCAAACTGAAATCGCTGCTCATCATCAGTCCGACCACATCCCAACCGAAGGAACACTGAAATCCTAGAAATACCAGATGCTTTCTAAATCCTACACAACACACCCTAAGTCACGTCAATAAACCAGCAAGCCAGCAAAATCTACTGAAGTACCTACCAGCCTTGACTAACACAAACACCGAATGATGTTACCGCCAGATGAAACACAATAGACAAGGAAGAAGTAAGTACAGCTTGCGTATGGAATTTCAGCCTACGCCGCTCATTTCTTTTGAGGAACCACGCACGATCGCAAAGATAGGGCTGGTTTTGTTTGTGTGGCTAAACAGTCATTCATTTCCTAAGGACACTGCTGTGGCACTTCAGAGGCTGGGGAACGCATGGAAAAAAACACTTAAAGAAATCTTGCTGGAAAGAAAAAAGGTTCCCGGTATTGAGGAAAGGAGAAGGATGTTGGAAGCAAGCTGAGATGTTCGGCCAGGGAAAGAAGCAGGCACGCAGACGTTCGTGCTCACAGCAGCCTGCACAGTGCCCTCAGCACCTCGGCTGCCGGCAGGGTTCAGGACAAGACGAAGGCCAATAGTTGGAGCTTTTGGTTTTCAGACCCTTGTCCTCGGACCCTGGTATCAATCAGAAGACTTGGGGGGGCGGGGGGAGCTTCAGATGTCACAGCAGGGTGAGCGAGAAGGAAAAATTCAGGGAGCAGGGTTTGGGGCTTTCTCAAAGCAAAGGACTTGCCAGAGCGAGATGCAAAAGGGTGTCTACGAAGAGTGCCAAGCAAAGCGGGGTAACGTGGGAAATGCGGTTACGTGAGGATGAGATTTATTTTCGCTCGCACGAGATCCCTGGCATAACTGTCCCTTTGAAGACTTTCAGCGCCAGGCGTTCAGGACTTGCCAAAGGCACACAGGGCAGCCGGTGGCAGGGCGAAGCTCAGGCGCCGTGGGTCGCGTCCGAACAGGTACGCGCAGGCGTCCGTCCTACGAGTACTCGACCGATGCCTAATTTCATCAGATCTAGCATTCACGTAACTTACTCAGGGACAACTGCTTCTTTTCCCCAGCCCTTACTCTCAAAAATTACTTCAGAAATGACCCTAAAGGGAAAAATCACAGCTCCCATAGTTTTCTGGGCAGGAAAAGAACAAATCCTCTGAACCAACACCACCAGGAAAGATCACTTTCTGCTACCGTACATGGGAGCCCCAGTACACAGCTGCCGAGGGACAAAGAGTTTAGCCTTACCTTTTATCACACCTACCGAAAATCTGGACTTGGCAAGGGAATTAAAAAAAACACCCAACACTCAGCTCCTTTCCCAGCTGTCAGAAGCAAGGAATGAAAGCTTAGCAAAAATAAGAGAGTTCTGCTCTATGTCAAAAGGAGATATTAGAAACACGCTTCAATAATTATTTCAGAAAACTCACCGAAAGGGAGAAAGGGGAAAACGTAACACAGGGGGGGTGTCAGGCAAGAGCAGGGGAGCATTCTTGGCAGCGATAAAAAGCTGCACTGTTTGCTTACCCAGCAGCAGGGAACAAAAAGCTGCTGCCTGCTCCTCTCAGCGTCCCCAGAGCAACTCGCCCGCTGGCCCACTCGCATGGATCGGCTCCCAGGGCTGCCAGCCTTCAGCCGCGCGGCCAAGGCAAACCGAGAGCATCAGGCAGGTGAGTGCCGTTCCGTGCCGCAAGCACAATTTCAGCCATGCATTTACCTAAACACGGTGGACGTTACACGTCAGGGAAGCACAAAGTGTTTTTAACCAGCTCACGTGTTCATAAGGAGCCCTTCTGTCATCGGCACAGGCACTCACAAAAGACAAAAGCCTAACACTTCAGTCAAAAGGTGTTGCAAAGAAAGCAAGTTCCTTTCGTCAGCTGCCTGAGAAAAACCCTGTACTCTTGCCAAGAAGAAAATGAAAGGCCTTGCCACAGTTCACGTCTAGACCCAACCTCGCATCTTCATGTGCCTTCACCTTATCCAAGTGCTTCAGTGGGAGCTGTGAGCCTTTGCAGTTAGACCGGAGCCACAGGAACAAGAGAAACACCATCCAGCCCAACTCCCACCGACGGCAGCTGGAGCAGTTAACGGGAGAATGGAAGCGGGGTTTAGCTGCTGCTCAAAGATCCTCCCCTCCTACATGTGTCTCTTCTCCATCGCTCCCACACCTACAAGAAGTCCTCCTAACTGCCACTCGATTGCGTCTTCAGGTAACGTCTCCTCACACCGCCTCTCCCCATCCTTCCTCTGCATTTTTTGAGGTCACAGCCTCTTGCCTGAACCCACTCATAAACCCAAACACACCCGTCTTGAACCCTCACGCAGCTCCAGCTTCGCATCCCCTGCAGTGAGAGGCGAGCGAGCTTCCCGACCCCACAAAATGAAGCAGGTCCTGCCTTAGAGGAGCCTCACCCGCTAGGAGAAGGTCCCTAACCAAATATCCAGGGCCAGGACACAGTCAGCTTCACCCCTGGGTAATCAGGCGTCCAGCCCAGGTAATTAGCGGTCTCTCCCTGCATTACGCAACCTCTCCTTCGCGGGGCGAGAGCAGACGCCAGGGCTGTGTCAGCAGGCAGCGCCGAGCCCGGCTGCGGCTCCGCACCCAGCGGGCAGGGCTGACCTCCACACTGCACCCTTCCCGCCGCCCGCCTGCCCCTGAGCACCTTCCCATGCCCTTTCCCGTCTACCCAGCCAGCTGCGCCCCAACAGCCCCTCTGGCGGGCTCCCGGCTACGCGGAGGGCACGTCTGCAGTCGAAGCCGTAATTATTTCTGTGTTTAACCTCTGCAGTTGCGCTACGTGTGACCTAAATACGCGACTCGCAGCGTTAGAGATCCGAGGGGCAGAAAAAGGCAGGTTTCGGTAGACTCCGCCACCTCGGACCAACCCACTAGCCTGCTGTGCAGTTCTCGAAGACCCAAATACCAAGGGCTCCCTTACATTTATGGGAAAGTCTCCCTCACCATCTTTCCCTGTGTAGAATATTAATAGAAAAAAAAAAATCAAGCTATTTGGCCATCCTGCCTGGTATTTTTCAAAGGCTCTCAACACTGGTCTGCTGTCGCTCTTAACTGTGGTGAGCAAAGCTAAAAGCTTTTGGAAAATCCCACCCCATGTCTTGAAGAGCCAGGAAAGAAATTAGACAGCTGAAAAATCCAACAACACTAATAGAAAGAGGACTCTTGGCACTGACTGTGCTGCATCTGCTCTGCTAAGTAGGTACATTTATTTCAATCCTGTAGCTGTCGTCTTGCTATTTAAAGCTGCTGGCTTAATGAACTTTCGGGGTAGACACCAAGCCTGAGCCTTCCTAAACTGATGGTTTAAATATCCTTGCTAAATTAGTTTGATCTCATTATGGATGGACCGTTCCACAGTTGGACTGGCAACTTCCATTCCTCACTGGAAAACAACCAGGACGTTCTCCATAATACATGATCTGTTCCTGCAAGGTCATACCATCATAGAACCATCAAGGTTGGAAAAGACCTTCCAGATCAACAAGTCCAACCATCAACCCAACACCACCATGCCCACTAAGGTCCACTCAGAGCAGCATAAGCATGTCTCTAAAGGTAAAATTTAGAAGTTTCTGTTATATATGCACTGCCCCAGGTCTCTCACGTCTCTCAACTTTGTGAAATTCTGCTGTGTCAACAGGCTCTGTCAGATGATCAAAACTTGGATTAAGATGGGAAGCAACACCAGAGACCTACTTCATAGTAAAACAGACAGCACATCAAGAGGTAGGAAGACCGTTTCAGAACATCCAAAGAGGTCACAAAGTCATTTTTAAAGAGACAAAGGATTGAATAGCCACCTCACACTCAACTTTAAGACAAACAGGAGCAATTCTACAAGTGTCTCAGGCACAGGCATTTTGACAAGCAGCCTCTGGCTGCAGATCAGGCATGCTTTTTTACCTCAAACTTCCGTATGGCTTCAGTAACCCTGCTCGCACCTTGGCTCCCATTTTGTGTAGAAGCGCTCCCGAGAAGAGGCAATTTTGTGCAATTTGGAGAAGCTTGCTCTCAGTCAGGAGCGGCCTGCCACGGGAAGCCTGGGAAACCCCTGCCGAAGGCATCGCGGGTGTCAAACGGATTGCATTTAAAACAAGAAAGAGATGGCTTCCGCACCGGTGGGCTCCGTCCCGACGGGTGTTTCACAGCGCAGCCCCTGGCACATCGCTCCGGATATTTTACCTATTGTGTTGACGAGAGACAGGCTTGCCGACTTCAGTGCCCCGTTTAAGATGGCAGATGCGAAACGTTATTTCAGGCCTTGTGTAAGCAAACTGTCTGCAAGCACTGGTAGCGAGCAAAGGGGCAGACATACATCAAAGTATGACGGTTCTCAAGAAACGTGAAGCACGAGGTGAACAGATTGTAACTCAGCCACAGGTGGGACAGTTAGCGGTCCAGAAACACCTGCATGCATGCTCAGGTCTTAGAGATTTCAGCAGGAATTACAGATGTGAGGAAGCACTTTGAGAATCAAGAGCGCAAAGGAATCAATGGCCGTTTCAGCCCCGTAGGTGGGCTTTCTTTTCTGATAAAGATCGTGTCGGTGAGTGAGAGAACACAGTAAGGAAAGCAGAGTAGCTTGGCCTCTGGCGTTACCTGGCTAGCCCCGTTCCGAGGTACCGCACGACAGACGGATGTTAGAAAACTATTTATACAGACACACACAGCACCACTCTGTTTTCTAGGCACTTAGACCCACTAGAAGACCTGGAGAACCTGAAAGGACCAAAACCAATATTCGTTATGCAAGAAGCAAACCATAATGTAAAGGGAACTAACGATACGAATGCCATCAACTCAAGGGTGTCCCACATCAACCAGAAGGAACAGACAAACTGCTGTACTTGGCTTAAAAATGAAAAAGCCTCAGCTTAAACAAATCAGTGTGGTGAATTCATGCTACAAGATTGCTCACCATAACATCTTCTATGTCGCTAGGCATCTCGATAAACCAAGCACTGATTAACCAGGTTTTTAAAAAAAAAAAAAAAGGTGCCAACTGATGTTGCAGGGTCTGTCAGGTTCAGACAATCTGAGATAATTCCAGTTCTCTTTCCATGTCCAACGTCCTCCTGAGCACTACTCAAATGCAGACATTCAGCAGCAAAGTTTTAGCGCACACACCCAAAACTGACCACAAGCTTCAAGCACGCAGGATTCTGTAGAGTTCCAGCCTTCCCAGCCCCAGATTACACAGAACGTCCTCCTGAGAGAAGGCTGCATTTTAAATTAGAATTGTTAAAAGGTGTATATTAAACCATAGCAAGGGATGACTTGGTGACCGTTACAGAGGGACACAGCGGTTGCCTACAGAGCAGATCTGATCTGTCCAGACCAAACCTCACCTTCACTGGGAAAGATGCACTCCATCCAGATGAAATGACTCTGCTGTAACCCTTTTCTCTTTCAGCAAAATGCTCCCCCTAACCCACATCAGAGGGTGGGTTAACCCAAGAGAGTTGGGTTGGTTTTTTTGCTAAAACCTACACGAACTACTGCTGGTGGGCGGAAGAGGAATTTCTGAATTTCTCTGAGCAAACTGCAAACCTTCACAGACCTTTGATGGGATGACATACCATCCCCTCCCTCTCTCGCTACACGGTTCCTCTAGAAACCACTCCAACAGACAGATCTAGATTTTCAACCTCTTTTCCCCATTTCTGGTTTTGTGTCTTGTAAACAGGATCGTAGCTACATCCTTCAACCGGTAAAGAAAACCTTCAGTAAGCTGAGGCCACATGTGACCACATGCAGAAAAGCTGCAACTAATGGTGTAAAATGAAAGATGGGCTCAGCTCGCAACCACTTATCCCTCCTTTAAGGTTTTCCAAAATTTAAGATTCTTCAGTTATATTTATCCACCTGTCAACATTTTGACTCCTGCCAAAAACCAGGTTTTACTCTCTTCACAGATGCAAACGCTAAGAAAATTCTATTGCAACATGCAGTTTATTAGTTTCACGGGCCCCTCATTACTGCTTGTTGCTTTTGGGTCCCAGTACCTTGCTGAATCCACTGCCAAAGCCAAGTATCACTCATTTCTGAAGCCCAACGTCGGGCAGAGAGCCCTGAATTCCCATCACCAGTCAGCTACAAACACTGAATTTCCTCTCCTCTCCCTCCATTTTCTTCAGCGTTACGCTGAGTTTAGGCAAATCTTCCACTACGGCAACAACAATTTTTCAGACCTACCAGTGGTTTTAACAAAAACAGTCAGCAAACCACACACTATCGCAGCAAGGCTCTACACCCCACGACCCATGGGGTAAAACCTTTATACCTGGCCAACAGCAATAACGTATCATTAAAGGAAAAACGTAACCTTACAGCCCTTCAGCAAAGAGAACTCCTGAAAACTCCCTCTGGGTTTTTAAAGGCTGGGCATTTACATGTACAAATATGTGCTCACGTGCACGTTAAGTACTATACTTGGGATGAGAAAGAAGCCATCCCAGGTTTACATCTGTGAGTAATGTCAGCAGGCAGCTTACTGTCCCATCAAAGCAAATTCCTTTTTCATCCTATTTCCACGTAACACTGTTAAAAATCCAAGTGGAAAGCGGCTGAAGTCAGGCAGACAACGAGACTTTGTGACGCAGAAGAAGACGACCTCAAGAACGTAAGGTGCTGCCATCCACTCACCTATTGTCGCCTTTCCCTAAGTTGGGAATCAAGGCCCCCATCCTCCTCCAAGCCTGCAGTCTACATTAACAGCTCTGCAAAATGGTACAGAGTGGAGCAGTGGAGCGAGCGTCACTTCACGAATGCGAGGCGCAGAAGTGCCATGCCCACGCCTTCTCACCCCTACTTTTTAAAGTGAGAAAAAGAAAAATTAAGAAGCAAGCGATGACTCTAGTCAACTTCCTGAAAACAAGGTTTAAGGATGTTTGAGGCCAGCTAGCTTTAAAATCACTCCAAAGAATACAGAATATTCAGTCTTTTGTTATCTATGTTATTAGCATCATTTTTGGGATTATTTTGTGTAAAACGCCTTAAGGCTTGAACTGAGGAGTAGCACTATCGCAAGTCATTACTTTATAACTTACAATATTAGTCCGTGACTAGACATGAAATCCCCCAAGATATTTTGGAAAGGGACAGGTTATTTTATATTTTGGGCTTTTTGCTCTGAATTTGCTCGGAACCACCTTTGCCTATAAAAGGACTTTTACCCAGCCACTGAATTCAGTCTCGTGAAGTCACACAAACAGTTTCTTACCTTCCAGAAACCATAGATCATGCACAGATCAACTGAACAAAGATGAGACTTTCCATTCTGTCAAAGAATTATACGTTCTTCTACTTCTGTTTCTTCTGACACGGTAATGGCTCACATCAGCCTAAGTCTGTACCCCGTATCCCAAGCACTTCTGCTCCCAGGGCGCCATCGGAGTTTCAAAATAGAGAGATTCATATCTCCGTTAACATGTACCTGCTGCACTTGCTGTGTGTCTAAAGGGCACGGAGCTGGGCCAGCCCAGGGACAACCCAAACAAGTTCTGCACAAGCACAGGCATCTCCGCGGAGCACCACTTACTGCTGAGTATGTAAACACGGTGTCTGCATGCTGCCTGCTATGACAGTGCTTACCAAGAGACATGATTTCATTGGGTTTGAGCCAGAGAGGTGAGCCAAATTAACTTGGAGGGCAACCAGACAATGAGAAGAAACCCCTTCCCAGATCAAGCAGAGATGCATTTCCTCATGGGAAAATCTCCACACGTCTGTAGTAAAGAATGAGGAAGACAGAAATGGATTCAGATCGCAGCCTGTCCCAAAGAAGGAACTTGTATCTGCCTTCCTTGTTCCTCCCTTGTCTCATCCCTTGCAAGTAACAGCAAACTGTACCGTCAGCTTCGTACCAAGACACGCAATCGGCCGATCCGAGAAGGCAGAACCGGGCTTGGCACCTCCGCCCATGCCTGCTGACGAGCCTCCCACGGCCCTCCACCATCAAGTCTCTCCTCCACCATCAAGTCTCTCCTCCACCATCAAGTCTCTCCTCCACCATCAAGTCTCTCCTCCACCATCAAGTCTCTCCTCCACCATCAAGTCTCTCCTCCACCATCAAGTCTCTCCTCCACCATCAACCCTGGCCAGCTGAGTCCTTCCTCCACACCTCTAACTGCATTAACCATAGTTAATCACAGACCCACGGAACGTGCCCAAAATACTAGCAGGTCAATCCTCCACACATTAACACTACAAAAATCACTAAACCTTCCCTCTGAAAACCCCTATTTTATTCATCGTTTCACAGTATGCCATCCTTCCCCATCCGCAGTGTTCTGACAGCATAAATCTTCACTTCTTTTCCAACTCTTAGTGTGTTTTAGGCAGATAAGAAGACGGTGTTTCAAGCCTGCGTACCAGTAATGCAGTAATATAATTCATTTTTTTGTTTACCTCAGAAATACTTGTATGCCAGCTTCCTGGACGGTTCAGCATAACCACTGCAAAAAAGTGTTTCCTTCTTACCGGTTCTAAGTGGAAACCAGGGCCAGGCTGGTTACAGGAGGTGCTTGTGGAAATAAAGGGCTGGTACACTGCATCTGGAACACGGATGGGTAATAGTCTGCGGTTAAAGGAAGCCACATTTCAGCGAGCACCGGAGTCAGCAGTCCTGCCTGAGAACAAGGGCGTGAACGCCCGTTTTCTCCCCGAGCGCAGAGACAGCCCTGCAGGCCTGGAATATACTGAAAGGGCTCTGCAGAGGGAACGTCGCCTTCAAGCCTCCTCCTCAGTGTATCAGAAAATATCCCTGTCTGGATTTTTTGAAGGAGGCATCTTTCCCAAGCAATAATTTACTTAGGGTAAAACATATCTGTACATGTTCAATGTCCCTAACTCTCTCCAGATGGGAGAGCTGAAGGTTGTTCGTAAACTACCGGAGCTTGGCTTGCTCGACTGAACAAGACACAGATTAAAAAAAAAAGAGTGACATTTCCAGACTGCACCAATTCCCAAAGAGAGAAGCGCAACTGGACAGGTTTCGAACTGGAACAAAACGTTTATAGGGAAGGTTTGCATTTCTGGACCAGTTTACTCTCTTGCCTGTAATCACAGACATGTTCCATCAGGTTCGTTTATTGTGGCACAAGCAGCTTGGCCTGGTGAGTCCAACCCAGATTTGTTCAAGCTCTGATTTGCACGGTTTTCACCAAAGAAGCTGAGAAATCATCTTCGGGTAAGATATCTAGATTTAGACTTTGCGGTCCTTATGGACAGATCAAGAAATAGAAGTGAGGTATCAAATCAAAGCTGGCTTAAGCTTTCTACTCAATGAAAACAAAGCGCTCAGTATAACGGAGACAATCGTTTCGTAAACTTCTAGGAACTACTTCAACAACCACGTTATTAAAGATTTTGCAAATCAGATTTTATATGCTTGTCCTTATATTTGAAGATGAAATAAACTACCAATTACGTACAAGCTGAACTGACAGTGTCTAATACTTGGCCATGTTAATAACTGCAAAAGTCAACAAAGAGAAGGAGTTATGTAAATTCTCGATGTTAGAGACTGAGATGCACTGTACCTTTCTTCAAGACGTTTGGGGTTTCTTTATGTAAAAGTGGGGTTTGCTTGTTTTAAAACATGGTTAACAAAACAGAACATATGAACCCAAAAATCTTCCAATTCTAAGGAAAAGACTGAAACGTCACCCAGTTCAGTCCCTTCATCTCATCATTAACTACATAATAAAAGGAAAGTGCTGTTTATCTCATTAAACTTGCTAACACCTACCACCTCCTCCGCAGCCTTTCTGAAGGCAGTGACCTACACATCATCTTCACAACACGCTATTCATCGAGCCTCTGTCTCTGGTGGGGACCCGAAGCGTGCGTGAATCCGATCCCTTTTCTTAGCGGTGAGCACAGTCGCCGGCTCCAGCCAGCCATCACGCACAGCGTATTACGCAAAGGTCGTTAACACAGCTGTCCCAGCAGCCCTTAATCCTGGGAACTGCAACACCCTCGCTCTTCTGCTCTCGGGTCCCTTCACAAGAAAGGCGCTGAGCTGCATAAGAGGGCCCACCTCTTTCCTTGGTGTCCGGCACTTCTTTTTTTGCCCCCCTCCTCTTCTGATGCGATGGAAACGCCGCGTACCTCACGTGCATATCCAGCAAGTCCCCGCAGAGCTGGCCTAGCTCCGACAGATGCAGTCCCTTTATAATCATCTATCCCTGCAAAATGACCTCAAGCACGTTAGACTAACGCTCACTCTCTGGTTGTCTCCACGCCCCGCATTTCACTTCTTGCTCAGTTTCTGTTACTTTCTCCCCCCTTCAAAGAAGAAAAGCAAAAACCAAAACTCCCTCCTACCCCACCACAAGGCAGCCACTTCTTCTCCGCTGGCCAGCTGGCACCCCGACTCCATAGCAAATGCCTTCGCCCTGTCCCACTCCGCTAAACCACAGGGTTAAGTCCTAACAGATACTTCAGCTTCCTATGCCACATACTCTCTACTGGCAGCAGTCTCAGATATATGCATATTCATACCAGCTTTCTCCCAACTCCATTAAAATTGCTGTTCAGGATCCCCCAATTCTTTGTTTCTAATATTCTTAACGCTCTTTTGAAACAGCATTTGAGCCATGTACCACTAACTCGTTTACAATCAATATATGAGATTTAAAAAACAGGGTTATAACAGGGATTTCTTGCCATGGCTGCCAGTAGTGAATATCAGACTATTTTCTTTGAAAAGAACTAGTCTACTCTCGGACGCGCTTGCCATAACTACGAGTGAACGCAGCAGCTGGATACACGGCGCACATAAGCTATTCTGACCCTCAAAAAGCATTCATCAAATTCCAGTAACAGACATCTGAAGCTGGCACAGTCTGAACATCCAACAAGTGTCTCAAATCGGCAAACACCTAAGAGGCAGAAAACGAAATGGAAATAAAGAGCCGTTTATAAATGATGGAGAACGTCAACAGCGGAACAGCAGAAATTTCTGAAGGCAGCCTGGCGTTACTACGTACGCGGAACTAGACAAGAAAGGGTTGTTAGCAGGCAAAAACAGCATAGGAAACAAATAATTCAGGTCACCTACAAAG
The DNA here is from genome assembly GCF_964289735.1 of Phaethon aethereus. NCBI lineage: Eukaryota > Metazoa > Chordata > Aves > Phaethontiformes > Phaethontidae > Phaethon > Phaethon aethereus. Next base: position 2,051,029 of record NC_138578.1, read on the forward strand.
GCAAGAGTTTCCAAAGGGAAAAAACCTGGGGAGATGAGGCAATGTGTAATTCAATGTTTGGAAATACTAGACAGTAATCTGAACTACTCCTGTCCTTTACAGTGTTCTGAATTAACTGTCTCAGCTTGAAAAAAGATCTGGCCACCAGCGCAAAACAGCAAGTCCCTGCAAGAACCTGCTAAAGTATCTGGGTACATGAGACTGAGAACAATACAGAAAAAGTTTCAAATTATGTAGTATTAATGCTATTGCCCGGGACACCTGGAGTATTGTGTGGTATTTAAGTGATCCCATTCCAAAATACGTAGTGCAAAAAAGGTCAGGGTGGAAAAGTCTATGGGATAGAGATGAAAGACTGCACATTTTTACATGCAGATAGAGAGCAGACAGAACATCCCAAACCTGCAGAAACAGAGGAAAAAATGCCATTAACCCTTTCTCAGATGACACAAAACAGAAACCATGTAGAACAAAATGAAAGGCAGAAGATCAAAACCTGATGGAGGAAATCGGTTTTCAACCACGGGCACAATTAGCCTGTGGAAATGATTCCCCTAGGATATCGATACGTCCAGAAGCCAAAAAGGAATTTCTACAGATCTGGTCACTTGCACACCAAAGAAGAACAGAGATATAATTATAAAAAATTAAATTTAAAATATTTAGAGTTCTTGAAGACAGGTAATTATCTCTTTCGGTGTAAAACCAACTCCTGATTTCTGAGCGTTGACAAGAAAACTTCCCTGGGACAACTAGGGCACTACTACTACTTTGTGATTTGCCTTCCTTTCAAGTTGCTGCTCTCTGAAGTTATCTGCACCAGGGCTAAACAGGCCCTGGGCTAAAGACAAGACTGATCTGATCCCATGTTACTGTCTTTATATGCGGCAAATAGCCAGCAACATCATTTCAGAATGAAACATTCACATATTTCTGCAAAGATCAGGTCGTACGACCCCTGTTTACTCCTCTCTCTCTCGCACAAGAAGCATTTTCCCACTTACAAACACGCTCTTTAACGAAACCCCAACCACCTGCAATTAGCCTCAATAATCTAAGCTATACCATATCCTGGGCTGTCGTCCTATATTCAAAGCTTGTTAGCGTGTTCCCGTTTTAGCAGGCTGTCACCATCTCTCTCCCACTTCTATTTAAGCAGCCATCTCCCAGATTTCGGAACAAGCTTGTGGCCAACAGAGAAGACAGCAAGAGGAACGGGACTTTATGACAAGTCTCCTACAGCAGTACTGAAGAGCTGCACAGTGATGACACTAGATAAAGATCTCTCTCCTCTGCTTAACAATTCCAGTAGGAATGGAGATATAGGGCATCCAAAACAGACCTCATCTGCCTATCAAAAAACTCAGATATTCAACGCCTACAGATACTCAAACACACAGTAATGCTACAATTGATTCTTCTTCTTGTTTGCAAAACTTAAAAAACAGGTTTTAAGGTTAATTACTGAAGGGAAAAGACTTACTAGCACCACAACTTATTGATGCAAAGAAGCCAAATCCCAAGTGGGTGTGTTTCTCACAGCCTATAGCTTGGTGGCCTCTGTACTTATCAACCTGCTTCCATGAGGCCGTTTCTAGCTGAAACCATGGGGTGCTCAAATTCTAGAGAGGGTGCACATCCTGAGAGCTAGGGCAGAAGCTGCAACAGATCTGTCTAGGCATCTACTCACTCTTTGCATTTCCTTGCTATCTCTTTACTCACAGTGTCAAATTGCTTTTAAAAATTTGGCCTCTTCCTGGGTTGGCATTAGCTCAGGAGCAAACGCAGGTGATACAGAAGGATGAAACATCTGCTCCAGCCTGTGCCTTGTCCAAGCCACAGCAACCATTCGACAGCAACCGATTGAGGCTACTCTGACCTTGCAACGTGAGGTGACTGTTTTTGCGGATCCAGTTTCCTCCTCCATGATCAGATCAGGAGCGGATCGCTAGACAACAGACCATTGTAGCAAGCGAAAACTGAAACCAGTACTTACTGAGCGGTTTAAGGATGCTGCTGCTTGTCTCATCAGCGTTCTCTACGTCTGATTTGTCAGAGTAGTTCTCGGAGATTTTCTCCTTTTCTTTCTTTTCTTTGTGCCCAGGTCTTCTTCTATGACGCCTCCTTCTCCTATAGCTCTTCGGCACGTGGACCCCAATGTAAATAGTGTGATGACCTAGGGAACGCAAGTACAGCAAATATTAACTTGGCGTACACTTTGTGCATCGCTGGCCAGTACGCTTCATGTTGCATTTCATTCAAATAGGCAAGTGAAGTGTCCTTCTTTGCTGGCCTAACGTTAGTTGGCACTATGCTTCTTGGCTCCAAAGGTGAGGTAGGAGCTCTTAAGCTACCATTTGGAAAAGTATTTTTTGTACAATCATTCTGAGAGTGCATACCAGTGCAGACTCGCTGATAATTATTCTGTCCTTGTGACTCATTTGAAAATAAAAATAACCACAGAAGACCATTGCACTAATTTTGCAACATAGAATACAGTGCTCTTCAAAAATGATCCATGTTAATTTTTCCATTTGTTTTACCAAATACATTCGCTGGACTTAACGTCTACCTTGTGCAAACTGCTCCAGCTTAATTGAAGAGCTTAGAGCAACAAAGTTTACATCACTTGACTATGTAGTGCATTGTATAACAAGTGTCAAAGTACCATTAGGGTACTTTTATAACCCAGCAGATGAGGAAGGACTACTAACATAAGCTACAGTAAACTTTTAAGTACCTGACGCTTTCAAAAATGAAAATTAAGTAATAAAAGACTAAGTGCCAAATTTCATATGCTCACTGTAAGCACAAAGTATTCCTGTTCCCTTTCATATAGGCTTTCGTTTCAAACTAAAGCACTTAAACTACTCTTGCCTTTTTGCCGAGTTTGATAAAAATTATTTATTTTCAGCACTTTCTGCACTTCTACCAACTTGGGATAAATATCCTGTAGAACGCATTTACATGCCTTTTTCTGTGCCCAGATAATTCAGTCATCTTACGTAAAGCTTTAAAAACAGCTCCTTCAGATTTAACTCGTGATACGCGACAGCAGTATTCTACGCTTTTGGCCCAACTTGGTTTCCCCGCTCCTCTCTCCGTGTAGCCAAGCAGAGAGTTTCAGACAAACACAGGTGCCCTGTTACCGGCTGAAGTACATTTATCTGAATGCACGAGCCGCCAACGCAGGTAAGAACAAACAGATTTCTCTGTAGGCACAGTCATTTACTCCTGCTCCCAGCGGAGCGTTTCGGCAGAGTCACCGTCTCGGTCACCTCACATCCATCTATTCTTAGCACATGCTTACACCTTGCACCAACGCATGGCTAGTAAAACCCCACGCCAGCAAACCAGATGACGTATTCCAGAGAAGGCAGAGGCTACAGCTTTCGGGAAGTTGCACTCCGTCCCGCAGCACTGTCCCACCCCAACTCTTTCGGTGGGTGCCTCCCCAGAGAGAGGGGAGACCCCCCGCACAGCAGCCTTCAGATCCCAGCCTCCGTGACTTGGCTGCGGCTTTGAGCAGGAAGCACAGAGAAGACACCCCTCAGTCCTGACTCCAGATACCTCCCACAGAAGACATTCAGCCGAAACTCTCTCTTGAAACACGCTCCACAGAGTGAAATCACGTCACTCCTGAAACCAGAAGGACTTCTGCCAAATGGGCGGGGCACCCAGCAAGACGATGGCGACAGCGTCCGAAAGCCAGAGCTGCTTCTGCGTCACCGGACGCAGAGCCCTGCGATGCCTCCCCGTTCAGCTCCGAGCTGCACCCACCTCTCTTCTGCAGCAGCCATACTCCCTCTTGCTCAGGAATAAAGAATTAAGTCAAGCGAGTAACAGAAGTCAGGCTTCACTTGGTAGTGCGGTCACACACTCGAGAACAAGAGAAAACTGGCCCTTGCCACCGACCCACCTCCACCGACGCTCCCCAATTACGGAGCGTGCACTGCTCTTCCCTTTCCGCCGCAAGCTGCGGCTCTGGTTACCGTGGGCTTTGCAGCCACCACGCAGGGCTCCAGATGAAGCACCTACTTGCAAGACACGGGAAGCTGCTCTGCAAACGCCAGCGCCAACAGCAAAGCCGGGGTCTGCAGCCAGCAGTTAACTTCACCGCTAAAGACGCCCCTCTCATTCCTCCTTGTGATAAATCCAATCTTTGAGATGGAGCAACGGAAAGTTTAGGCACAAAGCACCCCAATTTCCAGAACAAATTGCCTTTTCCGTGAAAAACAACACCCCGCATTTACCGTTTCAAATTCCACAGGCTCCCGAAGCCAGCGGTGAAGTCTGAAGGGTCCTTCATCTTTTTTCGCATGTAAATTTTCATACTGAAAGCATCCGAGGTCCTTTAAAAAGCTGCTTGACCGGAGTGGCCCTCCTTGACAGCAACTTTAAAATAGCTAAGCGAGTTCCCCAAGGGCTTTGCAAATAACGGAACGATGAGCTGTATGCAAAGATGGGGCCAGAAGCTTATGAAAATGGCTCATGCCCTGTGCACGTTACGCTGTCTCTCATACCTACCTACACACATGCTCTATAGCCCAGCAGGCCTGTCGAGGTGGTATACAGAGCCCCAGCGGTAGCTCCTTTGAAAATAGAAAATTGAAATGTGTGCAGTTGTTGAATTACTTAAGTATAAAAAAAAAACCCTGAGAAAGCCTAAAAAAAAAAAAGTTTTCCAATATGATGAATAGAAAAAAATACATTCATCCCCAGATGGGCACAAAGTGTGATGCGTTTTGGCTCCAAAGTAATTTGTTACGTGGAAATGGTAATAGAAAGGGAAGGCTTCTCAAGAAATTCCCTTCTCGCTCACAGACGCGGTGATGCGACGGGACCTGTGATGGCCCTGAAGCGGATCGCATCATCCGTCCGGTGGCGAGAGTCCTACAGCGAGCTCAAGTTTATGGTGGCACCTATGCAGAAGACCATACTAAATAAACAGAACAGATACACAGATATGAAGATAAAAAGTGTCTGCGATGTCAAGATACAAACCAACAGCTATAAAGGGTTAGTGAAAATCTCTCTGGGTGAAGTTACAGTTATCTTTTTAGCCAGTATTATCCAGGTTGAGATATTAGAAGTTGACCGCTACACGCGCATCTCCTGCCGGTGCTGGGTGTCAATAGCCGTACAACCGTCCGCTACGGTAGCGGACGCCAGTGACTTGCCACCCCAGGGAGCAGGACCAAAAAACGAAATAGCAGTCCGGCGTCGAGCAAGATCCAAAATCAGGCAGCACAACAGCGACAGAAGAAAAGGGAGCCGCATCTGCTGCCTGCAGCCCAGCGTGCCAGCGCCGCGACCTCCGAGAAGGGGGCTCGCGCCACAGAGGGGGTGGGCAGAGCCACGATACCCAAGCTGGAGACGTCTGCAGCGAGACTTTACAGATCAGCACCTGAAGAAATGATTTAGCATCTAAGGAAACCAGGAAAGCTCTTCCAGCAGCTGGAAACGTCAGCTTTAACGTGGCAGATGGCTTAAACGCCGCATAGGGACAGAGAAGGGGCAATCTTATCTGAGCAGAGAAGCAGGAGCTGTGGGGTAGGGATGGCCCTGGGACAGACAGGGTGGTGGTAGCCGTTCCCAAGGGATTCTTACAAGAGAGACTGCATCCAAAAGCCAGATGGAAAGGGAGGGGGCGACTCCGGTATCTGTATTAAAACAACGTCCTCCTTTGACTCACTTGCGTTCTGTGGTCAGCTTGACAACAGAAACACATCATCGGAAGCCTGTAGTCTTAATACCTTAATATGCTGCCAACAGAACCGGACAATCTCTTTAATCTTTTGACCACGTGTGCACAGTACAGATTTTGGTAATATGAAACTAAATTGTATATACGCAGGCAAACATGTGCATTACTTAGCTGCGTTACCATGTTCTGCAAGGGAGAGGCTTACTTTTCGTCTCCCCCCCACCCCTCCGCCCCTGTCCTCCTCCCAGTCTGTTCAGGGAGGCCAAGCGAGACATTTTCCTTTTCTGCGTACTTGAAGTGCTTGGCATCTGTTTATATTGTTGCGGACGCTGAGATAAACTTCTAGGCTCCCTTCCCAAAGCGCCTGGAAGGAAACAATTGACACGTACTCTCAAAGCACTGGGTTGCTGACACATTTCCTACTCACCGGGGTAAGAGAGCCTTTCCCATGAGAACCATCGACTCCACGTGGTAAGGCCTGCTGCATTTCACGAGACACGCTACTACCCCACGGCTCGGTTGGGGAGCACAGAGCCGAGTGCTGAACTTCTCACGGTAATCCCGGTCCCACTCAGGCATAGCTCTCTCTTGTACACCCACCATGGGACAACTGCCGCTTGCCTCCCGCCACCCCCACCGCATTCGCAGCCTTTTCTGAGGGCTGCTCCCGTCGGCCTCCCCAGGAAAATAATTAGCCCCTGTGTGCACCTCATTCATTTTCAGAGCTGTTTTGGTTGACCAGAGGCATGGATTTCACAACGCTAACACCCCGTAGGTAAGAGGCACAGCAAGACCCGCGGGTCCAACTGGCATCTTTTCTGTTCTGAAGGACAGCGGTGGGTCGTGGCTTCCTTGAACTTACACCTGCCATAGCTAAAACTTTTGAAGTTAGCTTCTTGTGCCTGAGGAGAAACTTTAGCGCGCACCAAATTTGGAGCAAAATCGTTTCATCTGATTATTAATAGACCAAGAAGTAGTCATCATCAGAGAGGTATTTTTCCCCCAGAAAAATTTTGGTTGAAACCACATCTTTTGCTTTATTAAGAGCTATTAAAGAATAGCAGCTCATGATTCAGAGTCCAGATTTGGAGCTTTGGCACAGGAGACTCCCTGAGTCAGTTTTACCGGTGAAAACCCACTCATGTATTAACCAATTTAAGTTCTGTAAAACGCAGCGTTCCCTCCCTGCCTGCCAGAATATCTGTTGATCTCTTGTGACCATCCTGGCCAAGCACGGTCTTGTTGACGTCCTGGGAATGAAACTCTCTGAATCCCAAGTCGCGCACGCCACGCGCGCTCACGCGCTGACCCCAGCAGCGCCCTGACAGCTCGCGCTAAAGAGAGCGGCTCCAGACACCCTGCCTCCAGCAGCCAGGCCCCCGAGCATACCGCCTCAGGGCAACGCCACGCTTATTGCTTTTCTCAGTTACTCCATTTAAGGAAACGCGGGGCTTAAAGAAAGGTAAACACAGGAAGAAAAAGAGCGTACTGAAAAATAAAACCAGTAAGAAGGCTGCAGGCTTGAAGTTGGCTGAAGTTCCAGCTGCCCATTAGTTCCTTGTGCGGGTTTACGTAGCCACATTTGTGTGTTAGCATAGCCCGATCACCTGCTACCTACCCGCTCCGGTCTCCTTTCAGGTGCTCACTCCCCATCACCCGCTGAGGCTTACGGAAAGCTTCACACCGGTTTCTCGGCAGGAAAAGCCAAGACCTGCATCAAACACACCAGGCTCCCATGTCTCCATACCCGTAACTCTGTCTGGGGGGTTTTGCAGTCGCAGTGCCACAAGGCTGGAATCAAACCTGAACTGTCCGTCAGAGAGGATACTTTTGTGTCCAAGGAAGAAAGGCTGGGCAGTTCTTTAGAGGCCGAGACGCAGGGTGTACGTGCAACGCACTCGCTGAGCGGCTGCCCCACCCACTGCTACATGAAGGGGAGTGCAGCGATGAAAGAACCAGGACAAGCTTGGCATCATCACCTGAGGGTCCGGTTAAACGTACGTGACAAAGAGACCTTGGGATCTGCCTGCAGGAGAAGTGTTACTCGCTCTCTATGCAATCGTGTCAGCCCCAGTCGGGACGTCCCAAGGCCTGCGAAGCACAAACCATCTGTATCGTTCGAAACACGTGCATTTATTCATGCTACGTTAAAGAGGCAAACGACAAAAAACATCTATACAGAGAGTAATCCATAGTTCAAGTGTTGTTTCCCAAACTAGTTCTGGAACCGCGTTCGCCTTAAAGAGCGTTATCACCTCCTACCGTGTCCTTGGTAAGCAACCGATTCCTCCCAGAAGAACTGTACAGACAGACCTGACGTGTGACGCACCGACGGAGATTTGCAGAGCTCAGGTTTCTCAAGAAGTTTGAATTTAGGTGATTCTGGGGAGCTTCATCCTGCGACAACAGTCCTTCCACAAAGCCTTCTGTATTGTACATTCTAACACATACAGGTAATAGATTATCAGTGGTTGTGGTAGTAATCCAAACGTAGGGTACTACCAGAAAACCTGTGTTACGGGTAATGCAAACTGAAATCAGAGCCTTAGCATGAGGGGAAAAAAAAAGACGACAAAAAGAAGATAAATCAGCAGATCTGATTAGGTTAGCTAAGTGTGGTGATAACTTTTGTGCCTGAGGTGTCAGCATTCATCTGGACACTGAGCTGAGCCTACAGAAAATGGTGACAGCGCAATGGCTTTTCTGTCGGAAAAATACAACTTGGTCATTTGGAGAAAGGAGCTGAAAGTTACAGGATCAAAGGATAAAGTCTGCCTGGTGCATAATATCTAAGAAGGAATCCCTTCCACATGACTGGGGTTGTTGAGACTTAGAGCCTGGTGAGACTAGCCCATAAAGAATCTCAGACTGGCACCTTAGAAGGAAACAAGATGAAAACCTAAACATTAAAAAATTATGAAGTGAGCTCGAGAAGCAGGCCCCTGTGAACCTCATGAGGTTCAACAAAGCCAAGTGCAGGTTTCTGCCCTGGGGTTGGGGCAACCCCCAGTATCAGCACAGGCTGGGGGATGAAGGCCTGGAGAGCAGCCCCATGGAGAAGGACCTGGGGGTCCTGCTGGGTGAAAAGGTGGACACGAGCGGCAACTTGCGCTCGCAGCCCAGAAAGCCAACCGTGTCCTGGGCTGCATCCAAAGCCACGTGGCCAGCAGGGCGAGGGAGGGGATTCTGCCCCTCTGCCCCGCTCTGGGGAGACCCCCCTGCAGGGCTGCGTCCAGCTCCGGAGCCCTCGGCACAGGAGAGACATGGACCTGCTGGAGCGGGGCCAGAGGAGGCCCCAGCAATGCTGCGAGGGCTGGAACAGCTCTGCTGGGAGGACAGGCTGGGAGAGCTGGGGGGGGCTCAGCCTGGAGCAGAGAAGGCTCCGGGGAGACCTTCCTGCAGCTGCCAGGGCTTGAAGGGGGTTTAGAAGAAAGATGGGGACAGGTTTTTTAGCAGGGCCTGTAGCTACAGGACAAGGGGTAACGGTTTTAAACTACAAGAGTGGAGATTCAGACTAGATCTAAGGAAGGAATTTTTCACGAGGGTGGTGAAACCCTGGCCCAGGTTGCCCAGAGAGGTGGTAGACGCCCCATCCCTGGAAACCTTCCAGGTCAGGTCGGACGGGGCTCTGAGCAACCTGCTCTAGTTGAAGGTGTCCCTGCTCACTGCAGGGGGGGTGGACTAGATGGCATTTGAAGGTCCGTTCCAATGCAAACTACTCTATGATTCTATGAAAATAATCTGCTTATTAGCAGTTTTCTCTTGCCCCTTGTTTTTACCTTCAAGGCTCCTTTCCAAACAACAGGGAGAGTCACATTAAACCCAATCAGGCTTGGACAGGCTCATGTGGTTACAACTGACATGTCTACACAGCCAGTCTCTTCTCCACAGGCTCTGGTCACTCACGTCTCCTGCACTGGGCAGCCGTCTGTACCCAGGCTCTCAGAGGAGACTTCGCTCAGGATGCCCCAGGCATGGCTGACCTATAATAAGACACAGGCAGGTCAACGTCTGCCCATTTCCATCGCCTACCTACCATTCTCATACCTGGATGGAACTGAAACACAACATACCCTCAGGGCGGGGAACCTTTACTTCTCGATGTGGCTTCTGACACATCCCAGGAGCGTATGGCTTTCACTCCTACCACTAATGAGTTGCTAACTTGATGAAAACTTGCTTCGTAGCCATGTCTAACATTTGGGAATCTGCACCTACCGCAGCTCCGAAGTCACACGAGACGGGCAGGGGATGCAGCCCGCCACGTGCTTCGTCAGCAGAAGACGGCGTGGCACACCTTTGCGGCCAAGAAGATGGTGTCGGCGTACTGCCAAGCACACAGCGAGACGTGGCACTAGCCAACACGCTGCTGGGATTACAGCCAGGCTAGCGTGGCTTTTAGCGGCTGCTTTTCAAACCCGGGTGTGGCGGCAGAAGGGTACTTCTCGTTTTGTGTGAGAATCAAAGGGAATAAATGACATAAAAAGCTGAAGGCCCAGAAGGGCAAATAAATCACAGGGATGATCCATTTTAAAAGCGAGATACTAAAAGTAGCACTAAGCAAGTCCCAAACTAAGCCCTGCTTAGTTTCAAATCAGCTCAAGAAATAAGAACAAAAGGCCATGCCGTCACGTGCCGAGTGCCCTTAACTCTACCTGATTTTAAAGGAGTTACCGGTGCCAAGCGCCGCCTGGGACCAGCGCTGGTGGAGGAGTGGGTGCAGGCCCTCTACCCCGACCAACCCACCTTCCAGGACACGGCTGTCGCGCTGCCCACCCAGGCGCACGCGGGACGGGGCGCACGGCCTGCGCGACACCCCACTTCAGAGGGCCGTTCGCAGCAGGGGAACAGAAACGGCCCTCCCGGTCCTTCCTACGCAGTCGTCAGAGTTCACCCAAAAAATTTCCCAGGAGCGATCTGAAAGGGCGTTCGTTTCCACACAGGCGAAAACACAGGCCACAAAAACAGCAGGCGAAAGGGAGTATTTTCAGTGATGCACTAGGAAGATATAAATTCTGGGTAAGAGAAAAGACGTGGAAATTCAAAAGATCCGTCAGTGAACATGGCTGGTTCACGCAGTAGAAACAAGAAACGCGATGATTTCCCTGACCGCTAAGAGCTAACTACGATTCCCATTACTGCATATGAACACAAATACTGAAACTCTAAAGAAAGCAAAACCAAACCATAACTAAACCTCTAGAAGGGCTGACCAGGTGTACTCGCAGGCTCACCACTCCGTCCCCACAGGGTTTTCAGAACATCCTGATATTCAAGCGACTGATTTTCCAGGCGAGTAAAAAACGATCGATCAGGTAAACAGCAGAAGGATTCACTAAGCCCTTCGTTTGTTGAAGTCTGGGAGAAATCTAAACAAGCTAACCTACCAGTTGGAGATAAATCCGATCCAAATCGCTCCCGTTCCCCACAGCAAAATAGCCCCGTCAAGCAGGGAAGTCACAGACAAGATGCGTTTCCCTCCCAAGAGAGGGCAGCCCGCACAACTGGAACAGACTCGGTTCTTTGCGTCACAGTAATGGTTTTATGAGTGCAGAAACATGCACGTACATCTTACAGTGGTGATGCCTGGGCACAAAATTACCTCTCTGCAAGACGTTCCCATGAAGGGAACCCAAGGTCTTCGGAAGGACTGAGCGCAGACCGCCACAGGACCAGCAAGAGCAGGTGGATGCCTAGAGTTGGACAAAGGATGCTGGACAGGAAACTCTCCGGGAGAAGAAGAAATCATGTCTGTGTGGTAAAGACTGGAATAAACCAGAGCAAGTCTGTAACCAGGTAGCTGAAAAAAACCTGAGATCAGGATGGCCCACGGGCACAAAGGCCTTTAAAACAATAGTAGTATGCAATAAACTAATTCTTCCATGCTAGGTGGCAGTTGGCCAAAGAAAAGGGTCAGTGCAAATCCATCAGGCGATGGGACCAAATAGTTGTAAAAGGACAACCGTAAGATTGAGTAGGGGGTCCACAGCCTAATAAAAGCCATCAGGAGACCAGCCTGCAATGAGAGAGGGGCATTAAAGAGCAAAAACGAAGAGAGAGGCTCCAAGAGAGACAAAACCCATGCTACCATGCAACTGATGGGTGAAATGGGAAGGGTCAAGATGAGAAACAACTGTGCTCTCCTCAGTTCTGCCAGCTCTGACAAAAGAACCCCGAATTCACGGCTAAGATGAAAGTATTCAAGAGAGGACTCAGCATCAGCAATGAGGATATAGTTACTTAATCAAGAGGGAACTTGTCCAAAGATCATGTTGCATGTTTTTATTACTGCACTTCACGTCTTAATACGCTGCCCTTTACTAAAATGACTACAAGGGGTGGGGAACTGAGCTGTGGAGGGGAAGCCAGCACATAAGTAGATTTTTTGTTTTTATTTTTTTATAACATCAGGCTCCTGAGAACGTCAAGATCTTCAAAAGGTCAGTTTACTCTTTACATAAAGTGACCTCTGCAGTCTTTAAAAGGTTCCCACGTAAAAACACCATAGTTAGCCAAAAGGAAAGTCTTCGTAGCCATCTGTCTAAAGCTTGCACGTCTCAATTTCAAAGGTATGCTCGTTCGCTCCCCATCGATGACCCAGACTTGAACTGCCAGATTCCTAACAAGATTCAGCGGCTGCTCCAGCGAAGCATGTTTAAAAGGTGAGCTAGCACTGTGCCCTGAAGAACGGGATGGCTCTAAAAGGCAGAGCTCACATCAAGTCAAGTAAAGAATATCTAAAAAAATGAAAAAAGGTCTTCATTTGACTTCTTCAAGATGCTACAAACCCTGCCTCCTTAGAAGGAGCAGACCACGTCAGTCACCAAAAACTACGATGGAAATTATTATGAAAGGATCAGCATATGAAGCCCAGAAGACCCCCGTTGATGACAGCTATAAGATACTGCTCCATGATGGGAAAATACAAGGAAGTTGGCAATGAATTAACGGGTGGACATTGTTTAGACGGAACAATAAACATGTGTTCGGGGTATTCTCACAGAGCTTTATATAAGCCATTGCGAGACTCTTACCCACAATGCCATAAGCTGCTTTTCTTGCTCTCCTCTCTGGAGCCGTGAGGGGTTACAGAAGCCACCAAACCTGTCCTGCTGTGATTTGATCTAATCTGGCCAGTACCGCTTGAATTCCACTGAAAGAAAAGGAAGACTTTCAAAACGCTCAGCTCTAGGAAACAGGGCAGAGGAGGGGAGCCGTGCTGGCCTGTTTAAATTTTTAGGCCAAGGTGTTCAGAAGCATGGGACCTCTGGATCTTCTGCCATCTGCCTCGAGCACTGACCACAGTTCCTTTAAAACTATGTCCCCTTCCGAAATGCCCCAAATGACCATCCAAAAAGGCCCATCTTGGCTGAAAATCTTGGCGTCATTTTCCGTATTTCCACCTCATTAATTGCCATGGCTGACCAAATGAATACCAAGCGGTACTTGGCACCATCAAGTTCATAGATGTAGGTAGGTTTTAGACCACCCTCCAATTTAAGTAAGAGCTGTGGTATACTGATGCAGGCATCCAAGCGCTGTCCCCATTTCAGAGAAAGAACCTCAAACTGCTTTCTGTGTACCGGAGATAGGCTGCTGCTTTGCCACTTGCGCACAAGCAACAGCAAGACACACCGCTGCAATCTGCGCTCCAAACTCTGAAACAAACACCGTGGTCTTTTTAGAGCCTGAACTCCCAATCGCCGCCAACAACGGCATGCAGTAGCACACTTCTTCCAAAGCCTGAAGAACAAACAGCAAAGGCTGGGCGCGGGTTAGCAACAGAAACGAGATATGCAAGTGCAACGTGCCAGGCAGAGCTGGCATCTACCTAAATCACCATCCTGTCTCCCTGGGTTTGCCAAGTGCCAAAGATGGGAAGTGTTCATAACTGCCTGACTCTGCAGCACTGCGTCAGTAGGACAACAGCCCTGCTGCAAGCGGACCTTGATTCCAAGGCTGCAGTTGTAATTAAACATATAGAGGCCGCGGTGTGTTTTATCAAAGGCAGACTGCGGCCAAAGCCGGGGTTGCTAGACGGCCGAGCTGCTGCCAGCAGGGCACCGCGAAGGAACGCAAACAACATGATGCTCGAGGCAGGAGTCCCTTTCACACAAAGGCCTCCAGACGCCTCTCCAGCAGCACAATGTTTCCTTCAAGGAAGCGCTGGAGCTTCCGACGTCCCTTCTCAGTCCCTTTTTCACTGCTAAGGAAGTTCTCACAGCGTTGTGCAACCAGGTTAGGAACATCACCCAAACGGACGGACCTTCACGAAGGCTGAGGTGATGACTGAACTAGTGTATGGACCGCACTCATCCTAGCGAGCTACAGAGACAGCATCAGTTTCCGGATTAAGCCCAGCTCCACTAGATCTGGGCGCACAGACGAGAGAGGGAAGGACACTCCGGTGTTCCCTAGCTACATGAAGGCCGTGGCTGTTTGACGTGACCAAGCTTGAAGGAACACAACCCTGACACAGAGTCAGCTGTCTTCCATGTTCTGCCTCAGTATCTTTCCCTGTTTGCCGAGTAGGTTCTGTTGTTTACCTTCACTACTTCGCTACGCTTTGATTTACGGCACGGAGAACGTCTCTCAAAAATCTGTCAGTTCAGTGAACAGGCAAAAACCATGACAGAGTTTGCTAAATACAGCCAAAGAGAGGGAACAGTGGTATTGCACATTTTAAAACTGTGACTGGGCCTCCCTAATACATTCTGTGTTACCTTTTCATTTTCAACGTCCACGAAAAATTCAGGAAGGGTAATCGGCACGTGTGGGGCTCAGATCGGAAGACTGAGCAAAGTCTATCGGTTCTTTGATGATTTCCCTGCTCGCTGCAGGGGCGTTGGACTAGGTGACCTTTAAAGGTCCCTTCCAACCCTAAGACTCTATGATTCTTCCATCTCCATCCTGAACTGTCACATCCAGTATTCCCGTGCCTTAAAAAGAGCTGTTGGGCAGAGGAAAGTCTATACAATGGGTAGGAGGACTGTCAAAGCAGTCTAGACTTGAATCCTAACTTAAATGACCCAGGAGAGGACCAAACCTTCAGGTAACCAGCAGGTGCCCAACTACAACACCAGCCGATGTTGGGCAGCGTCTACAGAAACTGAAGCACGAAACAAGAGAGGGCTTAAAAAGTGACCTGCATAGAGTCGTTATCGTGAGCACACTGAGGCAACGGAGGCCCATGCCCCTGGACCGGACTGCTCTGCACTGCCCAAGAGCCTGCTCTCTCCGAGTGGGGACCAGCAGCTTCAGAGTGGCTCCAGGAGCTGAAAACATCCACTCAGAGAAGTCGCTGCCATCAAAGGCTGAAAGGTACCAGCGTGCCATCTGAGGGCTGCCTTCCGAATTAGCACGGCCCTCGGGAAAATTAGTTTCACCGCCAGGTCACAGAGCTGATGATCATTTCTAAACTGATCAGAGACGGAAGAAAGCCAGTCACTGTCAGAACGGTATGGGAACACCTTCTTCCACCGCCACGTACCTTGCACTCAGAGCATGTGTTGGTGCAAAGCTTATCATCGCTTAAAAGAAAACACCACCTCTCCTTCGCAACAAGCAAAGCACATGATATATTGACTCAGCTGGTCTTAAAACATTTTCTCCATTTCTCCCACCTGCACAGCCAACTTATCACTACCTTATGTAAAGTTTATCATCGTCTGAACTTGGACTGCAGTTTTTCTCACAGAGCTTGGAGTAGGCTGGCATCAACACCTTCTCACCCAACCCCAGCAACCTCAAAGCCAATGCTGAGTCCTGACAACAGATGAAAGGCATCCGCAAAGACCAGAATGATACCCCGTGCAACAACGGGGAACACAGACACCCGCTGGAAAGTGCCAATAGGAAGCATGCTCATAGACTTACTAGCATCGAGCTAACAAATGACTGAAAAGTGATTTTTTTTATTGTCTTAATGACAAAAATTTCTGAACACACCACTTTGTGCGCGATTTATCTTTCACAGACCTCACAGCGTTTGTACTATTGACTGACTTAATTAATCCACACAGACAAAAAGTGCTCCTGGTTTTTCCGTAGGTATTTACCGTCTTATCAGAAGTCTGCAGTGAAGTCACAGCACTAGACCTTTCCATTTATGACAAACCACTTAAGGCACATTTCAGTATCCTGCAAAGCATCACACAGTATTAAAGCTGCAGAGAAGCTCATCTGAAATCTTTCATCCAGATACTTCAAAGCTGAGAAGATCCAAACCACCCGTCTCGTTTTTACTAGCTGTGCGGGGCAGCGCACAGGTCCCAGTCTGTGCCTGCCATTCCCGAGTTGTGCCGGCTGCTGTACAGAAAGAGCAAAAAGACAGTGCCTGAGTCCTCATCGCAAAGCCCGAGACGGTTTTACCAAAGCGAGATATAGCCTACTCTAGTCTCTGCAGATAAATTAAAGGTACCAAAGAAAATCAATGAAGTACATTCTGTGCTGAGATTTTATCCAATTAATTTTTTCATCATGTTTATTTCAGAAGCAATTAAAAACTCCAACTGATATGGAAGAGGTCTTCTGGTTATTTCTGAAAATGGAGAAGGTCTGCCTACAGTCAGTGATCAAAAACTGAGGGTGGGGATGAGAGAAGAAAAAGAAAACCAAGTAAATGGGCAAATACAGCTCATTTCTCCTACCTTCTGCCTGCTGTTAATAACGATAAAGATTTTCAGAGTTATCTTTGCCCTTTCAACCTCTCTCCTCATTGATCCAACCATCGAGTAATAATCTGAGGCTTATGGCATCGCACAGCTTTCAACCAGCAAAGTGCAATGACACAACAGGGTCAAGAATAGAAAGCAAGGAGGAGGCAAGTGTGGGGAGCAGCCAGCTAAAATGGAAAAAGTAGTTACGGAAAGTTGTTACCAAATCCCTGTTTTAGGCTCTCTATATAGTAAATCCCATAATAACAACAGGATCCATGAATAAGTTTCCACTGTAACAGCACTTTTTCCTGAATTCACTGCTTCCACAGTGGTATCTAAGAGAGACTCTCGAGACCTTTACTTTGCGAACGATTTGAAACGCAGGACGCGACGCCCAGCACTAGTGCTGGTCCCCTTCTCCTGAGACACGCAGCCAGAGCGCTCCTCGAGCCTTCCAGCAACGGGGTCGTCAGGCGTGAAATCACACATCCTCCTCCCTGCCACCAAGTCAGGGCGGCAGCAACCCGGGGGAAGTTATGCTTAAAGAGCCAAGAATACCTTATCTCAAAGGATAAGGTGGAGCTTTACTTTTCCCCTCTTGCAAAATTGGTTATTAAGTAATCTGTTTATGTCACACATACCAGCGTTCCTAACAGCGGCATTAGAGCAATATGTCATTACCTTCAGGGAAAGGAACGTGCAGTGCTCTAAATGAATGGGAACGGTTTTCTCGCACAGGAGGTTCAGCTTAGGGCCGTGCCTTTTCCTGATTTCCCCCAAGAAAGCTGACATTTTCGCACTTGCTTTCCTTCCACACTCTGAATGCACCCGGGATCCCTTGTCTCGCCAAGTCACATTTCTGGGCACTTAGGTGCAATATCAGCAATGGTCAGCAAGGCAGCTCTTCAGAACTGACACGTCCTGAATTAACCAACTGGGCCCTCTCCCCGATAAAGATACCGGGGGGGCGAGCCGCAACGCAGTAACTGTGGAACCTCAGCAGCTGGTATCACTAGTAAAACAGCAGCACATTCCAGAGCAGGACCAGGCTGAGGTGCCATCTCAGAGAAGCCTTAAACAATCTCTGGAACCAGGCCAAAGGGACATATTTTTGTCAGGTATGTATGGTTTCGATTAACATAAACTCGACAAGGGCGTGACCGACAATCGCCCCGAGGTGAAAGTGTCTCAACAGCCTACTGACCAGAAATGCCCGTTTTCTCCCCTCCTTAAAAAGCAACGTCCTTCCCTCTCCCCCACGCCGCTACACAGTCAAACCAGTGAGTGACGCGGTAATTCAGAGCTGCTCTCTCCATCCCACAGGCGTAACGCGAGGTCATCGGGCGCCAGTGAAATGACACCACGCTGTTTCTCTCTCCTTGCGAGGAACGCGCAGAAGAGGGATGCTCTAAATGACAGCTTCACAATTCTGTCTCCCTCTGCTTGAAATCAAACCGATTCACAAGAAACAAAAGCAGCCTGCTCCCTAAGCGTGTTGCAAGGTTTCCCGTTCTCATTCCCGTTCCCATTCTGTAGGGTTTTCCCATTCTCTCCTGCAAACTCCTGCAGCTGGGGAATCCCCAAGTCCCACTGCCCTAACACTACACTGCCCGCTCCTTTCTCATGAAGGCAACAATTCTCCTCTCCCTAGCAGAGCGGAAAGAAAACTGTCTCTCTTCTCTGCTCAGTTGTTTTTTTTCCTACAAGTTTGGTGAAATTAAGAGTAGCTTTAAAGAGTCTTCCTAAGAAATCTCATCAAAATTGACTGCTATGTGAAAAAAATGATTGGGAGAGGAATAGAAGCAGCAAGGGAGGCAAACAACTTACGATACGTATGACATGACCTCATGAAAGCAGGCTAAAAATAAAAACTACCAGAAAAACAAAATACATCTGCAGGTAAATATTCCACTTGCTGTTACCTTCTTCTACAGAGGATGCAACTACTGTAAGCCTTCTAGAAAAGCAAGTTATAACTATACCCTGAAAGGGGTTGATGTAATGGAGAGCACTTCAGAGGTAGCACCTTCAGGTCTCTAGACAAACGCTCTCCTCCTTGAAACCACAGACTTAAAAGCATCTGCACCAAGTGTCAGCCGAAGGTCTTCAACCTGATGTCTTTGCCCTTCCATTGGATATTAAACTGGAAGAGGGTAGATTTAGACCAGATATCAAGAAGAAATTCTTTACCGTGAGGGTGGTGAGGCATTGGCACAGGTTGCCCAGAGAGGTGGTAGATGCCTCATCCCTGGAAACATTCCAGCTGCGGTTGGACGGGGCTTTGGGCAACCTGGTCTAGTTGAAGATGTCCCCGCTCATAGCGGGGGGCTGGACTAGACGACCTTTAAGAGTTTCCTTCAAACCGAAACCGTTCGGTGAGTCTACAGCTTATTCAATACACACAGAGTACGACTGTACACAGGGTGTATCCATGCGTATTACGCACGGACATTCAATGTACTTTTATACAAGGCACATATCTGGTAGAGTTAGATGTGGACACGCGTTTTCCCCTCTAAGGCGAATACGATCTCTTAAAAATGCCAAAGCCTTTAATGATGAGTTGCACTCTGCTAACGCCCCAAATCTGCCAGGTACGCTATTAATTCAAGGCTGCCCCACGCCGGAAGAGCGGAGCGGCAGAGCAGCAGCTCACCAACTGCATCATACGCGCGCCATCCACGCATGGCGACACGACAGATGCTACGGCGTCAGCGCTGGCCCCGCCGCAGACGGCGGCATCTTTCGTGTTTTAGCTAGGTCATTCACAGCAGCCTGGCGAGAATCAAGGCACTGCCTTTAGCACGAAGAGGGAATTAGCCAGTTACACAGCTCCAAGTCTCTCCGGAGGCTCAGACCAGCAGCTACAGTTCTCGGGGGCCTGTCGTGTGCAATTAGAAATACTTGTTTCACCTCCTCTTCTCCTTCTGCCAGGGAGATGAACTGCAACTGGTCTGTTAGCCCAACTACATCAAAGGAGGATATCTACAGTGAAACATGGAGATAAACACGCCACGACTACAAATATTACTTAAAGCATTAACCACAACCTTTTTAACTATCTGCAGGTGCTGTGAAAGAGGATGCTCCTGCACTGCTCTTCACAAACAGCGATCTGTATTATATTCCTGGAGCATCACATATGGGCCACACACACCGCAACAGCATGTGGCAATGTTGAAGACAGTAAAATATAAAAAAGGCTCTCCCTCCCTCTACCCTCTCCAATTTTGCTGCTGTGCCAAAGTATCAATTATTCTACAAGCAAACAGCTAATACAAAAGCCCTGTCATTCCGTCCCTGCAGACAGTAAATGGCCTAATTAAACCCAACATGATGATTTATAGCTCCTGAGTACAGAGTACTTGGTATAAGAGAGGAGGAAAACACAGCGTTTTTCATGGAAACAACTGGTTTGTTTTGCTGGAAGCATTCCGATTCATCTTTTGGAGATTATTTTCTTTCACCCTGCTTGATCCTTCACTGTCCACTACCAGTGACGACGACACGGCTGTAACCCTACACCTTTCAAAATATTTTAAACCAAAAAGCCACAGGTATTTGTTTGCAAATAAAGAAACTAGAATAAAATTATATACTGAAGTCAAGAGGAGAAACGCTGGCCTCCTTTCCCTTCTAGGAAGGGTACATACCCTATCGTCCTTCCCCCCTTCTCCCCAGCTAGCTGATCAAGGACACGGTCAACCGATCCTCATAAACCAAGAAAAAGAGAATTTGCTGCAAATAATTCATTCCTATCAGCTTAACAATTTTCCACAAACAACCTTGAACTATAAATTCCTTTTATCTTTGGGATTTCACAACACTTCTAGTTAGAGAGTAAATAAAAACACTTTCAAAGGAGTCTACTCTTTTCCTAAAAAGTGAAGAAACTGTTTGCCCTGTTACAAAGTTCCTCTTCACGGGAAAAACCTCCTCTTTATGCCTCCTAAGCTAAAAGGATAACCCAGGCAAACGTCCCCCCGCCGCCTTATGTCTGCCCCCGACACCCGGTACAAATTCTGCTGGTTTTCCCCGTTCGCTTCTCCATCTGCGACACCTGCCACCGTGTCCCAGCACTTCCCAGTGCCGTGGCGATAGGCAAGCGTTGCCAAAACTATATTCACAGAGGAAAGAACAATAAATAGCCCCGATCGCTCACAGCCGCTACGCGAGGCAGAGCAAACACGGTTTTGTGGGAAGTGGAAATGTGCGCCAGCGGCATAGAACGACACTCCCTCCCGAACTGAAAAAGAGGAATTCTTTAAAAAGTCAGTTCTACCCCCTTCAAGCTTACTGGTGTTTCAGACAATTTTAGGATTAATTACTCGGCAAAACAAAGGCGTCCTTTTTCTCTGCTGTCCAGCCGTGCCGATCGCACATACAAATACAAATCGCGAAGGTACCCGTTCTCCCCAGCAGCCCCACGTCTCTTACCTTCCACTTCCTCTTCATCACAAACATGCTTAAGGAAGGAAGCCCCTCTATCCAGTACCGCCTCGTCCTCCATCCTATAGTAATAGAAAAGAAAAAAGGAATGCTCAGACTTCTCCTGGAGCGAGCTATTTGAACTAGCCCAGGTCCTGGGCAGGTTAACTTGCAAGCTGTTGTTCATGTTCCTGGGGGCACTCCTGCTCTCCTTCCAGTGCCTGCTGTTCCTTCATAGAGCTCCTCTCCAACGGCGCCGGGTTTAAGCTGGCCTCACGGAGCTCCAGTTCTATCCTTGCGGGGACATCAGTGGCGACAGGTGTGAGAAAGGTAATCCCGGCTAGAAGTCTTTGGGTATATTTTTCCCCGTTTCTTGGTTTTTTTGTGGTGGGTTTTTTCCCCCCTCCTCCTTTTTCCTTTTTCCTAAAAAGGTCGCATACACACACAGCCAAGTTTGGGACTGCCTATGCGATAGCCAAGAGTTTGCGGAATTCCAGTTTCCCTTTAGAGTTCTTCTGAAAGACCCCGGCTGCAGAACCACGTACACAAGCAAGCACGCGCGCTACACGCAGACACACACACGCGTTCGAATGCACAGCGGGAGAACAGCCTTCAGCCGGCCTCTTAATGCCAGCAAAGCACGCTTGTCTGTTGAGAGGCAAGCTTTGTGTCACATGTCGGCCTTACAGAAATGTGACATATGAGGATTATCCAGAGACCGAGCCACAGTAAGTCAGACCATCACAGCAGTCATTTATGTGTGTCACCCATTCAGACACCCATTCGGGGACGGGTTTTAGCCGTTGCCTTCTCTCCACCTCTTACCCGCTTCTCTGTATAGAAGAGACTCCTAATTCTACACCCTCGCCAGACAAGTCCTCCCGTGGCGCTGCCCAGAACTGGTGCCACTGTGTTTCACCCACAAAATGAGACCCCGTGCACCTTCCAAGCACTCATCTGCAAATTCGCTTTTGACAAGCGGATACAAAAATGCTAAACTAACAAATAAAAAAAAGAAGCTAGCTATATTAACTAATCTCCTTTCATATCGTTCAGAGGCTAAGACCGCATTTGCTGCTCGCTGCTGGCCGGTCACTGGGGAAGCTTTCTATCTTAATACAACTGGAGACCGAGGTGGTAACCTGCTTTCCTACCAATGGCAAGAAACAGGCACATGTGGGGAACGATCAAAACCACTACTTTGTCCTTATATTCCTTATAGAGGGACAAAGTCGGTACAGACAGAGACAAAGCCTTCAAAACTTCTTCACACCCATATCGCTTCCACTCGCGACCCCGCAAGATCCTCCGATGCTTAAGAGAGTTTTTAAGGGCCCATTCAAATTCAGGAGAGTATAAAAATTGAGTGGAGGAATACAAAGAAATCAAGATGCGTTAGGATATCTACCTTGCACATCAACGCCTACCTGAACAAAAAAACCCCAAACAAACGAACAAAAAAAATCAGCCACAAAAAGTACCAGAGCTCTCAGTGTCCAAAAGCAGCAGCATGGCAGCCGTTGGCCCATCTTCGCCCAGTTCCCCTCCACCTCAAGCACCTTTGCTCACACGCCACCGGGCTCAGCCTTGGTTCCTAGTCCACAGCTCAGCTCCCATGAACGAGTCTCAAACACGTCACAGATAAAGAAGGACAGGACAAAAATAGGTCAGATGCAAAACCACTAAGCGTACAGAAAGACACATTTTTCATTTGGACTATCAGACAGCAGCAAGTCATACAGCACTGTACCCAGGAACGAAGGTGAGCATCAGCTCCTAAGCTGGGGTCCCGTTCGGACCTTCGGGACAAGGGCCACCTCCTCTTCGCAACAGGCTGCTTCTGCCCGCCGGAGAGCCAGAAGCCGGAGGATTTGAAGACCAAGGTCCTGCGACTTCGGAAAGGTACCATGTCACGAGCGGCCGCTGCCCCGCGCCATGGGGTAGGACGCGCATCACCAGCACAGCACACAACGCCGGCTCTCGGGCACGCGCACGGGAGCCTTCCCCGAAAGCTCCGGTTCTTCGTTAAATTATTCAAGACCATTTACGCATCTTTTCTGAGGCAACAAAAGGGAACAGATGTCACGGCCGCTCTTGCCCGTTTCCAACGCTTGTGAAGGCACACCCCGATTTTTATTTTGTTTTATTCCCCCCTCAAGCAGCACAGTAGCTACTTGCTATAAACACAACTGAAAACATCTGGAACAGATGGGGCTGGATTTCCAGACCGCACGCGCTTTATTACTCGGCGAAGCCTGTCCTTACGGTTTCACACGGAAGGCACGCCGGCCTCCGCCTCCGTTGGCTGGGCACCGCCGCGCTCGGGCCCGCCCGCGCACCTGCCCCGACAGCCGCCTCGGACGCCATTTTCTCCGCACCTTCCCAAGCGGCGTTAGCCCAGGCGCGCAGCACCTGAGGAGCCACAGGCTCGAGGAACGGAGCAATTGCGGCGGCCTGCGAGGAACACGGTGCTGAAAGTTCACCGGCTGCCATCCACCTCGTACAAACGTCTGCTCCGACGCGTCAGCGCGGCACTTCGCCTGCGCGCAGCGGGGCCGGACCCCACGCTTCCGCCCGCCCTCCCAGGAACGGCGCCTTTCCTCCACCGGGACCAGTTTATCACCTCTAACAGCTGAGCTTTCTGGCTGCAGAGGGTTGGAAAACGTCTTACGGCAGCAGCGCCGGCCTGACGCGTTCCCCAAAGCGGGCGCAGAGCGGATCCGAAGGAGCTGGGGGGTTTAAAGGGCCAGGAATAGAGCTCGGGTCGCCTTGGCGCGGCGCCGCGCCTCTAATCCGCAAGAGTTGAGCGATTAGACTCCCGAGCGGCACCTCCCTTGACTTGGGTCTTTTCTGCCCTTCTCAGATTACCACAGGATTTCTTCAAGCCAAAATCTAGCAAGAAAACATCCTTTATGAATTTGCACAGGGGAAATATTTCAGCCCCCCTTGGAATATTTCGAATAACGTGATATGGGAGTTGCGGAAATTAAAAAAAAAAAATCTGAAATCATGTGAAACAACAGGAAAATCTTCACTTGGGTCCTCAGGGGAAAACTGTCCTATCCGTGAAGCCCTGCAGCAGGAAAAGGTATTTTCACCATCCATGGAGGAGACACACATGCTGGATCGGAGAAAGGGTGGAAAATTTTTTTATGGCCTCTGAACAGCAACGTGCCTTGGTTTAAGCCTGGTTTACCAGTTCCATGTAGTAAGGTGAAAAGCATGGGACAGTCAGCCACTTCTTATCTAGACCCACATCCTCATTACCGCTACTGCAAGGCTTCAGAAACAAACTTTAAAAAAAAAAAAAAATTAAAAACCATTGGGTTTCTATTTTCAGGGTCTGGATCTCAGCAAGCCCTGTACTGAAGTGAAAAAACATGAGCTTCTCAAGTAATTGGCCTCTCTGGGTAGATCATTAGATCACTACCAAATGTTATTTGAAGCGACATCATGGGTCGATAGGATTTTAACAAGACACACAGAGCCTACCCAACACGGCACGCACCTCCAACCTAAATTAGCCAGCCACTCGCAGATAGAGCTGACCGAGATACTGTGCCAGACTACTCAGAAAGAACAGGAGCCATTTAATACTAACAGGGGTCCCGGACTTCGTAACGGAGAGAAAAGTCAGTATAAAATGGGCAAAAGCGAAGGAAATGGAATAGGAGAAGCAGCAAGGACAGCGAGGAGTCTGTTCTGCAGCGAGCAGAGCGCACCCTGAGAAACAAGCAAGCCCGTTGGCCTCTCTTCCGTAACCCTGTCAGTTATGACGGGAGAAGAGGGGAAGCTAGCGTTTGGCATAAGTAAAGCAGAAGGGCCGATGCGGCCGCACGAGCTGACGCGCGGAGATACAACTCGCTCGAGTGAATAAAGGCGTAACGTAGCTGGGGAGCAAGACACCAGAGATATTACTTGCTGATAAGCTTTTTTACGATTCCGCCCATTTCAAACGTCTTTTGCAATCAGGACGAAACTCCAGCAAACTCTGGACCCCAAAAAGTGGGGAAAAAACGGAGCCAGCTCTGTAGCCGAAACAGACAGCATCGTGCAGAGCCCACAGAAAAGTCACATTTAAAGAGCGATCCTTTCGCAATAAGCCAGGGCGCAGAGCGTGTCGATGGCTTCAGGGAGGAGAGAGGATTGCAAACATCTGAGGTGGCTTCTCAGAGCCTGGCATCGTTTACCTGTCAAGACTTTTTCCTCAGAAAACTGCTATCCATAAAATGGAGCGGGAGCACAATGGATGGGAATGCTGGGAGAGAAGAGAGATGAAAAACAAGGGAGCAGCGCAGCAGGCATCGCCGGCTAGGCTGTTTGGTAGGTGTCACAATCCCACAAGGATTACACCCGCCTCTGCGCATACGCCGTTCCCCCACACCATTTACCTACTGCACCCAAAAGGAGAAGGCTGCCCAGCACGCAAGGCATTTTGCCTCTCGGAGGCCAAAGCATAGTTTTTGGCCAAGGAGACTCTACAGCTCCCAGCAGAAGAGACATCTGACAGCTTAATCTCTTTGGACGTCACTGGAAGTGTTCAAAACGTGTGGACGTGGCACTTGAGGACACGGTTTATTGGGCATGGTGGTGTTGGGTTGACAGCTGGACTTGATCATCTTAAAGGTCTTTTCCAACCTTAATGATTCTGTGATTCTGTGACATTCCAACGCCGGCTACGTAAAGGACTCCCGTACCTCTGCAGTTCCTCCCTGAGCTGCTAGGAGCAAACTCAGAGTGACCCATGTGCACGTACCCACCGGCTGCGTTTTTGCCGCTGGTATTCATGACCAGAGCTCGCAAAAAGAAACGCAACGTGGCTTGCAAGGAACAGGTACAGCCACAGCCACACCCCACGCTGCTCCCTACAAGGTAGAAGAGGCCTGCCCATGACAGCTGCCCTGGCGTTCCGAGTCCTTCACGGGATTGAGACGTATCCTCCACCACCAACGCTACTTGTGACAAGCAACATCATTCAACCTTCAACAACAGATGGAACAATGCAACCATCACCTTGACCTGGAGCCTGACATAAACAGGATGCACAGGACCTGAGTAGAGAGAAGAGCCGCCAAAGGCCTGTCAGTGACAACCAGTGCCTTCACCGAGCCACCCAAGTTAGATGCCAAGCGTGTGCGTGTACATGCATCTCAAAGATAATGAGTCGATGAGCTAAACAGGCTCCTTCTGTCAACAGGCTGCGGAGAGACAGAGAGAACATTATTTCTTCTCTCTGCAACCTGTGAAGCGTTCCGATGCTGCGATGATAGAGGCCAAGTAAACAGGAAACTAGGAAGGAGACTTGATCCCAACTGATGATGCTCTCACAGTCCATATGCAAATGCTTGAATAAACAGACCTACCATGACTGATTCCTTTTTAAGGGCTAGATGTGCTTTGCTTTACTCACATATTTGCATATGGGCTCTATCACACAGACAAACGAGCTCCTGACTACACTCAGCACGGTCTGGTTGATGCACTTCTAGAACACATTGCCAAATTTGTGTTGGATGCATTTTCCTCTGTCTGGTCTAAAACAGCATTTATTTACATGCTTTCTCAGCAAAAGGCTGTACTCACCAGGAGCAGAGAGGACAGAAGCCTCTGCTTTCTGCAGAAAGAACTTGCGCTATACTATTTTAAAAGCCAAGCACAAACCCAGCTTCTTTTAAAATAACTCTCGATAATCAGCAGGGAACTAAGACCCAAGATGACTGCTTTGCACAACGCCATCGAGTAGAGCAGATGCAGAAAGACTCATCTCAGCTCTTCCTCCTCATGCAGATTTGTCATCTGGATGGAGAACGCCACTTCCTCACTCCAGAGCGACGCCCATCACCTCTGATACAGAACCGTGGGACAGCCACAAATGCTACAAGACTAAAATTTGTAAATGCCAGCAAGGTGCTAAAGCACCCTTTTTTCTGACGCTGCAGGACATGTAGGAAAAGGCTGGAACATGTATTTATCTCAAAGGGGCGTTGAGTGTTCATTTGTTTCGGGCTCTGTTTTTCCCTGTCGCAGTACCGACTCCTGTTTTCTCGTTCCAGTGAGCTGCCAGCACGTCTTGGACTGCGACGCACGCGACACGGTCAATGATGAATTGCGCACATGCTGCGGTGAAACAAGGAGGAGACAAAAAGTAAGAAAGCTTTGGGAGTTTATCATCTTACTACCAACTTACAGGCAGCTGCACGTTCTGGATTACCTGTCTTTTCAAAGGGCAGGTGAAAACTCAAAGGTTCGCTGTTGCTTGCTCGTGTGTCTCAAGCGTGACAATGACATAAGTCTTTCATTACTTGACACTGAAGCACGCTTCTTAAAAAAGGGGCTTTGGAGAAAGGAGGAGCAAAACAGAGGGTAAGTACGCCCTTGGACAGCCCACATAAACCACTGAGGTTACGCTTCCCGTCTTCCCCTCCCTCGAGGTCGTTTCACAGAAGTCCGCCCAGGTCGGAGTTACAACAAGATGGCACCCACAGGAAACAAGCCGCTGGCCCGACCCGGCGCGCTTCTGCCGGACAAGCGCAGCTCCGGCACCGCTGGCATAGCTTTGTGAAGCAGGACACATCCTGCACCCATCAGCGTGCTAACACAGATTTCACGCTATTTCACCTTTTTTTTCTTTTAAACCACCCCCACGCTCAGTGTGTTCTTGAGAAGAAGTCATTTAAATGGACACATTCTCTTGGTGCTTCTTTGTCCCTCAGAAACCTCGTTTCCGAGCAGTTGCCTCCCCATCAGCGTCGCGGCGGGGGGTTCAGTTGGCAGCCGTTTGCCTTGACACTGCTGCCAGTTCATTCGATTCAAGTATTCTCCCTGTCCTCTGACTCCACGGTCGTGTCAGCAGGTTATGAAGACCTGGGGGAAACCACGAACCAAACCTACTGGGTGCCTCTGGGCAACCAGGCAGTATCAAGGAGAACAAAAACCCCGATAGGGGTTATTTGCTTGAAACGTCTCAAGTACATGGATTTCACTCAGGAAAATGTAGCCCACTGGTTCTGTAGTACTGTGCCATACTATTTAAATGACTAAAAGTGTTTTTAGTATTAATGAGACATTTTTCAAGACTGGGGGGACATGTGGGGAGAAACTTTTATTTTGATTTTTAATAAATTCCCAATTAAGTCAGCTCATTGTTATGTGAAATGTTTCACTCTACAGAGGTGTTCTCAGGGATTGAAATTAAGTCCCATTATAGGATTTAGTTTGGTTCTTGACTAAATCTCGTTTTCAAAGACTCTTGGCGACTGGAACGTCCAGAACTCTAAAGGTTTATCTCAAGTCACAGGCAAAGCCTATGAGAGCGCCTCCCTGAAACCCAGGGTAAGAAGTCTTTGCATTTATTTGGACAAAATAATTTATATCGTTTAGATTTCAATTTAAACCTCTGACAACTTCAGGAGAACTCTTCAACTTGGATGTGTTCCAAAAATGACCTAAGTACTAGGAAAAATAATTAGGAGCGAATGAAATGGAAACTTCCTTCCGCACAAACAAGAAAGTAACGTTATCAAAACACAGGGAGATACAAGGGGGGATATTGGCACTGGACCCTAGGGTGGGTGAAGCAGTTTCAGCCGTTGTTTCCTCGTGTTTAGATTGCTTACGGTAAAATGACACAACTCTGCACAAACTTGACCAAGTCAGCTGCCTGTTTGCTTTCCCCTCCCCTCCTTCTCCTAACGGAAGCTGCGGAGATTTAACCGGAGGCATACCAGCAAAGTCCACGTTTCATTCAAGCTGGATTTGCCAATTGCAGCATCCCGGTTAAAGGCCTCTCTCCTGCAGGACGAGGCGAACCTCCGCGGCTGAGCACTTGGGTCCTGCCACCTTCCACACACATCTGCTAGATCCAACGTAGCCAGAGCCAGGACAGGGTCTACAGACACTCTGAAAGGAATTCAAGCTTCCGCTTCTGCAGGAGCTTTACGAGATGAGCCAATCAACAGGAAGAAGTGATTTCTGACTGCAAATATTATGAATATATCTGTTTGAGGCTAACATAAACCAGACATTTTTGTAGCTTAATTTTCTCCAAAGCATGAAATATAAATCACAAAAACCTTTTCTCTAGAAGCAGAATGGTGTCAAGTTTTAAACCCACAAGCAGAATGGTATCAAGTTTTAAACCCACAATTTTTAGGAAAAATCCAAAAGTGGATTTTTCCTAAAAATTATTATTTCAAGACAGCTCTGTGGGATCTGGGGGGGTTTTTTTGCCATTTATGACCATAACAATGTCATGTCCTGCAACATTTTTGTTATAGTTTTATGCCTTATAGGCAACTTCTTACTGGACTACGTTTCACACATACAATTGGTTGTCCCTACAGTTGTTTATTTTTCAGTTTTACGTCCTATTGGGAAAAAAAGAAGAGAGTTCAATTTTGGCATGAAAAAGTTCCTAAAATATCCCCTACCTGCCTCAAAACATGTGCTTGGGAAAAAAAGGGTTAGCAAATTCCTGGGAGTAGTTCAAAAATGGGAAGCGGCAGGAGGAGAGCGTGCATTTCAGGAGTGGACTAAAGAAAGCGGCTAACAGGAAAAGATGACTTCGAGACATACCGCGTATGTTTGCCCCACGTAAAGAAAACTAGGCAGTGCACAACAGATTTATAATTTAGCGTACGACTTGAGGCTCAATAAACCTTCGATGAAACTGCTCCAGAGGACTGATTTATGAGAGCGTTTGCACGCATTCTTCAACTGAACCCGTGTGTATTTAAAAACAATCCTGTTCTACAAAGTAGTCGCTTTTTGTTCACGCCCCGCCTAAGAGCTCTTTTAGAGAAATCTGTGCCTAAGTGTGTTGTGTCATTAGACTAGATATCACGGACTAAGAGCTGCCTGCAATATTACAAGCATGTATTTTACAGCAGCTTCAGCACACTAGTTTTGAATGGGTGCAAGGCTTTAAAAGTCCATAATAGACAGGGGAATAATCTGTATACACCTATATATGAACATACGGAGACAACAAAACAGCCGCTGTTGCAAATCTTGCCGGCATCTGCTGAATATTGCCTACCCAAAGTCTCAAAAAGCAACGTGTGGGCAGCTTGGACCTGACACAGCCTCTCCTACCTACAGATGAGGATGTTTAAGCGGGCGTCTCGGACTTGCCAGGCTGCCTCTTAAGAGAAAAAGGTTATCTGGAATGGGAGTTGCTCGGTTTAAGTCCATTTCCCACTCGGCAAAAGAACGGGCAGTGCGTACAATGCGGGGTGGGGCAGCGTACCCTGTGGCACCATTAACCCGGACCTGGTTTTCTCCAGGGAAAACAACCCAGCACTCTCAATCCCGGCTTCCCAGCAAGCAGTTCCTGCACTCGTCCTCCCCTGTGACTGCTGTGGGGGAAAGCTGCTTTTCCGCAGCATGAATTCCAGCACACAAAATACCCCCATTAACACCAAAGGTGTGAGACCAGTTTGTATCTTCACTTCTGTAATTACAGTTTGGAACTTTTCCCTTCCTTCAGGCATCATACTTCCAAATGCACAACTCCTAGAGCTGCACATTTTCCTCCCCATCGCCTTCCCCAGCATCTCTGAGATGCTGAAGTCATTCTAAAAGCACCACAAAACGCTGGACCACCGACGTAAAGATCCGACCTGCGCCGGGCCAGACCCCAGCCAAGCAGGCAGTACAGAACGGATGCCAGCCTCCTGCTTTCTGCTGGGAGGAGGACAGACAGTACCTGATGCAGCACGAAGCTCGACGGGCAGAGGCAGAAAGCCTGGTTGTATAAAATCTTTTGGACATATCTGAAGCAGCCAAGGGAGTTAGTGCACTTTCAGCACTTGACAGAGTGCAGTCACAGCATTTCTGATCCAATTCTTGGCATTCTGAAGTGATAAGCGGTTTCACGATACGCCGGTCTCAAAGACATAATCCAGCATAAAGGGTATTTTTAACAAGGACGATTTCAGTAATCTGCTTCAACCCTCAGCTTCACGCACAGTCCGTGTGGCACAACCGAGCGGCACAGGACGGCGTTCCACGAGCAGGACCTTTCTCGAAGCGTGCTTACCACCAAAATCCTCATGCAGCTACGGGCTGTGCTGCCCAACGGTAGACTGAAACCTAGAGAAAGTACATGACCGGGAACCATGGGTATGTCGATGGTTTTATTTGATTTCTCAATAGTAGAGGCTGGGTGGAGAGGAGAGGGAAAGAAGCAGGGGGAATAAAAAGCAATCTCTGCAAACTCTGTCTGGTTACCAGATGAAAGTCCCTGTAAGATTATGTAATTTCTACGAATTAGACAATTTACTCAAAAGTAAGACGAGACGTGATACCATCTGAGATCACATCAAAAGGAGCGTGATCGGAGCACACAGGTATAAAACTAAGTCAGAAGAGGCAAAGTCACCCAATCCAAACGTCAGCATACACACATAATCCAGGCGGAGGAAAGACAACTTCTCTAAAAATATTAAGATGAGCAAGAAAACCAGTGGGCTCTCAAAGAATAAAATGCCCCAAGGTAACCTCATCCTCACTGGAGTGACAACTGCTTGTCCGGAAGACTTGGTGGCGACTGTTCCCCTGGGGACATGAGACAAAATGAAGACCTTCTGAAGAAGGTCACTGGCATTGGTCCCACTGCATGCATAAAAGGCTAATTTAATAATAGTCAATCAAAAAATTAATGCAGACCTAGTAGCTAGAAATGCAAAAAACCGATTTACAAACTAAATGCCCTTTTTGCCTTCACCAGCTGCACTGGGAGGGGAAAAAAACAAACCAAACCAAAACTCAACAACAAACCTCCCCCCTCAAAAACACAAACCAGTGCAAGTTTACTGCAAATGAAAAAACATTTCCAGGGAGAAGAGGAGAGAGGGGAGAGAAACACAAAACCAAGTTATTTTACAGCCACCTGAGAATAAGCTGCAATAAAGAAGAATTTCATCGCTTCCACCAGTTTAAGCTGCAGTCAGAGCAACAGAAGCAAGGCAGTCACAGCTCACAGCACCACGAAGCCATTCTGTCTCCAGAGCGCCAAGCGCTTCGCAAAACACCGATGATGCCAGCACAAGCCCCAGACCCCGCAGGATGCGGGTCCCTTACGAACGACACCCACGAGGATCACGCGGCAAAAACGTGGCTGCAAGCGACGGTTCCCTTCCGCATCGCCGCAGCAGACGCGTGATCCTGTTCAAGGACAGCGGTCTACCATGCCTTCGGGGGGCCGCCATCAGGCTCCTGGAACAAGATGACATACGTTTGATCCCTGGCTATCGCTAACCAGACTTACGCCCACACGCAGGGAAACTTTTTTGCTACTCAAAATCTCACGTCATGGTATCAGAGCGGTACGCAGTTTTGCCAATACTATCGGACAAAG
This sequence comes from Phaethon aethereus, assembly GCF_964289735.1. Taxonomy (NCBI): domain Eukaryota; kingdom Metazoa; phylum Chordata; class Aves; order Phaethontiformes; family Phaethontidae; genus Phaethon; species Phaethon aethereus. The sequence goes on from NC_138578.1 coordinate 2,083,181, forward strand.
CAAATAGCCGTCAGGGCCCAGCGACAGCTGTTGGGACAAAAGACAGTCCAGGGGAACCTCAGTGCCGTGACAGCTAGCCTGAGGAAAGAGCTCCACATTCGCTCCCTTGAGGCAGCACCCGCAGAGAAAGCAAACGGACATTTTCTACACCTCTCAATAAAATTCCCTGCAGCAAGCAACAGGGAGCAGGTCACCGGTGCAGGGAGCAAAGCGAGCACCCCTTGCCCTTCCACATGCTCAGCTCATGGAGTGAAGAGAGTAACGCATCGCGGTGACCTACTTACTACCTTGACTTCCAAGTGTGGCGCCAGCGAAGAGGAGCCCGAGCCCGTGATCTTTAAACTCGGCCCTGCAGACTACCAATTAGCCATTAATAAGAGTTTGGCCCGGACCAGGCAGGAGCACATGACTGCGTTTTTGCTGCATTAGTCAACAGACAAAGCGATACGGGTTCTTTCGGCACCAGGACACCAACTGCAACAGGAGGAACATGACACAGCATAAAAGCAGAGTGGTATAAGCAGACAACGCATGATCCTGCATAAAGTCAATCCATTTCGAAATGTTAAACTCACTTTACCAGCAAAATGAGTTTGCTACCGGATTGGCATTTTGCTTCATGGGAGAGTAATGTTCTTAATTTGGTTCTAAGTGCCCTAAAGCTGGATTTACTGCATCTTCCAACCACAGCCAAGAGCGCCTAACTGAACTGCTGAGCAGGCAACTCCCAAGTTTTAACAAGACTGTCCTCTAGATGACATCCATTTAAGGGCAGCCCAAAATAGACTTACTCCTACCAGCCTAAAACAAGACTGAGAACAAAACAATAACCCAGAGCTGAAAAGCAGTTTCTTGCCAGGAAGTGTTCATAGAGACTTCTTACAAACTCCTTTCTAGTGACCTGCTGCCATGGAAGAACAATTTGTGGCGAAAAAAATGGTAGGAGCAGAGCGATACCGACAAGCAGCACTGTCGTAGGAGGTCCTGAGTCCTCCAAAGTAACCTAAAAATTAGTGTAATGACTAACAAGCTTGTCCAGACAACCAAGCAGATTTCTGGAAGAGAAGAGAAAATGTGACTTCAGCGTGGGTATTTCTTTCACGCAACGCCTGAAAATCCTTATCCATGCTAGAAAAGGCCTTTGGGGGGGGGGGGGGAAATCATTCTTCTGGACAGAAACAGTCTAAAAAATTAAGACCACTTGCATCTTCCTTTACGGAAGGAAGGCCACTCCTGTTACTCAGACACCTGGAGCACTTTTACAGCCACTCAGGCAAGTTTGTCACTAGAATGAATTCCTCTCCCTGTATCAGTAGCCAGCTCCTTCTGACTCCAATAACACCAGCAGACCACTAGTTCATCAACACCAACTTCCCAGACATCCCTAAAATGTTCTCTTCAGAAAGGAGAGATTTCCCCGGTTCCTGTGCAACTCAGTCCTTCATCAATGAGCCTTTGAAGCCATGGCATTTTAACACGAGCAAGAAAAATAAAAAACATTACGGGCAACACAAGGCAGCATGCGTGGTCAGCACCCATTCCGCGTAACCCACCCAACACGGTCATCACCTGGCCTCTCTGTAGCTGTCCTGATGCCTCCCCGACTCAACAGAAATCCTTCCGACCAGTACCCCCGGGTACAGTACTTACAGAAGTTGGTGCCTGCTAATTTCAGCGGTTATATTTAACTACAAATCTCCGGTCCAGAAGAAGGTACAACGGTGGCCAACTCCAGCTAATTTTCCATGGAGTTTGGATATCAAGCTGCCTTTTGTCCTTTTGGTGATAAGGGCCTCAGTAAGGAAAAGAGATAAAAGGTACTCCTCAGTGACTCTAGCCCAGTCACCTGCGTCTTAACCATCAGCTGCAGGCACCTTCTTAAACACAGAGTATAACCACCTATGACTGAACCCAGCTTGTAAATCTTCCTGTAATCACAAATTTCTTGGAGGCACCTGTTAACAGAGAACAGCTTTATGCCCAGCACCTAATTGCAACATGGCTGTTCAAAGGTAAAAGGAAAACAGTCTACTGCGACATTAAATCCCCGTTATCTGCACCCATTATCTTGCATTTTTTTATTGCTAAGTGGAATGATTGGTCCGGGAGCAGAGCCAGAAAAGTTGGGCTGATACCATAGTTCAAGATTTCTTAGACATTACTGAGAATTTCAAATTAAGGGTCCTATCCAGAAGCGTACTGACCGCTTCATGAAAAACGCTAGGTACCTTTACTGAATTACAAGCCAAGTCTCCCCAGGAAACTACTAAGCTGTTCGTAACCCAAGGCATTACTGTACCAGGAATACTTAACGCAAAAGTGTCTCATTCATAATTTAGAATTCAAAAGGCAGAAATAGGTTCGAGAAAGAGGGCTTCATTTGTAGAAAAGTAATTACAGGAACTTTCAGAGTTCACAGAAATCTCTGTGCACTCCCACGTTTCTCCACCGCTCAAGACGACATTCAGGTTACTTGCCGGGAGATACATTTTAAGCACAATGAGCTTAAGTTGGTTTTGCAATGCTTTTTAATAAATTAAGTTCTATACCTAATGTTCAGTGAACTGCACTGGCTCTGGGCTCTTCTAGCTTGATCTTTAATACGAGTAATTATTTTAAAAGCTGGAGACATGACCTCCCTTTATTCAGCGTCTGCAGAGGATTCTGACACTGTAAGATATAGTTGGGATTTCCACAGAGTTGTTTTGCAGCATGTTCCCTTTCGACAAAAATTATACATTGCATTTTTGGCGAAGAGAAGAGATGGGTGATCCAAACAAAACCTATGAAGTAAGGAGGTTTTTCTTTTGCAGCAATTCCTGTTCTTTCACTGTTTTATTCACAAGTTCAGAGCGTCCATCCCAGGTTAAACTATAGCACGATGATCACAGTTACATGCCGGCTCCTTTACCCTGCAAATAGGAGTAAGCTGTTGCACTGAGTAGTCAGAGCATCACGGCTGTAGTTCAGTGCCCGCAACAGTCAAGGAAGGGTGCCTGGGCTTGCCTACATTGTCAGCGACGCACGGGCCCAAGCCTACACTCAAGCCCAGGCTTGCTCACATTCTTTCCGCGCTAGCAGGCTCTCAGGCTTAGCTTCAGAGCACTTGTAAGACGGAAAATTCAAGGCCGACCACAAAGCCCCACAGATCCACCGTTTCCATCTTGCCACTGGACACCAGCAAGGTCCCACGTACAAGCTAGTACCCCCTGGTGCAGCGGCAGGAACCGCCAGCCAGTCTCGGCAAGCACAGTGGACGGATGCTCCCTGTACAAACCACCAGGCTTTGAGCCGGGGAAGCTCTCAGACGTCGAGCTTCGCACGCCAAAGCCTACTCACTTCAAGCGCAATAGCGACGTTGCCAGGGACGAAGAGAGCTTGGCGCAATACAGATCCCTCCTTTCCCCGGCAGCCCGCTCGGACTGTCGCTCTCACACGTTCTCAGTCGTGCATCAAAATCATAGAATCATTAAGGTTGGGAAAGACCTTTACGATCATCAAGTCCAACCGTCAATGCAACACCACCATGCCCGCTAAACCGTGTCCAGAATGACACAAGTCATCTCATTTTGCATTCAAGGCTTAGCTAAATTTTCTTCAAACGGTTCTTGTATTTCCCTCCACATAACACACCATTTCAAAGAGCACTCTACCTTTTTGAATGGATCTATTTTCAGTTTAAATGTTTCACAAAGCTTTATTTTAATTGTTTGGACAGTTAGACAAGCTATCTCTATTAAGGAGAAGGAAGCATCAGGCAGATTAATGCATTAATCAAAGGAAGCCTTTTCCAAATTCAAAACGCAGAAAAGGCACATTGTCCTCTACAAGGGTAACTGAAATACTTCTTTCCTCTGGCAGGAGAGAGCATATTCAGGAATCTGATTTACCCTAACAAGGTGTCAAAATCCACTTCCCTAGGCATGGTTAGGCATAACATACACCATCCGCTGAAGGCCACAGAAAGCACTCTCAAAGCTTCTTGACGTGGAAGGCATATGTTGCGGGAGACAGACTGCCTTTCCTTCTAAAAACCCAACTGCGGCTTTTCAGTATCTGAGCTGATCACTTACCATCCATAAAGAGGTAGAAAATGTCAAATAGTATTTGATGCTGAGCAAGAAACATTTAGACAGTTATGGCGAAATCTTTGCATATATCACATCCCCATAGAAGTACTTCTTGCTCTTAGTGAGAATAATCTTTTCCTTCCAAGCACATTTTGGTGATGTATGTGTCACTAATACACCAGAGACACAAACTAACTCTGACATGGAAAGCATTTGAAGTTAACGTTCTGCTAACAACCTCTATCTAGTCAAGATGTTTTTTCAACAAAATTAGTGATGCCATCTGACAGCGCTACAGGTGACCTGTGACCAAGAACACAACATAGGCAGTTGGACTACATGATAGTTGTTAGGTTGCTTCCAAACAAAATATTTTATTCTATTGTGAAGAAGTATTATATTCTACAACCTCTGTCTAACACCACCCTTCAAGTCCCTATCAAAGATGCACTGAAGACTTTGCACTGGTCTTCAACTGATTTCCAACCCCACCCTGCAAGCAGCTTACAGTTGCAATCTAGACTTTGTTCCTACAGCCCTCCGGCCCCGTTCGATCAGCTCTCTCCCCGAGGTCACTCTACTATCTCACCATGCATTTCTCCTGCTCATATCAGTAGAGCAACTCACACAGGACTTGGTCCAGATCACTTGATCATGGCCTTAAAGGTCAATCGGTTGAGTTGCTTCAAGGCCAGAAGTCAGTTGTGCTCAAGTGCTTTGCGGGATTAAGGCAACAGCCCCACAGAAACAAACACTCCATGAATTCTAAGAAAAGTACCAGAATCGGAGACCGCCCTACCGTCAGCAGCGATGTAAACCATGCTATCGCATTCTGACGGCACGGCTCCGAATTCCCAGGCGTTCTCTGTGCACCAACGCAGATACTTACTGCACTGAAACCCCATTCATCTCGGTGCCTTCTTAAGCTTATGTATCAGCAGCATTACGAAGGCATCTGGCACTGCTTCCATAGAACACCACATTCACACTTTGCCCGGGACAATGCTCCTCAAACTTGGTTATTACTCACAAACTCAAGCCTAATAGATCATGAGACGCTAAACAATTTATGTGGAACTACTCCCAGGGCACTACACGCTGTATTGTTGTGCCATTAAGGGTTTGGAACGACACTTCGTTGGGGACAGAAGAGAACAAAGTGCCCACCTCTTTTTTTATTGTGATTATTGTTTCTGCCTGGAAAGACACACAGGCTGGTCTATTGAACAGGGCTACCGTTCTTTAGCTGTGCTGTTTGTCGTCTGAATGCAGGAACTGTCAGAGGTGGAAGTGATATCAGACTATTGAAACGCGACAAGAATTTGGGTAAAATCCACTTCATCATCACCAAATTTGCCAACTAAGAGACCTAAGGAAAACATCCATGTGCAGCTCCTGTATACGAGAAATACATTTTCATTCAATTCCAGAGAAACGAAGCAGGTTTAATGTACTCAAATGGTACTTTTCCTTGAGCTGCTGAGCAACTATTTTCCAGCCTCATTCTCAACACAGATTCTTCTCATATTTAGCAACCTTGATGAAAGATCTTTAAGCTAACGTATAAGGGTTGACAATGCGTCTGAAGCGTTATAGGGGCAATAAAAGCAGTGAGCTTTTGCAACATTCTGTTCAACGTTAAGTGTTGAAATTAGAGACTCAGATTAGTAAACCTTCAAGAGGCGATTAAAATTAAGTAAAAACTTAAAATAATCTTAAGTAAATACTTAAATACTCTCATCTTCAAGTTGCAAACACCGTTGAGTAAGATAGGCAACTTCTGTTTCTGCTCCTACTATACAAAATAGACAAAACATGAAAATTTTAATAAAGATGATTAGTTGACATGCCAGACTCCAGTCTTCTGCTTCGACTTAAGATTGCACATCCACAGAGTCATCAAAATTGAAAGGTTTGCATGCTTTGCTCAGAAAACAGTAGCAGAAAGACAGACTATACCAGAGGGGTCAATTTTAACTGAAAAAAGCTAAAAACTTGTTGCACTTGCAAACATGCTAGGGTTTCTTGCGTAATACCATCTCCTCGTGATAACTTGGAAAAGCAAGTGAAATTAAATCTGCATTGGAGAACAATCACATAAAATTTTAGCCTGTTTCATTAATTTCACAGATGACCTTTTTAACCTTTCACAAGTTAAAAAAAGAGGTACCCTTCCCACCACGGCCCCCGTAGCTCTGAGCACAGCTTCCCACCTGCAATTGTTTGCGTCCATAGCCACGCAGATCACGGAACGATCCCAGTTCCAGACTGAGCTGTAGGGACATTCAAACAGCTCAAAAAACAGAAGTACCAAACCATCCTCAAAAAACCTCCAAACTGTAACAAAGAACTCCGCAGCTAATGGAAGTGAAAATAATGCCTGAGTAAGCTGAAAAAGCAGTCCTTGAAATATGTCTAAAAAGGAGCAACACAGACAAACCTGCTCCAATTTATGAAGAAATGCAACTTGTTTCAGTCTCTGGCTGGGTCACAGCTTTCCTCCCCTGAAACCCAGACAAAATGTTCACTACGGACCATACCGGGCAGGAATAATTTTTTTTACAAGGGAAGGAAAATTATATAATCATCAAGCCAACATTTTCTATTTCAGAATAATTTTTAATAGTTTCATTTATTATGGTAACATTAGAATTGAATGCAGCAATTTTTATAATTATCATTAATAACAAAATAAAGTGATTTTAGTAATCCTCAGTCTTAAAAGAACTCATTCGAGCAGTTCCCACCACCACCAAGTTCGGCTTTTCAAGTCTCACTTTAAGATGTGAGATGTACAGATCAGTATTTAGGGAAGGACAATTAAAGCTTATTTCAAGCCAGATTTAATACAGAGTACTTAGCAAGCATGTATTATACAGTAGCAAAATACAAATATGACTCTGTTCAGCTATAAATGCAGTTATATAATAAAGCTAGGATTTCAAATGCCGTGACTTGGAAGATTCCCCCCCCCTTAAAGGATTTCCTTAAGAGTAGGAAATACATAGATTGGCCATATTCTCTCTCTCCACACACATTTTTATATATAAATAATACACACACATTTAAACAAAAAGCAAACAAACAAAAAATCGCCCTTCAGTCTTTCTCCTACTTTTGCAGCAGAATTAGCTGTGCTAACAGCACCCATTTCTGGAATTCAGACGTAAGTTCATTTGAGCCACAAATTAAAAGGATTCTGTTTTTGGTAATGTCAAATCATCTCTTCTGATTTTTCTGGTGAGAAAATCTGTTAAAAATAGGGCCATTTGCAATTTCCTCTGATGTGCTCAGAAGGATCAGTCGTACTCTAACTCCATGGATCACAGTTGACTATCCCATAAAACTCACGGAAGTTCTCCCCACCGATAGTCCCTGTGGCAACTTCAGAAGTTCCTCATGTGAAACACTAGTAATTGCAGGAGACAAATAAAAAATGCAAAGACATTTCTCTCTCTTCAGTTAGTGTAATTAGGCAATTGGAAAACAAAAAGGCAAATGATACCACGGGGCTTCCCGGCTCAGCCGGTCACCATACAGCCGCTCAGTTTCAAAATGCCTGACGCAGTGGACAGCCTGCATCCTCCTAGACCCCAAAAAGGCTAGTGCAGAGTCCTGTAGTAGGTGCTTTTATTTCATGGGAGGTATTTTCATCATAATTGAAGTCATGCACTAATTCTCAAGACTTAACTCCCCGTCATAGTATCTTTGAGCTCAATCTCCATGCAAGCTTTGACCTGAAAGACTATGGCCACTCCTTGAAGCCAGTATTCGATATTGAGTCATCGAGGTCTAGAGAGACGATGGTAGAGATTTACCCGAGAGCAAGCGCTCCAGCAGGCTGTGGTACAGATGTACCCAAGGATTTTTCAAGTTCTGTAGTTTTTAACTTCTGCCACACACCGTTTTATCACCCAGTTATGGGTGCCGTATTTGTCTTCAACACCGTCCAACAGTAATAAAAAGCATTCCTGCCACAAACCGCATACAATCCTGAGCAAAATCAGTAGAAACACGATGCTACGGCAACCCAAAGTTCAAGGGCAGGGGGGCGGAAGCATTGCTTTGAATGGTAGTTCAACTTCACCGCAACCTTGATAACGTTATTGCTGTATTTTCATTTCAAGCCACGGAGCGAAAGATAGTTAAGAGAAAGACCTCTGCCTCCCTGTTCAAGTTCTGCTACTTAGAAGGAGCACAAAGAGAAGCTTTCCTTCCACGAGAAGTAGCACAATGAGAAAGACACGCTCCTTTTGCAATATTAACCGTAAACTGCTACTACTGGCTTTTCAAAGAGCATTCCCTTTTGAGCCTTCTACATGCATTTGAAGCCGGAAGCAGCTAATTGACTTTGAACAAGAAAACTTGATAGTAGTTATCAGAACCCTTTTAATTTGCTCAAAGCAAGAGTTCAAATTCTAAACCTAATGCACAAAGAAAACATGTGAAAGGCAGGTTGCTGGAGCGTGACAAGGATGCTATCTCGCTAAGGCAATGAAGTCATTTTTACCAGTGCTACAGAGGAAACGACCCGATGCCATAGCACCACAGCTAGAACGCTGCGACCGCTTTTTTCAACGAGGCATCTTTAAACGCGGTCTCAATCTCTTCCGGTGCTCCCAACCCATAAGGAGGAATTGGAGCGCAAACCAGTAAAAGCTGTGCTATTTTTGATAGGGACACATATAGCAATGTAATAACATGAAATATAAAAAATTAAATTGGCAAAATAATAATCGGAAGATAGCAAATCCACACTAACAGACCGGCCCGTAAGCACACAGGAGCATCACTTTCTGAACACACAGGAATAAGCTTTTTCACAGATGCACCTTCCCGAAGCAGCTATTCCATTTGGTGTATCTTCGCTCGATCAAGGCAACACCTTGCCTTCGCAACTGCTTCCCTCTGGCAGGACAGCATCTCCGACTCTGTCTAAGAACTGCTACCTGAAAAGAGCTGCTTGCAGACTTAGCAGCAGAAAAATAAGCAGAGGTTTTCTCTCTACTCTCTCGCGCAGCAGTTTTCATTCACAACCTTTCCCAAAACACCTTCCAGCTTGTTATTTATTACAGGTCTTCAAGGTTAAAGATCCTTCAGACAGAAACACAAACGGCTTCGCCACCGTCGCTGGAAGAACCCTTGTGTACATGAGCAAGGCGCCCTCTCCGACAAGTAAGGAGATCAGAAAACAAAAGGAGTCACAGGTTTTCCCTTCTCACAGGGATGTTTTTCTCTGAACTGCACTTTGTGCACAAATTCTTATCAGGGTAAGACATCGCTAACCGAAGCATTTGCCCTGCACCCACAGCAGGGCTGTGAAAGTGCATTTTGAAAGCTCCTCTAGAGAATTCCTTTTAAAAACCTCCTGTGAGGAATACCACAATGCAACAGCAGTCTATGAGGGTGGTTTCCGGCTGCAGAAGAGTTTCAAGGTTTAAAATCATAACACGGAAGTTCAAAAGAAAAATCTTCACAGTTATGAGGTGCAGAAAAACCTGCCGGACCTTGCTGGGAGGTGAATGGATGTGTAGAGGCTGTTAACTTGCTAGGAATGCCCTGCGCACACAAATGAAAACTACATCCCTCCATCTCCCAACAGAAAAAAAAAAAAAAAAGAAAGAAAGAAAAAAAAAAAAACAACCAAAAAGACCTGGGGCAGGGGGGAAAAAAAGGTCAGTCCATAATACCTTCTCACCCGACTTTCGACTCCAGGCTGCAGCAGCACAGCACGCTGCCGGTTCCTCCCTAGGCTATCGGTTATTCCTCTATACTTGGAGCCCCTTGAAATCTTGGAAATGCAGTTTAGAGTAGCCTCTTCCTTCAAGTCCGGCTGCTGCTTTTACAAACATGAAATTTACCCTCGGCAAGAGCGAAGGACAAGTTACAAGCAAACCCTTTCCACTGTTTTTGGGGGGGAACGCAATAGTCTGGGTTTACTTCCCATTTGCATCTAATGGGAAAAATCACAGAAAAAGCACCAGTGCAGCCTGTACAGTCGCCCTTCAGATCATAGGGACGCTCACAGGCAGGTGAAGAGACTGAGAACTAAAACTGGACTTCTACTGAGAACTAAAATCACCCGCTGAAATAAAGGCTTGCAAAACTGAGCTCTGTCATCTTCTGACATGACCCAAGGCGCTAGGGAAAGGTCTTTCAGCACTTGCTTCAGCACTGAGCGGCAGGCAGGAGAAGGAGGGAGACAGACCACGGCAAATCAGTTGACCTGCATGCAGGTGTGTGCACAAGCACACACGCAGATGCAAAGAGTCCCATTTAATCATTCTGCATAGGATTGGAAACTATTGGGACAAATTTAAGTCTGTCATGAAGTAGTTGCTGGGGCTTGGGAGCCTCAAGTGTTGGGTTTTTGTGGTGGGGTAGGGTGTCTCTGTACCTTGCTCTTAACGCACAAACACTTTGCCTTTGATTATCAGTGAAAGTAAGAACCAGGCATATTCCTGCAGTCTATCACATCAGCAATTAGTAAGCAGCAAACTCTTATTCCCACACACAATATGCAACTCTGCACATTTTGTTAAATCCAGCTAGCCAAGTTTCTTCCCTGTTTTTTTTTTTTTAATGGAAAATATGTACTTTTCAGGAATAAGCAGAATAAAGCCACTGAGTAGCCAGCAGTCTAAGCACAAAGTCACGTTCAGATGCCCAGCAAACCGCACCTCCCTGAAACAAGAGAGCACAAGTATCTCTACTACGCGGAGCAGTTCTCCGGCAGAGCTGTTACTGTGAGGATCTGCCCTAGGGCCCAACCTTGCTGTTATTTATGCACCTAACTTAACTTACAGACGCAGCTCTGTGGAACGATTACATAGAGGTCCTGCCGCAGGCAGCGAGCCACGCTCCGCTCGGGGCGTGGAGCCCAGCACCTTGTCCCACACCGGGCAGTACCAGGAAGCTCTCGGCGCGTTCAAGTACACCGGCTCCTCAGAAAAGCGAGTATTGAAAGGATGCCCTCCTAACGAAGGGGAAACCCATTAATAATTGTCGGGAAAAAAAAAAAAAAAAGGTAAGTGAACAAAAGGATGATTGAACTCTCGTTTCCATGTTTGCTCTCGAGCAGGGCAGCTCCGGGCTGCAGTGCGGAGCAGGGAAGGAAGAAGGGAGGGAAAACAAGCAGCAAGGAGCTCGTCTCAGCTACGGCCACGTTCCAGGTGGAACACTGAAAACTTGAGAGGAAACGGAATTTCCTTCAACCGGCTGCTGCTGACAACTTACTACAGTGAAAAGGAATTAAAACCGTTTAAAAAAAAAAAAAAGTTTTCCGCCACCGTGAAGCGTTTCTGCAGTTACCCCAGCAGCCCAGGCCAGGCACGGGCACCTAGAGAAACGGCTCTGTAGGACACGAACCGGGGCCGGGGGGAGGGATCTGCCCTGCTGCGAACGCCGCGGGTACTTCCACTCCGCGCGGGCCCACGCCGCCGAGGGGCGGGCGGCAAGTGTCCAGGGAACGGTGCCCGAAGCGCGGGCAAGAGCCCCCCGCGTCCCCCCCCCCTCCCCGCTCACCTCCGGGGCTCGGGCTTGCGGCGTTCCTCCAGCTCGGCGGCGGGCGGGGGCTGCGGGGCAGCTGGGGGGGCTTCAACAGGCGGTGCGGTGCATGGCACCGCGCCCGCCCCTGCCTACCTGCCCACCTCCCCACGGCGTGTGTGCGCGGCGAGCCGGCGGCTGCGGGCCGGGGCGCGCAGGGGCAGCGCAGCGCCCGCGGAAGGGCCCCGCGGCCGAGCGGCGAGGCGGAGCGGCTGTGCTGGCGGCGCCCGCCCCGGCCCGCATTTAAAGCCGCCCGCAGGCTCGGACGTCCCCTTGCCCGCTCCCATCCCAGCCCGTCCCGTCCCGTCCCGTCCCCCGCTCCCCTCCCCGGCCTTTCGGCCGCCGCTCGGCCTCACGGGGCCCCGGGGCGGGGAGAGCGGAGGAGGAGTCTGCGGGGCTGCCGCCGCGATCGCGGCTGACAAAGGCTGCCAGGGCTACCGGGGTGATCGGCGCTGCCGTGGCGACCGAGGCGGCCAAGGCTGCTGGGGCTGCCGCGGCTGCCGGGGCTGACAAGTCTACCGCGGCGGCCCCGCTTTCCCCTCCCCGAGCCCCGGCAGAGCAGGTGCTGTGGGGCAGAGGGGAAGAAGGGATTCTAGCCTGCGGCCCCACGGCACGGTTTGGGAGCTGTACTCGTGGGAAGCCACCCACCCAGCCTCTCCGCGCTCTCCACCAACACACGGGTGGGCTGGGCGCGGCAGCACCTCTCAGTTTTTTGGTAGCTACCCCCCCAGCAGCACCCCACGGGAACCATCCCTACCACGGCCACCCTATTCCTCCAGCCCAGGAGCCACCAAGCTGCCAGCCCCCAAGGCAAGCGGCGGATGCTTTCGCCTGTGCCACGGGGAGGGATGTCACAAGGGGGCAAGAGCAGCGAGCCCCCCACCACAGCTTACGGCAGGCCCCCATCCTGCAGCGAGCGTATCGCACACCCTCAGCAGGAACCTTACCGCTGAAAACACACCACCGAGGTGGCATCTTGGCCAAAAGCACATACTACAGAGGGGGAGAATAAAAAAAAAGTAGAAAACATCATTCAGTCAGTTCTTTATAATTTTGTAAGGAAATACTATCGCAGCTGGTGCTGCACTTTCGCTTCCAGCATGACAAGGCTCGCCCATCGCCGGCCAGTCTTTGCTGCCCACTTCTGTGGTCTTACTCTTAGCTCCCCCCTCGCTCTCTCATGCACACACGCTTCTGTTTACACTAGCTGCCCTGCAAAAAGTTCTTTCCGGACCGATGTTGGATGAGAGCGCTAATATACCAATACCCCACATCTCGTTCAGGAAGCTGTGGCCCTTGCGCTCAGCTTTAATGTCCGGGCCACGGTGACGAGATACATGAAATATTTTTAAACAAGGGGGCTCTGCAAACGGCTGGCGAGGAACATGGCAGAACAACAATCCATCAGCGCAAAGGAGACGGACGCTCAGGGGAACAAAGGAGACTATTGTAGCTCTGCAGAGAAAAAACTCCCCTTCTTCAGCAAGGTTTGCAACACGGCAACTGCCTCTTCAGCTACTCCTCACCTACCAAGCTCCACTTTTGTCACCCACCCAAATTCTGTATTAGGGAATAATGCGCAATCCATTGGACAGGCGAAACAGCAACAAGCAGCAGCGACAGAAACCACAGCACCTGCAGGCTGGAGTGAGCGCGCTGCAGAAGCGATCTCCCTCCTGCTGCTGTCACCTCTGCACTCTCCCCAGCGCCTGAGAACAGGCCATTGCTTTTAAGCCACTGTCCCCTCACTTTTTTACTCTTTTCCTGAAAGATCGCGGACCTGTGGTCTGCACATGAATTGGTCAGGACTTGAGCTCCTCCGCTGCCTTTAATAAATCAAATTCCTTAAGTACCTGTTTGTTAAACAAATGAGTCACTGACAGCATAGCCATCACTTTCATCACTTGGAGCTATATTTCATTTGAACTAATGACAGTCCCCGTATTAACAAAAGCAGAGCACCGAGGCAATTGAGAAGATTTGCATACTCAAGTCCTAACCCAAATAACTATACACCTTCCCCTCTTCCGAAGGCGTAGGCAACGGCTCCGAATCAAGGACTACTGTCTTCGTGGTTTAACTCCATAATGATATTCACAGTTAGTTTGCACCTTCAACTTCATTTCTATTTATAGATGAACTGAGAAGCTCCTGAAGAAAAGACGTGGTAGCTACTTCAGAAGATTGCTGTTGCTTCGTGCCACTTCGACAACTAATGGGGGTTTTCGGACCCCCCCCAAGTGTTTTGATCCCTCAGTGAGAGCACCTCTTGGATGGTCCTCAGCAGCTGGCTCTTAGCTCGCTATTTCAGTAGTCAATCTAACAACCTCCCATACCAATTCCCTTTCCTCACAATTCATTGTAACTTAAAACACTGTCATCTTAAACCCATGCATTTCGTCTTCTGGCTGAAAAAACATTCTGACATTAGGACGCATGATTTTAAGTCAGTCTTTAAATATACCTTCACTACATTTAATGATCTAAAACCCTACCAAAACCATTTCCAGAAGTCCTTAAATCAAGAGCCAAGGCAGTTATCTCAGCCAAGTTTGAAAACGAGTACACTCTACGTACAGAGAAACACCCAAGCAAAATGGCCTAATAATCCTGTCCGTCATTGCAATTGACAACATAAAAACCCATCAGCTAGAGCCGACTTGTCCGACTTACTGCATATATGTACCTTTTGGCATTACTTACACACTTTGGCCTGCATATTCCCTCTTGAAAACTACCCAGTCATTTCCGATATTTCTTCTGTTTAATATAATAAACAGAGATAAGTTCATCACTCAGGACTAAAGCCCGCTAACTTTCCATTCACAGAACGGGCAAGGAAGAAACAGTTTTGTCTGGGAAGTCGTCGGCTGTCTGTTTAAACCTGCCTTTCAAGTCTGCTGGCTTCAGCCTGGCGCACAAAGACTTTGTGAAGAAAAGGCGTGCCGACAGCCTTCGCGAAAGCCAACCTCCCACTCCCGACCAAGGCAATAAGAACTTGCCTCAACAACGGCACAGGACAGGACGCCACGTTCAACGCAATGTCCGCTGAGAGACAGAAATAATTTTTCTGCCTTCTCGTCCAGCGCGCAATTTTCCTGTGAGATCCCATGAGGTATTGTCGTCAATGACAGCGTTTGACATGTGTATGGGTAATGAGAATGGCCAAAGTTACGAGGGTAAAGATTAGCGAATACCTACATGCACACGCTCAGTGGATTGGTAGGATGAAACTTTCCCCGTGGGCAGGTTATGCCATAACTACATTTTGCAGCACTTCTGGTAGATTCCTCAGAAGTGGCTCATGCTGACCACGGCGTTGTCAGCCAGAGACGATGCTGAACTAGGTGGAACCTGGCAGCTCCTGCATTTGACGGTTTTGTGCAGACTACCGAGCGGTAAAATATTTGCATTGGATTAAGTCAGGGGTAATTCAGTCTAAGTCAGGAAGTTTCAGAGAAACTATTTCAACAGAAAGAACTATGTGCAGCGAGACCACAGTTATACTTGTCTAAGAGGCTTTTTCTATCGTTTTCCTTTGTTGACCAACGGTCAGTGCCAAGCCATCATTTACAAAAGCAGGCATAACCCTGAAAACACTTCTGCATGCAAGTAATCCTCTTTACATCCACAAAATCAATCACGCATATTTGCAGGACGCAATCCTCGATCGTGGCTACTCCTAAGGACCTCAGAGGTTTGGGGTTATTTTTGTTTTGCTTGAGAAAAGTTACAGGTGTGCAGCTCCTTCTAGCTGTTGAACTCAATGGAACAAATTCCTGCATGACATTCCTTCGTATTACAGCTGAATTAAGGGCAACCACAAAAAACAATCCTGTAGCTCTCCTACTTGCAGTCCCTACTTGCATTCAAGTCACCAGGAGTCAGGACTCATCTGTCCTTTCCATCCCCTTCCCAGGAAATCTAGACAGAGCTCAGCGTCTCAGCAAGCATTACCTGATAGCTGGTTATTAAAGGTCTAACGTAACTAAACCTATCAGCTTTCGAAACTTGATTAGCTGGTTCTGCATTTTCTAACAGTCCTGCCTCAGTTAGCTCTGAAAACAACATTTGGCGACGTGCTGACTTTTCAGGCTCTCCACGAGTCCAAATTCAGCCCCTGACCGAGCATTTGCCCACTCACTGGGAAACCACATGCAGGGCCCAAAGCAGCAAATTGCCCAACTCCAGCTGACTTCCCCCGCACCAGCTCACACTTGAATCTTTTGAAGGATGCAGAAACAGGAGGTGCTGAAAAACATGCAGCTGAGGTAAGATATAATCGAATGCCGGATGCTTAAGTTGTTGGTTTCTTTTTTTTTTTTGCAATGTGCGCTTGATGTGCTTATCGTTAATAATACATCACGTCTGCTGGAGATCAATGAGCAGTCCTGGATGACTTCGATAGCCGTACAGGCCACGGCAGTCTCTTCACTCACCTCAAAAGGAGAAGAGAGCTATGGGGATTTCATAGTCTGGGGCAGCTACTTCTGGTGCCTTGCGATACTCCCGATCGCTTCTGATAGCACGGCATGTTCTCCTCAAAAGCTTTTTCAGTAGACCTCTAGTTAAGGTAGGAAGGTTAAGCACTTGGAGATCAGAATATATGAAAAGAAGTGTTGTGTTCTCTTTCTCTGGGAAGCAGCACAAGTTTGTGCTCTGCACAGATCTGTCAGACGCAGTCTCTTGCAGACTACGACTTCCAGGATCGCATTTTCTAAAATGCTCGTATCTCCTCGCAAAAACAGCCCGTATCTCTCCAGCGAGAGCAACTCCCTCCTGCCTGCCGCGCCTACCACGTACAGTAGCAGCAGGGCTGCGAGGAGACCCCAAGCTGCTCGGGGCCAGGCGAGCGGCACGGAGTGGGGAGCCTGCCCCCCCCAGCCACCCCCAAACCAGCAAGCCCACTTCCACCCGGGAGAGCAGGGCTGGAGCAAACCCCAGCTCCAGCACGGCAAGAGGGGCCGGCGGACGGTGTCCCCTGGGCAGCAAGCCGGGCTTTCTGGGGGGCGTCTGGTGCGCCTTGGCCTCGGGGAGCCGCGGCGGAAGCCAAGTGGCTCGGTACGCCTGAAGCTGTGTCCTGCTCCATGCTAGAGGGCGTGAAGCCAAACCAGCCTTTGGTCAAAGAGCCAAAAACACAGGGCTTTGTTAAAATAAAGAAAGCATGTTTGTTTATACACCCACAAAAACCACCAGAGCATGGGATGCCGAAACACACGCTTCCGCCACCTACAACTGTCGGGATACTGAAACAACAAATACTCAGCCCCTCTAGAACGAGTAAAGGAGGAGAGGGCGAAGAAGAAGGGAGCAGCCCCGCCGACTGCGGCACTTGTGTGCTTTCCAAGGCACCGCCGCTTCTCTGCTTCGGAGCGAGTTCATCCGGAAAGCAGGTCAGAAGGGACACAGATTTTTTTTCCACGTCTCAGGACAGGAGAGAAGTCGTGGGGCTGAAGTCAAGCCCCTTTAGCACAAGGCTAGTTGTATCTACATGAAAAGGGGTGCAGAACTGGAAGCACTTTTCTGCTCTATGATAGATAGTGTTGGGCTGCTAATGATAGGGACAGTATTTACGACAGGAGAATTCATTTTTTTTCCCCAGTTTCTCCCCCAGCTGTCATTTAGATGAGTGTTTTTCTCTTCCTCATTCCTCAGCCATTGGCATAAAAAAAAAAAAAAAAAATCAAAGCTCTGAGACACAGGCTAACGTGCCCTCCAGTCCTTTTGTGTAGCACCTGTACTATGGTCCAGAGTGATTTTTTTCCGAGCACCAAATCCCTATAAAGTGTTAACCATTGTCTTCATCCAAATCCTTCTTGCTGTGCACCGGCTTAGGAAAGCTTCTCATATTTTATTGCTGACTGGGAGGACATGGAGAAATCTCACCCACTGTCAGCGTAAGGCCAAGTCCACCAACATGACTAGTACAGACAAAACTTGCAACTTACTATGAAAAATCAGCAGCCCCCTCAGCCAGACTTCTTACCTTCGGTTGAAGATACCTTCCACTAAGCAGATGGTGATAGGCGTTAGGGTTAGGAGGCAATGTCCGTCAGGAAAACAAACTCTACCTGCTTCTCTAAAATTGAAGCCTTGCCTCTCCCACACTGATAGCAGCTGGTCTTGAGCACCAAATATCCTGCAGGAAAGAATAGCTTGGATGGCAGGTCACTGTGACCCCCTTAATCCAAGACTACATATTTTCCTGATTAAAAAAAAAAAAAAAAAAAAAAAAATCACAGAATAGTTTGCATTGGAAGGGACCTTTAAAGGTCATCTAGTCCAACCCCCCTGCAATGAGCAGGGATACCTTCATAAAATCCCAGGTGGATACATAAGCGTGCCCAAGTGCCAAGCCCCGAAAGGCAGAACACAGTGCGGTGATTCTGAAACAGAAAACTTTTCTTCCAATGCAATTGTTTACAAGAGAGAGAGGATAGCTCTAGGCTTCGCTAAGGGATTCAAATCTAACAGCTTTCCAGCTGGTAACATCCAAGATCAGATATTACAGTCTTCTTCAAAAGGTGCCCTGCATCTGGCAGCCTCCGTCAAGACGAAATGTTCTGCGGACACCTCCTGCAGCAGCAGGAAATCCGAAATACAGCATGCCACAGTAAAATCACCTTCCTTCTGAAATCCCTCCTGCTGGGGAATGCCCTCTTCACAAGGCGAACACATCCCGAACTACACCACGGGATCTAAAAGGCTTTGCTTATGGCTGAATGCGATGAAACAGAACACAACTTTTTTGATGGTATAAGCCACAAACGCAGCGTTTATAGGAAATGCCTTTGATAAACTCATTTGTCATGTCAACAACCATGAAGTCAAGATACGGGTGGCTCCCTCTTATTCTAAAGGCAGCGTCAGTAACACAGGCACTGATAAATTACCAACTTCTCTACCTAATCCAAGCGTATATACACCTGAGCTTCCTTCTGAGTCATGTCTTGTAATAGGTGTTTGAAAAAAAGCTGTAAAACTATCACAACAGGCAACTACATAGCAATGTCCGTGGAGATCTATATTGCTTAACTCCAGACAATTCATCATTAATTGATTTCCAGTGCCGTTTCGGTTATTGTTCTTGGAACGTTGTTTTTCCCTTGCTTAGCCAATTTAAACAACAGATAACCATCTAAATGTTTCTTATTCTCAGTTCATCTCAGCTCTTTGCCTTTAACCATTTTCCTATGGTAATAATACAGGCTCTTTATTGCCAGTGAACAACAGTGTTTCCATTGATCAGGTTTTAAAGTGTTGCCTATTTTTCCCCCCGGGGGGGCCCTCTTTTGATACGGAGAAAAAGGCGACACAGGACCAACTGGTACTTGCAATAAAGTTCAAGTAACGCGATCATATTTTCCCTTCTGTCATTTCCTTTCTAAACTCCAGGTCATTTCTATGACCACGACAGGGACGCAATTTATAATGCTATATACACAAGGTTGGGTTGGTTTGATGTTTTGATTCCCCCCCCCCCCACTTTGGGAAGGGCTTCAGTTTATTATCTCATTGTCTATTCTGGATCATCAGAGAATTTTTGCGTTTCTTTTCAAATAATTAAACAGCAGCACTATCAGTCACTGCTTTGGATGTTCACATGTCTTTCTCTACTCTTTTATATAAACATAACCTAAACAAAACATTTAAAAACAAACATTGGCACGTCATAGTTAGCCAGAAATTTGTGCTCTATAAATAAAGCTTTGAGGACATAATGATTTTTAAATTATTTGTTTGGTAATTCCAACAGCAGCAGACTATTTTAGAGCAAACAACAACTCCGCAGGAGCACATGCAACTCCAAAATGTCTTTGTCACTTTAGGACAGTCTAAAGAGCAAAACATCCTATGAAAAAAAAAAAGCAGAGTGAAAGTGAAACTGGATAAATGTGTTGTCCAAGCCAAAACAAGGCCAAAACCCAAAACAAAATACATTAAAAAGCCCCACGTAAAATGCTTTTGCTCTTTTTCACTCGGAGATCACGTTCAGTCACGACTGTTATTAGCCAAGGGTTTGCCCTGTCCCTGCTGGGCACCAGCGGCCGTGAGATCTTTGCTACGGTCGTAGACAACTACGAGAAGTTTCAGGTGCTAGGGGACTGCTTTTGCAATGGGAAGATCCTGACAAAAACCCACGACCAACAGCTGCCCTGTCTCATCCTGACATTTCGTGCGGGAGCGGCACTGCTGTTGGAGCCCTTCTCCCATCACGACGCAGTTTTAAGAAACGCAGGCACACGGCAAGGGGAAGGAGAACACGACGCTGCCCGCGAGATGACTGCTCAAAAGCCACGAGGCTATAAGGGAAAAGCATCCCCGAGGCTTTTTTTTTCAAGGCTCTTCCCAGCCTGGCAGCCTTTTGCTGCGGCAGCTTCTGCAAGCTCAGGCAGGCGAGGAGTAGCCTCCAGCATGTAGCCCCAGATTTTCGGGTTTCATCACAAAGGAAGGGAGAAGCAGAAATCACCCAAAGGCAACATGCTCCATCTGAAGACCTTTGGATAGATAGCTTTATGCACAAAAACCTTCCCTGGCCAGCCCGATCAGACATTCTTACCATTGGTAAACCCAACGTTCAGCAGTAGCTGAGCTGTGCCCTTCACGTAAGGCAACCCCAGCGAGTTCAGAGGAACTGCACCGAGGAGAAATCTACCCACAAGACCTGTTGCTGAAACCAAGTATTTAAACACCTCACGCGGTTACCTCCAGCAGCAGTCCCTAAAGAAGGCTGCAGCGGGCAGCCCATATCAGAGCAAACCCCCGTCTCCTCTCCCTGGGGAGGAGGCAATTTGTTGAGCAGAAGTTCAAGGGCAAGGACTGCCTGCTGCTCTGCAAGCAACAGTAAAGGCAAGGAACCTTGTTGTGAAGAACCTCAGAAGCACCAATCTGCAAGAATGGCTTAGGGGAACCAGGCTGCCACGTACAGGAGAGATGAAGTATGCGACTGGCCTCAGCTCCTACAGGCTTCCAGTAAGCAAAACAAATTCAAGGCATATCAGCTGAAGACTAATAGAAACTATGGCACTGTGTGAAGTAAAAATGTGCAGAAACAATATCTTCTGCCTCAAAAACTAATAAACTCAGGCTTCACTTCAACATTTATGCAGCAGCAGGAGACGACTGTCTTGAGACAACATTCAGTTCTGTGTGCTTTACGGGATGCGGGGCATGACAGAGTATTGACAGATATGAAGGGACAGCATGTTCTGGTGGAGCGTTTTAAGACAACAGTAGTGCTGTCAAAGGGCAAGCTTTCATTTTACGCTTACACAACACCAGAATAAAATATTTCCTTTGGAGAATCTCACATATCATTTCATTAATACAAACATACGAGGAACATCTCCATCTCTCAGAGCCTTGAACTTTTTGCCTACGTCGTCCCCCCACACTCACGATCCCATCTCAAAGCTCTCATCCTTCCCTGCCAAGGGAGAGGACATCCTCAAGGCACCTACCAGGTCTCCCTCTGAGACTAGAGCATTTTCTTACACAAAGCTATTATCTGCAGCGGAGTAGCAAAGAGTTGCCTTCCAGGGCATGATTTTTGTCTTCGTGTTCAGCCTCGCTTTTGGTGGGAAAATGCAGCCTGGGGCACTAACAACCTTCGTTTCTCTGCCACAGCAGAGACAGCATAATCCACGTCCAAGCACCAGTGGTAGAACGGTATGATCGTTAAAGTTGGAAAAGACCTCCAAGATCATCAAGTTCAACCGTCAACCCAACACCACCGTGCCCGCTAAACCGTGTCCCAGAGTGCCACGTCTACATGTTTTTTGACCACAAAAAAATAGGTATTCCTAGGCCTATTGTGCAACTATGCCAGGTGCCACCTATGCCCTAGAAGTAGCATTAACTCAACCCTTTATTCCCCGTGAAATGTAAAAAATGCTTCACACATATTACAGCGAGATCCCAGAAGGGTGAGGGTCCCGGTGTACAAATGCATGAGCGGCAGTGAAGATGCTGATGCAGCAGAAGTCAGGGGAAACCGCATTTCCATCACTCAGGACAACGTCTCCTGGTTTCTTCTTTCTACTTTGCTGCCTGTTTTTTTGTGAGGTTGAATTCCAACTTCGTTCTCACATAAAGACTTCTTACTGAGTTGATGGGGAGATTCCAAGGGATATTAATTGTTGTTTGAAAACACTTCAAAGGACCGTTTTTCCCCTCTTGTATTAATAGCCGGAATGAGGAAATTGGTTTGGATTTCATACTTAGATCTGCTCCCCAAGTCCTTGCGCATTTCAAAAACCCATCTTAAACCAAGCCTGTTTCTATTAAAAGGCTCCTACTCCACACAAGCGCTCACACCCATTCCTTTCCACTTCTATACATATCTATAGCCCCACGTTCCAACCGGCAGCCAGAGGTGCCAGAAATAACCACAAGAAAGGCTGCCATGAAATCTCCAGCCAAGTTTTGAAAATCCAGGCACTTTACACAAGCATCTAGGCTTAGAGGACTTCATCTGAAGTCAACCTGAACTTGGTCTTACAAGGCTTGCGTATCACGGATCAAATATCAAAAAATGTAAACGCAGTTACTTTCTTTTCCTAAAAACGTGCAGGATAACAGTTGTTCTACGAGCCTGTTAGCGCGTACTTCTAACAGCCTGCTGATTTTCCTGCCCCGCTGGTACTGGCTAATGGCTGGTTTTCATACTTAAGTGGTTCCTCCCCCCCCCCTTCAAAGTCTATGCTACAGTGATTTTGGAAACTGGGTCAAAATGCAATTACTACGTTCCCAGGCTTTGAGGTGGGGAAAGAAAATAAAAGAAGGAAGAAGGGCAAGGAGAAATAGCGCTGGCTGTAAGCCAGCGTTACGTTTCTCGCTTTCCCACCTGTGCCGCAGCCTAGCGCGGCCCTGAGCGCTCCCACAGCGAGGTGGTGTTTCGCAGCAAGTAGTTTCCCAGCAAGGGCGTCGGGGGAAGAGGGTGCTTTGTCCCAACACAGGGTTTCCTGGCCAGACCCCGGCCACCGCGTCTGTGCTGGCGGATGGGAGCAGGCACAAGGTGCAGCTGGTGGCAGGGGTTAGACCCAGAGAGAGGGGCGGCAGCTCCAGCACAGGACACGCGGGGTTTTCTCAGCAAGTGGCGCTCGCTGCCCTGTGACTCTCGGTCTTGCGGGGGAAGAGGTAGCAGCCAGCTCAGATCCCCAGAGCTTGTCCCCTGCTTGCCAGCTCCATCTTTTCCTTTCCTGTGGCATAAGCAACATAGCCCAGGACTTCGGTTCCCCCACTCCCCTGCGAAGTTTTTCGCTGGTCCCAAACGCCTAGCGGGCCTTCCTGAATCAAGAACTAACCACCCGCTGCTTGCTACGTGACCTCGCTCCTCACTGACTTGCGTTCTGCATAGTCATTCACCTTCTTCTACCAGCAAACTCTATTCCTTTTGCAGAGACACCAATAGACTCCCTGCATTTTCCCTCTCGCCTGTGACTTCGCACAAACCAACTACTCGTTTACTTATTAGAAGAAATCAGCTTTACTAGAGGCATCGGCTTTTGGTGTCGCCGTCTACTGCTTCGGCTGACAAAACCTAAACTCTGCTTTCACGTGTAAACATTTTCCAGAGGAGAAGGGAAATATTTGCTGTGTGTTTAGACATGCCCTTATTATTGTCACACTTCTAACACAATCTATCATACCTTATCAAATTGCACATCTTCAGCATGCAGATGGTTTGTGACGACGTGTTTAGGAGGCTTTCAAATACGGAAAAAGGGAATGACTCAAAGACTTATTTATCCCACATCTTCCTAACTAGGTCTCTCTGAGAAACACAGAGCCTATTATACACGTCCCCCATCTTCCTCTGTCTCTCATTGTTTCTTGTGCGTGGTTATCACAAACCAATTCCCTTTGCTGCTCCGCTCCCCGGCTTTGTTTCCCGCAACTCTGAGAATGTCAGTTCCCACTCTGCAGCATGTGCTGGCTCTGCTCCCAACGCATACTTGCAGGTTAGAGCTGGGTAGTTATGGCTGCAGATTAAGGCCTAAAAACATTCAACAGTTTCCGAGAGATACAGACAGACGTACAACCTTTCTCTTCCGAAGAGCCAGCACAGTTTATCTTGCTATCGCAACGTTCCAGGGAGATGTTATGCCACTCATCTTAACGATTTAAACAGATCAAAAAGTTGGCTCAGCAAGAGCATATGCCACTGACAACAAACCACAAGCCTGATGTTATCCAAGAAGGAACTGTAATGTGCTAGCACAGGCTAGACAGATCATACACAGGATAAAAAAAATGAATTTTCATTAAATCGCTCTGTAATCATCCACATAGCATCAATTAAGCAAGCAATAACGCAAGGCACAACGGACAGGTTTCCACTGGACGTTTGTATTCTTTCAAACATGTTGCACAGCACAGGATTTCACACCCACTTGAGAGGACCCGAGAGCTTGCTTTTGGAGGACTCAGCAGCTCCTAACTCTGCCTAGAAAGCTCTCCTGCATTACAATCACAGAACCTGGCACCTTGCACCTGAAAAGAGCCTTGTACTGGTCACGTCCCGTATCAACAAGAAAAACTCCGTGAAATACCAAGTCTGCCACAGAGGGAAAAGGAAGCATTGGGATTTCAGACTGGCAGTCCCTGCATCCCTCCTGAACGATTCTGCCTCTCGGCATCCAGTCCCAAACAGGGCTGCCCAGACCTACCTCCAGTCCCTCCACAGATCCAGCTGTTCCATCGGGTTCCTTCAGCGGGAGGAGAAACAGCGGTTCGCAGCAGCTCACCTTCCACATTCGCTCCAGCTCAAAGAGAGAGGCAGAGCCCCGCAAACATTGTCCAGGTTCCGAGGAACACTTTTTAACTTCAGGTCTGTTATGACATTTAGTATGGCCCCCTTCTTCCCTCCCTTCTGCCCAGTGGAAGGGATCAAAATAGTTCCCCCCTGTGACATTTTGCTTCATTTGGCCAATCGACTGTGGGAGCGTCTCTGTTAAAGCCGCTGAAAGCCAAGCAAGCGCAGCGATGCCAGCCACCATCGGGGCGAGCGCAAAAGCAGGGGCAACAGCGTGAAAACCTAACCTTTCTGCTGCCGACAAAGGGGGCACGGGGTCCAGAACAGATAGAAATATCCCACTACTACAATTTGCTTTGCGTATGCCTTAGGCGTAAGCTGAGCCCTTCGCTTACTGACGCTGTAATTAATACGTGTCAGCTATCTGTCTGTGGTCCAAACTGCCCATCTTGGCGCTGACTGGAGCTAGTCTGGCCTTCTCTCCTGCCTCTGGGAAGCTTCCTCCAAGCACCTGACCCTTCACCCTACTCACCTCATTTAATCCCTTCCCTCATCTATTCCTCCTGGAAACACGGTCCCTCAACAAGCCAGCTACACTTCCTTCTCTCCAAGCTCTTACCCCTACTCCTGCCGCAGGACCCCCCGCCTTACAGCAGCGTGCACACCTACGGATGGGGACGCAGAGCGCAACCGCAGGCGGCTTCAGGCTGCCAAGACGTGTAAGCGAGAACGAGTTTTGCCGTGCTGAGAAGGGGGAGCTGCGTCCAGCTCCCGATGAAGACCAGATCACATCTGCCATCAAAAAAAGAAAGAAGGGAACGAAGCAGAGCTGGGATGGGGAGCCAGGGAAGTTGAGCTTGCTAGTCCCGTTGCCGAAGGAGGAAGAAGTGCCTTGGGCGTCAGGAAGGGCCACCCCACCCACCGGACCCGTCCCTCTGTGCTAGGCAGGGTGCAGCAGCCAGGCTGCCTTCCCAGGGTGTTAGCACAGGCAAACCAAGCTGCAGGGCCACGCCGGATTCACCACCCCCAGCCGTCTGCTGCGGCAGGTAACTTCATGTCTAAACCATTGCATGCGTGTTTCCGTGCTAGGAGAAAAGCAGAGAGTCTCCACAACCCAGGGGCAAGCAAGAGAACAGAGCCTCCTTATTTTCTTGATGTACATAAGCATTGAAAACGTTGGCAGTCTCTGGGTTCAGCGATGAGCTCCCACAGTGCTCCTCCCTTACATCACTTTGCTTACTCTTCATGGCATCCGCACTTGCTGTCATGCTGGTTCGGTACCCAAAAGCAAGGACTTGACTCAAAACGTCAGATGTGCCTCCACAAAAATCATATTACAGACACTAAGATGGACGAGATTTTCTAAGTATATCAATTCCCCACAGGCAAGTCTCTCAGAACACAGAGTATACCTTACTTCTAATTCTACCAAAATCCATCACATACCTTACTTAGCCGTTACTTCTCCGGGTTGACAAGCAAACCGAGCGCACTAGCCTTCCTTTTCAAAGCAAGCGTATGCGAGAAAACACAAAACTCGAAAGCTTTTCCCAAGGAAATCCCTTCTCCCCTCCATCTTGGCCACTGCAAGTCTTCTGGAAAGTATTTCATTTCCAGTATGAATCAGCTCAGATCATGAATCAGCTGAAGTGCTTTCCCCACACCATCACCCCTTTTTTGTTAAGCTGTTGAAGCAAGCGTAGCTGGCGTAATGACAGCTTTGACTATAGCATTTGGATATCATTGCGCAGAACTTGCCAGCGCCCTGCTTTTACTGAGACCCTGCTGTGCTGCACACAGCCTCAGAGCCAGCCTCTGCTCCAAAATGTTCAGTATCTCAGTGGACAAGGCACCCAGAGGAGCTGCTGTCATCTGTGATTTACAGATGCAGGTCCAAAGACGAGTGACTTACTCATCTGCCATCTGCAGCGCTGAGGGACGAAAACCAGCTTGAGCCCCACTCCAGCGCCTTACCCATTTTCTTCTCATCCCAACATACCTCCAGGCTGTCAAAATTCATTATGAGCCTCCAGATAAGCCTCAAAAGTCATTTTCCTTCCGTAATTAACTCTTCACAACACTTACTTTTTCTTGCTACCTTTTTGCTAGGACTTTTGGGAAACAGGGGGGACAAGCTTTAACACTTCTTAAAACATTTTTCATTTAAAGAATGGTACTAAGTGACAGAAGTAAAATTCAGACCAGCATGTTAACTATGCAGTGCAGAAAACTTTGCCCGTTTTTCACTCCCAGAAGTTAACCAATGGATAGTTTCTACAGGCAGAGAATAATTCAACCGGTCTGAACATTGTGATAGAAGGTCTTTTATTTACAGAGCTACCTAGTCCGTAGCTCCCCTAAGCAGTGGCGGAATCAAACAAGAAGACAGCTTTTGTGTCTTTCAGACAGTACCTCACACGGAGAAGCTTTCTTTCTCAAGCTCCGAGCATGACCCTACCCATCGCCAAGCCCATCGACTTCTGACCGCTTTCTCTCTCTGTTATGCTGGTACTCCTGCTGCTTCTCTTGTTTGCAGACAGTCTCAAGCCTTCTATTGCCCCATTTCTGCAGTTTGTTAGGCCAGTCGCTGTATGTGTTCTCCAACCCATTCCAGCTCCCCTTCCAGCCTGGATGCACAGCTCTAGCCCCCCAGAAGCATTTCTCATCTCCCACAGCCTATTTTCATAACAACATTTAACAGGGTCCTTACATGCGTCTGAGGTCTAAGGTATGTAAGAGCATGTATTCTCAAGCTCTTAACGTGCATTCCCTTCCTTCAAGGAGGTTTCTCCCAAACCCATTGCTACATCTGCCCACTTGAAGCTCTCAGAGTAAACTGCCAAACTTAGCAACATAAGAGTAAATGAGGACTAGAAGTTGCAGCGCCAAAAACCAGCAAGCCTGGTTTTGGGAAGCACTGTAGCAGAACAAGAACTCCACAGCCACGCAGCACAAAGCACCAGACTACCCAAGCTCACCCTACCCATGCAAGATTTTCAGCATTTTAAGGAACATTGCTTATGACTGACTAGATACCATCTGTTCTGCCACAGCCAGCTCAGTTAGCATGTGCTCTCATGAATTCCGGTTTACGAAACAGAAACATGACTGTGTTTTCGTACCTGGTCCAAATGAAGTCGGCACTGCCAAATTACCTGCTAACATACAAGTCTGATACACCTGAAGAGGTAACCCCAGCCTGATAACTAGCCTGTCAGGTTATTCTGTTGGTCTTTTCTTTGGAAAGCTGGAATGACAGCTTTACATTAACTCATACTTAGGCACAAAGGCAAAGCAATACTGCTACCAGTCCAAGAACGCCTAACAAAGAATTGAATTGTGTTCCATTCAAGCGTACGAGAAAAAAGTAAAAGAATGAAAAGACACAGAAGAAGAACACAGCAGAGTATTCAGCAGTTATCTCTCCTTTAAGACATAACCGTTTGTAACGATTTTGATATATTGGAAGAAACTTACTGTTGGTGTCATTAAAACTCTGTGTGGAAGGGGTAATATTCCAAATTCAGTGTGCAGCCATCACAGAAAGCAAGAGAATGTAAAATTCTTCAACTCCATGGAAATTAATACCAGGTAGGGGAGGGTGCTTTAAAACAAACAAAGCTATTTTTAACTGCGTATTAAGATGTACATTTCTGGCTTCTACAGCTAGCACAGTTTTCAGACAAGTAATAGGGCGTACTAAAGCACACCGTGGCACTGAATGCTTGAGATGTGCCTTTAAAGATAAATTGCAGAAGGAGATACAAAGGTTAAGTGAAAGCCAATTCCTTCTCGGGAGAGCCTGCTTCGCAGCACAGGACATACAAAACCTGCCCCTGCTGAGGCAGGGCATATGCCAAATGCCAGGAAATAGGTGTAAAGCTGCGGCAGGAATACACTCCGGAGGAGGCAGCCGATCACAAAAAGATGTGTTTGAAAGCCATGTGTTCACCTGCTCTGCCAGAGGTAAATTCAAGATATTGCTACCAGTTTCTCTTTCTTACCTACACGCGACAAGAGGAGACACGGCACCAGGCACTCCTTCTCAGAGGTACACAAGAAGGCTGCCCCGACTCAGTTGCCTGTGTTCAACAACAGCAGATGCCAGGAAAAGTAGCCCTCAGCTTCTCTCCTGGTTACTCCCTTTGAGAATTGCTTCTTTCTACTCCTTTCACCATCAGCAGTCCATCACTCCTGCAGAGACGCCAAAAAACTGGAGACGGGAGCGGGTCGTTCGCAGCCGGAGGCCTGCCCAGTCCCCGACACCGAGCAATGCTTCTGGTCCACTCTCCGTGCCCAGTTCTGCGCTCCTTTCTCCAAGGGCCTCTTTGGGAAGAGGGGAGGATGCTGTTTGCACCACCCCGTCTCGCCAAGCCTCTGGGCACCCTACCAGAGGGCTTCCGACTTCTCTCTCAGGGATGGCGGGCTGGAGTCAGATCACTGCTCAGGCCAGCTCCATCCCAGTCTACTAGCTTTCGCCACACGTCAGTGTCGCCCTCTAAATCCCTACTAAAAACATGAGGAAGCACAACATTCTCTTGGAAAAGACCACGTTCAGTCCCGAACTTGTTTAGAAGTGTTTCAAAAAGAAAAAAAAAGTAAACACAGAAATCTACTTCATCTGTTGTAATTGTTGAGAATTGAGAATCTCTTTAAAATCTCTATTACATCCATATGTTATAAAGTTACTAGTTTATATATACCCTGTCTACAAGTCTGAAGACTTATACCATGCACTTGGCTGAACGTATTTTATTAATCTGATTTTTGGTCAATATTAAGGGAAGGATCGTCAAGAGCTCTAAAGAGGACCTGACACCTTTCCTGTCGGATCAGAGACAGGCAATTTAAAATGACTTTGAAGTTAGGCTATTAGAGATGACTCAGAGGTCCCCAACCGAGTCCCCCCACAGCAGTGAAGAAGAGATGAAGGAAGCAATCAGGAGGAGAGAAAGCAGGGATATAAAGCCCCAAAATTAATACCGCTGAGGAAAGTAGAGGAAAATGGCATTCAAAGAAACGGGCAGAAGAAGAACATCTACACTTACGCAACTCATAGCTTCTGCTTGCCAAAGGAGGATACTTGCCCCGGCCCTTCAGAAACAACAAAATCCTCTCCCAGCTATAGGGCTTGCTCTAGTTCCCATTAGGGTCGGGCATCTGCACCTTGTATTTATAGAAATGCGTTGTCCTCGCCACACCGGCTCTTGTATAATATTGCACGCATTGCTTCCCTCTGCTTCCATTATCTCAGATTACATGCAGGCAAGTGCAACGTGATGCACTGAGGAAAAGGACACTTTGCCCAGCTAGCATGCCGCCAGCGCTGCCAATTAGTCCTCTCAAATCCTGCCGAGCCATGGCAAGCTGCTTACACGAGTGTTGTGTAGCAGTGGCTAGGGCTCTCGTCTGGAGCTGGGAGGATGCGCGATTTATTCCTGAGGATGCCACTATCCTGCTAAACGGCCTAAGCAATGCCCCCAAAGCCGCGTGGCCAGCAGGGTGAGGGAGGGGATTCTGCCCCTCTGCCCCGCTCTGGGGAGACCCCCCTGCAGGGCTGCGTCCAGCTCCGGAGCCCTCGGCACAGGAGAGACATGGACCTGCTGGAGCGGGGCCAGAGGAGGCCCCAGCAACGCTCCGAGGGCTGGAACCCCTCGGCTGGGAGGACAGGCTGGGAGAGCTGGGGGGGCTCAGCCTGGAGCAGAGAAGGCTCCAGGGAGACCCTACTGCAGCTGCCAGGGCTTAAACGGGGTTTAGAAGAAAGATGGGGACAGGTTTTTTAGCAGGGCCTGTAGCTACAGGACAAGGGGTAACGGTTTTAAACTGAAAGAGGGGAGATTCAGACTAAATCTAAGGAAGAAGTTTTTCCACAACGAGGGTGGTGAAACCCTGGCCCAGGTTGCCCAGAGAGGTGGTAGATGCCCCATCCCTGGAAACATCCCAGGTCAGGTTGGACGGGGCTCTGAGCACCCTGATCCAGTTGAACATGTCCCTGCTCACTGCAGGAAGCTGGACTAGATGGCCTTTGATGGCCTTCCAACCCAAAGTATTCTATGATTTTGTTGTATATGGCCTGAGTTTTCCTGCCTGGAGAAAAAGGATAAAGATCCTAAAGTCCTTTTATAAGGCATTTTGAGAACCACAGAAGGAAAGTATTCCTTTATTTGTGTTATTAATACTAAGGAAGTGCAGAAACCTGCCCCTCTCAGTTGTTTTGGTAGTGGGACCGGGATTTCACTCAGAGGCCCCGACTTGCATTTCAGAAAACACCGCTGTCTTGCCAAAACTCTGGTCAAGTTTCTTTAACTTCTCCATGCTTTAACTTCCACATGCAAGCAGCAAGGAGAACGTCCTTCTCAGAGAGTCTGAAAATTAATAAACACAAAAGCGCAGACCCCCTGTAGCGGAGGGAGGGTACTCCCAGCCACGCATTTCAGCCGTTCTGGAAGGAAGGCTCTGCGCAGCCTTAAAGCTGCAGGTTTACTTCCTGGAAAGCTTGACATAGTTGATCAATTTACAAGCTCAAGGCTTTCAAAATCAACACTTCAAGAATTTTCCTGTTAACATTTTTTTTCCTCCTTGCTTTGTTTTCAGAATGCTTGAAAAGTCTAAGGCATCGAGTAGTAAACAAAATTGAAGACCTGAGTTTGTTTTGTTTTTTTTTTTTAAAGTAACTTTGAAAAGCTGAAAGCAAAAAGCATTATATTTGTCAGCATGCTATTGTCACTGCGGATTTTACGCAAGCTAGAGTAGACAGCAGATAAAAACAACTTGACAAACCTAACGCATCAAGTTAAAAATATCAAAACTCAGGTTTTGAAAACCTTTGAGCTTGCTTTTTCAAGAGGAAGAGGAAAGCACTGTTTCAGAGAAGTCAGCTATGCTGACACAGGGCTCCAGCCAGGGAGACAGCAACTGCATTACTGTCATTTTTGTTGGTCTCAAGGACTGTCCCGGTTGAACTCACGGTCACGTTGGGCCTCTGGTGGGAGAAGAGCTTATAGACAAATTAAGTCTCAACAGGAAAATGAGAGGAAAGGCAACAAAGACAAGGAGGTATAAAGCATCATGTATAAGGAGCTCGACTGTTCCAAAAAGATCATTGGTTCCCTCATTCTTCTTCAGTCAGTACTCTCCCCACACCGAGTATGTAAGGAAATTCTTCTACCGCCTGAAAGCGCTTATTAATTTCTATTACTCCTCTGGAATTTCTATTACTCTTCTGGAATTTCTGTTTATCTTTTCCTGTTCACTACTTCTGACACATTGCAAACCACGGACTACAATGTGGTTTAACAACAACAAATCATCCAGCTGCGTACTTACAAGATGATTTTTTTTAAGCATTTTCTTTGTAATAGACTCACGGGTAGAAGAGACACAGGAGACTTACAGGTAACCATACTGCAATACAGCATGTCCAAAACCTGCCTCTCACAGTATAACACCACTCCTGTTGCTAATGCTACAGGAGACACATAACAAGACGTCATTTAAGTGGGTAATATTATGAGACCTTTTTACATAACAATTTTCGAAGACCTATTTCGCATTCAGGACATAGCATAGCAGCTTGAAACGGTTGACACTCCTGTGTGACCAGAAATTCCGTCAGAAATTCCTGATTTATTAGCTACTTAGGCAGCTTCCCAAATATCAGCAGAATACTTGCACAGCTACATCTTTCAACACTTCTTTGTGCATAGCTTTGTAGGAGGGCATTATGGTTTGAATACCGTATCTACATGCTCTCAGCCGCAAGGACAGGTGGCATCTTGTGATTCAGTTGTAAAGCAGCACCAAACTCACCGACGATGTGCATCATTCACTTGACCCAAAGAGAAATCATCTACCTTCAGACTAAATAATCACAACACACCGCAACCCTATTTAAACGCCTATTATCAATCGATATCCCTAGTTCAGCAGACTTTTGCGCCCAAATATGGAAAAAAAACAAACAAAAAACCAAGATCTGTGTTACTAAGCTAGTAGTACCTTTCCACCAGTGCCATCCATCCTCATCTTCCCTCCTCCAAACAACCTGATCACTGCTTTAACCACGCTTTGTTCTCTTCTCCCAGCCGCTGGCACAGAAAAGGGATGAAAAGGAAGCGCAGACCCTACACGTTTCCTGCAGGAAATTCCCTCTTCCCAGTTCTTACAGCCTCACTGCAACGCTAGGAGCAGAAGAAGCCTATTGGACTGCCCAGTGGATCTGGTAAAAAGCATTTGTTAAGAAGGCCTGAGCATTGGTGATGGAGGGGCAGCTGGGGCGAGGCGGGGAAGGAGAACACAGCCATGGAAATAATCTGCAAGGGATGACTTCCCTTTTCGAACCCATGTAAAGTAAGTGCATCATCAAGCTGCAGGCCTCCTTGCTTTTTCCTATTTCCTATTTCCAGTGATTTTGCCCATGCAGTCCTCCTCACCGGGGAACGGATGGAAACGTTCAAGCCGGCCAGACTGCAGACATCTCTTGCATCGATATTCTCCCCTTTATGAAGCACGGCACATATGTGATTATGCAGGAAGAGCTGGACAGAAACGGCACCTCCTGGGCTGCAAATTATTATCCAGTCTCCTGTCTTCTGTGTCTGTCCTTATCAAATTCCTGTGGTGCTCTACAGCCAAGCAGTATTTTTTTTTTTTCCATTTTTGTTTTCTCTTCTCTTCCAGCTACACGTACAAAGTTTCACTCTATCCACGCTGGTATCGTATTTTTTCATATCCTTAAAATTTATTGCACGAGTTGCTGCAGGATCTAATTAAAAGCGATTATAATTAGCTCTGTAGTACTTCTTCTCACACTTGAGGGTGAGTAATCAACTAAAGATGCCAAGACTCCAAACACAAGGGAGTTCATCTGTGATGCAAAGACATAAAAAAGGCTGCTTCCTCTCTGAGCTGACACCCAGTTGTCACATTTGTCGACTTGTCACCGGAACACTGTAAAACGTTACGTGCCACAGATGTCACCAGCTGAAGTAGCCCAGCTTCAGAAAATAGGTTGCGTTTTGCTCAAGCCAAGGAATTTGACCACTGCTACTTTCAGTCCTGCTGTGCATTATTAAAAGGTCACCAGAAACAAGAGCTCTAAAATGGTCTCGGCAGTTCTTTTTAACAGGATCTTTCTCCTCACCCTTGTATTGAAAAGCAGTGAAGTTTAACTCAATTTAGTAAGCATTATCTCTGAGTTTGAGTTAGCACCCAGTAAAAGAAGTGGGGGGGAATTCACTTCTGAAATCACGTGAAATTCTTTGCTAACTCAGACAAGCACCAGGTTGAGAAACCTTCCAAAGCCTTTTCTTACTCATCGACTCAAGAGTTTAGATTACTCCCTCTTACTTCAGTTGGAGTAGGAAGACATTTTCGGTGGTGATTTAGCGACTTGCTGGAAAATCCTCCCCCTTCTGTCAACCTGCCAGAGTCTGTTTGCTGACCCTGAGAACACAGTACAACGCTAATCTATTTACCAAGGCACTTTCCCCTGTGTGGGATGGAGTAAGGTGCGTCTGGAAGAAGAATAAGAATAGGCAGTTAGGCAACGAGAGCGCGCTGCTGCAGGCATGAGTGGTTTATCTTCTGTTTGATCTCTTCTGCTAAGGGAAGACAAGAATGGACGTAATGAATCTACATGAAGACATGAAAGAAACAAACAATTGTCAGGAGTCTGGGGTGATTTGGGAAATGAAGACAACGCTATTGTTACACGGCATTTCTGTGACTGTTCTGCAGTCTCAGACCTCTACCCCTCCTGAGATCTCTACCAACGCCACAATTACTTCCATCCCTTATCTATATACGTTACTTGATCTCTTTGACGAGTTATGCAATGTTTACACACCATTCTCTGATTGTATCATAGCAACAGACAACAGTTTACGGAAGATATTGTGCGAACATTCTCCAACAGAACACGTCTATGAGTCCTGCTGGTTTCTTGGGTAATGTTATGCTCTTTGGAACAATAACACTAGTCAACAAGTTGTCTTAATTTTATGCTAAAATGAGAGCACTTGAACATTATTTATTTCAAGTCCACTGGTTTTATTGAATACCAGGAAGCAGCAAGAATGTGTCTCAAGCATCGCAACCCATAGAATTTCATCTATGACATTCATGCAATACCGTTTGCAAATCTGAGCAGTCAGAACAAAAAAACACTACACGGCAACCACACCAAGTAAAATCTAAACGTGCTCACCACATTCCTTTGTCTAAATGCATTTGTGAAAGGGAGACCTAAAATCCTTTAGATTTGGATTCAGAAGAGCTTCTCTGAGTCATAAAGAAAACCACATTCAAACAAAGACTCCCCAAAGTACTACAGGAAAACATCAAGAATCTTTCCGGTCCCTAGATAGTTTGATAAAAGCTACACCACCGCCTATATTCAGCCATCGCTAACTAAGATCGGTAGCTGTAGGCACATTACTCGCCGTCCGTGTGTCAGCATCCCTGCCACAGGTATAGGGACGCTTCAAGTGTCAAACCCTCTCAAAACCTTCCACAGATTGTTATCATGAACAGAGCACAACTAATCTGTAATACTAGCAGAGCTGTACAAGCATGAAAAGTGGCAGTTAAAAAACAAAGTTTCAAAGGAACTTAAGCAAGGGAAGGGTGATTCTTGCTTTTCAGGGAAATCAAGCTCACGCGGTCCCTTGACCATACTGCAGCGTTCTACCACAGGAGGACTGCAACCACCCTGTGAGCTCCCAACAGTGAACCCGTACGTCTTAGAGGCTGATAGTCCTGCATGCTCAAGAACTACGGATATCTTCCCCCACATGCTATAAAGTCACCTGAGCCTAATCAGACTTTTTTTTGGAGTGGACAACAGATCTGGACAGCTCTTTGAAAGGATCCATCCCCATCATCCACTTCCCACCTTGTGCTATAAAGCAGCTTACAAGAGAAGTAGATTTTAGCTGAGTCTGAGGGAGGATCTCTCTCAAAACTTCAAGCAAGCACAGGAAGCAAGATTTATAATGTGGCAGCCCTGTTTTCCTTTGACTCGCTCTGAACACACTTAGTGTCATTAGCCAACGTCATAAACCGTGAGTCAGTCTACTCCTCAGGCGGCAAAATTTCTCCAAAGGCAGTCTTGATCACCAGGGAAACTGAGTCTCTTTTATTGCTGCCGAAGGTGCCGTGCTAGGC
This sequence comes from Phaethon aethereus, assembly GCF_964289735.1. NCBI lineage: Eukaryota > Metazoa > Chordata > Aves > Phaethontiformes > Phaethontidae > Phaethon > Phaethon aethereus. The sequence continues at coordinate 2,118,719 of NC_138578.1, forward strand.
AACTGAACACAGTTCCCAGAGACTTAAGGAAAAGAGATTTCACATGTCTTTTCCTATGTACAATGGCATAACACTGGAGTTGCAATCCTATACAGAAGACTGCACCACAGCTATACAAGTTCGTCCAGCTAAGTACCAAACTGCTGCTGTTTTCAGAGCTGCTGACTGAGCTTTAACCTGTCTCCCAGAACAGGCCGCATTGTGGCAGCCAGCGGAACGATTCAGACATTTCTTACCAAATCAGTCGGGCAGGTATAATGCTTAAATAATGTTTAGCATCCACATTTATTTTGTGACCAAGCATTCCTGTTACAACAGCAGCCTGTCTTTGGCTTTATATGGAGAGGTCCCTAAAACTGGAAAAGTATCCAGACTTTGCAGGGTTCTAACCTTTGCTGGTGAAGTCCCATCAACTGCTAGGCAGCGTATTCCTTCTCCCTTGGCAATTGAACCACATTCTTCACAATCCTTGCAAGAGTCCCTGCTTACAGAAGCAGTCCCAGTATATCTCTCTCCTGCAGGTTCTAGGAGAGATCCTGAACTTGGGCTTCATAATCCTTTACTGACTTGTCCTCTGCCTACCCTGGGCAGGCATGATCTGGAAGGAAAACCTGATTATTCTTTTCAGAATTTAATCTTTCCCTGTGTGCCTTGATCTGTCCAGATCTGCATATTCCATCCAGTACTACAGCAACACATTCTCATCCACCATGTCTTGTCTCCAGTGGTATTCTGTTCCGCTTGTCTGTCCTGCTCTTCTGATCTTCAACTCCTCCCTAAGAATACACCACTGACTCTTGTTGACAGGTTGTTCCTAGCTAATCACTCATCACCCCATAACAGCCATCGTGCATACAGCACCTGAAAAGGAAATTTAACAATGAACAAGAAGTGAGAGGCAGCATCTGATGCAGTCTCTTGTCAGTAAACACCAAATCCCTCCCCAGATGGACATGGTATCTGCACCGAAAAATATCCTCTCTAAACTGTACTGAGGGCAGGAAGGAAAGTAACAAGAACTCTGAAGCTTAGTCGCAACTTACCCTGCTCCCCCCGCATAAAGGCGCAGTGGGGAAGGGGGCAGGAACATGCCAGTTAGGGTCAGGGTGAAACCATCCTTTTTGGCAACAGTATAATCTTAGGTCAGGAATATCCCGTTCCCCTTCTGTCTTTCTTACCAAGATCTCATGCCATCGGTACACGGAAAGGGAAGGAAGGGTACTAAGTGTTCAGATACATTAACTCCATTTTACAGGAGAAGCCATTGAGTTTCAGACGATGTAAATAAATACCTGACTATTACAGAAGAGCAAGGACCAGAAAAAGTTTTGCTCACGCATTCTAGAAATAAACACAGCTGTTCCATCTCCATTATCAGACGTACCTGATCTGAGTCTCAGCAGGGTCAACTTTTCTAAACAAGCAACATCACGTCTCAGGATGAGAGGGCTCTCATGACCTTTATTGTTATTACTGTTATCAAGGACATCACAAAATGGTGTTCCTTGGAACCTCAGTTTGGCTTTGATTTTCTACTGGAGCAAGTATTCAGTTAGTCCTTTCTATTGTTTATTGTTGTAGGGATCAGCCCTTTTAAGGTGTTTCATGTTATGATTTTTTACACAGAAATAGATGCTGACTCACTGGAAGAAGACAAAAGATGAAGAATCCAAATACACCGCTGTTAGTACTACTAGCCAGGCCTGCACCACCACAGTCTGCAGAAGCGGAATCCTAAGCTCTGGAAATACTTGGTTTTCATGTGTTAGTAACCCCTTGCTTCCCACTTCAGACTCATCCTGAAGACATTCAGTCCTTGAACCCAATAAATAGATGGAAGCAAGATGAATTTCCTTCTCCACTGCAAACAGGTTAAAAACTCAACGACAGAAATGCAGTTCCAGTGCTAAGGGTATGCTGGCTACATCGTCCCTCCTGTTAGAAGGCTTCACTCTAAACTCCCAAAACAACTGTTAAGAGACACACTTTCCAATCAAGCAAACAACTGCACATCTGCTCAAACGGCATGCAATTAGATACCTTTTTCTACACTGTGAGAATCAACACCAGCTACATTCCAAACGTTCCGCATGTTTCAATGAGCCCCAGTAGGAACTCATCACTTCTTGATAAACCATGCTCCATGTGAAACGTCTGCTCAAGGATCTACCAATCCGCTTGGCAAAGTCACCTTAGGTAGAAGGAAAGGGTATTCCCAACATGGCTCCAGGACTTCAACACATGTCACCAGAGGCGAAGGGACAGCTATGCTCCGCACAAGCTACCTGGTGATGGGATGTCTCGCCTCCCAGTTCCCTGCAGTGGGAGAGATTGTCCAAATCCACCGTCCGGGGGGCCGCCGGGCGCTGCCCCCGGGCTCCGCCTCTGCCCTTCAGCACCACGGTCAGCGCCGGAGGAAGAAGCCACCCGCTCTCCAAGCGAGGGCGAGGCCACCAGGGGCCGGGGGCAAGCTCGGCGGGGCTAGCAGCCGAGGGGCAGCCGGAGCTAAGGTTGTTCTGGTCTCAGTCAGGTGAAGAGCGGCTGTGCAAAGCCTGTGTTAGTAACTCCAACGTTACGAGTAACGTCAAGATGGCTTGCGTTGTCTTAAAACCTCATTTTCCCTAAGTAACGGAGTTTCCCAGATATCTTTTAAGCTGTTTTCCTAGATCTGCTTTAAGTTGTTTTCAACTTAACAGTACTAAAGAATGTGTTCAAGGTTGAATTGGATGTAACAGGACTTAAATATTTACGGGCCTTGTATTTATTACAGATCCTAGGCCTTCTATACATATGTGCCAGAATTTCCATTTAATGACAAACATAATCAACATTCAGACAGGAAGAGTTTATACCTACCCCAAGTTAAGCTAATAAACCAGAATTATCACATTAAGTTACTGGCTTCTTTCAGTTTTAATGGAGTTTTAGAATATTATGCAAGGAAGACGAGTTTCATATTGCCAAGATGGGGAGTTTAGCTACAGTCACTAAATACCACATTAGAAAGAGGTCATTCTTCAATCCATTTGGCCATCAATTAAACACCACAATTACCAGAAATTCTAACAGTTTGATGAAAATACTTTGCACAACGATCACATAAATAGACTTAAGCTTGTGTTTAAATGCCATTCTCAAAAACAGGCACCTATGATATCTTCATATTGTAAGTAAATTCAAATTTAACTCTGGGCTGAATTAAAAACAAAAAGCAAAACTAGCCATTAGCTTTGACAGTCACTTTCACCGCTGTATTTTTACATTCTTTGTCTACATTTTGGGCTGTGATTTCATTTAAGAAGATACGGGCTGCTGAAAAGCAAGCTTCAGCACAGTGCTTTGCCCTTCCTAAGCCCATCCTGCTGCTCATTCCCTGGAGAGCCTTCTCATGCTTCTGCTTCGCTATTGTTGCAGTCAAAACTCAGCAAAAAAGCAGGAAGTTGGGCAGAAGAATCTTCCCGGTTGCAGCTTACGCTGCAGAAATGCCCGCATTAACCTTCCAAATGTCCCTCCCGTGCACCTAGGCGTAGCAGAGTTGGATTCCCAGCTGTGGTATTTCTATTCACGCTTTGCCCAGGTGTTTGCTAACTTGTGAGAGCAAGGCCAGCACTGGTAGAAGTAGCGGAACACCTGTACCGGGTAGGCACCAGGTCTGCAGGCACCTGCCTGGCAACAATCCCTGTCCTCCATGGTTGGCATCACACCCTTTCCCTACTCGGAATTAGCCTGTAATTTCTCTGTGCATCAGCTCTTCCCACCCAGAGCCTCCAGGCAGCTGTCAGTGGCTTTTCCCACCCGGGAGGCAGATGGCTGCTGGGATCACCGTCTGATGATAGGCGCTCGCAGTTAGCGAGCTGTGTTAGAATCCCACAACAGAACTATAATAAGCTCAGGGCATGACCAAACCTGAAGCCCTGACTACTTTTCCAGTGGCATCGTGCCATAACCCATATGCGATCAAGAATTTTCAGAAGACATGACCCACGTCCTCTTTCAATTCCTTACCCCTCTACCAGCAGCACCTCGTCACCCATGCAGCTGCCTCCAGCCAGCAACCCAAGTGGCTTTGGGAAGCCGCGTCGTACAGCACGGATGCCCTCCCTGCCGGGACAGGGAGACAGAAATGCGTGGCCCACGACCAGCACATCATGATGCGCTCTAGCCAAGAAAGACAAGGAGCAAAGCAAGGAAAGCAGGTTTACGTTCTCAGAGTTATCTTTCATGCACTAACTAAACGTGAGACAACTTGAAATTCCGTCACAAGAAGCTACAGTGAGCTCATTGCTATGTAGCTGATCCCGCCCAAACGTGAAACCAGCATGGGCGCTTGGCTGCACAGAATTTTTATTACCCCACTGCTGCTCTGAACACAGCATATTTCAAAGTTGTTCCCCCAGCAACTTTAAGGCACTATCCTCTAGTTAGGCATGCTGAGTTTATTTGCAAGGTCACAGAAGGCATAGGGACATGAACGCATGGGGCCAAAGTTTCTCATTTGAGAACGGAGAAAACAAAACTAGTCGATAAGTAACAATACAATACTGCTCGTACTAAGCACCGCTGTCTTGCAGAGGAATAAGCCATTTTTCATCCAAACTCCACCAAGCAGGCAAAATAGCTGGCAGCGCGCTCTGAAAAGTGTCAAGAGAGTGGCACCTTGCGCCATCTAATTGTTTACTTTCAGCTATAGTATCAGCCCTCCGGCTATCACTAGATACTAATAACTTTCCTAAATCTTTGCACAGACCTGAACAAGGAAGGCTTCGAGTAACCAGTCAGGCATTTTTAAATGAGCAATGCCAGGACTGTGGGTTGAAAAGGCAGAGTTAGCTCTTCACTGGATGACACGGGGCAAAACAACCACATCCGACATCCTCAACAGCTTTTGCGAAGAAAACGAAGTGCTGGAAGCGTAACTGCAGCTGAAGCACTCCATCTCAGGCAATGAGCTAGCCTCAAATTCCTGCAGTGAACGCTTAACCCTCTGCCCTCTGTCTTCCCAGCTTTCACAAACACTCTTTGGATTCAAGTAATTTCCAAGTCCTTAGTCCAAACTGGTGGACACAAAAGCACGCCAGTCCTTAAACCAATGCATCCTGCAATTTGATTTTACAACCCAGAGTTAACAACAGTCAGTATCCTAAAACTTTGCAAAAAGTGGTGACAAAACATGCACAGGCATGTACGTAGGCATATGTAGCACAGAAACATACTCTTTTTATGAGAGCAGCAACAAAATGAAGGAAGAAATAATTCCTTCCTCAAGTCACACGCAGATTATTGAAACTGGAGTTTGAAAGCAGTCCAATTCTAATCTCTTTCTCTGACAGAATTCCTTGCCTTAAACGTATACAGTATGTCATAAACACTATTTTACTTTTCCTTTTAACCTCCCAGCCAGCTTGGCAGCTAGCAATAGCCCTATTTTGAACGTGTGGTAAAAGGCAGATAAAATGACATAAAGTGGCCTGTTTAAGGTCAAGGAAGCCCAAAGGTCAAGTCAAACAATACACTTAATTTGCCTTTTTTCTTGGTTTGTTTTTTGTTTTTTTTTTTTAAACATCAATAGGTTTTGAAGAAGTGTCTTCCCCATCTTCACTTTTAGAAAGAAAGACAGACAGACCCTTTAACCCATCTCAAATTGCGCGCCTGAAAACAATGGTACTCAAAAGCACTAATCACGTTAAAAAACCCCTCTTGAGCAACATCTTTGTGACAACCTTAGAGCAAAATACTTCTCAAAACTTTCTGCTAAAAAGCACTTTCCGTCAGGACACACCACCTAGAGCCAAATATAACCACATGGTCTCCTTGCTTTGAACCCTCAGCCTGTGCAATCCCTGATCCTAACGGTGTTTGCGTTAGCAGATCTGAAGCTCAAACTTTGCAATTCTGCTTCTGCAGGGCAACAACGGGAAAGAAGTCGGACCGTGCAAGTCTTCACAGCCTTTCTCTGAAATGCTTGGTTTTGACCTCAGGAACTACATAAGCTCTACATATGTGTAGCTTTTCTTCTGGACTTATTATTCGTTACCTTTGGAAAAGTCCTTGTGTAGACTCCCTCCTATGGTGCACGGACACACATGCTCACTCTCGTTCTCTGGGATAAATTGTCTTCCTAAAACAACTGTCCTTCCTTTTTAACTCTTCATTGCTCTTTTGATTTTCAGGTGAGCAGCTTATTTGAATTTAAAATTTACAACTTAATGAAACCTCTAAGGCATCTGTCGAGACCAAATCCTTACCTACGGCCTTTCAGACTTGGGGCTTGCATCCAGATTGGTGGTGTTGCTTTCTTGTTTGCTCAGCATTCTAGAGCCCTTATGAGTATGGTCCCTCAGATGCTCATGACTAGCCAAGCTACTTGAACTTTCCCTTCTTGACCAGGAGACATAAATTTCTCATGAAGTGATATATTGTTATTACACATCACGACCATGCATGTCAGTCTTGAATCCCAGATCCTTACCTTTCAAAGAGGCTAGTTTTCGAGTGGAATCCCTTAACGGTACAGGTCATGCTTCTTAAGGAACCGGTTTTTATGCTGACCAACCACAAGACAACAGCACCATCCAGCGGCCCCTTCTCCAGCCGACGCTTTCAAGAGTTATCCGTTAATTCTGAGTACCTCTCCAAGGGGTACGCACCTTGTGAGGCTTGGAGAGCATTTCTCAGAAATACCAAGGTACTCGAACTCCCTCGGTTACAATAGTGCAGGTTATTTCCCTGAGAAAGCGGGACTTCACTTCCAAAGGAGATAAACCCCGTTACTACAGACAGTCACAAATGATGGGCATTTCTGAATTTTTAGGAGTCTCTTGTTTTCAGACAGCGCTGAGATTGCTTTCCACAGATACCGGTTGCATATTCTCCTGTGCCTGAGAACTTCAAACCATTACTTAATACAGGTCATTCTAACAAGAAGTTCCTATATCTAAGAGCAGGCACGCTTCCTCAGTGGTCTCCAAGCAATAGTTTTGAAAAGAAAACTGCGTTTCAGTCTGTGACAGTGGCGTTCCATGTTCTTTGAGAAAAATACCAGGAATAATCAAGCAACGTAGTCAAATGCTTGTGAGCCACCGGCAAACGGTAGTGAGGCTGCATATCAATACGACTGGTTATTAAGTAACATGTAAACAAAAGTGAAGCTATGCGTTAACAGTTGTTTCTATAAAATGACAAATCATGCAAGAGCCGGCATCTCCTCGTATTGCAGGATTCCACGGCTGCAAGTTTTATACAATCCAGCGCTGACTGACAAAGAACCTAAGACCATGTTAAAACATACTTTCATAACAACTCAAAACTAAGTTAATAGAACAGCAAACCAGACAGCATCCAACAGTTCTGAGGTGTCAACCGCTCCCTTTTGTCACTGAAGGCCACTGCTCTGAAACCTGTTGCCGACCAAGAGAGCTTAACACATTGGTTGAGAGCTAATGGGCACTTCAAATGTGGCATTTTCAATCTGCTGGTCACAGAGTGCTTCAGACCACAGAAGATTGTAACCAGTCTCATCTCAAGACAGAGAAACACACAAATTTTCAGATGACACTCCTAACATCTGTGATTTCAACTGTTCGTTTTTTAGTGCGGGACAGTACTATCCTTTGAGATCAGTCGTGTTTTAGTATCCATTCAATTGCTTGGCAGCTGGGACCAAAAATCTAAGGGGTCTGCATCCAAGCTCTGGTCATTCTTCAGCTGTTTGGATCACACCTAGCATTACAGCACATCTTAGCTGTTACTTCAGACTATGGTAGGAGGGAACATTTTAAACAGCAGCATGACTTTTGAAGCTGTCACCCTTTCTACCTCACTACACTACTCAGGAGACCACCTGCGCTTAAGTAGAACCAGCCTATTTCTGGGGCTTTTTTAGAATCAGAGGATTATTTAGGTTGGAAAAGACCTTCAAGATCATCGAGTCCAACCGTTAACCAACCACCACTGTGCCCACTAAACCATGTTCTGAAAACTGTCACCAAACCGCGTCCCTAAGCACCACATCTACATGTCTCTTAAGTACCTCCAGAGACAGTGACTCAACTTGGACTTGACCAGCGGGACATCCCCTTTCTCCGAGAGGCAAGTTTCATTTGAGGTCCTCAAGTCCTGTCCCTAGTGAGCCCACACATTGTTTTTGCAAAATAGTAAATCCAGCGTGCTTATGCTGCTCTACTTTCTGTAGTTTACCTAGCACAAAGGGTTCTCTCTCTAATCTTTCCGTGAGTGATGTAACAACGTGTTGAAGGAAGATCACTGTTAGACTAAATTCCTCTCAGGTGCCTTATAATTGTCAGATAACACAGGGCTATAGCAATATACAAAAGAGGTTAGCTTTACTTATATGAGCCAAAATACAATTTAAAAAAACCAAAACAACATAAATGCCAGTAGTATAAAAAGTAGGAATAAACACTGTACACCCTCATTAGGGAAGGAGCTGGAATGACCTTATCTCAAAAGGGATTTAGGGGCTTAATTGCCTCTGCAACCAATTCAAACACACAAAATTCCTCAGTCTGTGAAGGCAAGTGCAGATTTAATAATAAAATGTTCTTTTACCTACAAGAAAAACTGTTTCAAAAGTCAACTGTAATTAAATGCTGACAGGTCTCTGAGCTAAAACCTTTTGTAACAGTAGCATGGACACTGTGTCCCACTGTTAACAGCACATTTTACACTCTGCAGGGACCAGTTTTCCTTTTCTTCTGTGGCATTACTCAGGCACCGAACAATCCGAAAGTCTAATCCCACTTTTCTTTAGGTTCACAGGACCGCAGAGGTTCTTCCCAGAAGTTATTTTCCCACCATTCTACAACCCAGGGCACACTCAGCCCACAGCCAAACCCCAAACGCACTGGAGGATGTCTGTTTACTTTGACACTAGAGAACCAGTTTATGTTTTTCCCCCTTTTCCCGTCATATAACAGCAAGCTGGAAGTGCCCAGCCAAAATATTAAGTCATGTGTACAGCTGAAGTGTACATTGGCTGTGCGTTGGTCAGAACGAAAAGACCACAGCCGTCGCTGCGGACTTCCTCCGTTACCTTTGATGCATTTCTGCTCTTTCTTGGTACTTCTGGAACAAATCACCTTTCAGCTTTACAGCAGCGTACGCTGGATGATTGCAAGAGTCTCAGATACTGCCAGCCATACCAGGAGCTGTACGGGTGCCTATGACAAATAAAAGACATTATTTATCTTGTGCCCAGAGGCCTCTGAAAGGCCCCAGGGCCAAACTACAGCAAAAAAAAAAAAGGACTGTTAGTTGCCAGGTGAAACAGTCAGCAGCCTAGCTGAGCCAGGCTTCAGCTTAAGAATCTTCTCAATTAGCTGCGCAGGCCCTGGGGCTCTGCTGAAGGTGGATTCCCATCAGGACACCAGACCAGCTTATTATCACAGAGCAACAAAAAGAGGTTTTTTTCTCCCTGTGGCCAAGACAAGCAACTGTGGGACTTGATGAAGGCAGTTAGATAGTTATTGTATTGCAAGTATTGGGCTTCTGCTCCTGCCTATGCTTGCGTATGCAGCAAACGCCACACACTCCCCCTTTCTGAACAGGGACTCTCAAGGAGATGGATGAAATCAGGTGGCTTGTGCCGCTGTAACTTCAAGAGTGACCAGAGAAACCAAGGCTAGTTTGGCCATCATTAAAGCATCAGATTAGCCAGTCTGCTCCCAAACCACACTCACTGGAGAAGGGAGGAATTAAAGCAAAAGACGAGGCCTGAAGCCGCAGTAGCCAACCGGAACAACAAAAACCTGCCACAACACCCAAAACTGTTTAACTTGTGGCCAAATCCAGAAGCTGAGCACCAGGGACAATTCTCAAAAGGATCAGTACATCAGCACGGGACTGATTTTCAGGAGTTAGCCTCCTTCCACCCCCGGCACATTCTGACAGCCCTTCCCCACATAGCCCGGCTCTCCATTTTTTCAAGGCTGCAGAGAGCCAGAAGATCCGGTCACCCATCGCTAGCATCGTCACCAGGCAAGATCTGGCTATAAGGCCCATTTTGCTAAGTGTCAAATACTTGCTTAAGGAGTGACCACCAACCGAAACCAAGAGCTATCTTCTGGCTTAAGAGTTACTGCTAGGCTTCCCAGTCTCACTGCTTTATTCCAGCTCCCTCTCCTGAAGCGGAGCTTCCCCACTCCTGCCCGCTAGGCACAACACCCGGGCCAGGCTGCCCGGCGAGCTTCAGGTACCTCGCCTTCTTTCCTGTTCTATACATGAAGCCTTCCAGCATGCAGGGGTAAAAAGAGGGATGTGAGCATTTAACCGTTTCTGCAGGGTGCCCTCTCTGAACCAGAAAGATAACATGCACCACTGCGGCTCACCAGAGAATAAGAACGGCGAGTGTATGGCAGCGCTACTATGGAAATGAGCAGCAAACAATCTGGCATTCGAAAAACCGTAAGGTTTATGTCCTAGGTTAGCACTGACCCAGCAGGAACACGCAGATCCAGCCTCCTTAGCTTGGAGCAACGGAGATCCAGAGCTTGACCATCTATTCACGTAGCAAGTGAACTAAGACATTCGTAGCCCAAAACAGGAGTGCAGGGCAGCTGCGAAGGACCCAGGGCACAACTGACATCCTCCACAGTTTGTGCAGCTGATGAGCACACAATACGCTGAGCACTTTTGAGGCTTTCACCTCAGGAGGCCTGGGGTAAACAACTCAACTTACTTTCCATTTTTCCTTTTCACCTTGGGATACCTCAGACTCAGTTTGGTAAACCTCAAAGCTCCAGACAACCCCAGAATGACTCTCTACTTCAGTCATGTCCTGTTGCAATGGCTGGGCTATACAGCCATGCTTTTGCTGCTGTGCTGGCTACCCTCATTACCTCCATTCCAAATCTGTAAGGTGAAACTGTCTCTACACAACAGCTTTTTTCCCACCAGAGCGCCGGTAGAGCAGAGGCTCTCAGGCTAACAGCACGTGTGTCGATGGCATTGCTGCCTCAGCAGGAGAGAGGCACCACAGAGAGCAGACGTGTACAATGACACCCACTGGTTCTCAGTCATCTGAGACGGACACAAAGTGGCCAGACTTTTATACAGAAAACATTCAGAGAATCTTTCCAGACCCCATGCACTAAGAGATTACAGGAAAAGCAACCATGATACAGCAAAAACTGAAACCATAATTAGCTGTTATGATTACTGAGTAGTAACTCTGTTGTGTGTGGTTACAGAGCAATACTCCATGTTTGCAATCACTGACTGACTACAAACTCTGGCTAGATGCTGCAGGCACATTTTTTCATAGACACTACAATACCTAGAAGCTCCTTCTAAAGCCCATGCACAATGTGGCAAAATCTGTCACGGACTTAACGGGCACCGCTGGCGAGGAAGCATTTCTGAAAGCCCGAGCAACTTCACCTTATGTGCCCCCGCAGAAGTTATGCTCCTTTGCAAATGTAAGCATCGCTGAGAAAACAGATGGGCAGTTTTCAGAGAGGTGTCAAGCGAGTTGATGACATCCCCCGATGATGAAGGGGCATAGGATTAAGCCCCATCACACACAATCGTCGAGTAAGAGTAAGGAATGATCCTGGACTGTGCTAGGTTAGGGGGCATCACAGACGGAAATGAAATGAAGCATGTAAAGACAGCCTGCATTTTTCTTCTAATAAGGAGATAAGGAGAGTGCTAGAGAGCTCTCAGCAGGGAAAGAATACAGTTGGCTTCGAAAAGTTGTGAAATCTTTGCCTACTTCCAACCGGTTGCCTCAGTGATGGGAAAGGATGAGCAATTGTTCCTGGAGTGGGAGGAAAAAATACTCAGCTTTCCCAAATCATTATGGAAAATAAACCCAACAGTAAGTCATATAAAAATATGAGCTGCCCACCAAACCTCAAATGACATGGCAAACTTGATGAGAATCTAGCGGAGGAAGGAAGCCCTTTTTGCTACCTTCTAGCTGGTACTCAAACATCTAGCAGAGTGAACAGGGAGCTACCTGAGTCCCGATTACACCATTTGATCTGTGGCAAGTAAGAGTAAGACAAATCTTTTGCAAGGAAGGGCTCAGTAAGTCTCTTGGCAGAGTCCCCACTTGAGACCATCAAGTATTTAGATAGGACCCCTTTGATCCCAGAATTCCCAAATTCCACAAAGATGTCACGCAAAGCCGACAAGTCACGGAAAACGAAGAAAATGCTGAAGGATTCAGGAGGATGCAGTTGCAGAAAAAGATTACAAAGGCCACAGGCTGCCTTCGTAATGAAAAAGACAAGGAAAAAAGTTCTGCGCAAAGAAAGTTCTGTGCTACAAGCATATGAGAAACTAGTTCATTCGAGCCAATCTATGATCAGGCCAAAATACTACTAGTGACTGTTTTGACAGAGCTTTTTCTATCAGAAGAAATCCACAGTTCAGCAAAGCTCCTTTTAGGTTCTTAAATAGCCTTTTAATGACTCTCTACTGCCTCTGAACTTATTCTTTCGGCCACTGGAAAAACATTTATCTAACTCGCACAGCATTCAGCTTTAAACAAACCAATAGATGAACACCGATAAACAATTTAATTAGAATATTGCTGCAAATCACTGGAGATGGGGGTTGTGCAACGTTATGCCAGGAGCTACGAGCACACTGCTGGGGTAAGCAATTTATAACAGTAGCTAGGACAAGAGAAGCAATCAGAAATGGGGCTGGAGTGGAGAGTTTCACTAGACTCTAGAAAGACTCCCCGCTCTACGTGAGCTATAATCTAATTCATTAATTACAAGGAAGGCATAATGCCCTTTTCCCAGTAACATCTAACCACACTCAATTACCTACCAACAGAAGACAGGCAAAGAAACAGGTGAAACGGGTATGTAAATACTACAGCAATGCATATTTCAGAAACAATGGCAATTTGTCTTTACATTGTTTACATTTACAGTATGTTTTTCATTTTACTATCTCAACAACACTGTTCTTACATTCCTGAAGTGTTTGGTTTTTTTTTTTCCAAAAGCAGCAACAGTCAGCCCAATTCTGCCCCTCGTGATGTCATTTCTGCTGGAACAGAATCTGCTTTGGGAGGGGAATCGACTTTCTCGCAAAACAGAAGTTTAGATGCATGCTCTCTTTAAGAAGCTGTGCTGTATGTTGAACAACTCGTTTCTCCATCTCCCATCAGCGACTTTTAAAAACTGAATGCATTTATTCTCAAACCCAGCAGAATTAAAATACCAAGAAATTAATACGACTACAATACCGAGAAAAACCACACAACTCTTATCCAAAGCACTACAGAAGTACTTCAAGTGATATGAGCGTCACAGCAAACCACCACTCTAATCCCTTTCATTAAACATTCACAAAGAGCTCATCTGCATATCTCAACCTCGAGCAAACAAACCGAATTTTGGAGTCAGATGCGTTTAGCTGGGTTAGAGATCACTTTCCCTCTCACCCCACCAAATTAAAGACATGAAACAGAGGTAAGAGAGGGTCAAACCCACTGCCAAGTTTGGGGCCAAAAATGGCTCTTTTCCAAGTCGCTTCTGAGCATGCTCTTCTGACTGGGAGATGGTGTTAAAAAAACCAAACAAAACACCACACACTAGGCTGAGGGGTTCCTCTTTGACAAGACACTATGTGCCAGGAAAAAAAACCAAAAAAACAAACCCTCGTTCTCTTACATCATGTGCTTAACTAAGACCTAGTTCAAACAAATAGCTTTGCCCAGACCTTTACACTGAGGCCAGGTCTATGCCGTGAGCTAACTGTCAATACAGCTATACACTGCTTCATGCCAGCGAATGGCATGTAGGGTGAGTGTGGCCTTTCCTGGCCAAAACGCACTCTTGCTACAAGAACTTACTCCAGCCTTCCCAAGCAAAGCCTGTACTGACAGAAAGGTCCTTATAACCAAAATAACACATGAGAAAATAGCCTGCCAGATTTGTAATAGCCGTCTTGATTCTTTAACCTGTGTTTATTTGGCAGACAAAAAAAATATCAGTAGGCCCCCTTCAAAGCAGCTCCTATTCACTAACTATTGGGGGTGTAAACACCTGACCCTACTACTACCATTGGAGCAACTAGCCCCTTTAAAACTGCTTCTTCCCACTCGCATTACCCTCTAGTAGCAGCATTGTCCCATCATCTCCAGTATCTAGCTATGGAACGGCTACGGCAGAGCGTAACCAACTGCATCGTCACTGTAGGCAAGTCTCCCTAGCCCCATCAGCCATCAGCTTCAAGGAGCAAAACACAAAACACTTGCCTTGCTAAGTGGCCCAGGGCACACAAACAGGCAGACTGAGAGAGAGAAAAGCAAGAATATTAGCGTTCCTCAAGGGACTTACGCTGCCCTTGAATTTTCTTCCTCCTGTTGTTGCTCCCTCAATTGTCTAGCGCGCAGGAGCCAGAACAGCGTTTTTGCTGCGTCACCGGCAAGGGAGGACCTCAGCACTGACCCGCTCTCCAAACGCTGAAGCTTTGGCAATTGCTCAAGGTAACAGAGGTTAGCGGCACAGATGATTCTAGCCGTAGCAGTACCAGGATTACCTTAATCTGCACTCTGTCCCTGAATCCTTCTATCAGGTACGGGATGTAAGCTTGGCAATAGCTCTTCAAGCAACTCTTTAAGTGGCACTTTCCACTTATTTGTACAGTTGTCATGTACAGAAGAGCAGGTCAATTTTTATGCTTCTCTTTAGTAATGACAAAAAAACCCACCGCTGAAGAGACCTTTGAGGATTATACGTCCAAACCTGGAAGTCAAACTCCATTAATCAATTTCCTTCTAACATCTATAAACCTACGCGGTCTAGCCTCTGCTCAACTCATTCACTCAGCACATTACGTGACATCTTCTGCTTTATTCAGGTCATTGCCCACTCCCACCCTTTGCTCAGTCATTTCAAGAACGAACGCAGCGTAGTCCAAAGCAATAGTTAAAGTCCAAAACAGGTTTTGTTCCCAGCTCTGATATCCAAGGTCACGTGGGAAATGGACAATCCACTCCACACTCTGTCTCAACTTTGTACTCTCTCAAAGAGAGGTAATATTACTTCTATTTGTCATGTACTGTCACATTCGCAGATGGCAGTCTTAGTAAATCCTTAATTTAGGTTTAAAAAAAAAACTTGATGTAGGTCTCAAAACAATTTTTCAAGCTCAGCTTTGTTACAGTAATAAAATACCATACTTGCTTTACAAATATATGAAACCTCTCCTAACTATTACAATGTATGTTCCACTAGTAACCTAGATAGGTAGCGTGTAGGTGTTACACTTGGCTTACTTGGAATGCACCATTCCACTGTTCCTTAGAACACCTTTGGGGCATTAAAATAAGACATTCCTGAAGTACTTACTTTCCCCATTTCTAGTTTAAGGGTCATTTAATTTTCCACATGGGCAGTAAAAAATATCTACCGATTCCATTACTGTCAATACAACGAGCTCCTCCCACAGAAAATGCCAAACTAGTTGTAATTGTCTACAACACTAACTCCAAGCTGTACGCTGCAGACCCCTGAGGCCAAAGAGCAAAGGATTTGCAAAAGGTATCACAGAAAGAAAGCCTTCTCTCAGGAAGCTTACATTTGTTCCATAAAAGCATATCACACCTGTAGAAGTGGTCTAAAATCCGTGCTAAGAACAGCTAGTCCACAAGTTACAAATCTGCCAGCCATCAAGGGCCTCTCAAAAAAAGCAAAGAACCTTCATTTTGGCCACTTCAGTGGCCAAAAAAAATACCGTCCTCTGAATGCGATTCTCTTCTCTTGTCACTGGTGCAAAGAAGCAACTCGATGAAATGTTGCTGTTCGGCAAAAAGAATGTCTGCATCATACAGACTGTCGCTGAAGCAGAAACAGTATTTGTTTTACTGTAGACAGCACAGCCCCGCTAGCCCCAAACGGCATGTCCTAAGACACTCAATGGATTTTGCATGCTACAGAGATCTTAATGGATCCCATTTAGCAACAGCCTACTTCAAAGCTAGCCTGAAAATACCTCAATCTCACCCTGGATTACGGCAGAGCTATTTCCTGTAAGGACAGAAAGCCTCACCATCTCTATTTATGATCTCCGTTTCTTGGTTTGACTTCTGTGAAACTACTTTGAAATAAAGGTTCAATAATGAACGAGAGCCAAAGATTTAGTCCAAGGCATCTCATTCTCTCTCATATCCTGCCAGACGAATAAAACTGTAAAAGCCGTATCAATAAGAAGAGAATCAACTCTACCATATGAGTATCTCCCTTTCCAACATCTGTCTGCCTCTCTAGCTCGTGGGATCGAACAGCAGCACTTTCAGCAGGATTGTCCCCGGACCGTTTGTCAGTCTCTGTGATAGCAGTAAACAACTTGCCTCTCTAGCTCTACAGGTTTTTAAATAGAAATCAATTCATGAAATACCTGGCCTAGCAGAATTAAAGCTGTACCTTAGAGAGTACATGGATTTACCGAACACCATGGAGATACTCTAGACTTACAATGCGTCAGGACAAAATCGGATTAATCGCAAAATACTCTAAAACCCAGCATGTTTCTTATGTTAGCTTATTTAACTTCAGCCTGAGCCAGACTCATTCTCCAATTTATCCTTAGCGACAGCCAGTACCGCAGATTGAAGGCTTTATTTGCCTCTGCCTTGCACTCAGCTTTCTCTCACTCCATTCTTCTTGTTAAACAGTTACCAGCCTTTATATTACCCACCCTGCTTCTGCTGCAGCAAAACTCTTCAACTGCAAGTTATTCTTCAACTCAAACATTCTTCATTTTCCCCTTTGTTGTGAGGGGGCAGGTATTATCATAAACCACGTAGCAGCAAACACCTCCTGGTCACTAGTTTCCTTGAGTAAAGATTGACAGCACTTGGTCGTTGTTACCTGAACCCCCTGCTACCAGGGCTGACAACACTGCCTTTTGAAGCACTTTCTCATCTTCCAGAGGTCTTGAATTTGTAGTCTGTCTCCATCGTCACAGAAAAGAAGTTTGCAGAAATCATATGAGTAGAACTTGGAAGTGCAATCCGCTTTTTCCATACCATTTGACAATTCCCATGCAAGTATTTCCACCTTTTACATTTCCCAGATGTGTATTTTTTGCAGCATCAAGCAACGTTTACAGACCACATCCTGGCTCCTGCTAGCACTACATCTTCCTCAGGTAAAACGGTACACACCACTCAGTCATTATCTGTTTCCATCTTACTTTTCATTTCACCTATATCTATGCATTAATTATGTCTAGATTCATGATGAAATTTCTTTCCCTTAACATCTGTCTCAACTCCCTCTCTTTAAAAAACAGCAACCAAGAACTATCCTCTAGCTCTTTCCATCCTCCCCAGCCATTCATACAGCAGCGAAAAGGTTAAAAATACAGCACAAGTCTTAAGGCACTCCTTGCTATCAGCAGTACAGCTGCTAGCAACGAGCCATGCTCAGAAAAGCAACCTGGCCAAGACCGCATACTGTCAGCAACAGTCACAACTAGAACCAAGGACTTTCAAATACTAACGCTTCTGTTATTATTTCAGATTAAAGCTAATCTTACAAACTGCCCATAGTCCTCTTAAAAAAACCCCTACTAAAACCAAACTACATACAGTCATAATAGGCATTGTTTAACCAGTACTGTGATCTTGCAACTGTTAACACAGGTCAGAGGCAGCAATGAAAAACAAAGGTGAAAGCTGGGGGTTGCACCCGCTCCCAAACGGATGGCGTTCATCAAGAAGCCTGCAGGGCAGATGCACAGAATCTCAAGTGCAGTATTTTCATTCGTGTGCACACACCTACGCTGCAGTTGGGGTCTTCTGGTCAGTAACGAAAGCCGACCGCGTTTTATGCAGAGTCCTAATGCATTACTCAGTGTACGATACACAGAATACAATGGCAGCTCATCAAGTTAAGAGGATTCACAACAACTGACTTGGAGAAACACAGCAGAAAGGCAGGATGTTAGGAAAAATCTTTCTAGTAACATTAGCTGCGAGGCTTTCTTGCCTAGAAATCCATACACCCAGTTAGCCACAGGAGATAAAAATGGAAGAAATAAAGCCTTGTTCCATCTCAAACAAAAGAGAAAAAAAACCAAACAAGACACTTGGCATTGAGTAAAGCTTGGGGGGGGATCAAATTACTTGCCTTGTTCAAGGACCACAGTGCATCCTTAAAGAGAGACTATAAAGACTTCGCATCAAACATTCCAACAAATAAAAAAATGCAAAACGTAACACCCTGAAATCAAGAAGCAGAAGTGGAAGTCAGTACTTACATTAAGAGGCTGAGAATTCTAGTATCTGCATCTCATTTCAAGACCTGAAGTATTTCCTAATGAAAGACAAGATCATCATTCAATGGACAGCCTATTCCAGCCAGCAGGAAATGTTGTAGGACAGATCTAATCGCCTACAGAAATGTCTTCCAAGATCTAAAGCAACTACAGCTATCCAAGACAAGGATCGGTATGGTAACAGTCAATAGTTGAGCCTAAGTATACAGGCTCAGACCGCAGAAGCTCAGGAGATAAAATGACAGACAGAACAGTGCAGATATCGCCATCCAATGTATATGTTATTGTACGTAAATGAAATGTAAAGTCCACGGGTAGCAGCCTGACAGATGCAGAAAGAGAATCAGGTTATATTCCAGTGCTAGAGACAAGCAGAGTACAACAGGCAAACAAAACCTGCTCCAAGACAGCACAACAAAGGTGGAGACTGAGCAGATCCTGACAAAAAGTGACCAAAAGGAGGGTTCTGCAGAGGGACTTAAATAGATCCAGAGACCTTCAGTCCACACTCCACAGCAAGCAGAGAGAGAATTGCTACCATTTCAGCAATGCTTTCTGACCCACTGCCAATTTGATTCCAGCTGGATTGTGAAGGCAATCCCAGAGGTAATACTAACAGCAGTATTTAAAGCCAGAAGTGCAACCAGAAGCTGGAGATGTCCTCATCTGAGAGCAACGGGCAAGTGCAGACCGTCAATAAAACATAAAACCAGGACACAGTATCACTTTGAGTGTATCATGGGTGAACAACCTTGGGAGAAAAGGAAATTCTCAGACAGAAAGAGTTAGCGACTCATCTCTGGCATGGACAAATTCTGTCAGCCCCACTGCATGCAGAGACTAACCGTAAGTCATTAACTGATTATCATGACAAGCCATTACTTACATGAGCTGAATAACTACAAACGTGATCAAGATTCTAGTTGTATCACACAAGCTTAAGTGTGCGATATAGCCATAAGGCTTGGCAGATACAATTAGAAATAATTTCTAGAACGTACCATGCCATAGCATCTTAACATCACCACAGATCAGTCCTGTTCATAACTAAAATGGTGAACAGAATGGGAAGCCACAAGCACCAGAACAATCATGCACTAGACCACAAGCATCACGCCGTCCTCTGAGGAAAAGGCTAGTCTTGTGCATCAGCCGTGATGATGTTCAAAGGGGTCAGAGCGTAAATCTCAGCAGGTAAGAGCTGAAATTATGAGATCAATATATACTTCACAGCTGAATGTGTACGAATTGGAGGAGCGCTCATTAGCTACAAAACCCCAGTTTTAAGTGTAGGCACAATAGTTAGTAGGAGGCACATGTAAAATAGAGACCGCTTGAGAACACGAGGGCTCCCAGCCTCAAGGAATCTCAGTTAACTCTCGAAGACATCCAGCTGCCCCATTCCACAAAACAGATCTATACTCCTTTGTCACAATACACAGCAGGTCCACCATTCAGTAACCAGAATGTTTAAAGCACGCTTCAGCAAGAAGCGCAGTTCAAGCGGGCCGTAAAAGCTACGGCATCCTAACAAGCTATCGTCAGACCACGTCCACAGCACACTGCAACAGAAATAAGCTTTTAGTCCGTTGCCTATCCCCCAGACAGTAATAAAGCAGAGACAGCAAAGAAACTGTTGACAGGGTCAAGCACACATGAAATACCTACCCAACTACGCCAGACCGTTCCAACAAACCTTCATGAAACAAGCAGCAGAGCAGACCAGGAACAGAGAGCTAAAAAGTCAAGTCCTGCTTTCTATGCCAGCAGGTTTTCTCCTCCCGAGGCGCAGGACAGGCAGGACACAGGCGGCCGACCCAGATCAGCAGTCTGCTGCAGCAAAACAGTCAACGACCTGAGGCCACTGTACACAGCTGAGAGGGTCAGGGTAAAGGCCATGAGCAAGCCCCACAGAGAAGGCAAAGCCAAAGGTGCGCTGGGAACTTAGCAGACAGCAATAGCGATCCTTTTAAGAAACTAGCGGAGGCAAATCTGAACAGAATTATGAAAAAAAAGAGTACACTGTCAGCATCCACCCGTAGACGGTGCCGAAGCCAGGAGGACTTAGGAAGAGCCCCAGCAGTCAGGTGGGCTAACACAGAAGAAGTGCTCAAAAAAGAGGACTAGAAAACCTAAGATAGCCAACTGGAACAAAGGCAGAAGCCACGTCCTCAAGTAGGCTGCATACTCGTGAAATTCTGGCTTTAACAACTTGTACAAGATCATGTTTTTAGTAGTTATTAGAAGTCACAACAGCTTAGCAGGAAATTGGAGAGAAAAGCAGAACACACGGGTCAGAAAAGCCTGGAGAAAGCACAGGAACGTACTCCGAATGAACTGCAGTGGCAACGTCTTTGTAAATAACTCTCAGAAACCAACTGCCTTGTTGTAAATCGGTCAGTACCTTTAGCCAGCAAACACACATGGTGCAAGATGGACTACCTTGACGTGCTGGAGACAAGATATATATATAACGTACGCCCTGCCCAAGACATTGGGAAGAGCAGCCAGCAGAAATCCAGGAAACAGGCAATAGTCTACATTCTGATTTAGCATGCTCTGCACTCTTACTTGTGCTGCTGTCCTATTATTTATAACCATGGATTGAGACCTAGACCTAAGACCAAGAGTCACCTACACACAACAGCCTACAGTTACAATGCTCTGCGCATTACATAGATTTTACGCCCACACCAATTACCAGCCTAAGGTAAAACAAATCACTTTACCACTTACTCCCAGTATGGAATCCACGCTCCTTGTCACTACTGAATTTCAATCAGAATTTCACAAAAGCCACACCCAGTTCAGGCTTATATTTGGCACATAAAGTACAGTGCGTGACTTCAGTTAGAATAATTCGTAATTGCTCTATTTTCCCAGCACACTGCCAGCATTAGTACTGCTCGCTGTCTGCATTCAGGCCCGATAGCTCAGTGCCAGAAGATTGTTATCGCTCAAACACATCGGGATTAGCGTTATCCATGTGCTAATATTCACTCACAGAACAGAAACAGCTGGTGGCTGCATGGAAGACCTTCTGGCATCAAAACCTCTCCCATAAGCTCAGCCTTTTCTAGGCTTCCACTTAATCCAACGGGGGCTTGCTTTATTTGCCTCCCTCCAGAGGAAGATTTATCTCATTCAGTGAAGTATTTATTAATCAGGTTAATGTTTTTGCTCCGGCAAAGCAAGGAAGTGACCTCTTCCTTCTTTACCTTTTCCCAAGCGATTCACCATTCGAACACCAGCGCTCTTCCCGCAGCCAGCTCGGCAAGCGACAACTGAGGACACAATGACCTCGCGTGGCAGACTCCGCACATAACTTCGCCGCTGCTACTACCCACAGGGACGGCAGCACAGTTTTTGCCACTGGTTTTTAGTTTGAGATTAAATTTGTAATAAGTTTCCTCTCCGCAGAAACGGTGACAGATTTCGGTAGCAGCCTTTTTCAGAGAACTCATTTCAACACAGCTGACAGTGCACCGATGGTTTCGAATATCTTTTAAAACAAATAAATCATTTCTATTGGCCATGAATCTGGGCCAGTGACCCCCCTTCATGAGGGCACCAAAACATCCCAGTGAAGAATCTAAAACCAGGGCTGCCTTCATTCTCGATTATTTAATTGAGCACTTCAGACCTACAATACAGCACATCAATATTAACTAACTAATCCTCCCAGCCTTCTGAAGACATAGGGAGATATCAGTATTTTAAAGATGAAAAGGCTGAGGTAAAAAGTGATTTCCAAACGGTCACGCAGCGAGTCTAAATGGGAGCTGGGAAAATTACCTTGGTGGTCCTGACACTTAGCTATGCTGAAACCTCTTGGCAATAGCAATTACACACTGTTTTTTCCTAAGATCTAACTTAACTATTACTACATACATACTTCCCTGGTCTATGCTTAACAGTTTATGGTGAATTTCTCCTGTGTCATTTTTATTCCACAAAGAGATTCCCGGAGTTTTTACTTGTTGGAAAAAGAACAGAATAATATCAATACTAGCCCCTTTTTATATACAACTCCATTATTATGAAGTCTGCTGAAACAAACGGAAAACAGTAGAAATAGGTAGCTGGCAAAAAATTATGGAAAATAGACTTAAAAAAATCAACATACAAATTTGGTTGCTGTTCTAAGAAACATTTATATTAAGAGAACCCCCTAAACAGAAAACAACTACAACTGAAAATTAAATGAGGCACTACTATGCCTATTGCTCACTCGTGTACTTGCACAGCAATTAAAACACTACTAATCAATATTTGGATCTCTATCCTAACTGGAAAAAACTTAACAAAAGCCACATACCGATTTTGTTTCCCGATCGTGATGACACTTGATTAAAACAAGCAAGCATTTCTAGCCAGTTCCATCAAAGTATCTCTTACCCAAGGGAAAAGGACACAGCACTCAGAGTGAAAAAACATCGTCGCCAAAAAGTAGGTATCAGTTCAAAAACCTTCCGTATCTCTAATGTGCTAAAAAAACCCAACACAACAATCCTGTTTTGTGGTAGCCTGGGAATCGATTTAAGCAAAGAACAGAACACTGACAAATCTGAAAGTCTGAGGTTCTGTTAGGGCTGTGAGGTTTAAGCCGACACGCAGACAGAAGAGTCTAAGGACATCTCTGCTTTTGCTTACGCCATGTCTGTCCTACATACAAATAACTGCAGCTTCACATACTTCAGCCCAGCTAGTTTCAAAGCCCTGAGAAGCTTGGGGGCAGCTGGGGTGTGTGTTTTGGTTTTGTTGTTTTTTCTCCACAGCAATTAAAAACATTCTAATAATTGGTCATGACTTTGCTCCTTCAAACCCAAACTTGGCATTCAGAGATTTTGTAAAGCTTTCTGGAACAGGATGCAGATAACCTGCCACGGAATTTCTGTGTGCTCTGTGATGGGTTTCAAAAGAAGTCTTTATTAGAACTCAGACTTGTTTACTCCTTGCAATGAGCACTGTCATTCCAATTCCTGTAATTAAATCCACAATTTTGACAGCTGAAACCGTAGGAATAATGGCACTGTTAGTCAAAATAAGTTGTTACTGTTCAGACTGTTGCTATGAGTGTTTTAAAGGCTTCTACTATGCATTTCAAGTAAATCTGAACCAAATCTTCATCCGTTCCACCTCACTTCATTTCTGGAGCAAAAATCTTAAAATCTTTCCTTTTACTACACAACCCTCAAGTCCAAAACAAGATTTTTCTACCGTGCTATTGCTACATTCCACTATGATATTACACAAAACACTTCTTCTGATCAGTAAGGTATACATATGATACATTTTCTATAGTCCTGTGTCTCTATCCCACAAGCTCATTTCCCATACATGAAAAAAAAAAATCTGAAGTCAGTCACAGTCTTTCAGAAATCTTAGAGAACTTGTACACCAAATACCCTGAGAACACAGAATGTTAAATCCATCCGTTGTACCTGTATGACGTACCAGCAACCTACAACATTAGTTCTTTTATAAGATGAGGGAACCAACGCTATTCAGTATTGAAAAAGTCTTTCCAACCACTTTTATTTTTCAGTCAACGGTGAGAGAACACCAGCACAATTCCAACCACAAAGGAAGAAATTTCATATCGAATTAGCAGGTAACACAGGCACCACTTCACAATAAAATTTTGCATTCAAAAGGCAGCTGTGCAATCATTCAGTTTAAAGCAGAACAAAGCAGCTCATAAGACACAGTACTTGAGACGTGTACCCTGTGTAGTTTGTATTTTCTGCACCTGAAACAGAAGTGGCTCAGTTAATAAAACAAGATGCACTACAACAGCAGCAACTCCACAAAGGTCTCCCCTTCTTACTACAAGATGATGATAAAGGACAGCCTACTTCAAATATTGCAGTATCTTTGATAAGCACCCAGAAGGCCCAGTTAACAAATGGAGAAGCTGGAACAAAAGCAGGAAGCCACCTCCAACATCCAAAAACGTGATTAAGGAAAAGCTTGGAAACACGTAATTTACAGAGGGACGCCATTTGCAAAATTTGCTTTTTCTTTTTACAGTACCCGTCAGTCAAACCTACTCCTCTGCAGGAAAAGAGGACTTGCCAACAAAAAAACACAGCTCTGTTTTAGTAAGAGCTTCAAAAAAAAAAAAAAAAAAAAAAAGTGTGTGTGGGGAAAACCCAAACATGCTAAAGAATGGAAAGCCTCTTAATATCCTAGTTCGCAGCACACAATGAAAACAGATATAAAAACTAATGTGACAGATCTACAGATTTTCAGACATATTTGGCTTTACTTTAATTCAGTGCATTCTGTGAAGAACTTGATCTACCAAAATTGTCAGACGACTTTTTTTTATACCTTACACTATAATACTCCAAGTTATATTAAAATACCCTCGCCATCAAAAATGTTTTTTACTTTTTTCTTCCTCAGAACAGAGACATCCATTACAAGTCAATTCCGCTAAAAAAAAACACTCAAGAGAGCTGAAAAAACACTACCTTCTTGAATATTAAATAGCTACTGGGCACAAAATAAATTTAGAAAAACCACAATAAAATACTCCAGATGAGCTTACTGGTCTGAATAGAAACAGGTGCAATATTTGGGAACTCTCAGAATTTGTGTGTGTTACTTAATACAATACTCAACAGACCTACTCATTTATTTAATAATTTTCCTATTCACAAAGTTTGTTTGTTCCTCACAATTAAATCAACAGGATTGAGTCCTGCCTCTCCAGAGGCCTTCTATAAAAGCAGAAGTTGTACTTCAGACTTTGATCGCACAGATGTTTGGAACAGTTTGACTCTGCCTGTGCTTCAAAGAGGATTATAACGTGCTCAAAAATTCTTTGACCTGCAAAAAGAAACAAATATTGTCAATCAAACAAAGTATTTATCAACAGAAACATACAGCAGCTACATTTGCTTCTCCACCGCTTTATGCTTTACTACTACCTACAGAAACAGGAAATGGGAAAAATAATCTTAGGGTCGGCCGTGCCATTTCTCGTCCATCAAGAGCTTTTCCAGCCACGGTACCTGTAATTCAGCAGGTACGGAGAGAGACGCATTGGAATGACGCTCATTCCTCCCGTGGTCCTAAACTACGGGCCTACATCGCAACCAAATTACCTTAAAAGCAGGTCTAACCTAAACACGAGGAAGACAATGACCACCTCAAAAGACCTGACATTTGGAAAACATCAAGTCACACCCACTACCAGAACACGGTTCATATTTCATGTCGATGAACAATCCAACGCATCTAACGAGTATGTTCCTTGGAATCTGAGCTTCGCAAATAAATAATAAAATAATATCTAGCAAACCCATGGTATCTGAAAAAAAAATCCAATACTGTAGAACAATGCCGTAAATATTTCAGCTACCGTTTAACTCCATTCCCAGTATTTGAAGAGTAGCTTCAGCTACCTAAAAGTTAATAGTGAAGTTCTGGCCCACAGAATGCTGTCTAGAACCCTGAGTCAGAAGTCCTACACAGAGCACCAAGACTCGGAACAGCACCTCAAATAATCCACGCAATTGCACGAGAACTGGATCCAAAAGAGGCAGTGTGCCAAGCAGCAGGCTAGCGTTACACTCGCAAGTGTGGTCAGTTTAGACATCATCTTAAATTCAGGTCACTACCAACGGTTGCATGAAGACAAGGCGCTGAGAAGGCACTTCTTGCCATAGGTACGCGTGCCTTTTTGTTGTGCCACCTCCCCCAAATAAAAGAGTAATTACTGCCTCCCTTTAAAGCCTAGGGGTAGGAAGCGGAGGCAGCAAGGGCCAAGCCACCTTTTTAAAATACAACCACCCAGCATATACAAGACCCAAGGAATACAGGTTCTAGACACACAACTCTTATCTCTCAGTTTCAAGAGCATCCTAGCACCTACACTGTAATGTAGGCTGAACTGGGAGCAGTTTCCTCTCTGTCCACTGAAGCTAGACCACTGCAGAGAAAGGAATCGACAGTTCGCTAGAGAACATGCTGGTTTTTGGCAGAGTTTCTCATACACAGAGCGCATCTGTAAATGTTTTGTCCAATTTTTTGATGCAAAATGGGAACACATCTTGGATCCCATTCTCCAACTGTGACCCTTCCCTTCCTAGTTCAGGGCAAAAGGAGGGTAGGGAAGAGGTCAAATCCCTCCACGTGGAGAAGGGAACACATAACTGTGCCAACACACTCTAACTTGAAAGGTATCATGAGAAAGCCATCCTCCACAAGAGCAATACTGCGTGATGAACCCCATGACGAGCCACATGCCAGGCATAGTTTCAGGACCGGTCTCTGAAAACGAGCATCGCAACAGAGGCGAGAAGGAAACGGACAGGTTTTGTGGCCCCACTGGACATCAGCGTACATGAAAGACCAAAGCACCCAGCCTCCTAAAGAGCGTAGCAGTTCTGGGACTCCACTGAGCAAACGCCAAAAAAAAAGGCCAACACAGGGCTTAGGCTGTTCCCAGATAACCCGACAGCTCCCAGAGTAAACTGCTCTGAAATGCCTATTCAGGTACCTGAGCTCAGGCTTATCTCATGGTGCAGACGGGAAGCATATTTACTCCACAGCTGCTGTGTCCAGTCGTTCCATCAATTAACAAGCTTTAAAAGAGCAAATACCACGAAGGCTGGTTTTAATCAGGTGAACAGTTCTACTCCTCAGTGGATAAACTGAGATCAAAGGACAAAGCTGCTTTTCTCGTGAGGTAAACAATTTCTTTCCAAAGAGCGGAAAAATGTGTACATACCCTTGCTAAGGTCTGTAACTCATTGCAACTACTCAAGTAAAAATCAACTTGTCCTCAGCTGAATCTCATCATGATTCAAACACTGGACACCTGAACAGTTAAAATGTTGATGGCTTGGCCTAGCTTTAAAAATATATATTAAACCTTTTTGTGCTAAGGATTAGATCTTCTTAATGCAAATAGAAATCTCAACTTCAAGTATTTTAGACTTTTTATTTTCCATGCCTTCAAATAAAACTGGAAAATACTTCGTTATATACTCAGCATTACTTCCCAAACAAAATAAAAAGCTACATTTGAAAAGCAGTCCCTGAAGTTTCAGACCACTGCTTTTGACTATGATTTTGAATAACTCTCTAATACACACACCTGAAGGGCAAAACTTGAACGATCGTACCAATTCCATAAACAAGACTAAAAATAAGCAGTATTGCAGCAGGCTGTAAGGCTGTTCATTATCTGAATGTAACTCCACGATTTAAATGTTTTAGAAGGATGACTGCACAGTGAAGTATATTTTTTAGAGCAAAGAATCCCTATTTGCGTTAGCTGTACTGCTCTTTGCTGTGACATGCTAGCCAGAAGAGAGGGTAGCCCATGCTCTCTTTCCTTTACCTAGAAGTATCTGCAACACCTAAAATAGTTTGCCATTGGCTCACTGCTTTGGATCAGAATTCAGCTGCAGGTTCAGTAAAATCACCCTTCAATTTTCCATTGTAATGGTTTTGTACTCTATTTTCACAGTACCTGGAACAGAAAGTCTTTTACTGACCAGCACTGTAGGTCAGACGCTTTCACACCTAATACAAGGAACACTTGACTGACCCCAGGCATCCAGCTCGGACCTGTGTAGCATTCTTTCTCTCTCCCTCTGCCAGCCCCAACACGTTTCTTAGGATACCTGCACCATGTTAGAAGCAGGGTGTAGCAAATAACAGTGCTTTTAAACAGTTGAGGGTTATTTAAATTACAAATTATGTTTGCAAACAAAGCTACTAGTGAAAGTCATTTCGAACAAGCCTGGAATATTTCCTTCCTGCTCTGCGCCCCTCCCCCGCCTTTTTTTTTTTTTAATGGAAAGTTAATGTAGGAAATAGCATGAAGAAACACAGGTTCTAAGCCTAGTCTGACTTCAAAGAATGCTATACTTTGAGATGCAAGAAGTGTCCTGAATTCATTTTGACATGTTGTCAATAAACCTAAATCATCAGTTTGTTCTTCTTATCAAATTTTACCTTCTCAGTCATGTCATCATATCTGTCCTTTTTGCCTTTGAAGTCTTCATTAACATCCAATGTTAAAATGGGTATTTCCTGTAGATATTCAAAATCCGTTCTGTATTGGGATAGGAACAAAGAAAATATTATTAGCTGAAAAAAGTATACATCATTCAAGTCTCTGTCAGCATTTTCATGGTTGAAAATCATGAAAAGAACTGCATCTATAAATCACAGCCATGAATTCTGAATATGAAGCAGCTTGAATTTACAGTGTGGCTCCTAGGATACAGTACTGATTCTTGAACATTCTGTTCCCCCAGCAGCTAACGTTAAATTCAGCTGTGTATTAAAATTAGTTCAGCTGAATCCGTTGCTATTCAGAGCTCTACGTGAAGATAACTCAAGGCACGTTGCGCATCCTAGCAAGAATTAACAAGCTGTAAAGCCAATACTGCTACAGAAGCATAGATCGAAATATTCCTGGAGTTTAACGTTACATATCCTAGGAAAAGCTGAAGTTTCACTGGTGGAAAAAGGATTACAGAACATCCTTACAAAGATTATCCATCTTTAAGTAACCATTAAACAAACCCTACCGCAGTGTCCTATGCTGAAGCCAGCTTTCATGTTTGTAGTGAAGCTTCTCCAGGTATTCAATCGGAATTTCTTGCTCTTCATCTCTTCCACGCAAGTAAATCCTATTTAAGCATTTCTAAAGGCAGAAGATATTTTTTTAAAAAATTGGTTGTTTCTGCAGACCTACAGAGAATGCTGAAGTTTGTGTTTTGGTTTTTTTTGCCAACCTTTCCTACTGTGCTCAATATGCCACTCTTTGCCAAAGATGAATTTTCAACCTGCTAACTACCTTACAAGAATAGAAACATTATGCCGCATCCAGCTGATGGAGCCCACAGACCACACGCAAAATCCAAGAAGGACCCAAGGAAATATATCGTGTTATTTCTCCACTACAAGGAAAAGTCTCAAGCAAGCTCATTATTAAAAGAAGGGGTACCAGTTTATTGCATGAAAAGAGCAGAAATATCCATTTGACATTACAGACAGGCATTTCAGAAGTTCATTATTTATTTCTGGCCCTTGGGAACGTTTTTTTCAAATGTAGTAAATCACTTGTTCCTGTCCTGAACATATCCAAAGCCTCAATAACAAGCCAATCAAAACTGTTTAAAACTGTTGTACTTTGTAATTTAAATATACATCTTTGACTTAAAGAGGGGAGAAAAAAAAAACCTTCATAGCCAGGCTAGTGAAAAAACCCTCAGAGAAGCTCCAGCATGTTACATTACACAGTTGTTTACAACAGCAGCAGAGTCAAAAGCATGAAAATTGGAAGTAAGGAAGTATGGAAGTGACCTGTAAGTTAATTACTGCAATTACAGCCCTTCTAAACTCTTGTGTTTTTATCTTCTTCATGTAAGTTTCATACTCCAAAGATGTATTCGTTATGTTGTTCTCTCCTTTTAAAATATATTAGATGCCCAACGATCAAAGCATTGTCATAAAGCCTCACATACAGTAGGTGCATTCATCTGGCTTAGCTCCACCGCTCCAGGTGAAAGGGCTTCACACACCCCTCCCCCCCCCCAAATCAGCTGTGGCATTAACTAGGAATTGTTATATCTATCACAGCAATGTTCCTATTGCTATTTCGTACTTTCCTTTTTCTTTTCTTAGTTCCAGTTGTATTATTCTGGTTTGCTCTTGTCATAGATTCTGTTTTTATAATTATAGAATCATTATTATCACATTTTATTCCAAAATATACAAGCTACACTTGAAAGAACTTTTTTTAAAGTATTTCCAGACTGTGTTATTCATAACTCAAGTATTTTAGTCTTCAGAGGAATACTATAGTCTGAACTGATATGTAATCATTAGGACTTTTACAGAGAAAGATAAGAGTAGCTCAAGATTTTGAGAAAATTACATTTCAAGGACAATTTCTCAACTGTTTTCTTGCCCAAGACATTCAAAGCAATCACTAAAACAAAGATACAGCGGTATGCAATGACACACAATTGTGATCTTATTGGAGTTGACTGCAAGCTTATTATTCTTCTACCACAAAAAAGGTCCAGAATCACAGTTAAACCCTACTGGGTTTTTTTTTTTTCTTAGGAAAAAAAAAATACTATGGAAGCATAGACAAAGGTCAAATTTTAAAGCCAAGGCTTAGAACATGTACTCTTATTCTCTGTGCGGTCATAAATTTTTATTCCTCACCTCAGGAGTGGCTCGAAGATAAATGATGCCATCCAGCGCTAGGCTTTGACCAAACTGCTTATTCATCCAGTCATGCCAGTCTTGGTAAATAGTCCATTCAGTTTCGTTCATGCAGTCAGACTCATATAGATTAGCTGCAAAGATATATCTGTGAACACAAAACAGTTATGTGAACAAAATTAACTTGAACAGAGTTATCACTTTGATTGCCTCAAGTACAGCACAGTAACTAGAGAAGAAG
The DNA here is from genome assembly GCF_964289735.1 of Phaethon aethereus. NCBI lineage: Eukaryota > Metazoa > Chordata > Aves > Phaethontiformes > Phaethontidae > Phaethon > Phaethon aethereus. Next base: position 2,149,434 of record NC_138578.1, read on the forward strand.
CTGAGGGTAGTAATTCTGTAACTTCTCTGACAAATGCTCCGACTGGAAATAAACAGTTGGTAGCTTCATCCTGTAACTACGTCCTTTGCGGTCGCCCATAGCAGTGTCCACAAAAAGAGGTAACTTGCGGCTCAGGTACCTGTTCAGGACAAACCTACAAACCACCAGCGGTTTGTACACCGTGGTCATTTATTTACAATATATTAAAACACAGTGAAGACCTAGGGATTACGTGATGGGATTTAGTCATTGAATCTAACCTTCCGAATCCAGAAACACAAGGGTATGGCAACAGCAAATAGCTAGACCTGATCCAAGAAGCATGAAAGAAAACAAGACTAAGTGACCAAGAACGGTATCGCTTGACTCTTCTCGAGGCCTACTGCCCTCATTTCTTTGAGAGGAAACGTGCATGCACAAATCATAAAACACCTACCCACAAAGAATGAGAAAATACACGTAGTTAATCAAGCCTATGCAACAACACTATAAACCCTCAAACCAATAATTTTACTTCACTGTCAACACCAAGGAGAGAAAGGTAACAAACCACTCAGGTTATTGGGATTGACCAGTATCAAAATTATGACAAAAGGAGGTACAAAACTCCATTATGCTCTGCTTTATTGATTTATGCTTTTTACTTCGGAGAATTTTGATCTCCTCTTTAAAGACTTCAGTCCAACATACCTGTCACTGTAGACAGATCGCTCAAAGAAGACGACGGGATTCTCCACCTCTCTGAGTTTGCCATCAAGGGATCTGAGCTGAGCCCGGATCCTGCTGAGACATGCGTATGTCTGGAAAGTGAAAGACCACCTCTCTGGTTTCTCATACATCATCCGAAGCACGTTTCCACCACTCTTCTGTGACGCAGTCAGCTCCTGGTTTTAAAACAAATACACAGTGACGTTTTCAGTTGAAACAGTGGACCATTAAGGTAAAACAGAATTGCTCTACTACGTTAAAGCTGTTCAGCCTTTATTTCAGGTTTACAATTGCATCATTTACCTCTCAACCCTATTGGTAATACATGGCGTAAATACCGGTAATGTTATTCCTCCTATGGCACTGAGCTGAATAAGCAACTCTGCAATCGACAATGTCCAAATGCTCAAGTACCAAAATGCTTTAATCACTTATTTACAAGCGTTAATAAAAGAAGAACATCCTATCAGTACAAAAAGTTAACAAAATTGTAGAAAAATCCATGCTGCTTCTACTCTGGTAAGTGTGAGTTTAAAGTTGGGCTCGTTTTGTTTTTCCGTCTATTAATTACAGTTCCTATGGTAACAGCTGCTGACGCAACGTCTTAAGATACGATTATGGTCTCACCTTACTCGGGAGCTTCAGAACAGACTCCAGGCCAAAGAGCTCCATCAGCCCACGAGGGAGATTAAAAGACCTCGAGGCAGCCACTAAAGCTGATGGAAAGGGAAGGCTGTGTGCCTCAGTTTTGACTAGAAAACACAGCCTACCAAAGATGACTGCTGCTGTCTGAACCCTTTTGCTACATGAACACCAAATCCAAATATTGACATATTTTCAAAAAACTATAGATGCAGGTCAACACCTATCTCCTATAGGAGCAATATCCACAGCTCTGAAGTTTCTGAGCCTGCAAAAGGAGGTAGCTACCTGCTGTGCACTTTCGGCAGAGTCCTGGGGCTATCCTACTGCCCAAACTGTGCTTAGGAACCGCTTGGAAGAGTCCTAGCTGGCATGGGACCAAAGTCCGCTAGGGACAGGGGACACTATCCCGGATATGCCCTCCTACTCCGTAACCAAGTAAAGAAGATGCAGCTACAGTGACCTTTCAGGAGTCACAAGACCCTTATTTACTAGTTTCACCAATAAAAAATAAATTATATAGAACTATCCTCTGGAAAAGATTCCAATATCCTTGAAAAACACTGTATTAAAAAGCACCATTCTCAGACATCTTCAGTATGTCAGATGCAACTTTCCTAAGAACTAACAACTACAAAAGCAGTAAGACACACCTCCTTCTATGAACACACACACACACACACACACAAAAATCAACTTCCCAAATCTTCCCCCCTTAACCCCAGTACTCTGGGACAATGAAACTACCAGCTTTGTTAGAGATGGAGAAGTGAAAGTTTACTTTTTGGTATTCAACTAAGTAAAAAAAAAAGCAATAATCAAGGTCTTGAATGGTGATAACTTTTATCAAAAAAGGGAAGGAAAAGGAGGAAAAAAGAGGCAAAGGCCTATTGTTCAGGCCGTACAATATCCTCACTAGAAACAAAACTGGTGTGCAATACTGTGGTGTTTTACTGCGGCAGCTGCTGCTGCTGTTCCGCGTAAAATATCAACAACAAGGGGAACAGCTCAAGCTATTGACAGTGGACACAAGACTGGAAGAGATACCTACGGACACATGCACAAACAGCTTCACACACGGAGTACAGTCTTGTCTTTAGGAACCTTTTTTTTTTTTTTTGTTTCCTGACTGATTTTAGGAGTCACCTATAACATCATTATTTCTGCAAACCAGCCAAAGCAAAAGGAGAAAAGAGCAAATTAGTCATCAGTTTCAGGGATTATGACAGATTGATGTTAAATTTACTGGGCCCGACTGGGATGGAGTTAACTTTCTTGGTAACAGCCCATATGGTGACTTGTTTTGTGTTTGTGGCTAAAACACCGTTAACAACGCACCAATGTTTTGCCTATTGCTGAACAGTGCTTGCACAGCATCAAGGCTTCCTCTCTCTCCCACTCTGCCCCCCAGCACGTGGGCTGGGGTGGGCAAGAAGGTGGGAGGAGCACAGCCGGTCCAGCTGTCCTCAACGGCCCAGAGGAGTATTCCACACCACAGAACGTCACGCTCAGCGATTCAACTCAGGTACTGGAAGGTGGGGAGGGGTTTGTGTTCCAGGGTAGACTGGCTGAGCATTGGTCTGCTTCTAGGAGGTAAGCAATTGCCTTTGCGTCACTCTCTTCTTATCCTCTTCCCTTTGCTTATTCAACTGTCTTTATATCAACCCATAAATTGTCTTGCCTTCTTTCTTGCTGTTCTTTTCTCCACTCCGCTGAGGGGATGAGCTGGGGTTTGTGCGGGTCCTTAGCTGATGGCTGGGGTCAACACACCACAGGAAATTCATAAAAAAAACTTAAACTTCAAGTTCAATCATGAATAAAGAAAAAAAAAAAAAAAAGAGAGCTAACTCTGAAAAAATGTAGCTGAGGAAAAGTTAGAAACAACACACGTCCATTAACAGTTTACATTTAGTTAACCAAAATATGTTGTACTTTTTGCCAGATCTAAGAAAGAAAAATCTTCTAGAGTTCATCAAAAACTGTCTACACAGCGATGACTTTGGCCACTAGGTAGCAGCTGGACTGCCAACAGAATTACAGGTAGCTGACAGGAAATACAACACTATAAACAATTTAGCAGTAGTTCGCTATTTCATACACACTTCAGAGGACACCTTCCAGGACACCTGGGCAACCCTCTGCTCTGACCTGGTTAGTTCACAGTCATTACTACAAGTAACTTCTGCCTAACTTTTTTCCATCCCTTGCTTTTATACATAAAATAGAACAGGCTTTTACCACTTTTATAATTTACATCCTGATGTTGAATAACATTTATTCTGTAATATACACAGCAGACTGGAAAACAGGAACTCAAATATTATGATAAGAATCAGCGAAAATGTTGCTATCACATATGTTCTGTAAAATACCTCCTTTATCAGATGTATCGTCCTCCTGAAATTAGAAGAACATTCGACTGGGTTTGTGTCGTTTTTCTTTAAATTTCAAGAGTTCCACCTTAGTTTCTTTTACCATACCTCACAATCCTCTTCAGAGTTTTGCTGAACGTTGCACCATCTAGCTACAGGCTCAGGAACAACTTCCCATTCCTCATCAGCTTGCTTGAGAATATTCACAAATGTCGATTTCCCTGCAGCTGTAGAAAAAGCATCCAGGAAGAACAGCAGTCAAAAAACACCGACAGTGTCATTACCTAACCACCATAGAACTCCAGTTTCAAGTCCCTTAAATGAGTCTCCCGCACCCATGCACCTTTGACTTCGTGACAAGCATGAATCAGAGACCATCGTGTACCAGATCATCAATTAATTGAGCGATGGGGGTTTTCCTTTTTTATTTTGTCCCACACAACTCCCATACCAAATTTAACAAAAATCAGTAATGACAACAAGTCTCAGCCCAGACCAATGATCTAAATTCTAGAAAATTCCATTTGCAATTAGAACACCCAGTGTTAAATTTGTAAAGATACTTAGTGGTCCAGTCTCAGGCACCAGTTTGCAGTCTTCCTCTTATTTTAGGAAGAAAGCAAAAAGAAAAAAAGCCAAAAAACATAAAGCAGAAGTGACGGTTTCTCAAATGAAGATACAAAGATGCATTACTAATTTCTTCCTACAGCACAGAAGCTCAGGAAATTTTAAAAAGAATTAATTAAACCTGAGAGAAGCCAACCGGTTGGCTATCAACCACTGAAGTACGGGTGTACAAACCCACACCCTGGCAACTCCTAGGCTCAATTTTAAGCACAGCTTCTTACCAAAAACAACTGAAAAACAAGAAGAAAACAGCCCCCAGAAAACAGCAAATGACTACGGCGTTATGAATCGCCCATAGCTTTTCCTGCTCTTTCACACCAGTTCACCAGGCTCCTCTTGTTTCCTGAGAGGAACAGTCTGCGGTGATACAGAGGTGTTTTACGCCACACTCGGGAAAGGCGGGGGAAGAGTCTTAACCGGGACTTCATCGCATCTTTAACGTGGTGAATAAATGACAAACCGCAGTACAAAGCTTTTTTTCCTCCCAAGTGTCGTCATTTTTATAGCATTCATTCCTGCGGAGTCAGCGTAACGTTCCCCAAGTCACTAACTGGCTTGCTGGCACCGTACAACTCGACTAAAAGCCTTTTTCACAGGAAAAAGGCGAGAAAAACCTCCTGGAAGCGCCCACGCCGCCATGGCGGGAGAAGCCCCACCATGAGGGAGGGCTGATGCGGCCACGAGTGGGGAGGCCACAGAGCTGTGCTGCCGCTCCCCACAACCCGCCCACCGCCCCGGTGAGGCGACAGGCACGACTCACCGATGTTGCCCTCGACAGCGATTTTCTTGATCCTGCCCTCCAGCCGCCCGCGTTTGGGCGGGGTGGCCATGGCGGCGACAGGGCGCGCTCCGCCGGCGGCCGTCAGGGCAATAACGGCCGCAACGGAAATAACCGCCGCCGCGCTCGCGTCCGGCTCGCGCCCCGGCGTTCGAATTTGGCGGGCTTGACAGAACAGCCCCTGACGTCACCGGCGGCGAGGGGGCGGACAGCCCGCGGCGCGGCGGACGGGCGGCCGCGAGGGCCAAAAAGGGAAGGAAAGGCCCCCGCCACCACCCGCGGGAGCGCGCGCGGAGGGCGCTCGGCCAACAGCCGGCAGGGTCGAGCTCGGCGCTGCGGATCCAGGCAGAGCTGCGGATGGAGAAGCACATCGATGGCCAACCCTGCCGCGAGTTGCCCGGTTCTCGGCCCGGCGCCACCGCGCTGCGCCGTGGGAGGGAGCGGGCCTGTCCCCGCCTAGCGGGCAGTGCTTCCCCCCGCCCACAGCCAAAGCTTCGTACAATCAAACGCAGGGGCCTGTAGGCGGGACGTGACACAGGCCGCAACGAGGTGCCCAAAAGGTGTTTACAATCAACTGCTCAGGTTAAGAAATCTTCCAGAAATACGTTAAAAGTCACACAACAGGTGGTTTTAAGGGGAATCAGGGCAACTTGGTTAGAGGCCGATTGCTGAAAACCCTCAACCCCCTCCAACAGCCACCCACCCCATACTCAACCCCCCCTTTCCCATAATACTGCCACAGGGTAGGGCTGTTGTGGTTCTTGAAGGACCAAGCCAAACAGGGAAAAATCCTCGCATCTCAGACGTGGGCGCAGGCAGGGAGATGCTGCATGTAGAACCGCAAACGACCGCCGCAAGCTGCGAGTGCCAGCAGAGACAAGACTCTGCGCACGGTCCCTCAACCACACGCCAAGCCCATGATCTGGGGGGACTGAAGTAAAAGCAAGATTGTTAACCACCCTTGTGAACCTGATGGCATGAAGCGCATTCCAGCTGCACGCAAGAGGCGACTTACCACAGGACGGGGTGCTTTGGAGTTACAGGTGCAAGCGGAGAAGGCGGCAGGCAAGCCGAGGGCACCAGATGCGGACAGGAGGGTAGGAAGCGTGGCGTGCTGTAGCTGTCAGGGTCATGGGAGGCTTTTAGGAGAAAGAAAGAAGAAAAAAAAGGCACCGGTGCTGCCCAGCACAGCCAAAAGCGGTGTCTGTATTTCGTGAGACAGCAGAGCGCTACGGCCATGACAGGACACCCTCCTTGTGGCAAAGCTTTCAAAACCACCCCGGGATCGGCGCCCATATGCACTTAATGTGCTACTGAACTTGTTATTGGAAATCCCACACCGAGCTGCGTCCGTACCAGGTAAATTCAGCTCATGAAACAAGGAAATGAAAAGGATATCAGGTTGTTTTATTGCTATTGTGTCTGCCTGCAATACAAATATTCACAAGTTCAGACAAAGCAATTACAAAAATCTAATTTTTATGTGTAACGTTTGTATGTGTACAATATACAGAAATAAAATCTATCTACAAGTAGAAGATAATTTAGAAACAAGTTCAAGAAGGAAATGAAGACAATCATGGTCAAAGATAGCTATTTATTTTCTCTTATAAACAGCCTTCAGTTTCTTATTGAAAAAAAAAAACCTAGAATTTAAATATTTTGTTCCATCACATACAACCATCTGTATACATTATTTACAACTCTCAAACAAACACGTTGCAGATTTTCAAACATTCAACTTTTTTTTTTTTAATTAAAAGCTGTTCTCATTTAAAACTAAAGTATCAATCAGTGACTACAAACTGAAGCGATATTGGCACAGTTAGCTTACAGTAAAGGTTCTCATCTTGCATTTTCTATTTTACACTGCATTTTCTCCCATATAGCTCAGGCTTCTAAAGGAGGAGGAAACGTTAGTGTTGCTTTCGTAATACCCTTTTTTTTTTTTTGCCTTCAAAAATGGCCTTTTATTTATTATTATTCACCTTTATTGCATTCCTCTCTCTCTTCCATTGCACATCAAGGTATGTGCTTCTAGGTACTACGTAACACAACCACAGCATACCGAAACAGTAAAACAGCCATGAAAGTAAGTGTTCCCTCCGCGACATGTCTCTGAAAAATGTCAGAAGTTGCAAATGTACAAAAATAATGAGTATAGTTTAGTGGCTATAAAAATTAATTTCCCCTAAAAATACAATACTCTATGAACAATTTAGGGAATTGGTTCTTCCAACAAAAAATGTAATTTGATATATACCTAGACTGCAATCTTAACCTCGCAAGAGGAAATTTTAAGAAAAGCGGGAAAACAAAAAGGTTTAACACTTAAAATAACCAATGTTAGCCTCATCTTAAAGGAGAAGATGTCCAGGAAAAGACGACAGGCATCCATAAAACTGCTAGTGGTTTTAGTAGTGCAGTTTGGAAAAAAAGACAACTGATATCAGCAGTGAAGAAAACAAGATTCAGTGTAACAGGGAATCTTTTACTGAAACAGAAGCAAGGAGGCGGTGTTTGTGCTGCAGCTTTTTTAATAGCCCAGCTAAAAAGGGGCGGTTTATATACAGTAATACAGCACTCTGGCAGGGAGGAAGGAGGGGACAGGGTAGCAAGAAAAACAACTATGTGAAAAGGATGTGTTTACAGTAAAATTGTGTCTGACGATTGGGGATGGGGGGGGGGCGGCAGGCAGAGAAAGGAACAATCTGAAAGGTAAGTAAAGTCCATAGCAGCAAATAGGTATCCTTACCTGTTACGCAAGTGTCAGGGACACTGGGAGAGTGTTCAGTTCCTAAATACTAAGTAAGGACAGTGCTCCTCTATATCTTAAAGTAAAAGCAAAAGTTCAAAGCTCTACATTGCATAGTAAGCAGTAAAAGAAGCTCGATACTTGCAGGCGAGCCACCTGCCCCTTGAAACCTGTTTTCTCCCTTCATCTACCATTCAGCTACCTGCAACAGCACAATGTGGCATTTTTATTTTCTATTTGCATGATTAACTCATATCCCTGACTTGGATCTGAAGGACTCGAAAAATTATTTCTGCAAACATATCCACACCATCTAAACAGCGTCAACATTGGCAACGGTGGCTGAACTTGATAAACTTAGCAGAGTTTGCCCCATCCCATCTCGAGGTAGATGACCTCCTGAAGTTACCACCCAAATCACTGACAGGGTCTAGTAATGCTGGTAGCTGAAAAACACCACAAACCGTAGAATTTAAGGACCCTACTACACTGGCTGCCCAGCCTGGTTTAACCCCACCAGCACCTTCTGCTCCCAACAACAACAAAGCGGAAAGTTTTTGTCTCAAGGTGCTCATGACACACACCAGAGTCCATCTGTAATGTGCGCCTGGAGCAGTGCGGGCTTGGTTCGGGGTTCATTCTTCTGGGTTTTATTTGGGAGGCGAGGGGGTGTCCTCCCCCTTCCCCCTGACAAATGCACTGTTTTATAAACACATTCACTCGTATTCCATTTGTACAGCATGGCAACTTGTGTTTAGCATTTCCACATGCCCCTACTTCCTTCAAGAGCGTAAACACACATCAGCTTCTGGTCCCACATCTTTTTGAAGCAAAAAACAATTAAAAGCTGCTAATACAAACAGCACAGGGATACTAAATCCCAAACACTGCATACGTATCTTCAATGTTGTTATTTTCAAGTGTTGTGTAATTAAACAATGTGTTCATACAGCTGTCAGGCAAATCATGATCTCCAAGCTTTTATTACATGCCTAGAAACTACTCTGTAACAAAGTTCTTTCTACTACCAGATACTAAATAAAAAAAATATACTATCCACGTAAGACGAATTTTTTTTACATAATACCTTCTAATTCTGATTGGCTGAACTGCAGCAGATGCCTCTGAGTTTCTCAAGTAGGCTATTTAAAATAAACAACAACAAAAAAAACCCAACCTTCCAGAGCAGAAGTATGCCAAAAATGAGAACTACTGCACTGGTATATATGACTCCAAGTAAATCGTCACTTCTAAATATTTTTGGGTTTCTTGCTGGTACATGACACAAAATCACTGCGACAACTTTCAATCTAATGCAGGATATCTCCTATTTAGCACCTTGGAGCAGGCTTCTGCCGTTCCCACTCTCGTGTCTTGGTTAAAAGCACCAGTTAGAAGGCTCCTCTCCAATAAGCACTATCAGCCCAGTGAACATGCACACACAGCCTCCTGAGCAGCACTGACTCAACTCAGAAACACGGTTTTCATTGAAAAGCTTACAGGATTTTGAGTATCAAAGTGCACCTGCAGCGCTCTTCACGCCTCTGTAGCTGGGAATTTTCAGTCATTAAACGCTGCTCAGATAGAAGCACGCATTAGGAGCTGTGTGCGTTAAGATCATGTTCTTAAATTCAGCTTCCTGCAGGGCTAGAGTCTGTTTAAAATTGCGCAGTTCAAATGTGGGAGTTAAGCTGCTTTTGCATAGTCAGGTGGACGCTGACCTCTCCCGTAACTCTGAAAAGATGACATGGTCTTCTGCGTTATTCAGTCCTGAACTATGGGAGCCCTCCAACCCTGCACCCGCAGCTAGCACTGCCATCCTACTGCTCCCAAACTAGGCTTACGTAGTCACGGCCACATCAGAAGTCAGATATGCTACTCCGTTAAAAACAATCCTGCAGCCGCAAAGACATCACGAATGATGCACGCAGCCCATACAAGAACTGCGTTCCCCGCTACCTCGTCAAACGTACCATCCGGCACATAAAAAGGATAGCGCGTAACAAAGAAACGCTTTTTCTCCAACTGTTCAACAGGACGGTACTTGCCCAGTCCAACACATGGGATATTCTGCCCAGGGGAGCCCCTTCTCTCTTATCAGCCCATTACTTGACTCCAGAGAGCAGCATTTCGGTGCTACGGTGCTGACTCTTGCGCTGGCCAGCAGAACGGCATGGGGAAATGCGATGTTTGCCAGACCAGGTATGTCCTACAAACAGCAGGACTGACAAAAGCATCGGGGTGAATGCCGCCGTCATAGGTGACCTGCCAAAGGAAAGGAAATTGTGCTTGTGCTGCTTCTTCGCTTTTGCCTCTGATTTTCTTATGCCTCGCGCGTATTTTTCCAACCCCCTATTCCCTGAAGAGGTAACAGACATTGACTATCTCCCCTCTTTTCCTCCCACACACGTGTACGCACACGGGAGAGTCGAGATCCGTACTGGCTGAGAAGAGATAACACCTCACTCCACCTTTTTTAAACTAGGAGTTTGTTAAAACGTTTGAGGGAAAGGTCCCTCGGCATCGTCAGCTTGTCTCAGTGTGGACTGTGGTTACTCCAATCCAATCCCAACACTCGGTGTTAAGAAAAACACAATATAGAAGTCCTTTCCTCTGACATACATACATTAAGACAACTTGGTAATTGTATAGGACATTTAAAAAAGCCAAAACATTAGGATAACTGAAAACTTCACTTGTCCTTTGAGCAGGTTACAATGCGAAATGACATTGATCTGCAAAGGAGCCAAACACATTCTACATTTTCTTGAACTGTAATGAAGCTCCAAATGAAACCGAGGACTGCCTGAATTACCAATGGTAAACTGCTGGTGTTTTGCAAGCAGCAGCCTCTCTTTTTAACACTGGTGTCGCCAAACCTAAATTCAGTATGAACAGTACTGTATGACCGTTCTTCACTACACAACACTCTACATTTCCATTTCTAAATAAGCAGCAGTGAAAGAAGTACACAATGACAGTTTCTAGCTCAATACTAGGTTCTCTCAGTTGTTCTCAAGTCTGTTTGGGGCAGGGAAGACAGGCAGACAGAAAGAAGAGGTAACAAAACGTTGAATTGCTTCTCCAGGAAGCAGTTTAAGCAGACTAGGAAAATTTAACTCCATTGAAGATAACTAAGTTCTTAAAATAGCCTTCAGATGATTCTGAAATACATCATTCTAACCCAGAAGTACTGATTCTAGTCTCTCAAATGCGTCTATGTTTATTACTGTGCTTAGATGTGTATTAGCTGGCTATACTAATGGCCCCTTACTAATGGCTGCTGCACAGTATGTTCCACTTGACTCAGCATTTTCAGTCAAGCAAAGGCGCAAAAGATGTAATCTAAACTTTTCTGTCACGCACATGCTAGCCTTGGCTTCACCTGTAAATTTTAGGAGTTCAAGAGTCAGTCTAGCGTACACCAGTCAGTTAAGGGCTTCACGTTATTCAGGTCTAAAAATAGTGGTTTTGCAGAGTCGCAAGCTAGCAAAGCCTGGCAACGTTAGTCACCTAGTGTACCCTATTTGGCAACTAGTGATATCGTAGGATAGCGCGTTGCAGAACCTCATTCACCTCAGAGGTTGACTTCTCACAAGCGATTCTCATGTCTAGTTTGAAATAACACAAGGCTAGAGAGGTAAGTCTACTCTGACCCAGGTGGGGGAAGGCCACATTTTGTTTAGGTTTTCTCAGAAACAGAAGATGCACTTAGCAAATTACAAACCACTACAAATTCACCACTGTGCTCCTATTACTTATCCCAACTGCTGTAGACAGATTGGGAGAATTGGAGACGGGCTGCAATTTTAAATGGGGCAGAACATCACCATGCTGACTTAAATCCAAAGTGGTCCATGAAATTACACTGTCTCCAAGATACATTTCCTACCACAGAAAACACTGGCCACCAGAGCTCCTCCACAGAGCCAGGCTTTTTCTTCGTAACTTACAAACATCATTTCAGCAGTTATTTTTCAATCTTTCAAGGCAGATTTTTCTTAGTATTACCCCAGTGCTTTTTTTTTTTTTTATATTCAATATTTTCCCTAACTGTATTTGTGCAAACTGACCATTCATTTGGCAAATGCAAGGAAACTTAACTGAAGCAACCAACACAAGTTGACGCTTCCCTGTTAAATAAAGTAAAAGCAAGAATGGAAAACCAAAACCAACAGCAACAGGCATGTAACTACTCGCTAAGTATAGGTTCTTTGTAATTTTGACACCACCTTCATCATTTCACTTTAGCCACTAAAACTTCACCATCACTTCTCTTTATAAGAAATATCTACTTTTGAAAAATTCTATATTAATCTCTAAAAAAATAAGACAAATATTTGTATTAAAAGCTGGAGATCATTGATTTCAGTAAGTTATGGCTTTTTTTAGTGTAAGCATATATATTTTTTTCTAAAACAAGTATCAGTAAGTGTCCTGGGTGTTAGTTCATATTTTCTGTTTCCAGCAATGTTCAGTATTATATGTGCTTTGCACCTCAGAAGTGAGTCTGCCAAGGCACTTAGAGAATGTAAGCAAGTCTTTTAGGGACTTCATGAGAATGGGCTACCACTGACACAATACAAGAACCCATCCACCAGCAGAGTCAATCCCCCAACCAAGCATGTTTCCTTTATAAACACTCAGCACCTGCCAAAATTCCACAATGAATAACAAACACACAAAAAAAATAAAGGAACAAAAAAAGCTATTTACCACATGTCACTAACAGATAAAAGATTTCCCCTAATAGAAGCACAGAAAGTAGATCTTGGCTGTCATTAGTAACAGCACAGGTTTTTGTTTTTCTTTTTTTTAATAAAAAAAAAATTAACAAAAAAACAAATACCACACGCTCGCTAAAGAAACAAGTGACTTCAAGAAATCCTCTTCCTTTTATCTGTCCTTAGAGGTGAGTTTTTCAATCAGTTCTTGAAGCGGTGCAAGTTCTCTTCTATCAATAAGGTTGAATTCCTGTAACAAGGATGAGGAGAGACACATACATACAGAGTTTTATGTGCAGCTCAGGCGAGAAGTCTTACGCAGATCTAAGTTACTTGGTAGTAGGCTCTTTGAGTCCAGCCTTAGCCACTACAGCATTTTCTGCCTGTCTGCCGTTAGCTGAATAGCAGTGTTCCACTGCCTACATCTCACACACACACACTTAAAGGAAGGAAACATAAGATGCTCTTTTTTTAATAAGCCGCAGGACGACACATAGCTTTGCAGCAAGCACACTCTTTTCAGCCTAGCTTCAGATGCTGTCCTCCCGCTTTCTCCTGTTAGGAATTCCCATTCTACGGAATTATTTGGTAGGGAACGCTTTTCGGTATTCAATTTTGTAGCCCACGAATACTTCATTCTTTGACTGCTTCTAGCAGTAAATATACATACAAATGGGCTAAGACACTATCTTAGGGTCCTGGAAGGGTCAACTCTCCTACAAACACCCCAGCTCTTAAGAAACTGAATGGGCATCACTTTGATGCATTGCTTTTTCCAGAATATACTTCTAAACATAGTGCTCCTGCCACACTTACCTGAACAAAAAATATAAAGTGCTTGAAAGAAGTGTTAAGGTGTGCTTCTTCCTGTAGCTGGATCACCGGATCAAAGTGCTGGTGATAAATGTGAGCATAAACTCTGAAGAGACGCTTTAAAATTGTCTTTGCCACTGACATGAAATTCTTTGGGAACGGTACACCTAGGAATAAGACAACATGGCTTATTTTTAAACGCCCATGCCACGTTCATGTATTTTGAGAGCCATTATAACCCAACCCGATCTGCTGCACGAGAAAGGCCGCTCTGTTTCATACGGCAATTCGGTCTGTAAGTCACACAATGTTCTTAGGCTGAAGCACGATAACAAGAAAGACCGGAGGGGAGGTTTCCCTCCCTTCAGTACACCAGCAGCTCATGAACTTTTTCCAAGATAAATCTGACTCCATTTCTATGCTGAACCCTCCTAGCTTCAGCTTCCAGCTACTAAATCTTGTTACGCCTCTCTCTGACCGAGAATCTTCCTCCCTGTTGGTAGGATTCAGATAGCCACACACAGTTATCTAATGCACTTTTATGTCTTCTCAGTACCTGCCTGGCCTCTGACTGCCACTGCAGAAAAGGGGAAATCACCTGCAGCCTCCGAGTCTCACCGGTGGCTCTGCGCACGTGTCCAAGGCACCACAGGGTGCTCCAAGGGACACCAGATACCTTTGTGTAGGTAACTGAAACCACCTTTGGTATAGGCCATGGAGGTTTACACTTTCCTTGGCTATAGCGGAATCGGGCATAGGCTCTCTTCTGCCTGTCCCCTGTGCAGCAAAAAGACTCCATCGTGCTCATCACCATCCCTTATCCAGAGGCTACTGCTTTCTTAACTGCCTGCTTAAGTACTCTGAAACACGCTCCTTTCAGTCATTTCAGTGACAATGACCGAGGACAGGTAAAATCAGTTTCAACAGAAAATCTTTGTCAGTGCACAAGTTTTATTAAAATAGGTTAGGAAACAGCAACGGGCCACTGGGAGCAATAATCTCTTTAGTTGAGACACATCCGCAGGCTAAAAAAAGATACGTATCAACCATCTCAAAAGATTAAACCTGTTAGCTTCTCATCACATAGCAGTTTTCCCAGTTAGCTTAGTTCTCGTGCAGCCTTTCCGGTTGCTGAAGTCCTGCCTGAAGGCCAGAGGCCCAAGCTGGATGCTATAGGCCAATCATCATCGCACCAATGCTTTAAAACCCTAGCGATAAAATTTTCATACTCCTACTTAAACTGTCCCTGCTCACACACACATTATGTTTGCTTCGCTGGCTGCTGCATCGCATGGGAAGTTCATACTTAGCCGGTTACCCCCTGTGGCCTTTAAGTCTCTTTCTGAATCGCTACCTTCCAAAATACATCCTATTAAAAGAAAAGAAGTCTTCAGCAAAGTACATGCTGCAGTTAAAAAATGATCAAGTCCTGATGTAATCTTTTAAACGCAACTTTAATATTAACTCTAACCTCTACTTAATATCATTCCTATTAGCAAGCGGACTTCTACCCCAGCTCTGAACTCTACCCTGAAATGCTAAAACAAATGCCATAGTATGCCAGGAAACCACGCTCACATCCACTGAGCGGGGAAAATAGAGCTTTTTGTCACCTCTTCCCAAACTAACCAGCCTTCTGCACATTATCTGCTTAACTGTAAGTAAAAACAAATGCCACTTGATTTTAACAGGTGACCCCTCTGTTTGTCTCAGGAGGCTTATTGATAATGTGTCAAATGCTTCAGAAACTATTCACAAAATGAAAGCAACTAAGAGATCTCCCCTCCTTTTTCCGCAACGGATCATAAACCTGTGTGTAGTGGTGCACTGGAAAAATGCCAGTTAGGAGCTTGAGGCCAAATCGTCCTTCGTGCCTCTAGAAGCAGGGCTTTCTTCTTGCTGTCGTTTCTGAACTGCTGGTTGTTCATTGTTTTCCTCCTGCTATTCTGAAAGAAGCCTCTTAAAAATATACATCTTGCATCCTCAGTTGAAAAGAAAAAAAAAAATAACTAGAGATCAAAGATCTAATTCAGCTTCTTTGGAGGTAAGGTCTGGGCGAAGTTCCTTATAAGGAACAAACATCTTTCCTGCATCAAAAAGCTGCCAGCTTATACCAATTACTGGTTATAAGTTTTGAGACGCTCTGCCTTATTTGTAAGGAAACAAGCCACTGTTCAAAATGAAAACACATCAGATTTGATCAACAGTCAGTTATTAAATAGAAACACAGTACTTCCTGCATTCAGAACCGTGACAGATGTTTATTAAGAGTATTAACACATGGATCAGAGTTCACGTACTATCACATAAATTTTATCTTAAGAGATTAAAGTGCTTTTACATATATATATATATTTTCAAAAAATGTAATTTTTTCAAGTTGCCCTACTCACCAGTCATTTAGACAACCGTTTAATGCTGTAAGATTTGAATATTCCTGTACAACTGTAATCCAAATACATTGTTCAATTTTAGTTATTTACTTTACCTATTTTAGAAGGAAAGAGCGTTTCATCATCCAGCTGATCCTGGACCCAAGTCATCAGGTAATCAATGTACTTTGGTGCAGAGCACTTAATTGGTTTCTTTATGTTTGTCCCATCTGCCCAGTGGTACTCATATCTGGGTTGGGACAACAACAACAAGACATTTCTTAACACAAGTGAATCATTCATATTAAGGCCTGCAAGGTTGCTCTTCCTGCTCCGCTCCCCATACTCCCACACCCTCCCACAGCACTTCCTTGAAACTAAGGCCCAAATGCTCCCAAGTCATCTGCGGCTGCTCCGTACCCCACCTCCCCAGTGCAATCCTGCTTGAGCTGGACTGTCATCTGCAGTCTGTGAAACCCGTCAAAAACTTCATCCTTTACAGCACTACTCATTCGGGCTTGGTTGCAAGGCTTCTGCCAAAAATGCACACAGCAGCCTGTGGTCAAACCTGCATCCCTGTACATCAGAAGTTGCTGTATGAGTAGTTTTCCAAACCCTGAAAGTCCAATAGCTACTTATTCTTCTTCAAAACTTCTTGGTTTTACCCCTCCAAAAGAAAAACATTACGGCCTGCTGAAGTGAAACATCAAAAAGTTACATGAGATTCTCTCACAAAATAAAAGCCAAGCTCCGGGGCTCAAATCCATGAAGGCACCTGACTGATTTCTCATGTGAAATTTCACCCAATCGGCCCTAGCAATGGGCTTCTCTTCACCTCCGCTGGCAGAGAAGAACTGGAAAGTGAGGGGCAATGCTCAACATCTGCAGCAGCTGCCAGCCAGACACATTAATCCCCTACAATTTCAAAAGTGAAGACATTTCATAGAAGATTCTTACAGATTTTGCGTAATTGAAGACCAAAGTACATCGGCTGTTGCCAGAGGTTCCCAAATTACAATTGTACAAGACATGGAATATATTCAGAGGTAGGCTAGTGCCAAGGAATGCTATTACAAAACTGGAAGCTGGTGTACAGTGCCTTTCAGCCAACAGTTAGAAGAAACCTTCTAGGCTAAACAGTCCTCCTTTAAAAAGGTTCTTATCTGAAGATCTAGGGCTACCACGCAGCTCACCAAGATGCAGAAGAATCTCAGTTTCCAGTTGTACCACTGACCCACTTGATAGTTGCAGGCCAGTAACTGTCTTTTAGCTTAATTTTTCCATCTGTAGATAAGGTGGTATCACACCTTTACAAAGCACTGACATGACTATGGAACAGTAAAACGTGTGCTCTTTTTATCCTTTCCCATTTCCAGAACTAGTAATGCTGACACCTTTCATGTAGCACATTTAATGAGCATATTCCAGCGTCGTTGATCGTACGCTCATCATTTTAACTTCAGGAATTGAAAAAGCCATGGGAAAACATATTGAACAGCATCCACTCACACGGACAACCAGAGCACAGAACAGCTATTTTGACTGGCTTGGGGAAAGCAGCTGACACAAGTCCAGACACAGAAGATGATGGCTCATCTTCGGAACAAGATGAGAGCTTAAAAAAACCAAATATATTTAACACTGGGATCCTGACAATAACAGCTTTCAAATGAACCACCGCATTTCTTTCTATGTCTTGCTGAGTACAGGTGCATGGATCTTAATGTTCCTTGCCAATCCCTAACATCTGAGCAGTTTCTTCTCATCAGCACAGAGCTGTGCACAGCCCTCTCTTCTAAATCCAAACGCAGCATCATTTCCCATGTAGGTTTTAAATCAGCCAGCCTTGCTCAGCCACCCAGCGCTGCTGCAGAACAGCCACCCGTGGGGCAAGCCCGCCGCCAAGCCAGACGCGAAAAGGACTGCTAAGCTCCACAGCTCTGAAATCCTCCCAGAGAAGAAAAAGACCAGTGACTCAGACTAGCTGCAACACTCCTCCTTCAAAATGTAAAGTTTCAAAACAAATAAACAAAACAGACAAGGAGAGTGATGTCAACTCAGTCATGCTTTTACAGGAAACATACCCACTTCATCTACAAGTTCTCTCTCAGTTCTTTTCAAAAGAACTAGACGAGATGCTGTTAATGGTTAATATTTCTTCTTTTCATAGATAGAGTGCTCAGTTTGACTGTTATTTCTCAGTACAGCAGCAGCATAACACAATGTTTGGGCTGCAACCACCACTGTTTAAACTTTCCCTTGCTATCTCCACCATCAGTATTGTGCAGACAGTGGAGAAGGTCATCTATTTTCAAATCATAGGCATCATTTTATGCAAAGCTTAACTGCATCTGATAAAACTGGCTTCTATTTTTGTTTAACAAATTCAGTTCTGTCAGAACAGTAACTGGGAGAACATTTTCACAACAAACAAATTTTACAAATGATGACAAGCGTGCTGCTCGCAATGGTATAAAAAGATCCCATTTTTATAATGGCAACACATCAAGGGTCCTGAAAGTATTTCAAAATTCTATCTCAAAAACACAGCCAAAAATTCATGGTTGTTCCTAGGCTGTCAAAAGGCTAAGGGTTCGCAAGGGAAGGGAAAATGAACTCTTCCTACAAGACTAAATACATGACTGAAACCAAGTCAGGAATCCTAGCCCAACTTCTTAGGCAAAAAAAGAAAACGAACACACAAAAATTCCAATATATTAGAATCATTTCAACTGGTACAGGAAATGAAGGGTAAAAAAAAAAAAAAAAAAAATCACATTCTAGCTCAAGCTTGTGAGCGAACACCTGCAGCTCTGGTGATAGAAACAAATTAACCTTATTGCCATAGGCAGTTCCTCTACAGAAAATACACCTTTAGAAACCTCTACAGTTTAGTAGAGGCTTTTTTAAGGGCAAAACAGTATGTGAATGACAGAGCAAGAAACATACAGTTCACTTTGGCAAGCGCAGGAGAAAAGCTAATAATCCTTAATGACTCCAGTAGAATTCTCTCAAACTGATAAACCCAACTTACTTGCCACCTATAAACAAAAAACCCAACTATGCTTCTCACAGTAGAAAACAGCCCTAAGAATAAACAATCGTAGGACCAGCTCCTTTACCTACACATACATAGCCTAAAAGAAAAACGACCACCAAAAAAACCCAAAAAACAGCTTGACTAAAACTAAAGCTGCTATCTTGGTCCAACAGCAATAAAATGCAGCAACTCGGTAATGCCTTTTAAAAGATTCTCAGACATTTATTTGGACCTATCGCCTCTAAATCCCAGCAAAATCATATCACATCAAGACTGCTGAAAAGTACTTTGTTTTGTCCCTCGGCCATCAGGTGACACAGGCACAGAGTGGAGCATCACAAAAAGGGAAAAGGACTGGTATCGCTAAGAGACACAGGGTATTTCAAGGACGTGATTACGTGATTTATTCTTTTTTTTTTTTTGCTGCAGACACACCGGGCAGAAGGCAGCATGCGAACGTTTAGCTGCACCGTACTACGCCCATGTCGGATTTATGGGAGCTGTCCACTTTGCAGTGCCCAGCTACGCCGATTTGAACATTTGAAGACAGAAGCACTGCGGACCAACAAACCTCAGGAAAATCAGAAGGATCTCACAGCCATTAAGAGAGAGTTTAGTGCGCTCACACAAAGGCCTAAATAGGGATTTTCAGAGCCCCAGTTCAGACAACCAGCTCTGAAAAACACAGCAGCCGTGTCCCTCCTTTGCGCTCTTATTGAGGACTTGAAGCCAGGGATGAAAACAAAAAAAATTCCCCTCACCCAATGCTGGTTAGGAACCATATAACTACTATGCAGGTTCTTAAGCTCTTATCATGCCTGTTGCACTGATGGTGATACTGCAACTGATCTAAGAACAGCAACAAGTGATAACCAACTAGGGTTTGTTTGGGTAAGAAACAGTTGGTCTTTGCTGAGGTGTAAAAAGTGGAACATTACAGTGAATTATCGTATGTTTTGGTACAGATTAAACCAATACTTTTTTTGAGCTGTTAGACAACAGACTGTAAAGCAGAAGAAGGAGCTCCGTTCTTGATCTTGACGTCAATCCTTAACTAATGCAATGTACTAACACGCTGATAAAAGCTAAGTCAGCAATCCTTCCAACAAAGACAAATCCAGAAGAAATGAAAGTGATCCCACAGCACACAAAAATTTACCTGCCCCAGCTAAGCCCTTCTGTTAAGGACGCTACCAAATAGAACCAGTGGGCCAAAGGAGTAGTCATACAGCCCCAAGCATTGGCTTAAAGGTAGCCCTTGAGAGAAGATAACCTACCCTGCATCAAAAATAAAACACAAAAAACCAGACACAAACCTAGGTGACCTGTCTGTTGCCAAGGGACAACTTTTTTTCCCCTTTTAGAGGGGTTTTAAAGACAAAACACCAGTACCTGGCAGTGGATTCAGGAAACATCGCATTTCTGCTCCGGAGAAATTCAGGAAACTCCGCATTTCTGGTTACCGTCTCACTTGACACATCTGGTTTAGTTTTTCCATAGACTGCTCTAAGTTTGTCAGTCGTGCTACGAAAACTGCAACCGAGCAACAGCGAGTTCTAAATATCTAGGGATGTACGCACCAGCACCGTACAAGCCTTCTTAATGTACTGACCATCAGTATTTTTCAAGGGAGAATGCAGAAATCAGACTTGAGAGCCACAGAGCGCTTGCTGCTTTTGGTTCTCTCCAGCTACTCGTGCTACGGCTGCCTAACCTGTTTCAAATGACCTCACGTAAGTTGTTTCAGCTAAGTCATACTCTTTTGTCTGAAAGAGATGAGGATGCAATACTGGTGGTAGCTCAGCCATGGGTGTGAGGAGACAGCAACCTTCAGCCTAGAAACACTAATGAGCACCTCAGACTCAATGCCTCTTCAACTAATACAGCCTGAGCCAGAAGAGAAGAGGAAATGGAGATAAGAAACAGAGAAAAAGTCTGTAAATATCAGTGCTTTCACGCTGACAGTTTTTCCAGCAGTACTTCCCTGAAAAAAATTTTGCAGGCCACCTTTTAACTGAAAGCAAGCCATGCTTGCTCAAACTAAGAAAAACACCGAATATGCTCCGCTGCCGGTCACCATCAGCCTCACACATCACCCGATCCTGTGCCTGCCTGGCCTCCGCCCCTCACGTGCACAGACGCTTCTGATCCTTTCGCAAAACCCATCCCTGAGCACAGGCCGGGGCTGCAGAGTTCGGGCAATGCTCTACAAATCCTAAGGACAAGATCGCCCGATTAAAACCTTGGCAGAATGCATCTTCTAGCCTCTAGCACGTCTCTTCTACCCTGCTTCATAACAATATTTGAGTACGACATGTATTTCTGTCAATGGCTATCCATCTCTTGGGAGAGAAATAAATTGTTTCATCTAGCAACCAGACAGCTAATCCTTTAATAATTAACTTCCACCCCCAAATAACTGCTTCTCAGAAGACAAACAATAAAGCAAAGAAATATTTTCATGCTCTTATTTAATAAATAAGAGTCTGTTCTGCATGCCAAAGCACAAAGCAGACAACGGGCTATGTTATTGCACAAACTTATCCCGAAGTTCTTCTGCATAATGGTAAACTTCTATTCCTTTTGTATTTTCACCCCTCCCCACTTTGCAGCAGCAGGTCTGCCTGCCCACACTGCTTTTGGTATTCGGCAGCGTCCATTTTTAGCTGAAGAACGTAGCGCCAAAGCTGTCCTTGGGCCGCCTGGCTGCTTTCGCCTTGCCGAGCTCCTGCTCTCCCTGCTGCACAGCCCCAGCTCTCCACCACACCGTCTGGCCATTACCGGCTTCAGACAATAGCAACACATGTCATTATAAAGGAGGAGGAAGTGGAGGAGAAGACTGTTTTTCTTTATTGTTTGTTTAAGATTTTTCAGTCATTCAAAAAGAAGCAGTGCCCTCCCTCACCACCGGCTTAGAAATGCAGGTATTTGTCTCTTTAGACCACGCTAATCAGGCGGAGAGCAAGCAAAAACACAAACATGGGATGTCTGTTCAAAAGCCTAAGCAAAAATCAAAGAAGCAAAACTTAACTGAGGGACAGAGTAGGGGATTCCTATTCAGACTACTCAAAACTGTAGCCAAGTTTAGCCTAAAAGAAAGATTTTCGTAAGCCCTAACTGAACACTTGCATATAAAAAACTTCCAATCTTAATTTAAGAAGCCCTCATTAACATTAAAAAAAAAAAAAAAAAAAACCAGTTTTGATAGTCACTTTACTTCTCAGGCTAAAGAAAAAAATAAAATACTAACAATAAAAACACGCAACAAACAAAAAACCCCATCTTTCCACCCCCCACTGCCTTAGCAAAGCTTCAAAATTTTTTTCCCCTCCGCAGATAACAAGAGAAGACACACTTCCCACGTACAAAAGCTACCTTATCTTTGGCACTCAACTGAGCTGGTCTCATGTTTTCAAATGCAAAATCATTTCAAAAATTGCACGCTCTCAACAAAGCATAAAAAATAATCTTACTTTGGGCCAGCAGACATCACAGGGCAGCTCTCCTCTGTGCAGAAGTCCGTAATGGTTCCATAAAGCATATTGATCTGGTTGAAGAAGTCAACAGCTGAAAAGAATTTAAGCCATCAATTAACACTCTGCAATGCAACAGTAACGCAAGCTTCCTACAGCCTTAACTGTAAAGCACACACCGCTGAGGAGGGTCCTGGAATATTTTCTGGGAAAAAAACCTCATTATTACTGCTTCCTTAAGATATATTATGAAAAAGATGCAGAATGCAACCACCAACTTTGTAAAACAGCCTCTGGCAATAATTACTTCATTGTTCGCTGCAGCAAAACTGTCATTTGAAAGAAGAAAAGGGAAAAAGAAAGCTGGATTATTGCCTTTTCTGAAAGTTTGGTGCATTTTATTAGAATCACAAATTCTACTGCCAAGTCTGGAATAAAACAGAGATTTTCAGTGTAAAGTTTCCAACTAGAGAGAGAGCTGTTACTTATTAGGTGACACTGACTCCCCTTGGGCTTTGTATCCCAAAAGACTGTCTCCTCAAAGAACACTTCACAGAATCACAGAAGAGTTCGGGTCAGAAGGTACCTTTAAAGATCATCTAGTCCAACCTCCCCGGGCCATGAGCAGAGACACTTTCCACGAGACCGGGTTGCTTAAAGTCCCATCCAACCTGACCTTGAACACTTCCAGGGATGGGGCATCCGCAACTTTTCTGGGCAGCCTGTGCCAGTGCCGCACCGCCCTCACAGTAAAGAATTGTTTCCTTATACCCAGTGTAAATCTACCCTCTTTCAGTTATGCTATGGTCAGACGCTGCCTGGATGGGAAGTGGGTACAGAAGTCATGACATAGGAACAGTTGCAGTGCCCAGCAACTCCTGTGCCTTAGATAATCAATTTATTACCACAAATCAATATTTAGTCCACAATGTTTCCTCATTATAAACTATCCTTGGAGTTTCTTTCTGCTGGGTGTTACCGCTTACGTTTTGTTACATGTTTGGGAAAGTAGTTCTCTTAAACAAAGCTTTTTTTTTTTTTTTAAAATGGTCTACAGTTGAATTACTGAAATGATAGACCAAAAGAGAGCATATCTAAATATTCCCATAGTTCTTACTCCTTGAAATAGGTGCTCGATTATTTAAAACTCTTTGAAAGCAAGACTCTTCTTCGATAACCTTACAGCAGGTTCTGTTCTTAGGAACTGCGGTCACTGTAATCGGTTTATAAAATTCACTTTATCCCCCCTCGATGAATGGCCCCCCTTGCATCTTCTGAGGAGCACAGCACATAACCAAGTGGCTTGGTTTCAGGCAGGACAGAGTTAATTTTATTCCTAGCAGCTGGTATAGCGCTCCGTTTCGGACTTAGAATGAGAATAATGTTGGTATCACACCTATGTTTTAGTTGTTGCTAAGCAGTGTTTACGCTAAGTGAAGAACTCTGCAGCTTCTCACAGGGCCCTGCCATCAAGGAGGCTCGGGGGCACAAGAAGCTGGGAGGGGGCACAGCTGGGACAGCTGACCCAGACCAGCCAAGGGGATATTCCAGACGACAGGAGATCACGCTCAGCACATAAACCAGGGGGAAAGCTGGCCGGGGGCCGCTACTCGGCAACTGGCTGGGCAGCTGTCGGTGGGTGGTGATGAACTGCATTGAGCATCACTTACTTTGGTTTTGGTTTTGGTTCCGCCCCCCACCTTCCTTTTCTGTGCTATTAAACTATCTTTATCTCAACCCATGAACTTTACTTTTTTGTTTTTGCCCTGATTCTCTCCCCCATCCCACTGGGGCAGGGAGTGACCAAACGGCTGTGTGGTGTTTAGCTGCCTGTCCGATTAAAGCACACCACCGAAGTATCAATACCTAAGGTTATCTTTTCAAAATGTCTTTCAGACAGTGGATGTCATGAGTAAAAATCAAAAAGTGACCAATATTAAGCACTAGAAAATAAAATTTTAAGTAGGCTGGGTTCAATTCTTACAACTAACTAAGTGCATGATGTGGTTCAAGAATAACATATTTACTACACATTCCTGTCTCCCTCACCCTGCAACAGTTACTGTAAATTCTGCTTCTGGATGAATCCACATAAGTACGCACATACGGGAACTTAATGGTGTCCTTATTCATCCATATTTATGCATGGATGAAATTCAGCAATCGTATAAAAACCCAAATCAAGTGTAGTGGCATTCAACTCCTATATAACCCCAGTGCTTTGCCAATTTAACTATTCCAACAACACGCTCTTACCCAGAAAAGAACCCTATATAACATATAAATGGATATAACGCCCCAGTCCCCGGTCCAGGCTACATCGCTTCTACCGCTAAGAGCATTGGGCCTGCCACCTCTGACAACAGGAGCCTTTAAAGTCAGAAACCTCACTTACGAATCACAACTGCAGAGCTACTCCTCAGGATGAGGAACCGCTGTGCAGTCTGTCTGGGCTCACCATAACTTAAAATTTACTGTGGCAAGCTGTTTCTTTATTGCAAGTTACCACTTGCAACACTGAAGAGTTTCACACAACCAATCTGCAGGACAGTGTGGAATGAACACCAACAACCCACTCCTCTCAATCTGGTGCCATGCCAAAGAGAAGCCAGCGTATGCCTTGGTAGCCTGGCCGAATTTGTGTTCCTTGCTTAACCTTTTACAAAGATACACAGTTTTGCTGTAATGCAACGGAGATTGACATCCTAAACGTAAGCACCAGCAGATACCAGGCACTGTGAAAGTAACTGATGGCTGATGGAAAGGGAGGATTAAATACTGCAGCTCCCCTCACTGACTTTTGCAGCGAATAAACATCAAAGATTACACGAGCATCATAGCCGCAAGTTACAGCTACTGTTCAGCAGATGCAGGATACGAGCTACAACTGTGTCATGCAACTTGCCAGGTATCAAAAAAGGGAAGCAAACAACTGGTATGGCATGCACCTAGCACAGTTCACCTCCAGCAAAAAATCTTCTGCCCTCGCCCCCCACAGAGCAAAAGCATAAAATAGGAAGACAACATTGGGAAACGTTGATTAAAAAGTTACAGAGGAGCAGGAGGGCTCCTAACGCTTGTTTGGGCCAGGGGAGAAGGCTGTTAACACCAAAGGCAGCCAGGAGTGGTTAGATACAGCCCCTGTTTCTTAAGGGTACAGAAGAACTGTTCATTAAGTTTCCATTCCCTGCTCCCAGTAGTAACCGCAGCCCCATGTTTGCTTTAAGGCAAGCATGTTCAAAAGACCCACACAGACTTCGAGAAGATGACTAATTATTGTGAATCCCACACGTGCAAGTCTCAAAAGGCCATGAGACACACCACCCATGCACCAAAGCCAGCAGCGTGTGACAAGCAAGAAAAAAGCAAGAATCTCCTTTCCAACACATGTAGAGCTGTACCGTGTGCCTGCATATTTGCATTTCCTCTTTTTACTCATTGTTCTTAAGTTTTGAGGGTTTGGGTTATTTTTTCCAAGTGCTTTTCTACTAGAAGAGGTGCACACTGTCTGCTGTTCTATTACAAAGATAGAGGCAAAATGTACTTCTGAAATTACTTTGTAGCATTTTCCAATCAAGGAGATCTCACATGAAACTCCGGCCTAACTGATTATACACTTAGCACCCTTTTTCATTTTGGAAACATATTGGAACAATCTACACCTACATCAACTCATTACAACAAGACATCAGTAAGGCTAAGAGGTGAGCAAGAAGTAGAAGTGCAAAACCTGTTTGTTCCTGCGCTGCCACTATTGTGAAGGGCAAAAGCAACGACATTAAGCCACACGTTTTATTTCCTTATTAGATATCTCAACCAATACAAGGGGCTCACAGCTACCATGAACTGGTACTAGGTGTGGTAGAGGGATGCTGTAAATGAAGCAAGCACGTAATCTGTTAATCACTTCTAGACAAAACAATTAACCATTAAAAACCCACTTGGTGGCAGGATGCACAGAAGAGGACCGTGTCATTACAGAATGCAGCGGTTACCAAAAGACAGCTCCCCCTCTTTTGCCAAGTAGTCTGGCTGCCTTTTGCCACCCAGCTAATTTCGCAGTTAAGTCATTTGGGAAAGGAAAAACACTGCTGCCACAGAGGAAAGAAGAGACGTGGAGCGGAGAAACCACCAAAAGGGAACTATGCCAGCCATCTATGAAGCATCTTTAGTAATGCTTATTCATAAAAATGGGCTGGCTTTTTTTCTAGACAGTTTTGCAATACAGTGTGAATAACTGTATTTATCAAGAATTGTGTCAGCAATTTCAACATTCCCTGGATGCTCTAGCAAGTCATATTCCAGAGCACCGTGGGGGTAATTAAGAACCGGAAGGTTGAAGTTTCACTGCCCAAACATGTCAAAGAGCAAGAAGAAACAAGCAGAACCACATAAAAAATTACAAAACGTTTATCTTGAGCATAATTTATAGTGCACTACAGCGCACAATCACTACCATACAATCACAGAAGCACACCAAGCCAAAGACACAAGAGATGAGGTAATACCCAGGCATGGCACAAAGTCTGTGGCAGCCAAAACTCTGCATGGCCTAAGGAGCACGACAGGACTGCGGTTAATCCATTCTTCAAGCGCAGAAGGCAGGCAGCAAAGCCATGCAGCAGGGAAAGGAAGGAGGAGGAACGTGGTCAAGCCATCGGAAAACACTAATTTGGGCATCATTGTATGGGCTGAGCTAGCTTGAAAGGAGAGAGCTAGGAGAAATAGCTTTAAAGGAAGTTAAAGTAATGACGTCAGGGACTTACCAGAGCAAAGGCTCAAAGCTTTGTTAGAAAAAAAGGAAGGAACTAACTTTTGGAAAAATTGCAAAGATCCATCTCTAGGTTTGTTACAGGCAAAAGGAAAGCCAGGCCATACATGTGGCTGTAGTCTTCGGCATCTTTTAGACCTGGCCCTCACGCTTAACTAAATTAAGGTTTTACACGTAGCATGTAGAGGCTTGACTGTACCACTGGGTAACAAACCTAGCCGAAAAAGAGCTAGATTAAACGTATTAAGATGGCACTGACAGGCTACTTCCTAAAAAAAGCAGTGACATTTCTACTTCAGCACTTGTTTGTCATCAAGTGCTCAGACTTTAACCATTAAGAATAAAAATTATTTTGTTAACAGGAAGGTATTTTCGGCGCAAGGAGATTAAGGAGGTTTTGTCTCAGCGAGACGCTCTGCATCTGTCAGCTCTAAACCATGCGACATTCACCTCTCCCAACCGCAGCAGAGCGGCGCGTGGAGGACAGAAGAACCTACCGCACCACAAAGGAGTACACAGTTGTCCTCCCACAAATGTCAGCCCACATTCAAAAACCCCCTTATGAAAAAAAATGTTAGCTGACTTACTGTTAACTGCAACCCATTCATTTAAGTCTTCACCCTCTGGAAGCATAACAGCCATCCGGAGATTACCGCTTCCAAGCGTGGCTTCGGCATGTTTTAGCAGCTCGTACTGATGAGACCCTTCTGGAATGTTCTTCTTTGGTTTGAAGGTTTTGGAAGAGCGACTACCACTGCAAAAGGGAGAAGAAATATTTAGAGAACTTGCGGAAAGGGAAAAAGAAAAGAGCCGACAAGTCACACGTAAGCACAGGATTAGCATTACATACTTCCCCCACTCCCATATTTTCATGTTAAAAAAACTTGGATGCAACAGACACAGGTGCTTTGATTTTTTCTTTTAAAGAACTTAAAGATTGTCCACTATCCTGCCTTCTCATCTGCCGACCTTACTGCTAAGCCAGTCAGACAATTGGGAGCGCTCAGACTCCCCTCCCTCAGCAAACTGAATCATGGGCTACATGACACAAAAAGCACTTCCTTCCCTAGAATCTGGACAGCCAAATACAAGCCTTCTTTACTCTGAACAGTCATGAAGCTCGTCATGGTGATTAAAGATATTATTTATTTAACAGCAGAACCCCTGTTCTTTTTCTAACACCCACCTTCATGAGACCTGAGATGTCATCACACCTGCACAAGTGTGATAAGAAAGTCAGGACAGCGTGTTCAGACCTCTCTGCCTGTTCAGATCAGGTATGATACGTTAAATAGTTACTGCTAATTCCTCAAAACCAAGCTGCTGTTATTTAGGAAAGCATACTTTCTGCAGGCCTAAACAATTCAGAGTATTATCTCAGCAACAGACATAAAATAACTTTTCCAGTATCCAGGACTGTTTAGGAACTTAGTTTTTAAAATACAGTTTCTCAAAAATACATACACACTGTAGCTGAAGGCTGATACAAACCCACATTTTCCACAGACCGTCTATGTCTTTTTTCTCACATTTATAGCATACAGACCTCTCACTCCACCAGTTAGACAAGAAATAAGGATGACAACTTTTACCACTTCCATATAAATACTTGTCTTACCTATAATTTTGTTTGAAAAACACAGACTGACTTAGAAAAAAGTTTAGACATTTGATTTTTAAATGATGTCAGTGAGCCTGGATGGCACATCAAGACCTAACGTGTCAGAAACATGACATGTAGAATTAAATATTTGCAGAAAAATGTCAAATGAGCCAATATTTGTGAATGTTTTAGTACATGAGCTGAGAAAAGATTTCTGTCAGAAAACTAAGCTCTGAATTCCAATGATAGAAAGCGGAAAGATGCGAAACCCAGACAGCAGAATTTTCATTACAAACGTTATCTGGGTCTCATTTCTTCACATAAAAGACTTAGCCAATTTATCACCACCACTCTACCGGGCCAAACAGAAATTTTTCTTAGTGGGGCGTAAGGGTTCTCCCCGGCTCACTACAGTATTTCAACTGCATGTTTGAACACGCAAGGGTTGTAGCTTTTCTTTGGGGCAACGCCAGTGTAGCTACGCTGTCACACCAAAGCGCTCTGAGAAACCTAATTCTGCATGTCATTTTCCCCACCACGCCACACTACAGGCATCACAGAAAATTAACGCAGCAGATCACTCGTTTCTACAATCCCGAATGCCAACAGCGCTAGCAGAGATGCAGCACGCACCAAAGAACCCAACAAAAATTGTTCTTTCCAAAACACATAATGGCAGGTGATGGAGAACATGTCATTTGCCAAGCACACGACAAAACTGCCTGACAGTTCATTAAGCCTCAGTTCAAGCCTGAACAAGAGCAATGGAAGAAGAAAACGTAATGAAACTGGAGATACACGATGAGTTTCCCAAATTCTTTTGCGTAGGTAACAACATCTTCGCAGATGCATCTTTGGGTATTGAACAGATCCCACAAGTCCGGCTGGTTAGAGATTTACATGGTCCCGCTCCTACGCTGACTCTCCCTTGCTACAAAGGAGCAGCAGCATCCTGCCCCTCCCGCAGGTCTCCGCAGTAATCCCCTTTTCTAACCCTCTGAAGAAGCACTCGGCCAGACTAACAGAGACCGTGGGACGATATAGTTGAACGGGACACGTACATTCACACAGATACCCGAAAAACACTAATGCAGTCAGCTACTAAATGCAACGGACAGCCAGGAGGAGGATGAGGAATCATATGGCTCCCATATATTCTTTTACAGGACACTTCTAACATCGACCCAGTCATTTGCATTTCACCCTAAGCAGGGATACCAGATTCAAATCTTAAATAAAATAATTGCCTCCCAGTGGGAGTAGAAGCTTTTGTGGCTCAGGGAGTTCCCTTCACCTCCTACCCCTCCAGCCACCTGCAGTTGTTGCCAGGCCAGATTCAAACCAACTCTTAAGAAAAAGCAACTGAAAAAACCCCACAAAACAAAAAACCAAATCTTTTCACTGACTACTGAAGAGACCCGAGTTTTCCTCTTCAGGAACATACCCGCTTTATAGCCACTATGCCAACACAGGGGGTAAAAATACAACTTAAAACACCTGGCAATCGCTTTGGTAGATGGCTGCACAGACAGGGCTGACGCAAGGTAATATTCACAACAAGCGACGAGCAAGCGAGGCTGGTGTTGTTACCCTTCCACGCGCGTCAGCGTAAGCGCAAGAAGAACGGCGCATGCTAAAGACAAGCGCAGCACTTCCTAACTTGCTCACAAGATTTTGTTCTTACTCCGTCACACCTAGACGATGAGGGAAACCAACTCCTAGCACTGTCACGAAAAGCAAACCAAAGGTTTCCACAGACTGAAAAACTCAACTGCTGTAACTGGCCTGTGCAGTTGCCCGAGGCAAGATCTACAAGCTCATTATAGGGACTACTACTGGGTGAGCGGAACTCCCCGAGCGAGCGTGACGAGGAAAGCTCTATCCAGACAGAGGGAGCACTTCCCACGAGGATTCTGATCACAAAGGGCAGCACCCCACTTACGGCTTCAGCAGAAAAATCTTTCTTGGGGATGAGAAGATGGTATAGAAGCCAACGAAGAACTAACTGGGAAAAGGTTATGAAATAACTAAACCAGGAAACTGTTTGGATTTTAGCAAAAAGAGTAAGCCAAGAGAAGGAATGAGTGTTCGAGAATGAGGCACGAGGAAAGCATGGCGAAAGAACTCCCTAAAGAAAATAATCTTGAGAAAACTCTGGCTAGGACTTCACACCGTTTCCACCCCAGATCGTGAGCTTGCCCAGTAACAAACCAAGGCATTGCAGATCTGCTGAACACCCAGCAGAGATCTCCTGTGGTCACCGAGGGAGAGAATGTACAACAAACTGGAAAATCATTAGGCATCACTTCATCCCTGCTATCCCTTTCCCAAAAACAGGGTTTCTTCCCATAAGCTGGCAAAAGCTGTAACGGCAGAATACACAACGGTTTGGTCTCATCGGTTGTTCTCAATAAGCCATTCCATATTTGCTTCCACTACCTTTCTGATCGCTACATCTCAAATTCAGCACAGCCATCCTAAGACAGCAGGAAATGGTCTCACACAAAAAGCAGGCAGGCATCCAAAAGGAAAAGTCATTAGGATAACTGCAGGCTGCTAGTCGTCGCATGCTATGCAAATATCTGCAATTTTGGCAAATTATCAGAATTCTATGCATTTACGTAGGTCACCATATGTGAAGCCAGTTACCTGCATGCACGGTCATACACTCCTCGATACAAACAGAAGTTCAGGGACCCAACAACCTAATACAGCTTCTCTAAGCCAAAACCCTTATAGGACACGTTTGCTCTTGGGAAGCCTGGTTCTAAATGCTGCTGCAAACATTATTTCAACTACCTTAGTAGTGCAGAAGCTCCCCTATTATTTATTGATAAATCACCCTCATTTATTTATGCCTTAGCAACGTCAGAGAACTACCCCTTCAAATGGTTACCTTACCAAGTAATCCTGCTTCGTCCCAAAACCCTGACCACAGCAGCATGTTATTCCTGCTAACCTACATTATGATTTCCAACACTAAGCTGAAGGTAACGTGAAAAAACAAAGCAAATTAATATTTTTTCCCATTATGTTCATCTGTTACACGTGACTGACCAATAAAGTCTTCTTGTTCCACTTCTATTTCCTCAGCTCCTTGAGCCTTCACTGAAAAAGTAACTTTGAAGAGCTCTGTCTGGTGGCCAACAATACACAGAATAATAGACGTCTCGATCAAGTATGACATGTTATTTTCACCTACGTTCCATCACAAACTTACCTCCATCTGTGAGCCATTTCAGCCGAGATGTTTAGAATGCTCCCAGCTAGTTGGCAGCACTTCCCTTTCCTTGTTAAGAGCCTCTGAACTCTCCTTCAGTTTTGAAACATCACGTTAATGCAGAAGTGACAGCAGACAGAGAAACGCTCAGAAATGCCAAATTCCTTGGACATAAAAAGGTCATGAACGGGCAACATGTTGCAACATCCCCGCTATTTGTTACAACCAATTTCCAGCCCGCCAAGAAGAACTGACTTCTCAAAAAATCCCTGCAATTCCAAGGACGTCTTGCTCCCTTCACTCCCACATCCAGCACTTCTAGCAAATTATGCCCTTCTATTTTTGTAGGTAAGTACAGCTACAGCAGTGCCAGATGCAGCTCGACCTAGCACTAAATCAGGAAATGTGTTTAAAGCAACTGACTCACTGAGCAGGGATGACTCTGGAAACCTGGCTAAGAAGCCACACCTCCAAGCCACAAGAAGCCCACACGCCACTTGGCCTCACAAAGACATGACAACTTGCTTGTAAGCTAGAACTCACATTTTCCTCCAAAGCTGTAATTTTATCTAGTCATCTGCTGACAGGGAGTGTTTTTAATGATACGGATTCCGCAGGCTGTTCCCTCTTAGGTTAGCAGGATGACGTTTCCAGAGGAAAGGAACGTTTTCAGGCATCCTGCTTATACCACACTTACCATGCTGCCTCAACAGCCCACTTGAGCTTCAAACGCAGCACTGGCAGAGCTTTCACCATCAAAGCAGCCAAACATCCAGTCTAAACTCTTGATACACTTCTTGTTCGCTGCAGGAAAGGAGCCACTTAAACCTTCGCGCTCCTAAGAGAAACGCTTTGGCTGGCTTGGCTTAAGCCTCCTCACACCTGACTCTCTGTGCACTGGAGTCTTTCAATGGAGCTTTTTATCTATTTCTATGAAGTCTGCTGCATATCGAGGGAAAATTGAATTGAAACAGCAAAGTTTAGGCTCCTTATGCATAAAACTTCAGAGCTTGTTGCTACCACAGAACTAAGCTCAAGCTCTAACCTACTGTTGTGTCTAACATGGCTCAAACCAACAAGCAAAAAACCTCGCCCTGAATCTAGCGTGTTTCACAATCGATCATACGGATGCAGATCAGAGCCCAAATCATGCCTCTACCCCGTCTGCCAACCTATCCATTTTGCAGCAGCACCACAACCTAAACCACTGAAGTATTGACAGTGCTCCAAAGTCTTCCTCAAATTCCTCTTGAGTGAAGAAAACCAGATCAAGTTATCCCATAATTCACTAACAATTCATTACAGCATCTTCAATTAATGCAGTACTTACAAAGCATGCGATTACCGTGCCATTGGCAAAACAGAAGAAGAGCAGGAGACACCACCCTGGAGAAGACAGGAAAACCTGAAAAGCTTCCCCCTCCACCCTCCCCCCCGCACTTGCACATCACATACCAAACTGACATGTTTTACAAGAAATTAAGATTTTATTTTCAAATATCACAAGCATTCAACATACACGGAAAGTATAGGAAATAGTGCTCCTCCAATCTCTTTCGGGCCACCGGTAGGCTCCACAACGCAGTGCTGTGATTAGCGTAAATCGTTTCATGCAGGGCTCGTCAGGTGGACTGTTCTGTCCAACACCAGAAAGGGCAGAAGCTTGCCCTGGGGAAAGATAAATAGGAAACGCTGCAGCAGCACCGTTTTCAGCATACACCTGCCACCTATATTCTTCTAACTGGTATATAATGCTGAGGCTGGGGGATAGAATCTTTCTTGCTTTCCTTAGGGGAACGTGCGAGTAACTCACTTCTGCGAGTACAGCCATACCACTCAGCATCTCCCAAAAGCCTTCACCACCATGGTCCAACTGAAATAAGCCCTTCAAAATATGTGGAAGTGCTCGACAGATTCCAAAAAAGCTGAACTCAAGACAGTACACAGAACAGTACCTGGGGCATGAAAACTTGTCATATTTCAACTCCTGCTTTTTCATCTTCAACGGCCTTTGCAAACATTAATTAATCTTTACAAAGTCTGTTTGAAGTAGGCATGATTAGCGTCTTGTTAGACACCGGGCAACTGAGGCACCGACTCAGTGCCAAAGGCCAACGAGCAAATTTATTAGAGAAGCCCCCGAGTTTTAGTTCTGTACCTCCTTGTTTCCTTTCTCCCGCTGCGCCTCTTTTCAAATGCAGAAACTCTGCAAGCTGAGAACCCAACTCTGGAAAAGCAAACATTTCAAGCTCTCAAACAATAATACAGAGCTTCCAAGGATAAAATCCTGCTAATAATAGACACATCAGAGTATGATCGTGTTAGTTTCCAATAGCCAACATGTCAACATCGACATTAAAATAAAAGCTCAACCTGCTTTTTGGAAATCAAATCGATAACTGCAGCATTTAAACGCATTTTCCCCTGTGACAATCACAGCATCGGAAGGACAGCAGGTACAATTAAATCGTACGTGTTCAAAATCCACACTGACAAGATTTAACTTGAGCGTTTCTATTTATAACACTGAGCAGTCACAACATTCCTGTTCTGAAAAGACGGTGTGCAAGCCAGGCATTACTTTCTTCAGCTCTTACAATACCAAAAAGTCAATTACTTTCCAGTCAAATTCCCACTCATTAAAATAAGCCTGTCTCAGTTCACTTTAATTTGGAGGTAACAAATCCGATGTAAGAATCCAGGAAGCAAGCATTCCACAATCTCGTGCTCCTTAGACGTACCATCATGCAAGCAGGTCTATAGACAAATAAAGGAACCACCAACAGAGGACAGAGGAAGACGGCCAAGGAAGCTTCAACCCAATGCTCAGATGTTACAAACACAATGGGCCAGAGAAACAAGCGCTTCTGCCAAGCTCTAGGGCAGGATGAGAAGCCCCACAGCCCAGCTATTCAAGAGCTATATACAATATTGCAAATGCTCTTCTATGCCCCAATATTACTTCCCATGGAGATGACCATGAGACCCCTTGAACAGAGCGGGCTAACTGTCTGAAATGAGACATGGTGCTATCAGTCCAGCCAACTCAAATTCAGAAGACTCAAGTGCTCCGGGACAGTACGATACTGGGTTACAACTCAACATTAATGAGTATTTGAAGGCTGTTCAACACAGTATGAGAGTTAAAAGCCAGCAAGCATACAGGTAATCAGAGACTCTAAGTGCACAAGCTGATAGCTCTCACCCTGAAAAATGTCCTTCTGTGTAAATTCTTCAGATACAGTCACTGTATTATTCTGAATGATAATAAAAGCAACACGCTTCTAAAGAAGGCTCCCATCTAACTCAAGTAACTTGCACAAACATTAAGCTGTAAAGAGTATAATTCTCTTCCCATGGAGGGAAACACAGACTCTGCCAAGATCACTAAGCAAATCAAAGCAGCCCATATGGGAAAGAGTTAAGAGCTGCCAACTCCTTACAGAACAGAGCTGCTCTCCCCAAAGGTAAAGCAGCAGTTAGAAAGCAATTCCAGGCCCAAGGTTTTTGTTTTGCTTTGTTTCTTTGGTTTTTGGGGGGTTTTCTTGGTGTTTTTTTTAAGGAACAATCATTTGCGCCAACTTGAAAAAAGTTTCCACAGACACCTGGTCATTCCTATAGAAACAGAATCTATGTTGTTTATCATTTATACACTCTATTTAGGAAACAGTAACTGCAAATACTTAGATCGATGGCACACAGCTGAAGTTTTCCAGCATAGCTAGTATGACATGTAAGAATAACCTAAATTGTCTACTACAGCTAGAGTAAATCCCTGAAATTAGAAATACCGAAATTAAAAAGGGCGAAAGAAAGGGTGCCTAAGAAATGATTCTTCCCAAAGCTAACGCTGCCCTTGGTAACCAAGAGGCCTCGACTTCATAAGGAATGTCTTCGTGTGATTAACTCACCTATCGCTGGCCCAAGCCACAGCTGGTTGCCAAGGTGACAAAGAAACGGTGCCACACTTTATAACCTAGGAATTTCTTTCCAGATTTCAGCGCGCTCCTTCCACAGCACTGTCATTTGGAAAGCCGCGTGGAGCATCGTCAGGAACAAGCACTCAATTTCGCCACAGTAACAATTAGGCTTCCAGATATTTCTCTGCAACCCACCCCCATCGTATTCCCACCGTGGCTCCTGCTCGCTCCAGGACAGGATCACTTCCTACGCTAGTTCGCCTGTTCAGACCCTGACACTCTGTTGCAACCCAGGCAGTGACAGGCTCCCCGCACCCGCCGGCCAAAGGCCTCTCCGGAGCAGGCAGGCAGGCCCCGCTCAGGTCCCCTCCTTGCGGGCGCTCCTGCTGAGCACGGCCGAGCTGCCCACCTCTTTGTCGCAGATCTCTACGGTGGGTGTTTCCCCCCCGCCAAAAAAAAGCCTCAGGTCCCTTCAGTTTAGCAGCTTAACAAGAAATTCAGATTTATAAATAAAGAAATCCCAAGGTAACGGATACAAAACACAACTTTCCACAAAAGGCAGGAGGTCCCTTCAGAAAAGAAAGGAAGGAAAAAAAGCTGGGTTTTAAACACCTGTTTTAAAAATACTGAAAACCAGGGGTAAAAAAAAAAAAAAAAAATCCACCAACAAACATGAATCAAAAAGTTTCCTCATCTTAAAAAAAAAAAAAAAAAAGGCAAAACAAACCCACAAACCCACAACTATCACAGACTGAGGGCATTTAAAACAATGTCTTTATCTTCCAGCACATGGAATTGACAACTATGGCAATACAACACAGGTTATTCCTAAAAGAAGAGCTTCTTCAGATGTCCGGAAATGGAATAAATACAAATCCAGACAAAACCCCAAATTCCACTTTTTTCTTTTCAGTGAAACACTGTTATTCATACTTCCTCATCCACCCTTCTTCTTTGCTACGCCATGGAGTAAGTTCAATTTCCTGTAGGCTTTTTGACCCGAACATGCTTCTCAAGGGGCATAGTGACTCTTATCATTATAACTGACTGGAAATAGTGCCTCTTCCTACCAAAGCACTGACAGTGAAATAGCTATTTTTATGAGATTATTAATTCTCTAGCCATCCAGGCGGGGACTAAAGTCTGGCTTCCCCTTCTCAGAAAAAGAGTCGTCTTCATAAATCGAAGTTCCACACAGGATGGTATAAGAGAAGGCAAATGAAAAAGACATCATGTCATCAATATCTCTTAAAAAATACAGGTATCATTATACACAAGACTCTACATGTTAGAAGAGCAGAAGTTTATCAGACCATTCACACCCAGTAAAGAGAAAGTTACTTAAGGCAGCCTCAAGGAATGGTTTTGGTTTGGCTTGTCCCAACCATCACCGCCCAGTGTTGAAAGCTGTCATGACACGTACATGTCCACATTCTTAAAATACTTTTTTTTTCCTTCTATACATACTCATTTCAGCATCAGTGAAATCAAGCAAAAGTAGGATTCATCCAGAAGTCACATGCTCTTAACATGTACCAGAACACAGCTGAAGACAAACTTCTGCCGGCTGAGCTATGATTAGGGGACAGGTGACTGGCGCTTGAACTTCATCCCTCCGACACATGCCCTCGCTTGCCCTGCGGCAGCTCACTTGGTGCCAAATCCACGAAGACATTAGGTGGCCACAGATTGTTTCTAGCCGAGCCAGGCACCTATGCTTCTCGGCTTCTCTCTGCCTCCATTTTTCCATCTGTGAGCTCAGAGTGTGCCTGTAAACAAGGCGGAGGTGTTATGCTACAACGTTCATGTCTACTACAATCCCACCCATGTAGGTGGCAACAGTGTTCCGTTTACCCAGTTGGATGCAACCCTTCTCCCAAGTAACCACAATTCCTAATGTAAGGAACAAGCAAGTGTCCAGAACACTGTCCTATAACCAGGAAATCATCATCGGTTTGCTATGCTCACACACAAAATAAATTCCCTTGTTTCCTTTAAAACATCTTCATTTAAGACACTTTCATCTCCTGGAAAATCCTCAAAATAAACAAAGCGAGTCACAGTTGCCCTCACTGGATACTACCAGAGCTTGCTCTGTGCACTCAAAACCACATTTAAACTAATTCCCAGAGCAGCCAACAGTTGCGGAAGTGACTCAACTTCAAGCGTTGTCTTCTGCAGGACTAACAGCAGTGCTGGGCAATGAAAGGAAAAGGACAGGCCAGAGACTCAAGAAGTAGTATACCAGAGTATCTGTCAGAGAAAAACTCTGAAGAAAAAAATAAAGTAGTACACATTCAGCCAAGTATACCATACTGAATTGTAAAGACAGGCAGGCAGATGTGCAGACAGCAGAGGAACTGGTACGTGCCCATGGTATAAAATCCCGAGCCTCCCAAAAGCCTCATTATGCATGTTTCATGAATGTCACTGCACTGCTGCTCCCAAGTTTCCCCACAGACCTGCCCCTCCCCCAAGAGTTTTAAGGCCACCAAACATCACCTGAAATGAGTTTTCACTCCTATTTGCAAGAATGCAGCTTTTAGCAGAAACCCAAGCATCTCCACATGTTCTCCTCTGATATCTATTTGAAATCCTGTTACTTGAGAAGAATCAAAATTATCCAGAATGTTTTGCTGCATGCCCCCAGGTACCTACTGGCTACCTTAGGGCCAACGCAACGCTCTCTTCACTCACAAAAGTTCTGTCTTATTACAAACAGAAGTTAAATTTTCAAGAAAGCTGAGGACTGGTCTTGGCTGTTTTGCTGGGTCCTTTCAATCAGATCCAGGGTCCTCAACTATTTTAATACTAATACTTACTGTGTACATACACACACATATCATGGAACTGTAGGGCATAATCACAACCAGGTTTATTGCCGCAGATTCTAATATCCTAATATTCATGTACTACTTCTTTAGAAGAGCAGGCTACTAGCAGCTTTGAAGAAATAAACACAAAGTATTCCTTCCTCTCCAACTGCTTTGTTTTTTACTATGGACCACTGAGATGGAGGTCAGTATCTTTACCATTGAAGCCACTAATTAAGCTCTCTGTGAACTAAATAGCACTATTTTCTCACTAACTTTCCCGTCTCTTCTCAGAAAACCCTTATTTCTGTCAATTTGCATTAGCTCACTTAAAAGGGAGGGCACAGCATGAATTCAAACATGAGTTAGAACTTCACCCAGTTATGCTTCAGTTTATTTTCTACAAAGGTTCAAACCTCAGTTTACTGTACCTCATAAATCATTCAGTAGACATCACTACACTTCTTTTGTAAAACTTACCCTTTCCCGTACATGAAACTTGGCCTAAAAAGCCATTTGAACACTTACTTCTGCCGTACCTGAGTGTATGGCACATTTTTCTTTGAAGAAGGAGGACTCAATCGAGCTGTAAATAGTAGACTACTGAAAGAAGCTGAAAGGCTGCCGAAAAGGATGCTGTACCCTGCAGCGAGGACTGCCATATAACTCACGCCACAGAGAGTGCGGTTCTGCCCCGTGACAAGCGAATTCAGAAACAAAGTCAAAGGCCTGTGACAGAAGATTATGTAACATTTGTTAAGGAAAGTATACCTACATGCTTCAGACCCATGGAAACCTTCAGAAACACTCAACTCCGACCAGTTTACAGTCCAAACCATCTCTGACTGTCTTCCGCTGATTTGTTATATGCATAATGAAGACACAAACCGAAGAGCAAATGCAGGCAGAACATCTGCGTATATTTGAGAAATGCCTGAAACCTGTCACTCGGATGTATCCAAAAAAATGCTATGTTCTAGAGGAAAATGATTACACAGAGGGAAAACGCTTGCTAACTCATGTGGGAGTGAGGATGACACAGCACATGTTACGCAGACGCATGGAAACATGAAAAGCAGTTATTAGACGACTTAAACGTCATGCAGAACCTAAGGGAACGGAATACTGGTTTTTTTTCCTTTTAAGAGGGAAGCAATAACATTTAAGTCCTGGCCTGGCAGTCAAAGTGAGTATCAAGAAGACAGGGAAACAAATCAACCGCAGAATATGAGCACTACAGACAACCATAAATCAAAACTTAAAACTAGAAAGTAGCATTATGGATGCAACTAAGCAAATTATATAAGAACGACAAGGAAACAGATAAAGCTACAAGTCTGGGTTATTTCTTTCAATAACGTATCTGTTGGTGTTTAAAGAAAAGATACTGGAAACATTAATAAAGAAAGAAGGTTTACTAAACCATTTAAGTAGGCATGAAGGAGTTCAAGATCTTTCAATAAGTAACTGAAAATATCATCAAGTGGCCTGGAGAGCTGCAGCATGCCCCGGGCAGCCTTGGACACTGCCAGTCCCGCAGAGCATCATCTGGCTTGCGGGGCAAGAGGAAAGGGGGGGCGTGTCAGATAAATAACGCAGGTGATATACAGTATTTGCCCACCTACGAATGCTTCACCTTAGTAGTTTTTTGAGTTGATAAAACAAGGACAGAAGTGACTCCTACAAAAGGTATACGGTACTTGCCCTAGCAAACTCTTCCTCGGGCTACAGGGGTCTCCTTATATCCAGCTAAATACTCTTCATCTCTTCGCATTACTAACACCCTCTGCATCCTAAACTGTATCTGCTGGTAATGGTCACACTCTTTAAATACATTTAAGAAAGTAGGAAGCAGAGCTTTTCAGAAAGCTATCTAACAAGCCATTGAGGATGATGAATGGCAGCAATAAAAGCTTGGCTCCAGTATCAAATTAGATCCTTACTTAGACACCAAATATAGTGCTTGAAGAACATGCCTCAGAACATGGACGGTTTCCCAAAATGCTGATCAGTGCTTTGAAAACCAATGCTTTATGAATGACTAAAGCAAATCTTGTCATACAACCTCAGAATACACAGCAGGGCATTTAAAAAAAAAAAAAAAAGACTAAATAGTTTAATACAGTCTTCAATCCTTTTAAACACAGTAAAAGGAACAATTTGTTAACGTGTTTAGGAAAAAGGCAAAGTTAAAAAAAAGAAAATAATTAACTAGATTTTAGTGGGGGAGAGGAGTCACTTCAGCACTTTGTAAAAGGCTGTCTTTTCTTGTAACCCCCATGCAGAACCAGCTGATGGTAGGAATGTGGCAAGTGAGAAACCCTCGGCAACTTCCCAACAGAAAACCTCAAAGCATATACGTAAGGTTGCCTTTACGCTTTGATTAATAGGTAATACAGGGTCTGAATTCAGGAAGTAACAGAACAATCATTAGGGGCAAGAAATAACACAGAAAACAACAGGAAGAAGAAATGGAAGGGAAGCAGTAATGAATAATCTAACAGCTTTCCAAAAATACGCTGCATTATCTCATCACGGAGTATTTCTTAAGCATGTCCCATATTTAATACAATTTTCTAAGTACTGTGTATAACTATCTTCAGAAAAATTGGCTTCTATCTTGGAAGTATCATATCATGAAAAGCCACCTGTCTGAAGCATCTGAGGGTGAACAATAGGCTCCTACATACACAGGAGAACGCTTCTGAAATTATTTCAGCTTTTGCATTTGGCAGTTGAGTCCACAGCCAGTTTAACTGTTCTGTGGTTAATTTTAATATAGATTTCTCCTCTTTTCCACTCACACTGCAGCAAGAAATTTTAAGAGGAGCTGTCAACCACAGAAGTTAAGAATAGGACATTAAAGACACTTTTTTTTTATTTTTTTTTTTTTAAATACACCTAAGCGTTAGAAAAAACATTATTTTCTTGCCACAAAGGATAACAAGTAAAAGACACAGTAATACCATTTGGATTCCTGAATCTAGAATATTTAGCAATTGGTCCGTTCAAGCAAAACCAGGACTGTGCTACTGAATTTGCTAAAAACACAATTAAAGTAAGAGCTAGCAAAACAAAATATGGGTTATTTTATATAGGAAGCCCACTCAATCATTATTTGGGTTGAAATTATTTCTGTATCAAAAATCAGACATCTCACTCTTTAGCAGAGGAATTTACCAAAGCTTGTTTAAGCTTATTTAGTCTCTTCGTCATAAAGAATAGAATTAGACTTGTGATAAAGACAACAAATCTAGGCATTATGAGTTCTTTTCTGCAAGATGTTCTTCTTCACTGAGGAGGGGACTAAGATTTTCTACGTCAGGAGCGCTCATATCTCTACAACACAAGCAATTAACTCTGGAAGCAAGCTACCAAATTTAAAGATGAAGTGCAATGACAGACAAACAAAAAACCCAAGTACATGGAACAGAAGCAAACTTCAAATAAAACTCAACTGAAATATGCATAGGCTCACAGGAGGTATGCAAGAATAACATAAGGAATGGATTCCTGCCAAGGAACAGCTGTGAACTGGGAAAGGGAGAGCGGAGGGTGAACAAGTTCGAAGTGTCTTCACAACAAAAACAGAAGAAAAGTTGGGACAAGAAGCTCAAGTCGCATTTGGATTTCAAAGCGAATGGGAAAAGACAGAACAAAGGAAGAAAGACCGTTTACATTTGCAAGTTATATCAGAGCAACCAAAGTCAATGTTTTGAAGGGCAAGGCCTGAATAGACCAAATAGCTCCATCTTAGCCTTAGCTTTCTCCTAAAAAAAAAAAAAAAAAAAAAAAAAAAAATGCAAGAGAAGAGTGAATGAATTCACTTCCAAGTACTACTTTTAAAGTTTCAAAATGTGTTTGCAAGGAAAAAACTAGTTACCTTCATGAATTCACAGCAGAGGACTGTCTTCTTAACAACACAAAATTAGCATCTCAGACACATGAATTTACAGTCTGCTGACTCAGGCTACATATTTGAAATGGGAAGCAAAGACTTGAATTAAACAGAACACCTCCGAGATGCATATTTTACTACACTGCACAAAACAGTGTATCACGTCCCGGAAGCCATACACCTACCAAAACTAATTAAGAAATAAAAACTCTTTGCCAACTTCTTATCAAAAAAACCATTTAAGCTGCACAGATACATCTCTCTCCAGACAAGCAATACCCAGCTCTCACTCCCTTCTTTCAAATCCCTTCTCCAAAATATTAACCCAGGCAACAGTGCCCTGGTAAAGCATCTGACAGATCCATAGGCAGACTAAGCACCATGGTGGCTCTAGGAAATTACCTGAAAGATTATAAAACGAACTTTGTGGTT
Source organism: Phaethon aethereus (assembly GCF_964289735.1). NCBI lineage: Eukaryota > Metazoa > Chordata > Aves > Phaethontiformes > Phaethontidae > Phaethon > Phaethon aethereus. Next base: position 2,192,395 of record NC_138578.1, read on the forward strand.
TCTTCTTTATGCTCCGCTTTAAACCGATCCTGAAAAACTGCAAGCACATGGTTTTAGACAGCCTAGTCAGCATGTACTGTAACTCCGGAGGAAAATTTATAGCAGCCTGCTCTATTTTAAAATTCAGTGTATTTCCTTCCAGGAGAGCTAAATGCAACAGATGTCTTCCTCTGGAAGACAGACCCCTGAAAACTTAAAGAAAAATAATTTCCTAGCCCTTAGTTGTCTCATAGAGACTCTAAAAAGGACTCTTCCAGTTTTTCTTCACAAACACTTTCAGCGTCATTCACCTGTGTTGACCTTCCTACAGCACAGCACGGTCCTTCACACCAGTACAAATACGTCCATCACAACCTCTTTTCAGTAATGTCTACATATCACGCAGCACGTGAAGTTACAATACCGTGAGCCAACATTACACTAGTGCCACAGAAGCACTATGAAAGAGAAAGGGAAGGAAACGCCATGTTTAAAATAGCAACACACACAAGACATGACAAAGGAAGGGACTAGACCCTCATAATCCAACATCATGAAATTCAGAGGCTAGAAAACTTTTTAAAGTCTATGAAAAGCAATTGAATTTATTCAGTTATAGGCTGAAAACAGATTCAATAGCATTTGAATATAAAAACCACAATCTCAGTCACTGTGTACTTAAAAAAAAAAAAAGGACAAAAACCAAACAGCAAGTTCATTGTAGATCAAGTCTAATAGGAAGTGGCTTAGTTTACAAATGCTAAAAGCATCACAAAGCATATCCTGCGGTTTAGGTTGATTTCTGGGTCAGAGGCTTATTGATAGCTTTGGCAGCAATAACTTTCTTATTGCTTCCTATGGAAGACTTAAAGCGGCATAATTAAATGCAGCTATTTACTCCTCAAAGATAAACAAGCAGCTTCATTCTGTCAGCCTTGGGCACGAAAACATATGACCACACTTGCAATTCTTAAGCCACGCCTCGGTGTACAAATGCTTGTAAGATTTTATCCTTTTTCAAAGAAAACAAAAACCTCTGTACCTCTCAGGACACGTGCAGCCTAAGATGTAACTGTGATCCCTGGGCTGTCCTTACCAAGGTGAGGTCCCAAATCCAAAGCCTCAACAGAAAATTATCAAATGCTTTTGGCACCTTTTCAAGATTAAAAACCAAGCCGCTTCACACGTGGGCAAATCCTCCCCTGAAAGAGATCCTTGTTCCATTGCTGTTCTCGGCTGACAAATGTAAATAGCTAATTGCATAGGTTCGCTTACATTGCAAACACAAAGGGAGAAGGACAAACGAGGGAAAACAATTGTGGCATAAAAGCAAACAATTAGGAAGCAATTAAGACAGGACATCACCGCGATGCAGTAAACACAACTTTCACACTGAACAATGCCTTTCTTGGTACGGTTTTGTTGGGTTTTTTTCCCATTCGAAACTAATGCTTCTATACTGAGAAGAAAGCATCTAAGAACATTTACAAATGCCAATCGCTCACTTCATCAATTACATGTTCCCCAAAACAGAGTATTAGTGACAGTTCTTTTTTTTCAAACGCAATTCCAAGATCAGACATTTACAGCCTGAACTGGCCTGCACAGCTCTGTTGTTATTCCAAGGCACACTCGTTCTTCCTGAAATAAAACCCAGGCGGCAGCCCCCTGACTCCAACCTTACCGATAAGGTAGCAGCACTGGTGCACTGCTGGCTACAATTTATTTCCATGTCATCCGACACAAATTTGAGCAGCTACTTTTTGAAAGCGTACACCCGTTTACCATGACAGGCAGACATTTCGGCAAACTCATCAAGAACAAAGTCACCAAGAGGGGAGTGGCAAGAACAGTTACCTGAACAGGTAATAAGGCACACACAAAGCCAAGTGGAGTCTGAAAGATGGGCTTGGCAACACAGCAAAGCTTATTCGGTTGCCAGTTTGCACAGAAAAAGGAAAAAGTCTCCTCCCTGACTTTGGCCGGGTCCAGACACTCCTACTGCTTCCGTTATTCTGACACCATACTTCATGTCACTACACCATGACAGCAAGTACCTAAATACTCAAAAAAATAATCCCACCAAAACAGAATTAATAGTTTTCTGGGGGTTTAGCTTCTTCAACCAGTTTATCAGAAGGACGAGAAGTGCCTCAGTGAGCTTAATCCTATCAGCAAATTGCACCCTAAAAAACTGTTCTGGGGTCTTCCAGAAAGATGAATGAGGAAGGAAACAGAGTGACAAGCACTTCAAAAGGCCTCTTCCAAAATATTTTGAAAACTGTAAAATTAATTGTACCACAGGCATCACAAGGAGCAACATGAACACCTTAGTCTAAGTTGATCATGGCCATGAAAATGGAAGTTTTCATTTCAAAGGTTTCTGGAAGCTTTCTGTTCCTTGGTGCTCCCCTCCTTGAAAGCGAGACCAGCTGCCAGCTGAGGGGCAAATCTTTTGACAGCGGGCATTTCAAAACAGGAATTAAAGAGAGTTAACACCGTAAGTGAAGCGATGTGCCTCAACAACATTAAACACAAATTTCAGGTAAAAGCATATATTTCTATAGCCACTAATTCCATGAATCATAGAATCATTTAGGTTGGAGAAGACCCTTAAGATCATTGAGCCCAACTGTTAACCTAACACTGCCTACGAAAGCTATAAGCATAAAAAAAAAAAAATAAAAAGAGAGAAAAAGCTTTACTTTCTGTGAAGTTCATAGTCAGAGCTGACTCCATATGAACTCTACCTCTAAGGAATCCTTTTGCTTTCCTCAAAACTCAAAATTACTGTTACCAAGACTTAAAACAAACAAAAAAATCCTTTAGAAAGTTGGCAATAACCTTCAACTTGTCTCTCCAATTTATTGACAGGCAAACTCAAGAGACTTTTCAAGTCCAGTACAAAAAAACAAAACACCACCAAAAACACAAAACTGAACACCTCACTAATGGTACTGGTTAAACAACACGTTTTGCGGGTAAGGTAACACATTCATGTGTCGAAAGCCTCTACCCCAACCTTTGCTCTAGGAGCGCTGCCTGCACAGTAGTACATCGGAATGCATGTATTTCCCATTCCTAACAGTCTGTAAATGCCTACACATTGATTTTCAAGGACCGAAATTCCAGTTTAGAAGTGCCTAACAGTCTTCTGTGGGAGTCCTTGATAAAGAGGAGATAAATACCACATCTCCAATTTCTAACTACAGAAGGAGCACTCACGAAGCACTCGGTTGCTCTCCAGCTACAGTGAGATGAAAAACAGTGCCCACTTTAGAAACGGCTTTCACTTGGTAAGTAGCAACAACTCGGCATCTAGGAAAGCTGAAGAAGGGGAAACAACAGCTAGCCATGATGTTCTTCAAGAGCAGGAGCAAACTGGGAAATCAGGAAGGCTGTAATAATGCTCGTCAACCCGGAAACAAACACACCAGTTCTCGTTTTGCTATTACACTGCAAGGGATGTAAGGAAGAAAAAAAAGTAACGTCCCACTGCACCTTCTGCACATACATATACACACAAATTATGATTTTAATTAAATTTAAAAAAAAAATTAACCCAAGGGCACCATCAGAAGCAGCTGCTAGGTTTCCTGTATAACAAGACAGAGAAGGAAGAGCACGTCTTTCCCCCAGTTTGGTTTACGAGTTAACTTCGCATGGATTCATAAAGCTATGCGCCCCAAACAACAACTACTCGTCCTCACCCTTACTTGCCATTTCCACCAGCTCCTAGTCTTTCAAACTCTCATCAGTTACGACTACTTACATGAAGCTCATTTTAAAAAACTATATGCTATAATGTTCTGAGAAGGATTTACTAATAATAGATGGCTTTTTTTGTTGTTAAGACAATTTCACAACTTCAATAATAAAACTGAATCCGTTCCTTTTAAAAATAAATGCTTTTCATCTAGCTTCTTTTTTATGTAAGTTTTGCCAGCGTAGGATAACACAAGCATGTTAACCATATGGCACGCCTACCAGAACTATCTTTAATTTTTTTTCCTCGGAGATGTAAACTAAAGTACCTACAACTATGCTGTAATTTCCTTTTAAAGAGAACTTATCAAGCTGAATTTTTTTGCAACTGAAGATATTTTGTAGTCCAATCCTCATTTTTTATATTTCTTTAAAGACTCAGGATAACCCAGTCAACCATCAGAGAGGTTTATAAAGTCTTCTCAGAAAGGAAGAAACAGATCAGAAAGAGAAAGTAGAAGCACTGAAAATAACAATTGCTGTCAAAACCGAGTTGTGTTAATTCAGCGCCTCGTCTCACAAGACACTCTTTTTATAATGTTACCCATAACGACAGAAGACAATGGTTTCCCTTGATTTCCCCCCCACCTCCACGTAGCTTTATATGTCACTGGCCCTAGCAACAGAGAAGAATACCAATGAATTTGTCAGCAGACAAGGACCATGCCACGGGCCCGCGAGGGGGGGCCCCAAGCACCCTGCGTTATCCAAGCCCAATCGCCCTGTTATTTGACAGCAAGCAAGTCTGCAAGCGGAACGCGGCTTTTGATATCGTACTTGAGTGTCAAACTGACAAACAACAGCCAAGTTACCGACGATAAACCTGCATGACAGGTTCACTGCAACTCAGAAAATTTTTCTAGTCTAGGTGTACAAGGACAATCTTCACCTGCCGCATCTTTAACAAAAAGACGACAGTATCGCTGATGCAGAAAAACAGCACGGTCAATCAATCTGCTTTGCTACCTGCGTACCAAGGAAACTCCGGGTGAAAAAAAGGAGTGAAGAAGTACTATGAAAAACTATGTCAAAAGTACTGTGAAACTGTGGGGGATTTGCAGCTCAAAATACAAGTCTGCACTACTAAATCTGTAAAAGTGCAAAGATACTCAACCGCTATCTTTGAATAACTCTACAAAGGTAACATGAAATTCAAGTTTGACAAAAGGTGATGCTTTCTGGCTCCTTAAAAAAAAAAAAAAAAAAAACGATGACACCAACAAAAAAACCTAACTACCTGACAGTAACACAGAAAGTTTCCCTGAGGCCTACTGTGCATATTTTAAAATTATTTTTTTAAATCCACTTCTAGACTGCAGATGAGCAAATTAGGTGCCGTCTACAACGCTCTGCCAACAACAGCTGAGACAGCTTTGCAACATTTCTAGCTTTGCCATGCCCTAACTTGGGTTTCCATTTCCACATTTCATCCAGCAGGACAACTTGAAACAATGGGGGTGGGGGTAAAGGTTCACTTGCCTACGTTTCAGAAGGGTCTGGAAAAAGTAACAAGCATCTCATTATTGCCTGTGGCAGAGGGTGGAAGGTTTCCTGCTTTTCGATTACCACTTAGCCAAATGCCACGGAGAAGGAGGCTCTCTAATTTGCAAACCAGACTCCCAGGACACCGCCGGACTCGAAATCCTGTCCCCCCTTCTCCGTTGCAGCAGCTGAGAATTACGAAGGAGGAGGACAGCTGGGCTCCTCATTAGGAGCACCGTGCCCGAATCCACGGACAGCCATTTGTACCCACCTCCCATTTGCAGCTTCCCCCCTGCAGCTGATAGGTGTCTTTCAAAATCTCTCCTGGGGTACGGCAATATGAGCGCAATGACAGGCAAGCTGGTTTGGTACGGCACAGTTAAAAGATAAATGTGACCGACAGATTTAAAAGGAAGGCAGCGTCAGTGTTATTTGTCTCCATGAGAACACAACTTACTAGAGCACTCCAGTTCCCAAGATAAAGTATCTTCTCTAAAAGCAGGCTACATATACATCTGTTGATTAACAATATAGGCCTTTAACAACTGTCAGATATTATGGCAACGGTCCCACTAACCGCTCGCATGTAACTCTGAATGTGCAAGAACACTCAGCGGGGCCAAGGCCTTAATGGAGCTTGGCTCTGCCAGGGTGCCTTTTTCAGCTGCCTGGATTGCCCTTCTTTCCCTAGAGCACATCTTCCCTTTAATTAATAGGTCACTCAACCGGTTTATGTTAATTGTCAGAAGTACCTCGTCTTTGTTCCCAAGGGGAGGGACCAAAGTTCATTCAGTTGCTGTCTACGAAGCAAAAGTGCAAAACGTTAAGCTTTTGCACACACCTAAATTGCCACCAATTCCTAAGGGAGCTTTTTTTAATGCCGCAGTAAACAATTGCCTTCTCGTTAGCCAGGCGCACCCCGCCCGCCGTCCCTCGCTGGCCTGCTCGCCCCGTTTGTGCCGGATCACCGTCCGGCAGCTGCGCAACCATCACCTCAACCGGGAATTAACTTTTAAACGCTGCCGCCCACCAAACCTGCGTCAACGCCGTCCAGTTTTACCTCCTCTACCGCCGATAACGCTACGGGCAGCAACTTCTGCCCGTACCGTTCTTTGCAACGAGTAAAAAGAAAACATTATTTAACAAAAGGAAAAAAAAAAAAAAGACTCCAGCCGACGGGTGTTTCTCGCCTGAAGGCTGCTCCCGCCTTTCCAGCGATCCCCCTTTTCGCCCTGCCAGACACGCTCTCCGGGAAGTTCTCCCCCGCCCCCCAGTTAAGAGTCTCCCGCACGGATTTACTCGCCCCGCGGGGCTGGCTTCTTAAATTCAGCTCCCCGCTGCCCGTACGGAAGGTGGAACCTTCCCCACTCCCAGGACAAACTGCCGCCCTCCAAAGGCCCCCGCGCCCAGGAGGCGCCGGCCGGCCCCGGGCAGCCGTTAACTCCAGCTCCCGCCGCTGAGGCGGGCGGCCGTTACAGCCGTTAGCGCGGCCGGCGCTCTCCCCCCACACACCCCCCTACGGGATCGGGGCACAAAGGGAGCGAGCGGGCAGGGCGCCGCTCCACCGGAGCGGGACGGAGAGAAGAGGTGCGGGACGGGGCGCCATGCCGGCGGGGAGCGGCCGCCCCGCTTCCTCAGGGCGGCGGGGAGGGGTGCCGGGAGGCGGCCGCGGTCCCTCCGCGAGCTGCGCTGCGCTGCCCGGCGGGACGGGGAAGAGGAGACGGAAGGGACCTTTCTCCCTCCTCAGGCAAAAGAGACGGCCGGAGCCCGGGTGGCCTCCTGCCTGCACGCCGCCGCGAGCTCTACGCGGTTACTCACAACAAGAAGCTCATGGCGATGGCGGCAGAGCGGGACCGGCGGCTGCCTGGGTTCGGCGCGGCTCGGCTCGGCTCGGCGCTGCTCGGCTCCCAATGGCAGCGGCGGCGCAGGGCGGGCGTGTGCGGGGAGAGCGCCGCGGGGCGGGGACAAGGCCCGCCACCTCCCGCCGCCGCTCGCGGCCCGCCCGGCCGCCATCGCCCCCAGCAGTCCCCACGGCCCGCGCCGCCCCTCCGCCGACGTTCTTTCACGACCGCTGCAGCCGCCGGCAGCCTGACCCCCGGCACAGCTCTCCCTCTCAGGCGTTCCCCTGCTTAAAGACCCTCTCAGAGCTCTCCCCGCGGACACCCTCGTCTTCCCTTGTAACAGGCACCCCCCCCCCCGTCCCTCCAGATACCCCCTTCTCCTCGTCAGGCATCCCCCGGACACCCCCATCCGCACCCGGCGGCCGCGGCCTCTGCCCCCGGGGCAGCACAGGGCTCCCTGGAAGCGTTTCCCCGAGCCCGGGGTGACCCAAAGCGAACAGAGAGCAGGGCCGGGCCTCCCGCCAGCTGCTCTCCTCTGCACAGCTCCAGGTCGCAGTGTCCCAGCCGTCAGTGGCCAGGGGCATAACATAAATGCCTCTGACAGCCTTTAGGTAGTCCTGGGCAGTGAAATCCCCGTGGTTGCCTACCAAATGTCGCAGGGGAACCATGAAAAGTGCATGAGCAATAGTGCGGCCTGCCGGTGTTCACCCCTCTTCTGCCCCGAACTGCCTCCTGTGCCACAAGCCTGCGGGGTTCAGGAACGGAGCGGTGCTCTTCGCTTTAGGTCACGTCAGGGACTCAAAACGCATTACAATTCCATTATTTACACCACCCAGGCTTCCTTAGGCGGTGTGTTCTCATTCTTCAGGTGCGTTACAAAGGGCTTCAGGTACCGCAACCCGCAGATAACCACCATGGCCGTAAAAAGAATAGGGAGATCTTAATTGTCATTTCTGCTCTCCTCACTCAACAGTCTGATCCTTCTTAAAAGACATATCTCAAAATGGCTTCTAATTTTTCAACACAAATGTTTGATTTCTGAGCAATTTTTAACTCGGCTGGCTAGGGCGAGCAGCCAGCTAGGAAACGACACACCTCAGAAGTGGAGATATGGGCAGCTGCAAACTACTGAGGTAAAAAAAAAATCAGTTTTTCTTACAAACCCTTGGCAGGTCCTTCGCCTGACCTCTTCCCTGAACCATCTTCACCTTGTGTGAGCGTGGTTACAAACTGCATGTCCTCCCATTTGTGGAAATATAATTTGTGGAACTACAATGTACCGCACAGAGTATCATTTCAGCATAAGTTTTCAAATAAGCACAATCGTGTCTTTGCTGGCAACGATTATCACACAGTGTGCCCTTCCCAGGTAAGAGGGCTGTTCTATGAAGCACAAACCGAGGGTTTTGCAAAAAAAACCCCAACCAACCAGTGCATTGCAAAAGGTGTCCGGCGGCTCATTCGACACCAGACGACAGCTGCAGGCTGTGTTTTTGGGGTTTGGGGACTCTGTTCTGGCAATCCCTACCTCCTGTTCCCAAACCAGGAAAAATGCTCTTAATTTTTGGGTTTGTCTCGGTCAGTTTATATGTTCCATGAGAAACCAAGATAGACAACAGCATCCAGAATGCTTAAAAATAAAATATTATATTCATTATCAAACAAGGACCACACATCCCACTCTAGCCTTAGCCGCATCCAAGTGCCACCTCTTTATGGTAGAAATTACAATGCCAGGGTGTAATGTCATGTAAAAATCTGCCTCTGTTTAGGTCACTAAGAAGCCAGCTGGATTTCAGAGAGGGGACAAGACAGGCAGCACGACCCCCAGAGGTTCCCTCCCGCCCCAAGGGGATTCTGTGAGCCCTGGCAACCTCACAGAGCTCACGCTGCTGCAGGTAGGCCAGAGGAAAACCCAATGCTTTTCAGATTCGTTGTCAGGCAAATTCAGTACATCGAAACGTGCTACAACCCCGCAGAGCATTAAGTTTCTGTACGGCACACAAGGGGTTTCAGCTATAATGCCTTACGTGGCAACATCGACAGCCGTCTGCTTCTCTCATGTTTTTAAATGCCGAAACTGCATTTTCTACTTTTCTGGCTCTGTCCTTCCGACTGAGTCAGAATGCCAGGTCAGTGCATTTCTAAGTAAATTAAAATTACACTACTGTTAGGACACTTTTAAAATCAAGTGTTTTACTGGGCAGCGAAAGCGTAATTAAAAAGCATTTCCCGACGTTTGCAATTTTCCTTTTGGTGGTATTAGTAACATCATCAGGCATGAAATGGGTCTCGGGGCAGTTTTTAACAGATGCTATCAGACTAAGTTGGCCACATAAATCCAACTCCAAAAAATACTGCTGATCTTTCTGGAGCATTCGTGTTGGGACTTGAACAACCTCCATTCTCTGTTCCCACCCATACGCTTCCTTCTACCCACAGCAGGTTTTATTTTAGCGTCAAGTTAAAATTAAATGTCTGTTACTGCAGCAGTCAGTAGGAAATACTTGGCCTGGGCAGCTGTCAGGAGAAATGCTTACGTAATGTGTACATTTTATGTCTCACATTAATATTGGTCTATTCGGGACTGCTAAGGGTCACACGAAGTGCTCGCTTCAGAGGCTGCCGAGGCAAGGGACTGGCAGCACGCTGCAGTCTTACATAAGAGTCGAACCGCTCAGTTGCTCCAGGAAAGGCACAGCGAATGCACCCGTGGCCTCACATCTGTCATTTTGGTTTATCCATTATGCTGTAGAGCTTAAAGAATTACTCTGAAAGGGCCCTCAAGCTGACAAAGTGCTTTGGTCCTGAACGGAACTTTCTAGCTCTTGCAGCACAGCTCGGTAAATGCAGAACATGCCAGACGAAAAAAGTTCAAAAATTAAGATCACAAAATTTAATGCGTATGTTATCGAGAATACAAAAAAAAGGAAACAAAATTTCGTGTTGAAATGTAAATAATGCAGTATGTAAATACTGAGCTCTGTAAACACTCTCCCCACGTTCTAGATTGAACCAATAGCATCCGTCATTTTTTTAATCAGATACTTGTTTGTGCATTAAAGTAAGGGATTTGATTTGTGAACAAATGAAACATTTAAGTATAAATATGAGATCAAACCTATGTACTTGTAATTATTCTCTACAAAAAATGCAGAGCATGAAGAAATTACAGGAATTATGAGGCGGTTATACAGTGGTCCTGGGAGTCACTGTAGTTGTGGAGCTGGGATAGTGAACTCAGCAGCCTTGTTATTGCTAGACTGTAGTAATAAATAACAAAGAGCAATAAATAACGTTGCCTTCAGCGCTGCTACGGTGCTCAGATATGTGTCATTCCTGCTACAATGTTCATACACTTTAGTAATAGTGTCTCAGAAATAAACTATTTGTGTAGGACCTGCTCCAGAAATCTCAACAGTGTTTATGGCGTCGACACCGTCGGCAGGGGGGTTCGTGCTACTTGCGTTTCTCCGTGCCAACTCCGCTCTCGGTTTTCCGGAGCTGGTGGGCACGCTCAAGCTAAGCACGCTATCACCCGCTGAATGCTGATGAGCAATTGTATAACAGGCTCATCTTTCATAGAAAATGGTGGAAGCCCAACTGCTTGAGTAACTTAAAGCTAAATGAGTAATTTTGGAAAATATCACAACAGAGTATAAGGTCAATTTTTATGGATGACAGATTAGAGCGAAAAGTAATGTTTCCCAATATAAGATAAGCCTTTGTTTTATTATCAACTGAGAAGATCTTTCTTTTTCCTCCGATTAAACTAAAGAATAGCTGCTATTAATTACTCTTAACAATAACCTGTTTAACATTAGGTATTTGAAAAGGCATCTTCCAAGGTAGATAAATCTAACTTCTTGGTCAGCAGCAGTACGGAGGGGCATCTCCTGAGGTTTTTTTTCATTTTTACTTAAGGTAACAGATTTCCTTTCATAAGCAGACTTCATCCAACACCAGTTCAGTCGAGTAAATAAATGAAAATTCTATCGTCCTAGGACAATTTTTTTCCCCCTGATCATAGGTGCAGAGGCTTTGATCCTTCACATGTGCTAAGGAAGCTCTGAGATTCCTGGAAAACTTTTTGTGGCATCTGAAGTGCCAAAAGATGCCCAACAAAAGGGTGCCCTCTAAAGGTAATTCGCACACACGGACAAGCTGCAAGACAAAACACCAGTGGGTTATTTTTTACTGTACTTGGGAAGCATGTATATTGAAGGAAAAATGGGTGGAAGACGTATATCTGTTAAAGAGACCCTTCTTTGCACCCTGCTTAGTTCATAAGAGAGGAATGCACATAACATTCCCTGGGTCCGTAAGATTCAGGGATCTGCTTATTCAGTTAAACTTAAAGCATGAAAGCCAATCTAGATAAAGATAAGCGTTCAAGATGAATTCCTATAGTTATCTTCATATTTTGCTCCTACCGGAATTTGCTTGCTTATTTAAGAGAAGGTTTTGAAGAGAAACGTGACTTGTAGACTATGAAAAACTGGAATGTGAACCACTTGAGCACTGATGTCAACATTCCTTTGAAAATGTGTGAATACGTGATTGACCTTGAAATTTCAAAAGAGGCGAGAGTGCTATTGTCAAGAGACTGTGCTATTATCAAGGTAACACTCTGTCTTATGAACGTTTGTTACAAGAAATAGTTTATAAAAGCAAAAGCCAGCGACAACGAGATGACATAAAACAGCCTGTTAACATTTTCAAAACGGTGATAAGAAACATTCAAGGCCTCTGAGAAATTAACGGGTTGGCAGTACTACAAGCTGAAAGACTTCTGTTGAAAAAACCCGAAACCGTGTTTTGTGTAATAGCGTGCAATGGTTTGAGACGGCAACTCGCACTTGGCAATCCCAAGACTAGAACTACAGGATGCCAGACAGAAGAGGGAAATCTTCCCTGTCTTGGCCGTCACCATCTTCCCAACACCGGGGTCCACATGCCAGGACAGCCTGGCACACGCTCCTTGCGAACAACCGCTCAGATACCTGCCTAAATACCCTGGATTTGGGCCTCCACAGTCTCCCTTGGCTTCCTCCACAGTTGGGGTATTTTTTTGGCTCATCTTTTCTCTTCCTGCTCACTTCGCTTCATCCTAAAAATTATTCTTCTGGCTTCAGCATGACCTACCTTCCCCATGCGTGCACTTAAAAGTAGCCAGAGACTGCTCTTTCCCCCTCGCCCCTCTTAGATGCAGCAATAACCGCAGGACGGTTTCCCCGATCATCCGAAAGGCGTACGTTCCTCACAAACGGGTGCGGCCAGTACTGCCTTTAAGAGAGCAGACTGTCAAGCTAGGATGGGAGCGAGGGGGAGAAAATCAGCTCTCATAAAAAAAGTCTACAGGGAAGGGGTCTAAAAGCGTTGTCCTGCTCAAGCCTGACAGTAAACATTTCCTTGCAAATATACTGCGGGGTTGTTGTCCTTCCTGCTTTGTTTGATAAAATATAAAAACGTGGCGGTGATAGAAACTCTAAATGAGCGTAAGCCAGTAACGACTCGTCCTGCAAGCCCTGAGCCACGCTTCTCCCTCCAGCTCTTCCTGCTCACGAGCATTTCGTCGGCAAGCCGCTTGTCGGCGGAGAGAGCGGAGCCGGAACGCTCCCCGCTCGGCACGGCCGGACACAGGACACCCCCGCCACTCTCCTCGCTGCGGCCGTCGCTTCGCCTCCTCCCCTCACGCCTCGAGCTCTCCGAGCCGGGAAGCAGCAGCCGCGGCCTGGCCAGAGGGGTGAGTAGCGCCCGCCGGCAGGGAGGACGCCGTGCAGCGGGCACCGGCAGGCCCCCACCCTCTCCCCCCGCCCAGGGCCGCCTCAGGGCGCCCAGGCGCGGAGCGGGGCGCGCCCCGGGAAGGGGGCACCCGGCTCCGCCCGCCGCCGCCTCCTGGGAAGGGGAGGCGGAGCCCCCGAGCCCCCGCCTGCCGGCCATGGCCGCCGCCGCAGCAGCCCGCCGAGGCCTAGCCGCCCTGCTGCTCGGCCGCCGGCCACCGCTGCCGCCCTGGCTGCGCCCGCCGCCCGCCCGCCGCCTCCCCAGCGCCGCCGCCCTAGGGCCGTGGCTGGGCGCGCCGCGAGCTGTCGCTCCGCTCTGCGCTGCCGTCCGCAGCTGCAGCCAGGTAGGGGCCCGCGAGGGACGGGGGCCTAAAATGGCGGCGGCGCGTGGCCGGGGGAGACGGAGGGGACCCCGCCCGGCAGCTGCCCCGGGACGGAGCCGGGGGAGGGCGCGACCGTCGCCTGCGCCTTTGCGCGCGAGCCGACCGGCCTCCGCCGCCCTGGTACCTCGGGGCCCCGCGCACTTACCCCCGGCAGCGGGGAGGCGGCCGCGGCCTGCGCCATGCCCGCCCGCTGGCTTGCCCTTCTTGCTGCTCCCTCCTCGCCCTGCCCGCCGTACACAAGGCCCCGTTCGCAAGCACCCGCCTACAGAGCTGAACGTAGCAGGGTGCCACTGCTGAAGGGTGCGCGCTGCCCTTTCTTACTTGTTTTTTGTTTGTTTCTTGTGGGTGACAGGCTACAGATGCACCATCCCAGGAAGGACGTCTCTCAGAGCAAGAACCAGAGTCGGCCAAGGCAGAGAATGATCATGTCTTTCTCATCAGGGCGCAAGGATTCCCCTTCTCATGCACAGAGGAAGATGTGCTTACCTTTTTTGATAGTATGGGAGTTAATTTTTCTGCATAACTGTTCGGTGTGGTGTTATTGAACCCAATAGTTAACGGCTATTTAACAGGAAGAAAATTTGAAGGTCATTAGCCAGAGAAAGATGAATTTCCAGTAGTGCTGCAAAATAATGCGTAATTTACACATATAAAACAAATAATCAACTTCCAAACTGCTGGGCCATGACCAGAAGCTCATCCTTGTGGCATTTGATATTTAATTAAGCAAGTCTTTCCCTTCTTGGTCTGCATCTCCACAGTAAAGGCAATCCAATTCAAAGTGATTCCTTCAAAGACCACTGTGATTGGCTTTTTCCCCCAACTCCCTTCTTTTAAACAAACTGGAGTGGTTTTTACTTACCGGTTTAAATTTCAGTGTTGATTTCCGATCCCCATTAATAGACTTGTGCATTCCTTAGCGAGGCTGATGCCTCCGTCCTGTAATACTACGATTCATCCTTCCAGAGTAGACTACATGGTCAGATCCAAGTGGTTAAATGGTTTAATAACCTGCCAAATTATATAAAGTCGACTTGAAGTCCTAGGAGAAAGGAACATAAACTAGGCAGAGTATAGCTGTAGAGCCTGAAAGACTACAGCATTTGTTCTGGATTTCGGATGACTCAGAAACAATTAAGTTTACCGATAAAATGGGAATATATATTATCCAGTTACACAGCTGGGGAAGCTAACGGATGTCAAATGAGTTTCTCATCTGTGATAAGCACTGTGCGTTAAAGTAAGGGTTAGAAATAGGAGTTTCCTATCCTGTGTTTCAAGACAGTATTTTGCACTGCTGAGGGGGATAGCTCTGAGCAGAATATTCAGTTCTCATCTGCGATCAAAAGACCCCCATGTTAGATGCGGTTGCATATGTTTCTGTATCATGTGTTCCTTGATTTCTAGGCTGTAGAATTCGAAACGGTGAGAACGGCATACACTTCCTCTTAAACAGGGATGGGAGACGCAGGGGGGATGCCTTGATCGAGCTGGAGTCGAAAGCAGATGTCCAGAGAGCCTTGGAAAAGCACCTGAGGTATATGGGCCCACGCTACGTGAAAGGTGGGTTTGAAACGGCAGGAGTTACATTGGAAGAAAACTCACAATAAAGCCAGTAAGAACCGCTTGAATAATAAAGCGGGCTGGCACGAGGGGGGCAGCGTGGAGAGATGCAGGATGCGGAATAGAGCAGCAAATTAGCCGGCAAGGCACCATTAAGCCAGAACTTCCGAAGCTGGACAGGAGAAGCAAAGTGGCTTGTGCAGTGAAGGGGCACCATTGCCGGACCACAGAGTATGGGTGCGGGAAGAAACATTATCTAGTTTTGTGGGGTGTAAAAAAAGCAGCTTGAGAAGAATGGCTGCAGAGTGCCACCTTCCGAGCACCGCGAGGGAAAACCTGTTTTGTGCCTGTATTCCTTGCAGTTTTTGAAGTGCACGATAGTGATGTAGAGGGCTTACTACAAAGTCTGCGGGAAGAGTCACAAGCCATAAGTGATGGAGTTGTACTACTCAGAGGCCTTCCGTTCAGCTCCACTGAGGAGGATATTGCAGATTTTTTCTCAGGTAACTCAGCCTTGTCTATGCTCTTGGGTTATGAAGCATTTATGTCTTCAAGTTGATGCTTAGATAGACTGTCGTTCCTCTAAGTGAGAAAAGCAAAAGCACATGCAGCCTTTAACACCTTAAACAGCATAAAGAGTTGCTGTCCCCCTGCAACTATAAGTAACCAAATCTTTCTGAGCAACCTTTTGGCTGCAAGGTTTTCTTGTACCTTGGACTTTCTTCAGGTCTAACCTAGGATCAGTACTTGCAGCACTTTTTTGGGGCCAGGGGAAGGAAATAGAGGAACCCAGATCCTATTGCCTGCAATTGGATTGCTACCAGTGCATAATTTGGGAAAATTGAGAGAGACAAAAATGCCTGTATGATAGTTACAGTGCTAGTGAATGCAGCATGGGTATTCACAGCTGTAAAATTATGACATCAGGTATACTACTTGAAACTGTTCACAGCAGGTTGTTTTTTTTTTTTTGTTACTGGCTTGTTTGTGGTTGTGGAAGTTAACGGCACCGGTTGTCAGCTGAGCAACTATTGCACAGCGTGTGCACGCATGCTCACATCCCACACTCCGTGCTACAGCAAGGCAGGTGGTTGTGGCCTGCATTTGTTAGCAATGAAACCTTTCTAGGTTTTGCAAAATCAGTTGACATTTCCTTAGGTAAAGTTTAAATTGTAGACTAAACCAAAAGCAATTCTTCCCCTCACCTTCTTCCACTCCAGGTAGGCATGCGCACAGAGTCCTATACATAGCTGATAATAACCACCGACATGCCAAAAGCTGAGGCCACCGCCGGTAAATTTTTCCATTGATAGCCAGTAGTCCAGTATGCTGGAATGCATCTAGTAGCAGAGTTGGCATAATGAGATGACTAGGGCAGCATCGTGGAGCAAATATTTCCATTTCTTCAGGAGCTTGGGGAGACCCTTTAAGAAAGTGACAAGGCGCAAAGAGGTACGCAGAACCACTCCTGAACAAGAAAGTGTAGTAGCCCGGTCCATTGTGTACTCTGTATCACATCAGATATAGCCATTTGCTGGATTACAGACTCCCCGAGAAGGCATTATACAGCACAAAAATTGGAGTTCAGTCAATTTGACCTGGGTTTTAAAGAGATGGGAAAAATTACCATAATAGTAAGAAAAAATTTCAACAACATTTGTCCTCTGGCCCTCCTTGTGGTCTAGAAGTTGGATTGACTTGTTATTTTCATGGTTACTTGAAGCCTTGAGTCGATTCATTATTGACAATTAAGCCTTCTGCATAACTTAAAGCAAATAAATTGTCATTAAAAACCTAAATTTAAAAAAAAAGTACATAGGCCAGCATGAGCAGTTGTTTCAGAAATATTTAACTACCTGATTAGCTTGTCAAAAACCAGAAGAGTCGGGGGAAAAAAAAAAAAGTCTCTCTCAGCTATAGCACAAGTTCCTGACAAAGTAAATGTCTTCTTCTCCCCCCACTTCTATAGGTTTGAAAATAACTGACATAGCTTTCGTTTACCGGGGAGAAAGAAAAACAGGAGAAGCTTTCGTGCAGTTTGCGGCTCCTGAAATGGCAGCTAAGGCCCTGTTACGACACAGGGAATATATGGGAAGTAGGTAGGTACTTCACTGGAGTTCACAATGGTAGAAGAATATAGTACAAAGCATGCTGGGTGTCTTACAGCTTGCTTCTCATCAGGCAAAACAGCTAATCTTCATTTATTCCCTACTTCATTATTCAGGAAGCTTCTGCCTTTATTACGCTTAAACCCTAGAACTCTGACTTCAGATTCAAATATCAGTAGAAATCATATCTAAATCTCTCTCGTGGTGTCAGGCGGTTACTTTGTGGCTTCCAACATTTCTTTTTTAATAGTACTCTCTGAAATACTCTGTGTAACCTAAGTGTTACCTTCTCTGGTGATGTTTTCTTTAGAACTTTGACAGAACTGGAAAAAAGAAGATGAAGCCTTTGTAGGCTTCTGTGCGCTGCAGAGGTACCTTTGGCACTCGCAGCTTGGGGGAATTTGGGTCCTCTCAGAGAAAAGTCTCAGGTCTTTTTGAGTACTCCTGAAGGCAGTGTCATCACAACAAAAATGGGGTGATAGCATTCAGAGCCAGGAACACTAGATAGACACCACCTACCCAGTCCCAAGTGCATGGAGATCCTGGGCCTCCTAAAGACATTTGCCCCTGCCACGTTTCCACCAGGTTCCCTAGTGCTTTTCACAATTTTGGCAACCCTTGGTTGGGTTTAGCCCAGTACCAAGCAGAAGCAATGCCTCCACTTGCAAAGTCCATATTACAAAACACAGCTTACCAGTCACCTCTGGCTTGAATCCATTCCCAGCATTGACTGCTGGCCAACAGCATACAATTGCTGACCTTTCATTGACCACATCCACCTGGGCTCTACTCCTTCCTCAGGAACCCACAGTAAACCCTTTCCTTCCAGAGCACTAAGCCTTGTGCCACACACTTCTCTCATGAGAGCCTCTTGTCTCAAAGAGAAGTGTATACATCACATTACCCCAGAACCAGAGAATCATTTAGATAGGAAGAGACCTTTAAGGTCATGAAGTCCAACTGTTAACCTAACACTGTCAAGTCCACCACTAAATCATGTCTCTAAGCACCCCATCTACACATCTTATAAAAACCTCCAGAGCAAGCACTTGGGAGAAAAATCAAAGAAACTAACAGATAGCTTTCACCCAGCTGAGCTTTCTGATTTTTTTTTCTTTACTAACACACTAAGTTCTCTTTCTAAACACCAGATAACAAATAACCTCTCCAAACCTTACCACTTCTCCTGCACAACACCCACCTACCTTCTATTCTCTCATTTCCTGTTCCCACTCTCCTTTTCCTTGCATTTGTCCCCTCTGTGGCCCATATTAAAAGAAAACAGCTGCTTTGTAGGTGTGCCCAGTAATTGAATTAACTAACACAGTTCCCTACTCTCTGGTAGAGAGTAGTTAATTCTCAATCTGCCATTAGTTTTTTCTTTGTCACGATCGAACAAGACCTGATCTGACTCGCCCACGCGAGCTCATGTACCTCTCTTTCTGTGTGATGAGCTAAGAAACTGAGTGGTTTCCAAAACTGCTTCCGACATGCTCTGGTTCATTCTTCCCCGGGGCTATCAATCTTACCCAGAAATGGCCTTCAGCTGTGCACCGTATTGAGCGTGGGTTCACGGGGGCTGAGCTGTAAGCTCTGTCAGCCTGTGTGGGGGGTTACTTCCCTTACTCTGGCTGCTCTCTTCAGGAAGGGAAGCACGCCTCCTCACTTGGACATCCCTATCGTCTTCTTTTTGATGTTATTCCTTCACTGCTGTGCATATCGCCTGATTTAACGCTGCTGGTCAAATTTCTGTGAGGCCCAGTGGGTACTGTTGCCAGCTCTCTGAAAGATTAGCACAGGCAGCTCTGAACTAAGAGGTTCTGGGATGGGTAGCTAGAAACATAAGGCATTATAATTTTATACTTTTACTAAACCTGTGAAAAAGGGCTTGGGTTTTTTTTTCTTCCTGTGGTGTAAGTGGGATCTTGCTAGAGTCCCCTAATATTCCGTTACATATTGTTGTATTCTACCCACTACTTTCACACGCCCCCTGTTACGTTTTATCCCATTAATTTTTGTAGCTGTATGTAAAATCTTAAGAGATCCACTGAAGTATTTAATACGACCCTGTGCATCTTCTGTGTCTGCCTGTCTCAGTAATCTGGTTTGGGGTTGGCTGGGTTTTTTTTTCAGTTTGGGGTTTGTAGAAATTGGAAAGGGCAATGCGCAGACATGCAGTGAGGGGAGAACAGCCTCACATACAGGGCTGCCTAGAAGGATGCATACTACTGAAATAAATAGGAAATATTTTTCACAGGAAGTAAACCTGTATTTCTGCGACAAAACAGAATTTAGGCTTGGAAGCGATTGGTATTACTTTGTATGAGGCTGTAAACTAAAGATACTGTCCAGACCAGACTGGTAATCTGTCTCGCTATATATGGGTTCATCCAGGAGAGTGGCCGTCACCGCAAGTTGAGAAGGGCTTTTATAAACGTAACTGTGTAATTGAAATGAATTAATTCTTTAGAACTGTTGCTTGCCCTGCTGTGGCTCTCGCACCCAGTAAAGCTGAGCTAGAACGTCCTGAAGGTGCTTTCTCAAAACCTTGGGTTCTTTGTGGAGGTGCAAGATGTGCCCTGTGATCTTTTCCTTTGAATTCTAGATACATAGAAGTGTACGTAGGTAGAAAGCATCAAATGCAAAGGCACATGCCTTATGACAAGCAGATGGTGTCCTACCCCAAAGTGAGAGAAGAACACGAATCCGTTTCTGAAGAAAGGGGATGGAGCGACGCGGGAGGCTCCGACGCTGAAAGAGAAAATAGTGAGTCCCTCCCTGCCGTGCTTATTCTTTGAAGCCCCTTCATTTTACCCTGCTCGTCGGTCCCCGCGTGTCTGCAGTTTTCACGCGAGGGAGGTGATCATTGCAAATATTCATGATGTTTTTTCCCTCCATTCCACAGAATTGCGCAGAGAAGGAAAGGAAAGCTCTGGGCACGTTTTGGAATCTGGGGGCGTCTCATCACCACTGCACTTCGTCCACGTGAGAGGTTTTCCTACCCAAGCTAGTGCCCAAGACATAATAAATGTGAGTAGTGGTAAAACTATGAATTAAATTCGGTTCTCATTACCAATGCAAACTCTTGATTAACTGCTACAGATGAAGTGGCTTCACATTTTTAATTTATTTGTGTTAGTCTTCACCGCTGCGTGGCTTCAAGTGGAATGCGTTTGGAAACTTGAGCCTGCTGAGGGTGACAGGCTCCCCACGGTAGCTGTGGCTTCGTGGGCACAACAGTGCTGTGCTCGCCTCCATAAATAGGAATGGATTAAAGCTTGCTGAGCTGTCTCGGTATCCGTCATTTGGACTGGAGTAGCCATTGCCAATCTTTGCTAGATTTCCCAGTAGCCAACTGCGTTGTCCCACAAGTGGGATCGTATACCCAGTGTGTAACACTCCAAGACGCGCACAGAGTGGAGGTATTTTATTTATCGCGTATTTGCGCAGGTGTGCGTGCTAGGTGGTACTCCACAAAGCTAGCACACCACACAAAGGAATCGCCACGTATCTATCCCGTTACACAATTAGCAAAAACAATAGAGAGCCTCCCAAATTTACATTCATTGTCTAGCAGTTACTGCATTGATTATTATTGGGTACACATATTTAAATTATTGCACACACTCCTAGAAATAGGGAGGGTGATTTGCATAGTCCCTCAATTGAGTCAGTGGTCATAATCTCCCCCTGCCACCTTGACCTTTGCCCCAGTTACTGTGAACTCTGCTGATCTCATGACAGTTACATTGCTGAAGAGTAAAACAACAACTCAGTCTTCATGGTTTACTGCTTAAGTACAGCTGCTTCTTCATCTCCTTGACCACTAAATCCAGGTTCATGAATCTTTTTTAATTGTCTTCTCTCCTACTAACCTGCCCCCCCAGAATCCTTCATTTGTGTCTGACGTCAACTATACAAAAAAATTAATTTCAGAATCTTTTTAGTATCACTTTTACTTCATTGTAATAGCATAGAGCGTGACAGAGTGCAGGTACCTTAGTGACTTAGATGCGTACGGAACACGTGCGCTGCCTGAAGATTTCTGTTCCTGTCAGGAATTACTCTGCCAGGAGCTTACCGAGGGTGGGAGGCTGCGCACCGGGGGACAGGGGACTTGGGTGTGCCTCAGCTTCACCCCGACCGAGAAGGGGGGCCTTTTGCTGCTGAAGAGCTCAGACTCCTCTGTAGGTGGACAGGCTTTGTGCGTACAAAGATCAAGTTTCTTGGTAATAGGGTGCTTTACTGTTCTGTTTCTTTCTCACCGAACTCTCTTTTGTTTTTCTCCTTTTCAGTTTTTTGCTCCGCTGAAGCCGACACGGATCATGGTAGAATACAACTCCCATGGAGATGCCACAGGAGAAGCGGACGTGCATTTCGGGAGCCATGAGGATGCGGTCGCTGCAATGGCTAAGGAGGGCTCACAGCTGCGTAAGTAAGGAGGAAGCGGTCCCTGAGACTCAGCTCCTCAGGTAGTTTGGCACGGCTTGTCAAGCTACTGTTAACAGCCTAGGCAAAAGGATCATCTTTAATGTAGATCTCCAAATTGCCCTATAATGTGACACTGGCTTGGGGCGGGGGGGAGGGGGAAGGAAAATGTAACAGGTACAAGTCACTGAACACAAACTGGCTCTCTCAAATTGTTCCCAGGGTGCAGTGCCATTGAATTATTCCTGAATGAACACCCAAAGGCAAAAGAAAACTGCCAGTGACAGTGGCACGGCCACAGATTTGGTAAGTGCATCCTCCTTCTCTGTTGTTCCTGTTCCATTTTTAGCACCGTGTACCTCAAGCTTAGTCCTCCTCATACTTCGGATTTCAAACAGCTTAAAGAGTAAAATTTGGAGTGGCTGAAGGGGATATCACAGCTAATCTGTCAGGCATCAGGCCCTGGACCCTCTGGCCTGCAAATCCAGATTGCACAGGATAAAAGTCCTGTGCCGAAGGGGCAGCAGCTCCTTTCTGGGGCTGCAGCAGTAGAGGTTGCTGTCCTGCCCCGACACTGCGCAGCTACGCAGCAGCTTGCCCTTCCGCAGCCGAGTGTGCCACAGAGCTTTTTTTGTTTCCCTCCTCCTTTGAACACTCTGCTGGTGTGATTGATTAAAGGTTCCGACGGGGTGGTATTCCTTGGCATGGCAGAGGAAGCGTGGCTAAATACTTACCACGGATATAGGTTAATTAGGGGCAGGGAAACGTCGCTTACAAGTACAGGCAGCAGAGTTTGACACAGCAACATTCTTCAGGTTCTTTTAATCCCTCCACTCTCTCGAAAGCAGGCCACTAGTCTAGCTGCGTGTGGTAGCCAGCCTCTTCCGTGCAAACAGATTCTTGCTGCTGAAACCTTGTCAGGTCACACTACTTACTGAAAACACAGGACAGCCCTGCCCGCTGCAGAAAGGTTTCCTAGGTCTACAACTGCGCGGCTGAATGTTTGCACCAGGGAAGATGTTTCCTGTGACCTTTATGGAAGGCCCTGGCCAACTTGTGATGCTTCCATCAACTCCCTTCTGAAAGCAGGGGGTGATGGCTGCCGCTCCCCAACGTCCTGGCCCCACAGCTACGGCAGGGAGGGCAGCCAGCACCCCCCCAGCCCCCTTCGGCCCTGTAGCTCTGTATTTCTTACCTAGGCCAGGGATAAGCTCTTGGGGCAGATTCAAGACCTTCACCTAAGCTGCGACCTACATCCCACGCAGCCTCTCTGCGCCCTGGCACAGGAACACCCGGCCCAGTTTCTGGCCCCAGCAGAATGAAACGCCCCCCACCCTGTGTGTGCGTGTACTGCAGCCCCACGTGCACACCTCACCTGTTGTAGCGGTTTGTGTCACCTTACCTTTTTGGGTGAGATCTTTTAGTATTGCCAAATTCTACTATTCTGTTATGGGAGACAAGAATTCACAATGAAATGCAGCGGTGCATTTGAAAAAATGAAAGCAACAAGCTGCAGGTGGTGATTTTTCTTTTCCCTCTTCCTTTCTTTTCAGGCCAAAGCAAACACATTCCCCGAGTACAAGCGTAAAGATTGAGTATGAGTGTCGCCGCTCAGTAAGAAGGATAAACTGTATAAAATTGAGTTTAGTGTTGTGTAATAGCATGTAATAAACGGTGTTGACATACTCTGGAAAAATTGTCTGTGCAAAACCAGAAGCAGCTGTACTGCAGGAATGGCAAATGCTGCAGGATGGAGCAGTTCTAGTTTCCAGCCGTGTAATGGTGTACAAAGCATGAATAAAACACCAGTATTTGCAATTAACAAAACCAGAGCCATTTAAGATCCTCGTACGCGAGCCAGCAGGCGCACCATGTAGTATTATAGCCAACAGCTCATGCCTCCTACCATGCCTCCCTCAATCTGCGTAAGCATCCGTCACCTGTTCTGAAATGCTTTCATACGCGTAGCCAAAGCAGAGTGGAACGGAAAGACCACTCCGGACGTGGAATACAGGCGATCAAGTTTTTATTACTGTGTGGAACAAAACATCAGAAAAAGCACCTTCCGCTCCCCCCAAACCAAACATCCAGGTGTCAACCCACACTAGCATTACAAGCAGTACCTGAGCAAATGCGCCTTGAACATCACAGAGTCTGACATCCAGTTCTTGCAGGCAGAGACGTTGACAGGAGCCTGAGACACCAGGAAAGAGGCAAGAGCGGACACAGGCAGCTGTCACTAGCTCCCTCTGACGTTTCTAAAAGCCAGTTTCCATTACAGCCCCCAGAGCTGTATTCTGAAGGGTTGGTAGCTGCCTCCCTGCTCCTTCACAATGATCTCTGTCACCTCAGAGGACGTGCTCAGGAGCCGTCCTGCTTTCCATGCGAACAACAGTCACAGCCTTCGCTTCCAACGAGCAGCCGCTCCTGCCGAGACAGTCGAAAGCTGGGCACAGGTCACAAATCGTCTGTCACTTCGGAGCTCCAAAAGCTGGACATACCAGCACAAGCGTAATTTACAGTAAGGGCGCGGTTTCCAGTTTAATCCTATACCACGGAAATTCCCCGTGGGAACCCCACTCTAGGTTTGTATGCAGGAATTTGAAATCTCGTAGATGTGTACAGCGTGTGCACAAAACTATTAACACTGAAGTCAGGGTTTTCTCCATTCATGTGTGGTGTTTCACCCCTGCCAGGTGGTGTGCCCACACTTGAGTTCTAGGCTTTTTGTATTTCAACACTGTCTACAACTACTAATCTACTTTAAGGGACAGCAGCAAGGAAACGTGCCTGGTAACTACCATGAGGGAAAAAGAAAGCGCAGAAAAAGAAAAACTATTTGAAGTTGCCCCCCCGTGAAGTGCTCTGGCTCTGAAGGCCCTTCAGAGGAGCTGGAAAACTTGGGTGGCTGAACACACCGAGAGAACTAGAAAAGAGTAATTCCTGGTACAAACTAGCACCAACCACATATATAACCTCATCTCTGACACGCTTTTTAATGTGGTTCCAGCCAGTCTAATCAAATAGATAAATCCCCTCTGAGAAATTAAACCACTAAGCCCTAAGAAAATTTGTACAAATCAAAAAACATTTGTCACATATAAATACATCCGTTTTCTACGGACTACAAAACATTCTGTGGTCTTAAAGACTGCAGTAGGCTTCCGGTATAAAACACACCAAACGCGACTACAACAGGCTACGTGCTTCATGAGGAAGCCACCACCGCTTTTTGGATTATTGTAGAATTCCTTGAGTTAAGAGCAACAAAGAATGACGTAGCATGCCCTGTGAAACCTTCTTAAACCGTGTGTCGTTAGAATTTCTAGTAGGTGAAAAGCATTCCCATTTCTTCTCGCCTTCATTTTCATCTAACCAACGAAAAGACAAAATGCCAGGTTTATTGCGACAACTTTTTCATGTGCAGAAGGGGGAGAGGTGGATCAACGTGGCCCTAAACCTTCTTTGTCCTGATGAGGATTTGGGATCTAAATACTTGGGAATCCAGTTCCTCCAGTTACCACACCAAGACAAGAAGTACAGTCACACGCATGGCTTTGGCTACCATTGTGTAGTCGCCAAGTCATGGTGAGGGTCTGCGAGAGGAAGGTCAGCGATGCCTTAAGGCATTGCCCTGCCAGACGGGTGCAGGTCGTCAGTTCTTGTATTGTGCACACCTCAAAACCACCTACACCCCCCAGCCCCTAGAACACAGGGCAAGAACTTTCACAGCTTTGATTTTTCGATACCGCTTTGCATAGCAAGCCCATGGCTGAAGGGCTGAGTCGAAGAAATGAAGCTAGAAAGTCTTTATTTGGGTCTCACCTGGCCTCCGTACACCCGGCACTGATGGAGCACAGTCGAGCCAGAGTGTCGGAGGCAACCAGGAAAGGGGAAATGGTATTTCAAGTGCAGCCAGACATGAGGATTAAAAAATGAGTGAGCCTTTGCCGAACAGCAGCATGCTCTCACACCACACGCTTAAGGACAAGACCCTTCCCAGCTTGCACACCCAGACACACATGCACACACACAGAGGTCTTGTTTTGGGTGGGGACTCTGTTGTCGCTGCATCCAAGGCTGCCCGGGCAGACCTTGGGACTACTTCACATGACAAGCTCAGGTCTGAGAGCAGGCAGACGTTTGCACAGGAGAAGGCTCAGACTGTCATTTTAGTCACAAAGAGACCATACACACCACGGAGCTGCTTCCGCTCTGAGCTCCAAAGAACACAGGCGAGTGTCTTCTCTTCACGCTCCCCCCCCGAACAACTCCAGAAAACATCATCGGCCACAACCATTTTTTGGCCACCTCTCTCGGCAGCCCGTGCCCTACAAGGGACTGGTCGAATACTGCTGGATGAGCTGCTTGTGACAGGGATTGCAGACACGCTCGGGGTTAATACTAGACGGGAGGGGCAGCTCGTTCACTGAACAGGCTTCACAGAAGATGCCACCGCAGTTCTTGCAGATGTTCTAGAACGCAGGAAAAGGACAGAGAAATTAAGGAGATGCTGAAGACACAAGCAACACAAAGCACCATTTCCTCTCATTAACACTCAGTCACAACCCAAATCCTGCTGGGCAAGAAAAAGCTGCTCCAAAACTCCACTCCTGTCCCCCCCTGAAGCCCCAAGGTTTGCTCCCATGCTCAGGACCAGTTTATAGCAAAGCTCCTTGGGTCAAATGAGAGTAGGTGAAGGCTTGTAGTAAAGCAGGTAGGAGTTGCCAATAATGAACCACTCAAGTTTTAATTGACTCAGTCTAGCAGAGCCTTTTGCCACTTAAGGTGCACGTCTATTTTGTAGCCATGGAAATACACTGGAACAAGTAGCCTTGCCCAAGATGAGGATTTAAATGTGCACATGCATTTGGAAATATATCAGTCGGATATAAAGCTGTGGCATTTGCTCTGGACTTGCACGTCTTCTCAAGATAAACGTAGGGGAATGGGCAAGACTGGAAATGCTACAGAGCGTTCCCACATGTGCAACAGGAGACTTTGTGGGGTGACGGAGGGGGCAGTCGGGGGGCCGTTCCAAGCATCGTGGTAGCGCAGTGCTGGGGAGAAGGCTGGCTTCCAACCCCGTCGAGGAACGCCATCTTGGCAGCGCCGTGGAGCAGGCTGTGTGCTCTGGCAAAACCACTAATCACCGGACCTGTCTCTGTGCCAGGCAGAACTGCAAACCCAGCTGCAGCTGGGAGCCTCTGCCCGCAAGAGCGGCGACACCTCACTGGCCACTTGGCCAGCCACGGCCTCTCCACACGAGCCCGAAAGCTTCCTGGTCAGGTAACCTTGCTGTGCTCCTCAGTCCCGTCCCTCCCCCCTATTTCCCACAGCCTATTTGGAACTGAGGTCCTGGTTCACCTTTACCCAGGTGCGGAGGCCAGAGCCCTGCACGCCGTGTGCCGGGGATGCCTGAACCGACCCCTCCCCGCTCCCGTCTGCCCACGGCTCCGCGACAGCCTCTTGGTTCAGGTTTCGGCTGATCAACGCGGGGAAACCACAACCCAGCGCCGCCTCCCAGCTCCCCCCTAAAGCACTTGCACCAGTGTGGCCGGGACACCTGCTGCCCTGACACCAGTTTTGTCAGCACCTTAACTTGCCTTCTTGCAAACTGCTCCTCAGCATCACTGCAGGAAGGTTATCAGCATTCCCACTGAACGCCCTTTCAGTAACTCTCCTGTAATCCCTCTAGATTCAGACTGTAAAGCAGTGAGGAAAGCAAGAGGGGCTTAGCCACAAAAAAGAATAAAAAAAGAGAAAAAGGCATGGTGGCTTAAGTGGAGAAATAACAAGTGTTAACACCTCCTATTCTCACTTCCAATTGATCCCAGAAAAAAGCCACTTGGCTAAAAAGGGAAGGAGCTGCTAAGGGGAGGGAAAAGCAAACCGCTGAACACAGAGTGGGGAACGCTCAAGCAGCCCCTGTTTACTTTAAGGGCAAAGAGAACTTCAGAAACAGGCTCATTTCTTTGTCCCAAGTCACCAGTAGGAAATCTTTGCTATTCCAAGGAAACACACAGTCACCAGATGACGGAGGTGACAAAGCGAGTGCGTGGAGTTACCTTTTTTTTGCTTCGGCTGCTTTCTTCCTGGCAGAGGTGGCAGATCTCGGCGTTCCCAGGTCCTGACAGCTGTTCCTAAACCCCAAGTGAAAACCCAGACGTTCTGCTTTACACGCTTCTTTACACGGCACCTGTATAGGAACTCTGCGACTGATGCGCGTATTACAACGGGGAGGAAGATGGCCCGTGCCTGTGTTTTTAACCCCTCCCTACTCACAGCGCCCCGTGCAGCCACACAGGACCACCGTGCACTTGCGGGATGACCTACAGTCGTGCTGGCCACACCACAGGGCAGGCAGGGAAGCACGGCACGGCTGCCTGAGCCAAGGACCACGCGGCTCGGCTTTCAGGCTGCGGTCAAGGCTGCCGGCCGAGCAACAAGGCGGGAACTAAACATGTTTTTCACCATGAAAAAGAGCTGACAGATGCCAAAATTCCCAGTGGACAGGACACGATGTGAGTGTTACGGCATCCCATTGGCAGTTAGGGGTCTAGCTGTGCTTTGCCAGGCACCCAGGGGAGAAAGAATGGATTCTGGTCCATTTGACGTACATGAAAAAAACAAACCAACGGACCAACACATCCCTTCCCTGTAGCCTGCAGAGCAACTGGCAAAACCCTAGCCCAGACCAAGGAGGTTAAACACCGTCATTTTCACAAAGACAAAATTAAATTATGTTTTCATTGTTCTTTTTAGACATACCAACAGGAAAAGGCATGGGGCAAAGGAATAATAAAAGGGGTTAATATTAGTTTAAAAAACAACACGGTTGTGCTGAGGAGGCAAAATGAACTCACGCAGGCGCAGCACTGCCAACTAAAAGCCTTTCTAATGAGATACGCAGCGCTTTTTCCACCAGGGAACGACTGCTGCTAGGGACCTCGCCCTTCAGTATTTCAACGCAAGAAAAAGAATCACCAACCTGCTCTTCCTGTGTGCCGCTCGGTAACCTACAAGAGAAGAACGAACACTGTCACTTGGAGCTGGCGCTTCAGTCACCGCACCATTTAAGAGAAACATCTGGACTATCAGAGAAATCTCTCATTCTGTTTTTAAAATCCTACTCGTACAGATTGTCGCGTTTGTTTCTTCAAAAGGACGCCGCCGCGTCTGCTCGCCCGAGAGGTGAGGTGTTCAGAAGCTTTGTCACACAGCGAAGCAAAGAGGCACTATGTGACCGGTGCCGTTTAGACGTTACAGCACTCCTGGCTAAATGGGAAGAGCAGGAAGAAAATCTTGTAAAATGCCTTCAGAAGAGCAGAGAAAGGGAGCATGAACATAGCAAAGACTCTTTAGATGGTACAAAGGCAGTTTAAGACTAGCTTTAAACTTACTGCTACAAAATGTTTGACCCCTTACAACTTCTGTGAACAGGCGGTGATAATGCATTTTGAGGCCTTCCAGATAAATCAGCAGCCTGACGCTCACAGCTGCTTAAACACTCAAGGTTAAACGGGGGTAAAAAGCACCCAAAGCCTGAAGGTTTTTAATATCTGGTAAAGAAGATTTCAACTGGGCTTACGCTATTTTTAAGACAATACTTTTCTGATTAACTTTACATTGGCATTCGGCGTGCTGTCAGAGCACTGCCTTTTTTCACTGGCATTCAGAGTACTTCAAACAGGCTGTTAACTGTCTCCTAGCAAAGTCCTCATTACAGAGCTGTTCCCTGAGGCTTTTAAAACATCTCTTCACCCTGAAAACCAAATCTGAAACTTGGCTTTCAAATACTGAAGAAATCCTACAACAAGAATCCTGCTCCGTAATATTCAGCTTAGAAACGTGAACTTCATTTTTACACAACCATCTCCTTGAAATATTATTTCAAGTTCTCTTTCTCCAACAGCTTCTATTCTTGTCCAGAAGCCACGGTTTATTAGCTCCAAATGCCACTGATCCACCAACCCTCACCAACAAAGATACCTTCTTTGGACACGAGTACCAAGGGTCCAGGTCCCTGCAGCATTTGGCTAACGAAGGCTGAGTAAGAAGAATTAGTCAACAGCAGATTTATATAGAAACTAAATCAAAGGTAAATGGGAGAGAGAGAGAGTTTTTCAGATCCAGGAATGCTAATGGCAAGCAGCAGAACCTCCTTCTTCCCTTTGAGAGCTATGAACAAGCAGCAAAGAGACGTCAACAAAGAGCACGAGGCTGACAATCTTTCTTAGAGAGGGAAGATGCAACATTCCCAACTTCTCATAAGCAAAGAGATTAGAGAAGGGGAAGAAGGATTTAGAAAAGGAGAAGGCAAAAATGAGATTTCTTTTCCTCCCTACTTGTGCGGCAGGACACTGTTCTCCTCTCTCGGTGGCTGTTTCAGTTTAGCGTTTTCTTCCTGGCTTTTGAGCTTCCCATCCTGCCAAAAGGAAACATTTACCCGTCAGTTGACCTACACGAAGGCTCAGGTTTGATCCCTGCCACGCTGCAAAGGGAGACTTTACATCGCTGTTTTGGGAATGCTGATCTGCCCCTCCGTGGCGCAGAGGTGCGTTTGGACACGTGAAAGCACACAAACGCCAGTCCACCCTAGGAGCGGCTCTACGCGCTTTCCTTCTGCCGTGCACAAAAAACTGGTGTCACATTTTAGAGATGGACTCTTAAACAGGTCCAACGATCTCCTTTTACTAGGAGGTACAAGAAACTTCACAGTCAACCATTTGTTTTTTTAACAGCAGAGGTTGAAAAGACGGACGTGCTGAAGAGGCTTTTTAAAGGCTGATCAGCGAGACAAATCCTCTCAGGCAGGAAAGGAAAGAAATGCTCCCCTCCTCCCCAGCTAAAACCTGTGTCACAGCCCGAGCCATATACGTATGTAACGGCACACTGAAACACGGCGGCCAAAATCCAGCCTCCCGCCTGCACGGTAAGTGCTGGCAGTCACCCACGCACGCATTGCTCTGAAGTTGTGCCTACGAGCTCAGGCGAGCTCTTAAATTTCTGCAAATGCAGACTTCCACTGGATCACCACCGACCAGTGTTGTGGCAACGGAGAAGTCCAATCTGAAATCGCTTTTTCGCACGTTGGCCCGTTGGTTCCTGGTGGGAGCACCCCGCTCGTGCCACAGCGCTCGCCTACTGAGTAAAGGACAATAACCCCACACGGGAACCTGCTCTCAAAGCCAGGGACAGGCTGTCAGCTAAGCAGCAAAGCAGAAGCAGCTAGTTTGCCTTGCAGAGAGCTACGCAACCTTTGCTTTAGAAGATCAGACTTGCCCAGTTTTGGGTTTGGGGCTTCCTCGTTTTCATTTTTACTGGCCAGCTGCACTGCACTTAATTCCCGATTCCTTCTGCTGAATTATAGCTGTTCTGCTACAGCAAACGTGGCTTTTGGATAAACGGCTCACGATGCGGAAATAACTTCACTGAAATTATGTGTAATATTGGTTTAAAAGAGAAAAAACTGAATGGTTCTTGCAGCCCGGGGGAGTCCAGCGAAGGCAACTCTCAAGCGCAGCAGCACACATGAGAACTGTGGGAACAACCTCTATTACTTCACAGTTCTCACAGTTAGAAGTTTTGTTCTCCAAAACAACTGTTGTACTGCCAATTCCCAGCAAAAAAGCCTGTTTTGTTTTACAGAAAAACCTGCAGAGCAGATTTTCACTTTCAAAGGCAAATTTACTGCTAAAAAGGGAGTTCCACTTGGGGACTAGGAGTTGTACTCTCGAAACGAACGCTGCGCATTGCTTTAAAAAACCCCACGTAATTCACTAATTCGCGGCACTACAAGAGCACTGAAAGGGATTTGTCATGCCCTCGAGATAGTTTTGTCTTCCGAGTTTTACTATTTACCGCTTTCAGAAGATTTTCCCTTATTAATATGCAAAAAATAAAAACGGGCGAGCTTGCTTTTCTTAAGAGGTAACGTGCACGGCACCTCGCCTGCTGTATTTTTACCACCTGCGCTTAGTTTTATTACACCAGTGAAGGAAAACCACAACCACTGTCAAGATTGTGCCAGGTACCCAGCTTGGAAGAGGAAACCAGCGTTCTGCAATGAAGCGTAACGCTGGCAATATCTCTGCGAGGCTCACCTTCATAAGCCGCCTATTTAGTGTGTGTGAAAAATGTTTCGAAGCTCACTTGCTTGTGGCACGTTAACAGTACCTGTTTGTTGACTAATAAAGCTCAGGAAAAGCAAACGAGCAAAATGAAACCATACTCCAAACAACAAGCCCAGAAGACTAGAAGTCGTATTACCTGTCTCAGCCAGTTCTTTGCACCTTTTTTGTTTTCTTGGCTGTGTTGGTGACCGTACGACCATCTGTCTCTTTCCCGCTTCAGTTCTAGTTCAAGGTGGCTCCTAGAATATCGAGGTGGAATTGTGAGTAAAGGCTATGGTTTTGTAATACTCGACATCGAGAGCTAATGAACTATTTAACCCTCTTTTTACACTAAAGCAGCCGAACCCCAACTCAAGAGCAGAAAACTGCCTCTTTGTATAAAAAGTTGTCTCACACTGTGCTAAGCCATAATACGTCAGGATGGAAAATTTAAAAGTTCTCAATCTAATTCCAGCACAATTTCCCAGAAAACAAACCTGTTGACTAGATCTGCAAATCCTTAAAAAATACTTGGTTGTCCATCTGTTACAGAACTGTTGATCAGTGCCCTGTTCAAGAAAACGTTATTCATCACGTCACCTGCTAGAGGACAGGCTCTGCAGCCAAAGCCAACATGCTTGACCATTTCCCAAAGCCATCCACACAGGATGGATGGACCGCTCCTCCCTGAGAGCCATGGCAATCTTCTGACACCTCACCTGGAATTGGGGCTCCTCACCAGGAGGACTCTGCAGCCTGTTCTGCTACTGACGCGGGTCAAGCTACAGCATATGAGCAGGTCAGAACACGGGCTTGAATAGGAGAGGGGAGCCCAGTGGGCTGAAAACAGGGTGCGCATGCTTATTTACGGACCGCAGTCCACGCCCTGCTCTCGCCTAACCTGTAACAACGGGATGACAAACACTCCTTCAAGACTGCTAAGCAGTCGGGCCGCTGCTCTGCACAGGTACTGCAGCCGAGGCTTTGTGTCAGTCCCGTGCGGCGGGTGCTGCCGTACAGCGAGCCGGAGGGAACAAAGACACGGCTGAGCGCAGCACATTCATATCCGGGAGGACAACTAATCAAGTGGGTCAAGGACAGACGAACGAGCACACCCGAGATCCCTGACGCAGCCCGAAGGGAAGCACGACTAAATCTAGCCGTGGATTGCAGAGCCTTTCCTCCGGGCCACCAGAAAGCTCGACGCCTCCACGACGGCAGCCTGCCCGCGCGCAACAGCGACAAAGCTCTTGGAGCACACGGACCATCAGGGACTGCAGAGCTAGGAACGCCGTCGTCTGAAATGACGGCGAGGAAATCAATGCCACACAAGCTATGGTAGCTGCCGTAGGGAACGACCCCTCCTCCAAAATCAAAGCGTATAAACTGAACATCTACTGGTAAAAGTAGTGGTAAGACTTCTACTCTAGAACATTGATTATCCTCATTGCTATTAAAACCAACATTATCCATTATTACCCCTGTTAGTCTCCTTATCACTCCAATAGTTTTTTAAATAACTCCTTATGACTACAGCCTCATTAATTATGTAGCCAAACTGAAGTGAGTAAAGCTGGTGGGGACTCGGATCCCGATATTAATCCCTTGCCCATGTTGACATTTAAAAACAAACCAACCGAGGGAATTCCTGTTTACAGCTTGATTTAAAACCAACACCACCACCAACACAAAAAGCCCCATTTCCTCTTAAAGGAATACAATTCAAGCAACACGACCCACCACCCACTGCAGCAGCCTCCAATAACTCACTGCTTTAGAAAGCTGATTCAATAAAGCAGTATAGCCTGCCGGGAAAGATGGCTCAATTATTTTCATACTGTCACCTTGATTTAGCTTGAGCGAGGAAGGCAAGTCCAACAGATGCAAAAATAGACCAATTTGCAAATGTCCTCCCCAAGTAGCTACGCCAAGGTAAACTGAGTCGGTGTGAAGCGCACAGGCAAAGAAGATGCATTTCTCCGTTATACCCTAGAACACCGCAAAGCTCACCCACACACACCCAGGGCGTTGTACAAATTTCTGGTCAAAGCCATTTGCTGGCTTTATAGGCACCCTGTGTAACTTTTTGAAAAAGGAAACAACAAGCCAGGAAGGGAGGAGGGGACCAAATAAGAAAAAAAAAAAAAAAGCATCCAGCAATGCTTCCACACAGTTCATTCCAGTGACCTTGCAATAAGAGGAAGATGCATCTCGGCGGCAGAAAGAGGGATGCTCTTCTATTTTAATGTAAGAGGATTTCTCTGTTTTCCCGATACTGGTAAACTGATGACACTGCAGGAGAAAACATGATAGCTCTCGCCAAGTTCTCTACAGTTGGCTTCCAGCTTTTTGGTTGCCTCCCAGCAAAACAGACCAGTTTCAGCTGGGAGTAAAAAAAATTAAAAAAAAAAAAAAATCACAGCACTGTTTGTCAGACGGACAACCAGGACTGACACCCCTTGCTCCAAACCCTTCAGTGTCGCTCCAGGCAAAGATTTAGCTGCTACAGCCCTGCCGATGAGTAGCAAGCTGCCTGCTTCTGCTCTTAGCCTTACATTCCAAATTATGCTGTTAGAGTGGAAAGTCTGACGCAAGGCCAGGCACCGGAGAGGTCTACGTTGCCGTCAGAGACCCGACCGCGCTCTGACGTGCGCATCCAGCTCTCAATCCCTAGAGCTGCCTCAGTGCAGCCTGAGGAGCTACCCAGCGTCCCAACCGTGTGCTGGGGCTTGTGCTGCTCTCCGTCCCGCGTCTCCAGCGCTGTAGGCTTTCACAAGAGGCGGTTATCAGCAGATGCCCAACTAATCTAACCGCAGTGCGGAAAGCCCCTGTGGACATTTCTGTGTTCAGAAAAAAAACCTGACATTTCATGGCAGTGGCTGGAAAGCTGCCTGGCAGAAAGGGGGGAAAAAAAAAAAAAGGCAGCAGAAAAGGTGCTGGCTGACAGCCGGCTGAACATGAGCCAGCAGTGTGCCCAGGTGGCCAAGAAGGCCAACAGCGTCCTGGCCTCTATCAGCACTAGTGTGGCCAGCAGGAGCAGGGCAGTGATCGTGCCTCTCTGCTTGGCACTGATGAGGCCGCACCTCGAATCCTGTGTTCAGTCTTGGGCCCCTCACTACAAGAAGGATGTTGAGGTGCAGGAGCGTGTCCAGAGAAGGGCAACGGAGCTGGGGAGGGGTCTGGAGCACAAGTCTGATGAGGAGCGGCTGAGGAAAACGGGGTTGTTCAGTGTGGAGAAGAGGAGGCTGAGGGGAGACCTTATCGCTCTCTACAACTCCCTGAAAGGGGGCTGTGGTGAGGTGGGTGTTGGTCTCTTCTCCCAAGTAACCAGCGATAGGACGAGAGGAAATGGCCTCAAGTTGCACCAGGGGAGGTTTAGACTGGATATTAGGGAAAATTTCTTTACGGAGAGAGTAATCAAACATTGGAACAGGCTGCCCTGTTCCAATGTGGTGGAGTCACCATCAGCGGAGGTGGTGAAAAAACACGTGGACGTGGCACTTCAGGATATGGTACAGTGGGCATGGTGGTGTTGGGCTGACGGTTGGACTTTATGATCTTAAAGGTCTCCAACGTTAATGATTCTATGATGTCCACCCAAGAGATGTTCTCCAACCTGCTTCTGATATTCCACCACCACATAAGACTTGGACTTTTGCTGCTGTTTTCTGCTGGCTATGTAGTCCTTTTGCACCTTCTTCCAATCCCATTTTTCAAGTTGTATCTTTAAAGACACACACATTCAAAGATTTGCCACCTCGCGAAGCATTTCACCTCCCCAGAGTTAATGCCTGCCTGGCATCTGAAGCACCACTTGTCTTCCTCCCCGTCCAACCCCTGCTTCCTTATGCACTCGCCCTGCCCGCTTTCTACTAGACACCGTAAAAATGGCCTAGAAAAAAAGATTAGAAAAGGATCTCTTCACCGCTGCCTGGAGAGCTCTTCCACTTCTAGCTGGAGGCTGTTGATTTTGTCCCCAAACTCCTGCTTGAAGAGACGGTTGTCCTGCTGGGCCAACTGACGGTCCTTCTCTGCCTGTCGCAATCTGGATTTGAGCCACATGAACTTGTGATAAAAAACAAAAGCCATGGTGGGGAGGAAGACCGAGTTTAACCAACAAATAAAAGACCCAGTGAAAAGGTAAAGCCAAAAAAAAAAAGGAATGGTAACAACAATGGAAAGGAGGAAAATATTTTAAAGAAAAGCAAAATGTAGGTGAACCAGGCAGAAGCTCTGATTTTCAAGAGTTTTTATTCTATTACTACAGTTTACAGCCATTAGATGAAAAACATAAAACATCACTATTATCCAGATTCAAAGCAAACCTCAAGTACACAGAATTTTAAGTCAAATTTGATTTTAATGTACGTTACATTTCAGCTTTACACGTGTAACTGGAACTTGCAACATAGGTTAGCTACTATATTGAGAATTAGTGCATTTTCCTGGTCTCTTCCCTGGACTGACACGTGGGCTCAAGCGCCCAGGCATTAATACACCAAAGCATTTCCGCTTCGGGCCTGACATCAGAAATGGCCAGATCCTTAAATTCTGTCTTGTTTTAGCATTACTGACACAGCAAACACAGCCCAACCCTCTGTTTTTACAGAAGAACTCTGGGGAGGGGCAGGGGAGTTAACTGTTCTAACAACTGGCTATTTGGATAGCTTGATGAAAGCTTCTGCCTTTTTATTTATTTCTCCCCCCCCGCCACCCCCAGGTAGTTAAATGCATTTCTAGTAAAAGGTTACTGAAGGTTAAGTTTATACTTTCAAGCCTGCGACTTGGGCATCGCGTAGATATTTAAAACAGGCCTCCAAGTCTGCTTGTGCGCAGGAGTCCGTTAAACAGGCTAAGCGCTGGTACACGCTTGCGGTACCGGAGGACTAGGCTGAGCCTCACCGATTTTGAAATATATCTGGAGAGAATCAATAGGTGTTCTTTCCCCAGTTGCGTTTCAGTTGCATTTGCCACCCAAGGAGCGAAATCCCACAGGACAAAGGGAGAACTGGCACCAAAGAATTTCAACAGGCATCTCACCGGAGAAAAAACACCCTTACTCAATACAGAAACCCCCCAAATGTGATCTTCTTGAAATGATAATTAAAAAAAAACCCCAAACCTCTAGGAGCACTTAAAACCTAAAGCCCGTGACAGGCCAGCACGGTGAACTTGTGCAGCCACAGGGAAGAGGATATTAGCTTGTAATAGTCCAAGCTACAGTTACTTACAGGTTTGCACTGGGGTGTTAAATTGGCAATTATTTTTCCTATTCAGAGCTGTTTCCAAGCTTTATCTGTTCTTTCATTAGCAAATCCCATTTGTATCGAGCAACAGAAACCCAGAAGCCAATGAAAGAAGTGTCATAGTAAAAGGCAACTCTTCCTTTTAAACCACTAACTACTCAGACAAGGAATGGTCAAGTACCAAATTACCATTTCCACTCCCCACCACTGCACATTTTGTTCCTTTTTCTTTTTTTTTTGTTTTGTTTTTGTTTGCCTTTTTTTTTTTTTAAACAGTAGAGTATAAAGATCAGATTAGTTTTTGTAAAATGTGTAACTTCCCTTTCTAGGAAGGGGAGAGACCTACCAAAACACCTCTCCTCGGCTTCCTTTGGTCAGGAAGAACTGCAACGTAGGTCTAGAGGGGTTCATGGCAGAGGTAGAAGGCAATGCAGAGATAAGGAGGTTTCCACTGAACTTACCACGCTATCATGTTACTCTAAGACACCTAGCTACTAATTCTGGACACACGATGTTTAAAGGAATAAGGGTAAGTCATAAATCCCCACCCTCCCACCGAGTCACTGAGGCAAAATCGTTGCAAGCAACGTCGGTTACAAGAGGGATGGTCTTCACAGTGACGAGCTATCGAGTCGCTCCCGCTCGTCCTGGACTTGGGGCTGAACCCACACAACGTAAGTGAACGGGAAACGGCTTGGGGTATGCACACAACTACTTTCAACAACTTCCAGGGATGCATTTTTTTCGCCTACTTCACAAAAAGGGGAACACAGAAAACTATTTGACTTTACAGAGCTGGCCACTCTGATATTGGCTTGACCAACACACCTAGTATCCATAAATGCTGAAGACTTGTGCTGCTGTATGCGGTATGCGTCACCGGGGTGTACAGAGCCACATGTGCCTCATTCCTTATGCTTTTCTGGTGTGTTTATTGGCCAACTCATCGGTACTTTAACACAGTTTAAATGGCAAAGTTAGGGATTTTTATACCCGACTCTGAATCTCTGAAGAAAAACTCATTTTAAAAATTCAGGAAATTCCAAATCAACTTTAGGTGACAATTAACATTTTAACAGTTGCTTTTAGCAATTCTCAAGTTCTCCCTCATAAATGAGTTCTGATGTCAGAGCTGTGAGGTGACCCGACATAAAAATGTCTAGTGATGCTTCTGGATCAGTTTGTTTGCTGCACTATTTAAGGTTTTTGCCTGTTTCACCAAATCCTTTTCACTGTATAAGTAAGTCAGAATGAGGAGGATGAGAAAATGGAAAAATAAAAACAGCAAGAGAAAAAGAGCAAATCAGTTAGCTGAGCAGATACCATAAAACATTTCAAAACATACATTTTCTACAAAGAAAATGACCTTTTTTATAAAGAACCATTCACAATACTAACCCTAAAACGAGAGCATTAATTTAGTGCAATGCCCTACTCATTAAGTAAGCCCAAGACAATACATGTTGCTGCAAGCTAGGCTTTCCCCTGATTTTCTTGGCGCTACCATGACAGTCAAGGCAATTCAAAGAGACTGAAGTTCTGAACCTCTGGCCAAACCACCACGAGGCCTGGCTTCGAGAACAAGACAGAGGGGGAAAAAGGAGCAGAGGGGAAAAATTTGCTCCTCGTCAAATCAATCTGACTTCGCTGCTGAAGCCCTCCTAAGTTCATGAGGGTTAGTAACCTGAGAGCAACACTGCCATTAGGATGGAACTTGTGCCACTTCCAAATATTATAGCTACGGGCTATCTTTAAAAACTGCTAGCGGCAGCCAGGCTGCCCTCTAATCCTCCTCCATTTACTTTCACTTGAGGATTTTTTTCAAGCTCACCTCCCTCAGAAAGCACAAGGCTGTTCGTAATGAGAATGGTTCAATTTGGGGTGTTTTTTTTAAAAAGAGTACCAGAGAGATTTGGAATAACCAAGCACCTCCGAGGCTGGCCTCTGCTGCACACTTGTCCTTCCTGCTCCCACTGTAGTATTGTCATCAACAGTCCAGCACTTCTCTAGTTCATATTTACATTTTGTATCAGTGCTACCAGAGACAGCAACTGACTTGTAACAACACACAAAAGTGCAGCTCACACAGACAAAGCTGCTACCTTAATTACCGGTTTAGTAGCATATTCTTTTCTAATGGAAACCCTCCTGAGCATGCAAAACACTTCTCCTAAAAGCATCTCACAAAATTATAGCTCTCCTTGTGTGGCTCTGTTGACTCTAAAGACTCTCGCCTGGTCCGTTCAAGGTCAGTGGGACACTACCGCTAGAATACAAACATCATT
Source organism: Phaethon aethereus (assembly GCF_964289735.1). Classification (NCBI taxonomy): domain Eukaryota; kingdom Metazoa; phylum Chordata; class Aves; order Phaethontiformes; family Phaethontidae; genus Phaethon; species Phaethon aethereus. The sequence goes on from NC_138578.1 coordinate 2,231,373, forward strand.
TTGTAATTGTAAAAGTTGGGGTTTTTTTACCTTTGTTCAAGCTGTTTGATGGTGGCAGCCATCTGATTTGTTTTTTCTTCCAAACGGCTGTTTAATTCACTCTTCTGTTTCACTCCCATGTCTGAACTCTGGAAAAAGTAGCATCATCGTTTTTTGTAAGTTCCAGTAAAACCAAAGCAAGTCGCGAGAAATCACGTGGCACGTGAAACAAACGGGGCAGGAGCCAAAGAGGCAGGAGAAGGTGCTCAAGCAGCAAATGCCAGGTCAATATTGCAAGGACAAATGTCTTGCCATGCAGGTAGGCGTAGGCTACATCTGGACGCCACAGAAGGGCAATACCGTAATCAGTGAAGCTTCCTGTTGAATACATACTAATGCACTACCTGCTAGTATCTTTCAACTGTTTTGCACAGAATGACTGGCTCAAGGACAGCACAAGCAACTCTTTCGTGTTCAGAATTTTTTTAAGATTCTTCCTGAGCATTTTGGTTGCTTTTAGTCTTAAGAGTCTGCTTTTGTCATCACACGGTAATGTACGTCAGTACACCATACACCTTCAAAAACTAGACTGTATTGGAACAGGAGCGACTATGGCTCGGTTTTTATACCACACCACCACAGAAGATGCTTTCCCCAATCACACACACATTTCTGGATCATCACGAGTCTTTCTTTGGTGGAAACAACATTTTCCTTTAACCTCCACCACATTCATTTGTTCAAGTACTACAGCTTTCCGGCTGGAAGACAGAAGGATGCTATACAGCCTCTAACCCTTTCACAATGAGCACCTTACAAATAGATAGGGGAAAAAAGACTATGACCTGGAACTCACTGCATCTGGTTTAATTATTTCCCTACCTGCAACTTGAAAGACAGTTCATGCTTTAGGGCCCTGAGATCATCCAGTTGCTGCCTGAGCGCCACCAGCGCATCTTGCTTCTCGCAGACATCTTTCTCTAGCATCTTCATGGCTAGCTCCATCTCCTGTCGCATCCCGATCTGCACCTCCAGCTCCTTCTCCACATCCTGGAACAAACGGATTAGTCAGCATTACCGGCCAGCTTTCCTCACTGTCCGCGAGAAAGCCACCCTTCGCCGGTGCTCCTGCCAGTGCACTCACTATCTACAAGCGTGCTGCACTGCCACAGCGTCACAGGTACAGACCTGACCCATCCAAGACACTTAAGGACAACAAATTCACATTTTCAGTCCAATATTAAAGCAATGTAAACAGCATTACCAGCAAAGGGTCACAAAGTACCACATAGGGCCATCTTTTTGATGGAGGGGACTAGTGAAAAGCTGGCAGACTTTTTATTTCCTAAAAACCTTCTGTTCAGGCAATTTTCCCCCCACCAGCTGAACACACTGTATTGAGTAACAGTTCAGGCAGTGGCAATATCCTCATCTAGCAATGGGGATATGTCAGACCTAGAAATGCAACTGTACTGCTCATTTTGAGAGACGGACCTCAAATCCATCAATAGAGCCACAAAGTTAACACCGCTTCTGACAAGACTGTCTCGGATCAGGCTGAAGCACGCAGGCAGGCATGAAAAAAAGTCCCCATGCCAAACATTTTCAGAAGTGATTGTCTGACATGGAGTTATGACGTGAAAAAGCCATTTGTAGCGAGCGCCAAGCTCACGCCATCCTTACCAGCCTCAGCTGAGTCTCCTCCTTTAACTGTTTGCGTGCCTCGGTCAGTGCGTGTCCATCAGCAGTTCTGTCTTTAGCGACCTAAGTTCAGGAAGATACCCAATTAACTTGTCATTACATACTACCAACCCTCACATTTGCTGGTTATTTGCTTTTCCCACCATCTTGACAACAAATTCTGCAACTAGCAAAACTCAGAGCTCCAATCAGTTAACGCAGCATGCGGCTTCCCTGGGAAATGATTCTATCGCCCCGTTTCCCCAAGCGCTCGGTGCGCTTGAACAGACATGACTTACATGGACGGACTGTCTGTTTTCACAACTTTCACAATATGCTAAGTATGGTTACAAAACCTCAGGAAAAGATCTTAAGGGTTTTAAAACTGAAGCCAGGTTCTGCCATAGTTACTAGCCCTTTCAATAAATCAACAAAAAAATTTTTTAGAACCTGCCCCTTGATTTCCAAAAAGGGTAACATTTCAGGCCAAAAAAGCACAACTCCTACGTCCAAGTTTTTCTGCCACCCCCTCAGTAGATCAGCCTTCCTCTTGTCCCTTCTGACACCTCCGCCCAGCAAGTCATGAACATGCTGCGTTAGCTCTTGGCTCTGCGCACGCTCACGGTTAAATCAGCTACCGCCAGGCAGGATTTACCATGGCCAGGGTCCATCTGTCACCCTCTGCGGAGAACCCACCTGGAGTCACGCTACCTAGTGCGGTTTTTGTGTGAGATGGATAAGGAAATGAAGTCTCTTCCAAAAACTGACTTCTCGGTCGAATTTGGCCTGGGACTGCCCAAAAGGTTCAGTAATCATTCACAAACACCAACCTTACGATTGGACTCTAAGATGTAAGAACTTTCTTCTTTAACCCGTTCCATCTCCTCTTGCAGTGTGATAATCCTGTTGTTTGCAACCGCAAGCTGTGAACGAAGCAGAACCACAGCAACTTATCAAAAGCGTACTCAACCCTTTTTTTTTCCTCTCTAGACATGATTTCTGTACTCAAAGTGAGGGGAAAAAAAATATCTGGAGCAGCAAAAGACAACTTGGCCTCCACCATGGAGAAAGACTAGCTGAAAAAGCATCAGTTAGTGTCACCAGTGTGATGGATTTCCAATATCGGATAAAACAGAGACTTCCCAACCAGTTTTGGTTCCTGTCTTTCAGTAAAGTTATGAACTTCTTCAGGTCTCTACCTGCTAGGCTCGGTGTAACATGTGGTTAGCGCAAGTCAAGAGAAATCCTCGCTTCATTCTCCTTCCCTTGCCAAAGATAACAAAAAGGAAAAACATGAGCACAGGGCAGCTAAGTTTTGTTGACTTCTAGCACTTGAAATTATTACCAGAGAAGAAATACTTGCGTGGGTTTGCTAAAGCTTCAGTAGTTTGGGTACAGCGGGAAGTAGGGCGCCTCAGATCTAAGATGCTCAAGCATTTGGGCAGGAGAAGAATGATGAGAACCTCACCAGAGGAGGAAGATTTGGCTGGAAACAGAGCATCAGTAGCACACATCGCCCTTAGAGACAGGGAATTCCTGCCTCAGAGGAGTTCCCAGTGAAGACATCACTGCAGACTAACAGATTACTTTGAGTGTGTGGTCAAAGGCCAAAATAGCTTCAGAAAACTCCTTCCAGCTTTGTAAATCCTAATTTGCGTAAGCCTTGCGCACAAGAAAAGCTCAGTGACATTCCAAGAGACCAGCAGTGATATTAAGTGACAAATCCAAATAGAAACGACGCTGACAGAAGTGCGAGTCTTGGGTACAGCTCGTGCCAAATACACAAATTGATGTGACGCGACGCAGTTCACTAACTACACCATGCAAACAGCCCTGGTTGGCACCGCGTGTTCCAGTGTCCCTTCAATTCTTACTTTGAACAGCATGCAGACTTGACTAAGATACAAGCAAGTAAATTATTGAAAATCAAAAAATACTTCAGACAATATTGCAATTCATCTCATGGGTACCGTGCCTAATGGGCACAGCACTCATACTCTGCAGGTAATACATCAAAAGCCACTTATTATAGTAGCACTGACGAAGGCCACCTCTACTGCAGACTACCTTTTTAAAATTAGAAAGAGCATTTCAATTGTAAAAAACATTTCTTACTCCTTAATTGCAAGAGTGGTTACACTAATTTCCATCGCTAAAGCTTCTCATCCTTTGGAATACATCCATTAGAGTAAACGTTCAATAACCAGACACACAGACCTCCTTTAATGAGGGTAAGCGAGCAAACAAGAATTGCTATTTCATATTTTTACCGCAAGAGCACCGAGACATCCCCATCAAAATCATTCTGCTGAGCGGACAGACATACTACAAAACCATTAGGATGAGACCTCATGTCACGCACTTGTCAGGGAACTGACTCCAAAAGATTTAATGACATTTATGCCATTACTAATGAACTGCAAGACCAATTTTAAAACACAGGTTATGCCCATGACTCACGTACCAACCATTCCTCATGCTCAGCCTGAACAACGTTTTCTCTATAATGGTAATTTTTGCTTTATTGCTTGAGAACTGTGACAGGCTAGAGAAAAAGTTATTGACAGTTCAGTTACTATCCTTACATTCTAGTAAAGCTCTGCACCTGTCAAGGTCAACAGACATTCAAAAACTTCTTTGTCACGTCTGGACATCTCAGAACCTACATCAGCTGTACAGTGCTGGAAACCACATCCGCCATATTCTAAGGTGTTTTCCGAAAATCACAAAGCCGTCAAAGGCTTCAGAGGGATAAAGTGCATTCAGCAGCTTTTGATTTTCAACATACACATTCGGTTGTTTTTCCACCTCATGCTTAGCCAGTAGCAACATCCAGTGTAATTCCTTGGCAGGTCAGTTATTCCAGTTCCATCGTTAAGCACTCATCATTATGTACACCAGAAAGCTGAAAATAACTCCTCCCTTACCTTTTTAATCCCTGATTCCAAAAGGCCAAAATATTAGATGATTTTCTGTTACACTTACCTCCTCGGTCAGTTTAGTGTTGGATTTTTCTAAGGCATCCACCTTGGCCTGTAGGTTGTTTACTGTAGCGCTGTTGAAGAGAAACAAAAACCCTACCGTAATTCCTTCTTTTTTAAAACCCTGTTTTCTATTTGGTTATGCTATATAATGAAGAACAAATAAATCATGTCTTACCTTAAATGTCTATTGAGTTCTTCCACATAGTTTTTCTGGTCCAAAATAGCAGTTATCTGACCATCTCTGGAAAAAAAAAAAACATCATTCACCTCAAGCATTTGGATTCAAAGAACTAGAAAGCGTGGCGACGCAGCCCGTGAGTCCAGCGTAGCACCAATACCCAGGGTCTCAACGAGTCTGTGTGACGTATATGAAATAGGAAAGGCGAGTTACAGTCTATGCCTCGGTCATCAGGCGCTATCCCCTGACTTCTCAGCAGCTGCAACTGCATGACACTCAGGCATTTTGTGACACACAAAACAGAGGAAAAAAATGGGTTTGCACTACATTTTTAGTGCGCAAGAGTCACCACATAGAAATCAGGTCAAGGAAAAGTGTCTACAAATGCATGTTTTGCATGCACTTCCCGCAGGAAATGTTAACTAAAGAAAAGAACGTTCTAAAAATCAAACTATAGATAAAACAAACGCAATCAGAACACCTGATCCTGAGACATAATTATTAAACATATACCCGAATTCAAACTGGCAGGGCTTTCTTAGAAGGAAGAAGTACTACTCTTGAAGAGCCTCAGAAAACCGCAACACCCGATCCGTGTGCCAGCGTGCCCACAATGCGTTTTTCCACTGCTTGCTCTGAACGTTGCACAGCTCTGTGCATGCTGGCACGAGTACTTTAGGCTATTATTACAGTTACCATCTTTTCCAGTTGGAGACATTTTTTTTTCTAAGGGTGTTATGGTGCGAAAAATCAACTACTTTCCTGCTAGCCGTACAACTGGTGAAGGCTACTAAGCTGCTTACCAACAAGGCTTTAAAGAACAGCAGACATAAGACCGCAGAGGGTCCCTTGTAAAATATTTTTATCTTCAATGGCCAGTTAAGGAAGAACGCACAGAATTTCTGTGAAACTTTCCTTTGTCCATGCCCCCTCCCAATATTTCCAGTATCTTATTTATACATTACGGTTTATCGTACAAGAGCAATTCAGTCTAAGTGGCTTTTTCATTAAAAATTGATCAGCTTGCAGGGCAACCCAGAATACTTGAATACAAGTGATAGGAAGCAGGAGAACTGTGCGTGTACCTACCCTTCGCTGCCTTTCGTGCTGTTCCCATCTTTCAAATACATTGAGAAATCAATAACTCCAACCTAGAAAAGAAAAATCTGCATTTTCCTTTGAACACTTTTCCCAAGACTAAACACCGTCAATAGTTGTGAAAGGTTGGAGTCATTCAGTTAGAACACCAGTACATATTGTATTAGAGCAAGGATCCATTATACCAGTAATCTACCCATGAAAACGTGGCCTATTCCAAGCAAAAACATAGTAGGATAAGCCACAAGTTGGCAAGCAAGTCTTAGGACATAAGGAGAAACCATTACCATCCCCGTACCTGTGATAGATACGCTGCTTATGCAAGCCGGAACATAAGCGCACACAGGCTCGTTTTCTTTTGTTTAACAGCTACAATGATCTCATCACACAGCGTGAGTCAATTAACAGTTCTGTCCACTTCTCCCCTCACTTTGGCTAAGTCCTTCCCTGTTTTCGCCTCCTTTTTCATTTACTACATTTCAAGTCCAGTGACCTGCACGCAAACCCATAGCAAAGCGCAGCAGCGAAGAGAAAACCAAAATCCTGAGTCTCTGATCTCAGCGCCACCAGCAAACCAAAGACCCCAATCACCATAACAAGCTTATATTAGTCTTCTATTACGTATAGTAACCAACTCTTATCTCAGTTGATGCAAGTCCTCTACAATGGAAAGTACTTCCAATTTTAAGGAGCAGAAAAGAACATTAACTGAACACCCAGTACCTGTGAGTCCAGGTCTTCTCCTTTCATGCAGAAGTTGGCATCGATGACATTCAAACCTACTAGGAGGCCAGCAATGATCGCACCTTCTTCTTCCATCATCAGTGCATTAGGCTCATAAAATTCACTGCAGGATACACGGCAAGAGAAGACAAGTGTTGCATCTTTAAAAATCAACTAAAACTATGTCAACTGCCACGGGATCCCTGCGATTTCAAAGGACAATATCACACAAGCGCAGCCTTAACAACAACCCAGGCAGCGGCACATAGTCCACACGGACACGTACTTCCACGTACTATCAACGCACTCCTGCTCTCTCCTGGCACAGTAAGTCTTCAGGCGAGGCAAAGACCCAGTAAGTAGGAGACCTGGGGCCTCACTGTTGAAAGGTGACGGAAAGTAAGCACAATTCTTGAGTAACGGTACAGCACGCTTAAGGTTTAAGAGTGGGGCTTTATATCAGAGGTTTTTTTTTTTTTAAGTAGCATACGTCTACTACTACATAATACTACTACTGACTACATGGCGTTATTAACACAGGCCGCCGCCGCCGCCACATTTTCCAGCGGACAACACCAAGTTCCCCTTTCTAGCCCCAAGTCAGTTATGGATTTACATGGACAGCCAATGGAAACCTACTTGTTTGAGTAAAGAAACACCAACACATTTATTAAATCCTACCGCTTTACACAGATGTAGTAGTTCACATCGGTGGCCTTTCAATTAGATGACAAAATTATTACTGTTTTATGAGCAGGAAGAAGAGATACAGAGAAGTGAAATGACTTGTTCCAAGTCAGACGTTAACAAAGCGACAAGGTGAGAAATAAATCCAGGGCCAAGATTTTGCAGAGACAGAATGCTGTATCCCCTCTGTCCAACTATTTCACCCAATTCATCTCTTCGGAACCAAAATCTGTGTTGATTCTAATGGATATTTGAGACGAAGCTGAGAAATAACAGCTTCTGAATTCAGAAAGAATACTAAGCATTTTTAATGATGCTTAGTATTTAATTCCTTCCTCAGAGGAAGCTCTGCATTTCACAAATATTACCATTTGTCAAAAAAAGTACATGCATACTTTACCATTCGGGTGTAAAAGATCTTAGCAGAGAACAGAAGCGAACCTAACCTCATCCGAGAGCGAGCTCAGCGCTCACCTGAGAAGATCCTTTCTGTTAATCAAGGCCTTCATGTATTCTGACAGTTTCTTCTGCATTAGAGCCAGGCGAAGCCAAGCTCTTCCTCTGCCCACAGGTGTCCTACAAAGGCCGGAAACAAAACAGTTAGGGATGTCCTGCAATGCACTTTCACAAACAGTGCTAATAATCCCATTCCATCTAAAGTTTCTGCATCTCAAAGACAGAGCTGGCACCGACAAAAACATTGAAATACAAGGTATGTACATGCAAATAGCTACGGGTAGGTTTATCTAAGCAATCGCTGCTTCTCTCATCGCTAATTTTGTATTTGTTGTTATACTAAAAAAGTATTTCCCTGACTTTAACCCTGGTGGATGCTACTACGTAGACAGAGATCAGCTGCTTCGACACATCACTTTCTAATTCAAGATCAGTTTTGCGTAAGGCAAGCACCGCTCCTTCAGGTAGGTGTTCAGTTGGCTGAGAATCCACAAAGACAACTGAAAACACAGATTCAGTACCGTTCTCTTCAACTATTTTGCTCGTCAACGCACCCACAGGATGCAACGGGTTACGGTCACAGTCCTTCCCCCTCAGTTTCTCCTGTCAATCGGAAGCACACAGCTTGAAAAATACGGTAACCGATAACGCTGCATCAAGAGCTCTGGCTCACCTCCCCTGGCATGCTGGCCAGGAGCCAGCACCAGACGCTCCAAAGGAAGGTGCAAAGCCCCCGCGCTGAGCCGTACTGCGATTACAATGAAATTTCTTTTCCGTCTCCAGCAGTCAGTCAGCTGCCTTATACCAAACAGCACGTGGGGCACTTTATCTCCTAACCTTCACCGGTATAAGCAGCAATTGCCCATGAAATTGACCTCACTAATACGTGCCACGACATTTCCCAAGGGTTAGTATCAGTGCAAGGTTTAGAAATGGATTCTAAAACTGTTCTTTATTTCAATTTCTGTAACCTTTCAATATTATTTTACAGCAGGAAAAGGTAACAGGAGATCTGGCACAACGCTGTTGGCACTCCACGCTGGTCCTGTGAGCTCTTCCAGAAGGAGTCCTGCACAGACCTCCAGTAAAAGCGCTTGTCCATATGTATCACTAAATACTAACCCAAAAGAAGCTGCTGTTGAATCTGTTCATCTCCTCTTTCAGCAACGAAGATTTAATCCTTAGTCCTGCTGCTCATACAAAAGCTTCCTTAGATCTTTTTTCTACTCCCCAGCCTGAAAGCCTCTTACAGTTTCTTTTTAGCATGGAATAGGCAAACTTCAACGTGATGTCTGAAATGACTACAAAATTTTGTGAACGCAATATATACTTAAAGTGGTTTTTTCCCCTCTCCTCTTTAACATAAGCTAGTATCTTCTCCAGCTTCTTGACTGAGCTTCCCTTCTACAAAAACTTGACAAGTTTACCTTAATTTATTTAAAAGAAAAATACCTCTGCCCATCAACCTCAAATCTATTTAACCTGGCATCACCTTCCTTCCCATTCCCTTCCTCTTCAGTCTGACTTCAGAAATAGTCAGAAAAGGTTTTTCCTGTTCCTGAGACACATCGTCACTCGTTTAGTGCTAGCAATAAATGCATTATTGCCCATCAGACCCCATGCACTTAACACAGAAAGAAAGAATATATGCTATCCTCTCCTTCTGCAGCTCCTTGATTAAGAATAAAAGAGAGTAATGATCCATTTTTATCAGCAGAAGGTGGCAGATGTATTGCTGAAGGTCGCGTTTGCCCTTCCTTCTCTTCTTCAGGATCCTTCTTACAATAAAAACATTATGTGCTTGTGCAGTGAAAGACTGTACTTACTTCAGCCCTGGGAGATCCTTAACGCTTGCTGTAATTTCTGCAGCTTCAGGAACAAGCTTTTCTACTAGTTCTAGAGGTCCCCAAAAGGACTTATTTTGCCCAAGAAAAGTCTTTTTGGCTAGAAAAGAAAGAGAGATAAAATGAGCCCGTTAGGCCTGTGCTGACTAAACACATTCTCAAACATGGTCAGAAGCGAACAAACAGTACACAAAAATAGTCAGATTTTTCTGGGGCTGCGGCTGGGCACGTACAAAAGATGACTCTTTATGCCCGAGTGTGGCAATTACTGGTATCATTCAGATAAGGCAACGGGAGCTCGAGATGGATGCCAGAAAATATTCCATGCATCCCCACTATGCCAAAGCAACAGTATCTGGTGACAACCAGCAACTTAGATTCACTGCCAGAGGTCAAAACTTCTACCAGGATGCTGTCACTGTTCCTAAGTTACAGCTGATGTGTGCACAGTAGTTTTCTCTCACTGACCATCACATTACAAGGAAAAGGACCACACCACTTAGAACCTGCTCCTTCTCCACAGCCTCCTGGGGCTTCTCTGTGCATCCTTTCCTCCTTCAGGAAAGCTTTCTAGTGACCTCCAGGTACTAAAGCTGGAAATTCATTTTCCTCTTCCATAGTTCTTACTGATACTTCACAGCAGCAGTGAGAAGATCGAGAACTCGCTTACCTTCAACCTTATGGCCAGCAGTAGGGACACTGGCAAATAGATAAACATAGAAGCTGAAGAATACGAACCCTTCTCCCCTGCATAACGTTACCCTCATCAGCACAGGCATCCCTTCTTCTGCGCCTCAGGCTGACCACCGGTACTAAAGAAGCACCGCAGGACATACATACGGGTGCTGAAAGGGCATTTAATATCCTCTGCTTTTCATGTTAAGCTGCTATCACACAGGCGCAGCACATCAATTAAAGTATTCTGGTACTTGACAATTTTAGTTGTGATTCCACATTATTAGACGGTTAAATACATGCTCTGCTTGCTATCGTAGAAAGCATCTTACAAGACCATAGCTGCACAAAGCCAAAATCCTCAGTTTTGACAGAACTGTTGAGAAAGGACCTCCGTGTTGCAGTTCCTCTTCCAGCAAGAGGACCGTTGTGTCCCCAAAGCACAAGGGAGTGCAGAAGAAAAAAAAGGGAGTCATGAGCTTGCTGAAAAGCTAATTTTACCATTGATCACTTAGTTATACTCGAGTCATCTGAAAAGCTGTTTTAAAAACAGCAAGCACCTGCAACAACTCTGAACTTTTCCCTGGCAGTGTGATACCTTCAGCAGAAGTTTTTCCCTTCCTGTGGCCTGGCAAGTCAACTGTGATCGCAGGAGTGACCCTGCCCGGCCTCTCTCTAGTCTACTGTAGAGTACAAACCCAGATTTTTGAAACGAGATCGCTCTTTCTCGCTCCCACGCTATGACGAACAGCTACGACTCCTGTCGAGCAAGGTCACCTTTCAAGCCATGTTTAAGGCAATGTTCCATCACAACGAAGAACTGCTGAAGAGGTGCATAGTCAGAGTCCAGCGTCCTGCCCAGATTAAGCGCCGATTCAATCAACCCCTTGATACTCAGTTTCGCCATGTTCATCAGGTTCATGCGTTCATTAGCCATGAGATAATTAGGATCTACAACAAAAGGAAGAAAAATACTGTTGAGTAACAAAAGCTATTTCTAATACAATAAGATATCCCATTTCTCTCTCTTTTTGTTCCTCAGCTTTAAGGACATTTTTAGGGGCAGTGGCAGTTTCACGCGAGGCACTCTCTTCAGGCCTTTTGTTGAGAAAAATCAAAATTAATGACCATTTTATAGCCAAAGCCACAACGACATGGGTATGGGCGACAGAGCACATTAAGGGTGCCTCAATACTTCAAATAACTACAGAAGCTTTACATTTTCAAGAAAATGAAGTTTGATGACAGCTGTTAATATTGTGCTTTACCTCTTGCCAACACGATACCAAATGTTACGGCCGTCACTTGTTCCAACTCAACTCCCCAGCAACTATAAACTGCTAAGAATTCTCCACTTGTGATTTGCTCCCCCATCTAAAGACAACCATGAATTCACTCACGCTTAATCCAGCAACATGCGTGTCTATCCAGTCTCGCATCTTCTCTTTTTTTTTTTTTTTGATTTAACATGGAGCCAATTCCCACCAATCTCTCTTCATTTTATCAACGCTACTGTTTTTTACCACTGACAATAAGTGGCCGATCTTCACGGCTCCTCTGACAGCTCGCCCTAAGTCCCGACACGCACAGATCTTCCAAGACTATATATTCTTCCCCTACCATAATATAAATATTCAGACCTTTATACATGCTAGTTGCTTCTCACTGCAAGAAACAAATACAGGCATCCATTTTCCAAACTACACCCTGCCTGCAGGCCTCCTGCTCCCTGACCTGTATAATGTGCCCAAGCCAACACCCATCCTTTCACAGAGCACCTCTCTTCCCAATCACCATCAGGGCATTTCCAACACCTCAAGAAACAAACTCATTTACAACAGTACTGTCCCGTAACTGGAGTGACTTGTCCTACGTCCACAACAAATAAAGTGTGCTTACGCTTTAGGCCTGGAGACAGGCAGCAGTAGAAAAAAATTCTGGCTACTAGAAGGATGTTGCATCAGTTACACGTTTTCTGTTTGTATCTGTTCCACTGGCAATCTCTCACCCAATTTTTGAGCAGGAGTTCTTTGGCGCAAGCGGTTTCATCCCTGTAAGGCACGTTTATTCTAGGGCTGCTATAAACAGCCATGGACCCTTGAACCAATTTGCCACCTTCGCAGGTGACTTTACTACGCCTAGCAGCAGAAACGGGACCAGAGGACATCCAAGACTACGTATCTAAGCACGGAGTACACCTTTTATCTGCTGTACTGACAAAGCATGCTTGCATCTAGCAAACAAGTAAAGCAAGTGAGTATCGGAGACTGAAAACTTTCAGTTAGAACAAAAGGAGATATATTTCTATTTAAAACACAAAGGAACACGTAGCTAAGTTGGAGGAAAAGCCATAAAAATATCTAGAAATCTAAGCGGCGGAAGAACGGCTGTTCCTGCCTGCTCTGTGGAGTACCACCACCCGGACCCACCCAGCGACGCTCGTGGCGGTGTTCTCAAGCTCTTTTTGACTGTTCAGAGGCTCCGTCTCTTCAACGTACGGACAGCTGAGACAGGTTCCTATGTCTCTGCTTAAAACACCTGTCATGGTCGAGGAGGAGGGGAAGATGCAACCCTCATCCTCAGGGGATACAGTCCCTAAGTGAAGTCTTGTAGAAGTTTGGGGTTATATTCAACAGCTTTGCCACCGAGTAAACACCAAATCTCTACTAGGCAGGTGGACTTGAGCTGTCTGGATTGTTAACAGTTCTCAGCCTCTTGCCAACACAACTGTGAAGAACGATTTCTTGCAATTTAAAATGCAGCAACTTTGCCAAAAGAGGCCAAGGGGTACATTCTTCTGAGACCACTGCAGTCTCCTATAGGACTTGTCCTGATGATGCAAGTCATCACCCTGCTTCATCACAACGCTGATACTGACAAGTGCGGTTTGCTCAAATACAAACTCCTTTCCAACCTAGTGATTCTGTGATTCCTTGTCTTCTCAAATGTACTGCCTCTGCAATGAGGCGTCTTGTCAGTACCCACCAGCCCAAGAGAGAGCAAGGAGCAAAGCTGAATAGAACTACAGAATCATGAAGAAAATACTTGGTATCTCCTGTACGTTGAGAAGCACTGTAGGCCCAGCAGCCTGCACCCAACAGGACTAATATTTGATTTCCATAACCTACGGCTGAATCCAGAACAGGCAAGAGGAGGAGCAACTGCTGGCGTACAACTGAGACTCCTTAGGCCAGACAGAAGGGGACGCTGAAAGGCACCGCCGGGCTGGGAGACGAAAAGCAACTACTGAAGCGGAGACACAAACATCCTCAATCAAAGAACCTGAAAAATTACAAAAGGGAATCAAAAGCGAGCACGTGTGAAACCTGGGAACAAAGGCAGATTTGCTGTACCTGCCTCTGCAGCACGCCATGGTCAGGTTCCCACGGCTCCAAGGCTAGCGGGCACCCAGGCCAGTGAGGTCTCCTTACTGCTGCTTACTTCTGGGTGGCCCGTCTGCCAGAGGACAGGCTGTTTTTACGGGGGATGCTGCTGCTGACTCAAAGAAATAGTCAGACCTAGCACCGCGGCGACAGCGCTAACAATACTCGAGTACACGTCATTAAAGCTGAGGGCTGTGAAAAAACCCACAGTATAGGGAGAGCAATGGGTCAGGGCAGCTGCCACCATTCAAACCCGATACCACGGCTGCATGTGCTTAGCCTCTCCAAAAGCAGGTGAGGACAAGGCCTCTCTTTTCCCCTTTCTTCTCCTCTAAGTTTCCCTGGAACCACCCTGGCAGGTACCGCACCGAGCGGCTCAAGGAGAGAAGACGTCTGATGGAGAAGGGGAGCGAGCGGACGGCGCTAAGCAATGCCAGCTGGGATTGCCATCAGTTGACGGCCGCGAGTCTGGCTGCACTCCAGGCCACATCTGCTGCCATGGACAAACGCCTTCTCGTTCAGGGAAGTGGCAAACAAGTCCAGCTGTTCCTGCGACTCCACCCAACCTTCTCCTGATGAGGGACAAAGCCATGAAAATCCCCTCTGAGTTTTGGTTTACTAACTGCAAGCTCTTCAAGCGCTGCTTGTCTTGGCTCACGCCTTATAAAAAGGCTGAGATTAGGCACTCTCAATTTATTTTCGTAGTTCAGAAAACTTCAAAGTACTCATTTAGGAATGCAATTCTCATGGCAGCGTTGGGATGGAGCAAGATTTAATTTAGCGGGTGATTTTTATTGCCTTTGCAGAACTACTACTATTTTAAGCCAACAGATTTGGCACGCACTTCGAGCGGATCACCCATTTCGCGATTTACAATCCATTTTATGATTTGCAATGTAGCTAACAGGCACCATTACTAGGAACGCAGACGCAAGAAAAAAAAAAGTCAGACCTGGTATTACACACCATTGCAAAAACTAATTTTTGTACCTGGAATTCAAAACCACTGCCGTATCTTTTCTTCAGTGTAGTTATACATAAAACTAACGACCACCACCTCCGACAGCATCCGTCACAGTTGCCCTGCAGGAGTACACGAACATCACTACAGCATTTGCCTCTACCGCAGACAACTACCGTCACAAAAATCGCGCTTCGCTTCGATACCGCCATTCAAAAACCGCTCTGAACAAGCTCATCTGGTAAAAAGCCATCAACCCGCTCCCTCAATACTGCTGGGAGCACAACCCCACCTGCAGCATACCCGCCCTTCTGACCAAAACAGATAAACCAGCAGAAATCTCTACTAGGTTTGAATTACCTGAGGCAATTTTTACACGTACCCTCAAAAGAGTATGATGCTGCGGTAAGAGAAACAAATGGACCTTTTTTTTTTTCTCCCCCCCCAATTTAAATACATTTTGAAGTCTGGGTTGAAGAGGATTATTTGCCTGGCCAGGCTTTGAGGACACACACCCGTGCATACGCACACTGCGCATCCTGATCTCAGTACTGAGATCAGACCCTTTAGAGAAGCCGAGTGTTTGCCTCCTGAACATACCTAGAAGTTCTGAGACTTAACCAAAACCTTGTTAATAATCACAGCTTCTTCTCCCCTGTCAGGGCAATAGCCAGATACAGGACGACGGAGAGACATCCTCTCCTCTCCAAACAGGACGTTGCCCCAGCGGCCAAGGTCCCGCGGCAGCACGCCCCGAGCAGCAAAGCACTGCCGCAGCACAGCGCGGTCCTGGCCCGCGGCCGAGCGGCTCCTTGAGCCCGTCGGTAGCAAGGCGGGCATCCGAAGTGGCCCCGCGCAGGTGGCAAATCAATTGCTAACGCCAAATTAAATAAACCGAACAAGACGACGACACGGAAAACGTTCCTTTGGTTGCGGTTATCAGCTGGTTTGAATTACGCTAGAGTGCAAGGACACTTCTCGGAATTAGGGTCCTACTCCATTATACGCTCGCAGGAAACCACACGCATTTCTTAAGAGTATTGAGAGCTGCTGCCACAGTCAGACCTTTACTGAGGTCAAGGGTATGCTTTTTGAGGCAAGGCACGTGGTTTTCCACGCGTCTGAGCAGTCTGTGACCGCTGTGTGTCAACTGGGGTCAATATTACCCTAATTAAAAAAACACAAACAAACAAGACTAATAGAGGGGTGCATGAAACATGTTCAAGACCGCTAGATCCTTTCAACACTTTTAAGAGCTAATTAACACCTGAGCTGAGGAAAGCACTGGAGAAAGAAGAAAAAGCAGGGCTATGCTTTTATTTAACACTAAAATGTGCAGTCACAGCCTAAAGAACTGAAAAATGTTTTCATCACATGAACTAATGAAAGGTTTCTGCTTCATTAGTCTGTTGTGAACGGTGCTCTGCATATGCAGCTCATCCAAGATTCTCATCTTGCAAACCGATTAACTGTTACATAGCATGAAATGGGATAAAATCCCCAAGAATTATTAAGAAAATTAAATCCTAAGTAATTTATACCATTGTTTTATGTTCTGCAACATATACACCTTTAAAATGGAGTCTTAAGAGAGCTGGGTAAGCAAGCAAATATGACTTTTACACAATAAGACTATCCGGCTGGCTTTAAGCCTACCCAGACGCTTTCTGCTTTGGCAAGCCTGACCCTCAATGTGCAACTGAGATTCTCAGTTTGAGTCAGTATCTTGTCCAACTTTCTCCTTCTGCCTCTAATTGCAAAAACTCTACCCGTGTTATACTATACGTGCCACGCCGTAAACATTAAAAGGTAAAATCTTGGCCCTTCAACTTTGCCTTCCCATGTGGTTTGGATTTCAGTTGAGGTCATGTAGGTTCTACAGAATAGACGTGTTGTCTATCCAGCCACCTTGCACATGGGATTTAAGTGGTCATGACTGAGCTGGGCTTGCATCCTGCTAGAATGACAGGGTAAAACAATCCGACTGTTTTCTTCAGACACTGAACTACCATGTTTCTCAAGAGGTAAAACCATGCCACAATCATTCACACGCTAACAGCACGAAAAGCAAAGGGTTCCTTCGAAGCTCCCATGAAGAGGTTTTCAAAAGCATCCAAGAACCTCAGCAATCCTGTCATTTGTTTAAAAGGTAAAAGAGGTACCTAAAAGTCAAAGAAAAAGTCAATGCAATACTGAATCTCAAAGGCTTAAGCGGCAACTGTGGTCTAAGTACTTCTCGCCCGGTGACAATATATTTTATCGCTCCTCATATTGAATTACTCTAAAAGAATGAAGAAGAAACTAAAATAAAACTAGAACTCTGATCAAATGCAGGGAGTCACGAAACACCGTAGATGTGAACAAATCTGCTCAAAGTGATGCCAATTAATTAGTATTTCAGCAAGGTTGTCCGTGTAGCGAAGCCATCGTAAATCAGCAATACAAACTTAGAGCAATCTGAAATTTAGAAAGGCTGCTTCTGTGTATGGAAGAGAAATGGCATCTCGCAAACAGTTCATACTGTACTCAGGTTAATTGAGATACGTTAATGGTGAAACACTTGGTTTCAAAACAAACCAGCCAGCTACCTACAGTACACTGAGTTTCGGTTAAGCAAATTCACATTAGGGAAGACGTTAGTTCCAGCTGCTCAGTCTATGAAATCATGAACGTATGTTTAATTTCAAATAGATGTGGAAAGCAAATCCCTAGATAAATTAAAGACTTCCATCATTTAAACTGGAGTTCAACATCATTATGCATTTTTTTTAGCCGCTTCTACTTCCTGACGTTCCCTTACATTCAAATGCCTCATATGCCTTCCAGCCACGCAAGCCCCTGACTACCATCCCAAGGAGGAGGTGGGTACACATTTTGCATGTCATGCAAAAACCCTCTTAAAGTCAAGCAATGATGAAAATTAAAAGGTCATGACTATTCATAAGTGAAAAGCAGGAGCATGTCTGTTTCTACAGAAATATCTTTTACTCTATTTTTTTGCTTCTACAGTCAAAATTCAACCTCTCAGAGGGACTGTGGATAAACAGGCAAGCAGCTGGACTAACGCCACGTTACAAAAACAAAATGGGATTTCCTAAGAGAAGAAAGATTTTGACAAAGAGTTTAAAAGGTGGCTTCATTTGTTCTTGCTATTATGTCCTTCACGCTGACTTTTGAGGAGGAAGGCACACTCCCCGCCATCAAGCATCCATCAGTCTCTGATGCATCACCGAGGAGGACAGTTTCCCCATGCACATCAGGCACATAGGGGCTTTGAAAAAAGCAGAACGGAGTGGTGGTCATGGGAAACAAAAATACAAGCGCAAACAAAGACGACACACATTTCCAATGTATCCTAGCCTCAAAAAGTAAACGCAAAAAATATGTACAAAGCTTTATGGGAAAAGAAAAAAGCGTCACCCCCTTTTTCCCCCCAGAAAGACTATCGTGGATATGCCCTCGGCGGGAGCTGCTGGCGAAGCAGAATTACCTGTTGTGCCAGGAGAGAGAACGTCTCCCGGGGCTGATGAGAAGCTCGTGGGGTTTACGAGGCCAGCGGGCAGAAGCCCAAGCACGTAACCAAGCGCAACAGTTAAGAAAGGCACCATCCACTGAAGATGACCAGCAAGAGAGCCATGTAGTTAATGCACCAAAAGTAATTTTTGTCCACAGTACACCCTCTTCAAAAAGATTTATACCATCTGAGTCTCCAAATATAAAGAAAAATAAATTTTCCTAGGTCATGGTTGATTTAGCTCTTTTCTTCTGCCAGAAACAACTATTTGCACTGGAAGGTTTTTCCTGAGTTGCCAGTCTAGCGGCCTTACTTCACCATCCTTAACTATCAGTTATTATTCCAGTACAAGTCACAACTACATATTTTAAGACAGATGTATCCTTCACAGTATTGCTCACACTTCACCCTCTATTTATAACCCTGAGTCCATAACATAAACGCGCTTCGCTTAATTCTACCGTTTTGCTTTACCAAGTTCCACGTTTAAATTGCTTATGTGTGCTATGAAGAAACAAAGGCACCTTTGGTTTAACACCCTGCCGGTGAGAATTAGACCAAAACCGAATAAAACCCCGGTAAGGAAACAGCCACCGTCGGATCTGCAATCCGCAACACCTTCAAAACAGTCAATGCACAAATTGGCAAAAAGAGCTGGAACGTATCTGCTGACCTTACTCTTCTGGGACTATCAGTGTGAGAATAACAGGACTTGCGCTCTGAAGTCTTCTAGACACCCAAACCCCTAGCTTTAGCTTCTCATTTGAGATTGCCGTTTTAAGAGTTTGGCCCGTATAGATAAATACCCCTCACCATCCTTCTACAGTGAAAACTACATTCTTCCTAAAAAGGAGCATTTAAACTTCTCAGCCACAAAAGGAAAAGCCCCTTATTACTCCCTTGCCTCCAAAAGGTGCATTAGCCCTTCGCACGGCAAACGCTTGCATCCCAATGGTGAACAGTTACATTTTGTCATCAAACTACAAATTTACTTCAGTGCATGCTGAATTAGAGATTCAACTATTTCACGCTTGCACCATTTTTAAGAATCAAGTAATAAGCACTAAAAAAAAGTCTTTTAGTACTTCACAGGGTTTAATAAAAATTTGCAATACAAGTTTTAGAGTCACTTTTGCACAGTCTCGAGTTGATAAATAGAAATAATTCAGAAAACCTGATGCTTCGGGGTGATTTCTGAAATATTTTTTTAAATTTAGCTTCCATATATTGCTGCTACTGTTTAATTTGTGTTTAGATCAGGCTCAGGAAAAGAACTGCCTCAGAAAGCATTTAATGTAAATTATCTAGCTGCTTGTTGATTCACTTTGTCTACCTCCACTTGATGTCGAAATACCCAAGAATTATTGAAACACTTATTAAGCACCACTGTATGCACGTATTGTCAAAAAAACAGAGGTAAGAAAGAATTTAGAAACTAAAACTGATCACATGGACCCCATGAAGGGGCTGATAAAATTTAGCAGAGAAGCCTTCACAATATCCATTTCAAATTTAAATTAATGCAATCGCAAGAGCAATACATCCACGTGAGTGATCAAAGACATTTTCTTTAACACGCTAACAGCAGAAACCAAACATCCAAACAGAGTGCAACTCGTACAGCTTGTTCTGGCTGCCAACCCGGTTCAACCAGACAAGCACGTTCAGAACCCCACGGCCATCCGGCACTGGAAAGGAAAACTGGATTTTGCACTCAGGTTCCGAATAAGCAGGCAAAAGCCAATCATTAGTGGAAATAATAGCTGAAAGATGTTGGTGTGGCACGCACCTTCAGTATCATCACGCAATTGCTCCACCACATCTGTCAAATCCTCCCAAGAGTCTTTGCAAACAGCAAAAAGAAAGGAAAAGAAAGAAAATGTCATGCAAGCCATGATCGAAAGGAAAGATTCAAAATCAACGTTTAAAAAAGGATAACTGAAAGGGAGATTTGCGTAATACAAGACTTAATTCATAGCGGCAAGAGATTTGCAAGTCAAAAGGGTTTATTAGTCTCCACAAAGCAATACAGCAAAGCATTTTTTTACTTAAGAGTCAAATTAAGGCAGGTTTCAGTAAAGCTTTAGAAGCTTCGTTTCTTCCCGCATTAAGACAAGCAACGTTTTGGTAAAGCACATCCTAAAAAGAAAAGCAAGAAGAGCATTATTTTGTTTGTCAGATCAAAGCACTAAACTTTTGATATTTATGCAGTGTCAGCATTTGCTTCAATTTCCTCCTACCCAGCCCCAAGAAGAACCCCCCCACCAGGGACACACAGCCACACATGAAAAGCAAGCACGTTTCAGGAAAAGGACATAGTGAGGACATTTTAAGTAAGGTTAAACAGAGCTTTAACTCCATTACAACCGTCACTCCAAGTGAAAAATCTTGCAGAGGTGATCCAACCGAGCCTGGACGCGGGTCACAGGTTTTACGTCGTCGTTCAGATGATGATTCGCTAAGGCCTCCATCAGGAAAACACCTCTAAGTCCTTGCCGGGAGCCTGCAGGCGGCTGGCAGGCACGGGGAGGAGGCAGGTATCCTGGGAGAGGAGCAGGCAGGACAAGGAAAACTTGTTTCCTAATTCCCAGGTTTCAAACCCAGAAAACAAAGCCAGACGAAGGCCTGGAAGGTGGGAACCCTGCGGGATTGTCAGCTCCCTACTTACGTGCTCGCTCCCCCCAGCGCTCATTTGCCATCGGTTGAACGTCAGAAGCACAAGAAAGGCTCTATGCCCCTTTACCGGCCAACCGTGCCGCAGTCCTGAGCAAAGTACACACGCCACTAGGACCTCCTCCCTCCCACGGAAAAGCTACGGCCAGCCTCCTCGTGCTTGCAGGAGCCAGCGTCGGCTAGCAAACAGCAAATTCACAGGCACTGCATTTAAAGCAAAAAAAAAAAAAAGTCTAAATATCAGTACAACTAATAAGTCAACTGATCCCCTGTCTCTGATGCTTTCCTGAATTCTACTGCACTCCTACCTCGGAGTGCTACAATGGGTCACTTTTAAGGCTTCCCTCCTTTTGTGGGTTTTTTTTTGTTTGTTTGCTTGGTTTTTTTTTAGGACTTAAAACACAGATGTTAGCATGATTGAGAAACTCAGTATTCACAGAAAATGCTTTGCATAACAAAATTACATCAACAAGCTAATAGAGTTTGTGTTTACTAGCTGTGTTTCTAGCATTTCTGAAAATGAATCAGATGAGAACCTAGCTGCCCATGCAGCTCTTTCTTTAACTCCAGTTTCCATCACATGCAAGGGTCCGAACCAGATCCCGACCACCCCAGGAGCCCTACCTGCATACTGAGACTGAAGCCAGCCACCATCACGGTCTGTTACCTAATACCGACGGTTTGGGGTTTTTTTCCTTAATCTAAAGTGTAAACGGTGAAGAACATCTCATAACCGAAACAAGATTTACCATTAGCTTCGTAACGGGGACAGAGAAAAGTGCCAGGCTTCACTTGATCTTTTCATGTGATCTTTCTCACTTGGACTTTGCACTTCAAACTCCTCCCTACACGCACCACGTAGCCTCCAGTTATTTAACCTCTAAGCCTCTTTGCTCAGCTCCATATCCAAAAAACACCCAAGACCTCCAACCTACTACGACAGCCGTTAACAACAGGTAGCGAGGCTTAAACGCAGAAGAACGGGTTTTGCTTTCTCATCACATCTCACCGCTCATCACGAGATATTTTGTTTTATTTTATTTTTTAAATCAACATAGGAAATCGCTTAACTGTATTAGGTCAGCACAGCCCAAGCAGCCCCATACCCCACCTCAGAGAACATCAGGGCTACGTTTCACAGAAAGGTGCAGCAGACCTCACGTGACCGTGCTGGCTACATCTGGACAATTGCTACCCACTTCACAGTAAAGGATTAAGGGTGTTTTCTTTTTAAACACTTAGCAAATGATTCATGTAAAACTAACAAACAAATGTCCAGCGGAGTCACTAATATTTTTTTCTATTATATCCCTACAGACAATAATCCTATCCTCTCTCTAACAAGAAAAGCTTGCAAGCATGGCATGAGTTTATGTTGGCACAAAGGCACTATGGGATTTGGACACATTTGGAAGCAAAAGCACACATTACATGAGCAATTTCTTTCATATTTTCATTCACTTCCTCATGCACCTAACCGTGGTTTGCATACATTGAATTTCTTCTCCATTGTGCAGTCTCCCCAACTTGTCTGGAACTTCCATCCAACAACAGCCGGGGAAAAAAAGGCTTAAGACATACACACACAAAAGAAAAGTCCCCAAACAAACAAACAAACAAATCACAAACCCCTGCAACTTGATAGTTTCCATGCTCCTTATCATTGTACATCTAAGACAAACTCAGTAATTTTTATTATTATGGAATTTTAAAAGCTTGTAACGGATGCGTACCAAGTTTAGAAAACAAGATGACCTACACTTCAGCCTTCATAAAACGATTGCCTCATTCCAACTAGATTCTCTGGAAGATCGATATTATGGAATTGTACATCCCACTGGAATAAATACACAAGCAAGTTCTTCACAAAGTGTCAGGAGTCCTTATTATCACTAACATATTACGCATGAAAATCCCATCATTATTTTAACAATGACATTTTTACAAGTTACTCTCTTCTCTGCTTCGCTGACCCAGCAGCGGTATTCCCAGCTGGTTTAACAGTCCCGGAGCAGCACGGGACTCAATTTGGGCTGAATTACCCCAATTAGCACTGGGCCAAGAAACCCCTCACAGCCACAGCCAAGCGACTTTGGCTGCCATGGAGCAGCGCAAGTTCAGGCTCTCTTACTACCAACCACAAAGTCTTTCAAATCCCATGTCAAATAAGGTTTACCAAGACGTTTTATCCACCACAAACAGAACCGTCTTAATGAGCAGGGATATTAACACATATGAAGCAGCAGCTCCTCCGGGTTATAACTTTGTTCCCGCTAATAAGAATACTTAAAAAGAGATGGTGATTAATGACTAGTGAATGATTACATACAGTAAGAAAACAAACAAAGACTTTCCCTCCAACCTTCATCTTCCGGAATTTGCTCATATCTTAATTTTTGGTTTAGTATTTCTCACAGACATATGCAATACTTAACAATTACACTGAAATTTGAAACAACTCCTGCAGGAATAAGGGATATTGCCAGCGGATACGGTTTCCTACGCAAACAAAACCTTTTAAAAATAAACCCGGGGAGAATGTGCCAGCATAAAAATAATTTCATGCTGCTATTAAACAGAAA
Organism: Phaethon aethereus; assembly: GCF_964289735.1. Taxonomy (NCBI): domain Eukaryota; kingdom Metazoa; phylum Chordata; class Aves; order Phaethontiformes; family Phaethontidae; genus Phaethon; species Phaethon aethereus. Next base: position 2,254,790 of record NC_138578.1, read on the forward strand.
GAGTGCTTTTTTTTTTTTCTTTCTTTCTTTTTCAAGATTGATGTTATTAGCTTAACATAGGGTTGGGAGTAGAAACCTTTACGAATATTCCCACCTACCACCGTACCTCTCCAATTGCCATCCAGTTGTGCGCTGCAGTACAACGCTCCTACACTTCCTGGCAGCCCCCGACACCGTTGTAAAAACGTTCAAGTCCAAAGGCAACGCTGCTAAGCAGCGAGTTGCCACGCTACCATACAACGCTGATAAAACGTGCTACATGCGAAAGCCGAGTACATGAAGCAGAAGTCAAGATCGCGTCTTCTTACGCTGAAGGCAGGACGGAGATAAAAACAGCGTCCAATTCATTTTACTGGGCTCTTGAACAGTTGCCTCATGAGCAGAAACCAGAAAAGGTTCCCAAATATACAGCAGAAGTATCCCCGTGTTATTTTAAATAAACCTAAACGAGCAAGGAACATGTGCCCTTTGACAATCGCCAAGACCATCCCATAGCTGCACAAACCCCTGTATACTCCCCTCAAACTGCCGCCACAGAATGCGGTCATTAAGAAATCATGTGCAATGAACATTATCACCTCAAAACCAGCATCTTAGCCTATACTGGGGTACCATCTACAAGCACACTCCCAGGATTTGCAGTAAGCCTAGCAGCAGAACTGCAAGTTCCCCCACGCACACGGGTTCCTAGGCCCTCAGTTTTCTGTCTACACCCTCTTTACTTCTATTAGTAAGTATCTTGCGAGTGCAACTAGGAGGATGGAATGCTCCGAACTTTTTCTACCGCTACGGCATTTTCTCATGTGTAAAGAAAGATGCTCAGAACAATACAATGAATCCACACATCCTTTGTAGTTTGTAAGCACGATACGAGAATCAAGTTCCTCCAAAGACAGGCTAAATAAGTCAGGATCATCTTTTTTTTTTTAAGTACAGAAATTCTGAACAAATGCACAAGCAGAAGCTGAGAAGTCAGTAAAATAACAAAAAAAACCCACCCCAGCACCAATTGTGGGAAGTGAAAACCAAGCTTGATACAGAAACTACCCAGCAACGGTGCAATGTCAGTCATGCAGCTTTGGCTGCTATGAAGGGCTTCACCCAAATCTGTTACGTTTACATACAGACACTTACAGAAAATATTAACTCTCTTGAAGGGCTATAAACAAACAAAACTGCAACTAGACCAGGGTGCCCATGTTCTGTTCACTGGTAAGGAAAGGAGTTATTTTTCAAGCTTGCCCACCACAGCAGTCGAGATGAATACCAGGAAAGACAACTAGACTGCGCTCAGTCAGTGCACTAGTGTGAAATCCCCTCCGCTCCTGCCTGGTGATTTCCCATGACTGAAAAAGTTCTGAGGAAAGAAGAAAAAACAACCGACACAGTTAAAATAAGACCTACAGAAGTGCTGACAAGTTAGTTAGGACTGAACAACCACCGCAGGAATTGGGGTGATGATGAAGTGAACCCAATCAAACCAAACCGAACCGCCAACAAAAATGCCAAGCAACAAGGACGGCTTTCTCCCACTCCCCCATTTTTACTCAGCATCTTTCTTTTACCTAAGCCCTGATATTCAAAGCACTGGAAGAATTCTTTCTTTGCCCTCCAGAAAGGAAAGCCAAGCCCACTCCTCCAGGCCTCCCGACCATGCCGGAGTCGGAGTGCCAAGAGTTGCAGCAGCACTTCTCATTCACTCAAAGGCACTTTCCCGTATAATTCTAAGTGAGATTCTACAGCGACCATCAGTATAACCATAACCGACAGCTTCCCTGTCAGTTATGCCTCACAACACGCTACATAGGAAAAAGCACTGTCCGTATTCTAGAGAGGGACGCTAACGGAAGAAATGTTGACACACATGCTCTTCAGAAGGTTAATTACAGGATTATTTGTCCAATTTTAACTTTCAGTCCGCTGCTCTCACCACTTGCTCTTCTTTTTGAGCCAAAGCATCCCACAACACAACGGAAAGTTGGAAGAGCTTACTGAAAAATACTGAATATGCATGATTCATCTCATTCATGTCATTTTTTTTCTTTGAGGCTAGCACATTCTCCTTCATTCTATGGACAAACACTATTTTTATCATGGAACTGAAACCTATAATCACATTATTATATTTATTTAAATTGCATTATCTCATATTTGTTGCCTTAGGAACGATATGTAATTAAAGTGTTCAAGAAAGAAAATTAAGTAGATGCTGTTAATATTATCACAGGTATGTGATGATTTTTTTCAGGCTACATTTGCAAATCAGGTGCATCATGAAGCGTCGACAAAGAAAAGGGATCAGCGAAGAGAGTTTCAGCATCGTGTTCAAACACCTCGCAAACGAAAAATCGAGGAAGCAACCAGACAGCACGCAGTCTAGAACGCCAGGAACAATCTAGTCAGAACTTATAAAGTAACTTAAGAAAAAACATTTTTTAAAACCCACTACATAAAAATCCTGTCTCTAAAAATATATCTATGTAGAGAGAGCCTTGCATAAAGAAGAAAAAATAAGTCCATCCATTCCACCCTACAGCTTCGGTCTGGGAAAGCTGTTTTGAAACCGGGAAGCGTGAAGAATGGATACTAACAACACTTAACATACGCGTTCTCCCGTGAAAGCATACTGCTGCACCAACACACGCCCGCCAACAGCGCGTCCCAGCTGTACTTCCAGAGGAGGAGAACAAACAGGAGAACACGGAGTGCTGCCCCGGGAGCCTCCGCTCTCCTCTTTGCTGACACTGCTGACCTTGGCGCCGTCGGCTCCCTGCAGATAATAGTTCATTTTATCTGACCTCTCTGAGCACACCAAGCACATTGACTCAATCCTGGCATTGTTCTCCCACAGTCTGTTCTCTCGGTTAACGCATCCTTATCCAGCATCCAACTGCCCAGAACTGCTTTACCTCACGTTACAGCACCAACACCTTGTGCTTTCATTATAAATTGTGATAATTGACTGCCAATACTTTCAGTGTAAAAGTGTTACCAGATAATCTTTTTTTTTTTTTTTAAGGACATTGTCATCACTCTTGTTTTAACACATGCTGCTCCTCATCTGGCAGCACCAGGTCACAGACTGACATGATCATTTTTCCTATGCCATGGACATTTGGACCTAAGTTAAGGCTTGCACTGCGCCAGAAGAAACAGCAGTCGCAGTCCGCAACAGTCTGGGTGGATTGCTGAAGGAAAAAAAAAAGGCACAGAGGACTCGGGAGTTCCAAGCCCACTCTCTCCCTTACACGTACGGGACAAGCAGATAGCAAAGGTACCTTCGCTACGTTAACGGCGTATTCCCACCCTGGGTTTTATTCCTGCTTCCAGACGGTTACCATCAGGCATTTCTGTATGTTGCAGCTGTGTGGAGTTACACAGACTTTCTTCACAACCAGCCTCTTCCCAGAGAGAAATACATGAGTAACTGCTATGGGAAATTTCTCATTCTATTTTGGCACTTGATAATTTGCACAACGAAAAGAAAAAACCAAACCCTGCCTTTTTTCCTGCCCCTCATCTTTCACTTCCCATCTTGGTTGACACCTAAGAGGTTTCTCTGCAACACTTTTGGTTCATTTTCTCTGAGGGAAATAAACCTGCCCCACATTTCCCACATCTGACTTCATTTAGACTGAACAAGCTTAGAAGAGCAAAGAAAAGAACTCTCACTTGTAATTTCTTAATGACAGCCCTGGAAACACAAAAGTCTAAAATTTAAAATATAAACCAAAATTAGAGTAACGCTGATTTAGGCTGAGACCTACCTTTACAGGGCACTCACTCCCTCTCCTTCTCTGAACTGCTCCCAGGCAACTGGAGGGCTGGCACATGGTACCAACTGTCCTGAGGAGCTTGTTAAAACTGCATCTTACCCCTCCTCGGTCCAGGGCCAAGTGGCCATCTCCTCTCCCTCATTTCCCTTTCTTCCCGGCATGCGATGGGATTGGGTTTAAGTACAGTAAGCAGGACATCTCCTCCGTCCCTGGGGAGATGACCTTCTTGATCATGTTATGGGCTGTCTAGATTACGTGACCTAGCTGCTATTCCAAAGGTTTATGACCGCTAACACACTCTAATTCCGTTATCTTGCATATTATTGACTTCACACGTGTTTTGTTAAACGTGGTCTCCAGCTCCTTCCAAACTTTTCATCTGTTCAGGAGAGGTACTTTTCTAACAAGAGAGGCACAAACCATGGAGCAATGCCACCTCTCCCAGCAGTTTGCTTTTCCTATTCCATGCTACTGGAGAAAACCTAAACCAAATTAACAGCTCTCAGGGTTTCTTCCTAGGCATGCTTCGTTCCCTGCAGACCAGCGTGGCTTTATACCAGGACCGCAGTCGCCCCAGTACGGTGGACGAGCCCTCGTGCCACACGGTTCCCTCACTACTGAACGGCTCTGTGGCTGCCCCACCAAAAATGAGGTGATTCTTACTCCCACATCCCCAGGCAAGCGTAAGTGCCAAGGCGGCTGCCAACTTGCAAAACAAAACTAATAACTAACAAAGTCATGCTGCTTCCTTCAATCATTTCGAAGTGTGCCAAGAAACACGGAAAAACGGAGAGGAAAACTAGAATCTGAAGGCTTATGCAATAAACAGTGCGATAGACTAATAGGCAAGAGGTATTTGAGCTTTGAGAAGAGCGCTTGCTTTTTTTGAAGAGCTGTACAACTTCTACGCAGGGCACTTTATACAAGGAAGCGTCTGAAAGTAACACTTTTAAATTACTGGTCAGAAAAGAACAACAAAAAAATCTGACCTTAGCTACCAAAAATTATCCTATGGAAAAGATAATTTCACCTTTGCATGTTATAAATATACCACTCCAACTCCCCATTTTGGTGCAAATAGAACAGGTTTTGAAAAAAAAAAGGGGGTGGGTGGGGAGATACCGCAATTCTTGACAGTTGCGAGTAAATTCAGACCATACAGTTATCGCGTGTACTTATCCTCTTCTCGATTACCAGCTGATCCCATGAGGATTAGAATTCCCAACGCTCTAACGTGAAGTTCCTCATGATTATTCAGAGTAGAAATCTAGCATCCAATAAAACCGTGCAAGGCCACTTTGCATTTCGTAACTTCTCCCAAAAGTTGAGATCAGCATTCTGTCCCATGTACACAAGCACTCTTGCACGTGCAACGGAAATACAACCAAGACGTTCTTCACACCTCAGTCCCTAAAAATGCCTCAATGATCATTATACAAGTTGCAAACAAACGAGAGCCTAATAGCCACTAGTGTCACATTTGAGTAAAGTCCTGATAACCTAATTAAGAAGCATTGTTTGTTTAAAAAAAATTTCTTTTTCAAAGCCAAGCAGATTTACAGTATATAGCAACATCACTTTCCTTTCATACACACAGAATTGTTCCAAAAGGCTGAAAAAGAAAATTAAGCACTTTTATCATTAAATTGAGCATCCACGGTACATGCTATGCTGAATACACATAGTTGCAAGAAACTCAGTAACTCTCCTGATGCATTTACGGCCCTGCTACAAGCTACTCTTAAATTTAATAAAATTTAAGTTTTGCTCAGAGTTACGCTCAAACTCAACTCTGTGGCAGAAACAGAATTACTCCAAATTTACACCGTTTCGGCTCAGATGGGAAGCCGCTTCCCAAAGTATATTGCCTTTGGCTTACGAAGTAGCAGAATTGGGCTTGGTTTTACTGGAAAACATCACCTATTGTTTTTACGCATCCATGACTAGGACTGTGATTACCACCGTGCCCTTACATTAGTAGCTCCCTCCCTGTCCCTCCAGCTCCTATCACAGAACTGGCCTTAAGTGGGATTATTCCCGAGACAGCTACAGCAAGCAGACTCTTGAGGAAAGGGCAGACAGCAGCTCTGGCCTCAAAAGTAATAAGCACCAGCTGCAGTTGCTGCCTCTCTGCTCTGGGAGACCTTGGAGCACAACCAGAAAGCAGCGATCTGCCTCTAGCTCCCCCTCACACCCCAATTCTACGATGCGGCACCATTAAAACACTTCTTCTGATGCCCCTCTCTCACCAGAATTAAAACACAGTGTTCCAGTGAGGGATAGCAAACCAGAGCAGCTAAGACTCCTCTTTAAACTGTAGTTCCTAAGTCATCTGCTTTATAAAAGTTAACAAAAAAGAGAAATAATAGAACCGCTCTTGACAAACTGTTGGAAAGAGAAAAAAACCCATACTGCAGCTTCTCATTTAGCAGTAATTCAATTTTGTCAGATATTTTACTTCTTTTGCCCTACCTTTGGTATAGCTGGAAGAAAAAAAAAAAAAAGCTTCTTTAAAAACAGCAAAGCAGAAACTCACGCCATAGCTAGTCGTATGAAGAAAAGCTTGAAGGTGTAAGACAAGTGAGCTGAAAAAGCCGGGAACCCAGGAAGGACCGCTGGGCTCCCACCAAATTTAACAACTGAGTCATCCTAGAGTGCTACGTGAGAGCAGCCCAGCACAGATGTATGGCAGTCGGAAATCTCGAGACTGAAAATCTTATTTTCCCATTGCATTTTAAACTGTCTCATCCTGCATGCTGTTCTGTTCTCGACACTTTGTCTTCCCTTCTTATTGCCTCACTGCCCAGAACCCCTCTCTTCCTCTTCTCACAATGACACCGTGGGCTGGCTGGCAGTTCTGGGATGCGAGGATGGGCGCAGACAGCTACGATGCAAGGCGACGAGCACAGTTCCTGTTCATCCTCTGCACGACAGGTACGCAGTGAAGAGGAGGAAGAAGGCAGGATGGTTGCTTGTGGACTGCGGGCATAGCAGATCACAGAGTGAAGAGAAGCCAGAGTCAGGAAAACCTCTTGGAAAGCAGCAAGAGCTGAGGGACAGCAACGGGAGGCTTCAAATCCTTATTTCAACAAGCTGTTGGATTTGCTACTGCAATATATTATTTTTTACATGTCTTGATTTGTAAGGAAAAAAATGCAACCTTTTGTTCTGTGGCAGAACCCTAGAGCTTTTTTTTTCCCCCCTCCTTCCTCTTCATAATCCCTACCTTTCTACATCTGTTTTATGGAGATATTACAAGACACGCCAGCCTCAGCTCCTAGGTCTCCTGCTTTGCCTGTCCGACAAGCGCTCGGAGCCTGCAAGCCCCGCCATCCTGTCCCCTCAGCCCCTGCGTGCAGTGAGGACGCAGCAGCAGTGCTGATGCAGTAGCACCACTTCGAACACTGGGGATAAAGCTGTGTCAGCTTTTCTATTATCAACACTTTTTACTGACCTTATATCTCTGTTTAAAATATGACTTGGGTCCAAAAAACACCCCCCAAAACAACCGGTCTTTCTGCCTCTCAAAAAGCAACGTGAATTTATGAATGTTTAAATATCTCCTTAAAAGTCGTTATGATACAGCTCTCTCTTTTTACTTAATTTTTGACATAAAAATTCAGTAATATGGCAATGCAATGAACAAATACTATTTTCTAACCCTTTCTGGTACTTGCAAGAGAGTGACTGTAATGACAGCTTTGAAAACAATTATTTTTCTAGTTTTAGGGAAGGGTTAGTCTAGTATCAGTGTTTGAATTGTTTACATAGGCAGGCAAGACTGCAATCTGTACAATGTTAAGGACACACATTCAGCATATTTCAGCAAGGCAACCCAGAAGAACTCTATTACAGACACTGGATTCATCCAAGCCTACCTTCCCCAGGAGTTTGCTCAGGGCAAGAAGGGCAAACAGAAAATAGACACACACATACAAAAATGAGGCTCTAAGAAACTGACTCACAGTGTGACTGAAAGGTTTTCCAGGCTCTACTGCGAGAAGAGCAATAAGTTGCTTAGAAGGTCATTCACTGACTACAAAAGGACCAGTCAAAAGAGTAGTAACTATTTGTGAGAGAAAGATAAAATATATATTAAAAAAAAAAAAAAAATCAATCCACCTACACTAGAATGTACTGTTAAAAAAAACAAAACACTCAAGTCCAAAAAACTTACGAGTAAGATCAAGAAAGGTCTGAATAAGCCTGCACCACATGTAAGAACATGGGAATTAAAAGTCAGCTAAATTACTACACCCTTGGCTCACTCTGTACTCACTGCTCCAGTTCTGCTTTCCTGAGCCTATAGCAGCTCTCTGAAACCCCAGGACATGCTTCAGAGGGAGTTAGTCTCTGCTTCCGAAACCTCTGTCTAGTATCCCACTGTGTGACTAAGTATTTGGCAAGCAAATCCAAACCCAAGGGCTGCTACCTCTGAAAGCAGCTGTCAAATGGAAATTGAATTATCACCTGGGAATTAATTTTAAAGCTCAAATCCTCACCACAATTTAAGCTGCCTCATCCAGCAAGACAACAATACGGTAAGACGTTACTGACTTGACAAGCCAGCATCAAACGGGTCAAGCGAGACTGCTTAGTGGAGTCACACTTCAATAGTTGCTGGAAAAGGGTCAGCTGTGAAAAGCTGGCGGCCCCTCGCTGTAAGAGCGAAAGATGCTCGGTATCCAGCACGGGGCATTCAGAACCTGGCAACGTTGGTGACCACGGGAGCGCTGGCCGCCGTGCAAAATTCCTGCAGAAATACGTCACGTCTCCTTCTTTCCCACTTTTTTTTATTGGCAGAGCAATGCGTGGATGTCCTCCTGTGTTTTTAGTACTGGCAAAGCATTCAATCCTCATTTGACGTGACCTGGTATTAAACTGCTTTCACCGTCAGGCGAGGTGACAAATCCCTTTTCAAGAAGAACGCATGATGTGGTACATCTGCACTTCTCAGGCTTCCAAGCCATTCTAAACAACAGCAAGCTCCACAGAGCTGGAAGACTTGCGATGGTGTTATCACCTGACAATAGGCATAACTGCGTAATCACTTGGGGCTTTCCAAAAACTACCCGCTGGCCGTATGCACACACACATCTGTGTTTTGCCAGTATGCTCCATTTGTAAAAGCTGACAGCTGCCTAACAGGGCTATAAGCCCTGTTTTAAGAGTAAAATCATGACTAGTTGTATCACTGGGCGCATGTCGTGGTTATCTTCCTTCCCGAGACATACAAACCTGATCTTTGCAGACAGATCTTTAAAAAATAATAACAATTAAGCACAAATCTGTCTCTCAAAGGGGTGGATTACAGAAGATGCAACAAATTCTAAGAGCAATCTGAAGCACCAATTTGGCTTGCTAATACACCGAGTGGCGCCCAGGTTCTTCAGGCAGGACTAGCCCATCTCGTCCCGGAGACACCCCCTCCCAACTCGTGCAGCGGTCGCAACAATGCGACGGCTGCAGGAATCCCGGGGCAGGGAACCGGACCGTACCTTCGTGGGTAGGCTCTGGGTCGGGTGTCAGCGAGATGTCGTCCAGCTCGCGCAAGCAGAGCCATTCTCCATCCATCGACACTCGGAATTTGCAAAGATAGATGGTCTCCATGGCAGCCTGAGTGATCTTGTCTGTGGTGGGGGTTGGCATGTCGCTTTGAGGCGTCAGAGCAGACATGATGACTCAGCTGGTACGACAACAACGGTGGGGGGGAAAAAAAAATAAGAACTGAAAAGAAAAAGCTTTCTGAAGAAGAAAATAAGAAATACCTTGCTGTTAAAGGACAGATGCTCAGGGTCGTACAGACTGCTCTGGCCTTTTCATATATAAAGCAAGGCAAAAACGCTGCTCCTTCAGGCTCGTCTCTTCTTCCCTCCTTTCCACCGACGGCCGTCGTCTTCAGCTACGCTAGAGGCTATTGATCCTAAGCGACCACAGAAAGCCTGGCTTCTGCATCAAAGACAGGAGGTAAAAAAAAAAAAGGTATAAAAAAATATAAAAAGAAAAAAAAAAGCAGAAGGAGGAAAAAGAATGGCTTCCTGTGATGATTATCCAAGCAAAAACAAAGGAAGACCGCAGAGACAGATAGCCAGGTTTGCTGAAATCAAACTGCTGGTCCCTTTCTTCCCAGATAAGCCAGGACAGCGAGTGCTGATAGGATTGGTTGTGCGCAGTAAGCAGGGTGTTGACCAAAATGGCTGACTAATGAACTGAGCTGAAAATTCAGGCTCATGTGATCAGCTGCTCCGAGCGTAGGGCAAGCAATTCCCAGGATGCTTCATAGGCGCTGCTGATGCAGGGGACGGCAATTAGGCTCTCATCATCCACAGCACCTGCTCATCAGGCCGTGCTCGTCCATTTGTGAGCAAGCACAACGCACCACGCAGATTTCTCAGCGGTCGCCCCCATACTACAAAGGGGCCCAGACTAGCAGCGCGAGGAATACAAAGACATATCTGTATTCCTTTCACGTGCCTAGATATCACTACATGAATTAAATAATTTGTTTTCACAGGAGGCGCGCAAGCTGCAGTTTACGTTTTATTCGCCTTCTCACAGGGTACCTTTGAGCTAAGATTTCCGACGTAGAAAAAAACACTAGGATGGATTTATCCTCTCAGGGAAAAAAACGCTGGGATGGATTTATCCTCTCAGGGAAACAATGAAGCGGGGGGGAAATATCTGGCTTTAAGCACTTCAGTGAGCGAGAATTAAGCTCTTGTCAGAGGGCATGTGCACATGGAAGAACAATGAGGGTTAACACCAAAAATATATCTAGCTGTTCGACCGAATCTTACACTTTAAAAACCCCATGTGAAAATTAGTACTGCTCAGGTGAGGCTGATGAAGAAGTATTACCTCTCCGCAGGCAGCAAAACAGGCTTTCAAGCTCTCAAGAACAAGGTGACGGCACTGCATTGCCCTGTCCCTTCCCGGCCGGTTGAATCTGCTCCGTGTCCCCAACCCACGCAGCCCCACCTCTAGGGGACAAGAGGTCCCAGGTCATCAGACACCCTTCTTATTCCCGAGGTCACTATTAAACCAGGGCAGAGGACACGGTATCACCACCCACTTCAACTACGGTATCAGGCAACAATAAATTAGCTTATCTTATTTCATTCCTGTGTGGCTCCGGTGTGTTTGTGGAGAGCAGATGCGTAGCATCCATCTGAAATGGACGCCTAGTCCCCACCCCATGTAAATTCAGAAAAGGCTGACAGTTCACCAGAACAGTATCTCGACAGGAATGTGTGAATGACTTATTCTCCATACTTTTTCTTCCCGCCAGAAACACTCACAAGGACGTGCGTCTATTTTGTAGGGACGCAAAATACAACTGATCACTTGATTTCAGCGTGCCAATGCATGTAACTGTCTGAAAAAAAAGCACCCATTATGTAAAAACCTCATGTAACTGGAAAAAAGGGTTAAGAGGTGTTATTTCTAACAGGCAGGAGGAAGCAGTTGCTTTCAGCGAAAACTTCCTCCTTGGTGGATAACATTTTGAGTCAGCAACTCTTTCCCCCCATTAGACTAAACCAAACAAAGAGCCATGCAGCGCAGTATTGCAGTGATGCAAAGGAGAATTATTTCACAAACAACAACATTAGGTATCATTCCTTCTGTCTAAGAAAGAATAGGGTTTATCAACCCTGCTGACAGCATTTTAAGCCCTTTGATATTTACACATCCTTTCATCTAGACAACCTCTAGTTTTAGCATTCAGGTTGCTCTGCTCTTAAAACCAGCTCAAGTCGCCATATACAAAGAGCGACAGGAGAAGAGCTGCTCGCTTCCCTCTTGCTAACCTTTTGGAAGGTTCTAAACAACCAACGAATAAGCAAAATAAACCCTTTAGAACCAATGAAGTACCAGAAGCCATTGTGCAAGCTATTATCCAATCTATCTAATTGTCAGACAGTTGAATTTTTTTGTTTTGAAACAATTAGAAATACAAGCAGCATTAGGTGTAAACCTGCAGCTCCCATTTCACAACACGCATCTTCAGCTGAATTCAGCACTGGCAAGCGACCCACATACCAGGATCACACTGGGGGTCTGTTGAAAAATTAAGTAACTGTTCAGCTACAACTGCTTTTCTTTTATTTCTTCATGTGAAGAAGCAGCAAATGACATAAAAGCAGCCAGTCTGCCCCTTCCAGCTCGGTTGTATTTTACGGCTCCTTCATGCAATGTTTCTGCTGCAAATACTCCATAGGGATATTTAAATTACTTGAAAAATGTTTTTCAGCTTTGAATAATTTTAGTTTATTAGTATGTTTTGCCCAAAACAAAGCTTTAGACCCAATGTAACAGCTAACCAGCTCTGAACAATTGCCACCTTAAAAGAAAACGAGCTACTTCACCTCTGCAAAACCGTACCTTTTACTCCTCTAAGAAACAAAATTGATACAAAGCACGCATATGCTTGGAAACTCATTAGTGAGTTGTATTTGATTTTTTTTCTTTTTTTTTTCCAACAAGAATGACAAGTTCAGAACTTACTTTCCAAGTTGATTTGTTTTCTCTTGCAGAGTTTGGATATGGGTATTTGAAGACCTAAGAACTCTTCAACTGTCCAGAGGAGGCTGTAATCTCCAGGTTCCAGTACGTGGCTGAATTTACCCCTGCAGTACCAAAATAAGAGAACCCGCCTTCCCAATACAGCTTTCAGGGCAAGCTAAGGCAAGTAGCAAAACCGTAAGAAAAGCAGGTAATGTCCGTCTGTCAGCTACAGCGCCATAGGGAAACAAAAACTGTACTCAGAAAACAATAAAACAAACCAAAAAGAACCCACACAGAAACCATCCTATGACTTACTGACCTGCGAGCCTTTTATCACCAGCTGGAAAACTCAAGACAAACCTTCCCCTAACCCCCATCCTACGTGACAAAATTATAAAGCAACAACACATATTATAAAGAAACAAAAGAAAGGTATCAAACACTTATTTTTTCATAAAGCCTTTGATAAAACTACCATACAACTCAAGGCCAACTGATGAAGCTCCATCAGGGTTCAATGAGTGTTCAAAGGACAAAAGAAAACCAAGTGCAGGTATAAATAAAGAGGACATTATTAACAAAGAACCACTTTCTCCACCTCAAACGAGTCAGCCTCGACTGGTCTTACAAAACTCTCCCATTAGCCACACTTCGGCAAAAGGGGATAGAGGCTTTGGCTACATTACAAAACAATGCAGTTTTCTGCAACAGAGTTTTCAAGATAAAAGAAGTATAAATCGACTGTGTTGGAGATTTAAGACAAACCACCTGGAAGCAAAGCACTCCATCAGCTACTAGCATTTCAAAGCTCAGTTGTACTGGAAAGTACATACACGAGTACCTTTTTAGTTTCAAAAGCCAAATAACATAGAATAATCTAGGAAATGAAACGCAAACAAATTCCCAAACAACCTTCTGGACTCCAGGTGGCACCTTTGGGTGGAGTTTTGCTTCCACTGACAGCAAAGCACAGCCTGGGAGCAAGCTGAATTTCAGTCATGAGGAGAAAACTTTCCCTGGTAACTGTGCAGAGATTGCAAAGCAGCCCTACAGCAAAACGGCAGAGCTGGCAGGTGAGATTATTGCTTCAGATGACTGAGCTGCTTCTGGTTACTTAAAATCACCGGAGACCACAGAACCATAAAAAAGCCACCAATACTATACGAATGGGAACAACTGCCAAAGGAATCTGCCCGACAGTTAACAGCTCCGATGCACTGCTGAGCTCCGAGATAGCTGCTCGGAGTGCCCCAGAGAGACTACGTGGCCGGAGGTAACTCCATGCAAACACAACAAAAATTATTAAGAAACACAAGCCTTTATATGGCAATCTGAGACAGCATGAATCACCAGCAGGTTCTTGCAAATTTTTCCAAAGCCTGTAACCTGTTTGTGGCGGCTCTATCAGATTAGGCAGCCTGACAGTCTGGTCCAGTAAGGCAGCTCCCACATTTGTAAGCGAAACAAATCCGATCTTCCTATTTTCTGCCCGTGCTCTTGCCCGACACATGAAAACCTCTTATTAGCAACCTTATGAACATGACTTCTGCTCTCATGCCCTCTCCTTCTTTCACTTGGGCTCCAACATGCCATGCAGCTCCCCATTAGTCCTCTCAGTAGCTGTTCCAGTTGTGATTACTAGAAAAATAGCATCAGGGCTGTGCCCAGTCTTAGAGGCAACGGACCTGCTATGCCACAAAGCACACTGTTGCACTCCTCCAACAGCCTTTCGCCCAAGCAACCTCTTATGTGAAATGTAATCTAAAAAGATAAAATTAGTAACAAAGCATCAGCGTTGCAAAGTCCGTTTCTGTCTCTTCTGCCAGCGCAGATACGTACGTGACCTCAAATAACGGCGGCACTTTGAACCCTGCATGCTAAAAACACGAGCGGGTAAGAGAAAGTTTAACAACCCAAAAAACTGTGACACAATTTCTTAATTCCTGGAATAAGCGACAAACTGGTTTTTGTCTACCTATTGTGAAATACAGAAGTATTATTTAAGGATTCAAGTACCTCCCATAATCAAGGGTACAATTAAAAAAGGGGACAAAAAAGTCTACTAGAAATATCATGCTATCTGGTAGGCTTTCAGTGGGAAAAAGGAATGGCTTTTGGGTTGGGTTTTTTTTTTTTTAAAGACAGATTTTAAAAAGCAAAAAATTGCTTTTACTGGATTTAAAAAGTATTCTATGGTTTTACTGCAGCTCAACATGTTTAAGGAAATCTTCTTGTTCCTTCTGTCTGTCTGGAACAGTCTCTATCAAAAAAGCAGGTGCTGCCGGAATGAATAGCTTTTGCAGCCTCCTTCCCTTAGCAGCTCTCGCCTTCACCTCATCTTTGGAATCATCTCATCTCTCTATACCTCATAAATAAGAAAACTTAGGTAAGATGGAAAAAAATTTGTTGGAGAGGAAAAAAAAAAAAGGCCGAGAAAATCGATAGAAAAAATAAACTTGTAACAGAGACCCATTCTTATTATTTCTTTCTTTGTTATCGCACATTCTTCATTTATGTTTGTCGCTAGGCTTCAGGTCACCAGCACTACAGGGCTTGCACCACTGCCCTGGTAACACAAGCATCGTGCCTCCTCCTGGGTGCAAGTAACCCTTGGGTTCATTGCTACAGCTGGAAACAACCATTGCGTGCAGAATCCCATCAAGTCACCGCTCTCCTAACACAGAGCTACGAAGGCAGCAATTAGGTCACAAGCAGCAAACATACTCTTCTAGATTTTTCAAATATAACGTTAAATAGCTCTACAGTACCCTTCAATTCTGTGGTGAGACCCCCTCTTGAGAAAGAACAGTTTAATAATCACATCGTAACAGGAAAAAAAAAAAGATGACTTCAAATAAACCTCCAAAATATTCTGAAATACTGACTTTTCAGTACATTGGTCACTACCTGCACTATAACATGTAAATGTCAACACAGAGACATCATTTTCATTACTACTCATGGAAAGGATGGCCTTCAGGCACTGAAGGGAGGAACTCGTGCAGAAAACACCCTTCACTTAAATTGCTGCTTGCACTTTACAGCTACATAGACAGGGATTAGTATTCATAGAGTATATAACTTTTTTTTTTAATACACACACAAGATGCAAAAATAGCCTTCTTCACACTCCTCAGTTTATCTTAACTCTAGAAGTAACTCCAGCACTGAAAAACTAAGGGAATCTGACACCAACAGTCACTTCAGGTACTATTGCAGAACAAGGAGAAGCAGATCAAGAATAGTCGAGGCGGAGCTGCCGTATGTTACGGCAACCTGAATTTACAATACCTGAGAAGAGCCTGTGAAACAGGGCTCCACCGGCCACCGATGCGTCTCCCCAGTAATACCAACACAGATACGACAATCTTTATAACGCGGACCAAGATTAACACCGCTGCCCCTCAATACTGCGCAGTTAACTGCCATTTAGAGGAGATGCAAGGAGTGATGACACCTGCAAGGCCACATACTCTACAGGTAGCCAGGATTAAGATGACACAACATCCTTTGTGCGTCAGAGTAGAGTTCTACCCACTGCTATAATAGCAATCCAAAGCAGCCAGTGAACAAGCAAAACGTTGCAGCAGAATCCACTGCTCCTGCTGCTCCAGGATGAACAAATGAAAGCTGCTTTTTCAGATATGACAACTGGAGAAAAAAGGCAAATAAAACCAAACAAACCAGGGATGATTAAAAAATTGATTTACAGACAGAATGTGCCCCAGGAGAAACAGGGCCCATGACACCATGTAAATAGGTTACGATCCCTGTTCCCTTCAGACAGTGCTATCGCTGCATCAGTCTGTTCCCGAGCGGGCTTTGACAGACGATATTGCACAGGCAGCTATTACCTCTGAGACTGAAAAAAGCAAGGAAACTTTCATATATACTTTTTAAGGCTTTTTCACAAAGCTTACATGAACAGCCGCTGCTGAGTAAGGCTAACACGAGGGATAAAACACAGCTCAACCAACGAGTTTTTACACTAACTCCTCGTGAACAAACGCGCTCATCTCTAGGCCTCAGTTTTGCCACATCCACACAGGAGCTTTCTTACAACGAAGTTTTAACAGTAAAAGCATGGGGGCCAAGAAGAAATATTTTTCTTAAAGGCTTCTTTTCTACCAGACATAGCTCAGTCCCTTGCACGCACATCACAGGACTATAGTGGGTAAAGACTTCCTGATTAGGAAAAAAAAAGTAAAAAAGAAAATTTTGACAGGAAGCCGTCAGTGTAAATGACAACTCACTGGGGAGGGAGTTCTGGGCTGTGGACAAAAGTTTGCCATCAGAGACAGCCCTTCATATAGCTCCAAACAAAGTTCCGTCATTTTACCTGCTCCTAGCATTACGGAAATGGAGTTCTTCCCTCACTGGTTATAGCTCTGCTGAGTAATGGCTTAAATAAAGTTCACTAGCTTTAAAGAAGGAAAAAAAAAAAGTGGGGAAAAAAAACCCCACCCCAAAATAATCACCTAATGCATCAGTAAACCCTCACCTAGGATGTAGACGGGAGGAGACAAAGCAAAGGCTAAAAGCTTGGTCACCCGCACCCTGGCCCAGAAAATGAAGCTACTAGCTATTTGCAAGATGGATGGATGGAAAAGAGAATATCTCTTCTATATGCACCCACGTACGTCGTTTTGGTTTTTAAAGCTCACGCAACACCTACTTCACAGTACTCCAGCCTACCCAAGCACAGCACAAGAACACTACGCAGAATCGTATGAAGCAGACAACTATTTGCCACCCAACACGCCCCACGCGAGACCCCACACAGCAACACGCTTCGATCCTGCCGAGCAGCCGGCACACGACGCCCTCGCCTTCGTTACGCTCCTAAGGACGGCACGAGAAGGAAGCCCGAGCAGGCATTTCCCACCCCATAACTACTTCCCAAGTCGAGGACAGCTTGTTAGATTCCAAAAGGCGGCACAAACTCTTCCCAGAGGATCCAGAAGTCTGTGTGGCACTGGTTTTGCTGAGCTCGCGGGCCAGCATCGCCCACCAACGCCTAGGCAAACCGCCTCCTTCCCGAGCGCTCGCTGCCCCTTCCCTGGCCACCTCACACCCGGGCTGCCACCTCCCTGCTCTCACGGGAGCAGCCAAGCCGCCGCCACAGACCCACAGGCCCCCTCCCATCCAGGCCCAGCCGGGTCAGGGGTAGCTTTGGGGACGGGTCCCCACTTCCCAGCAGCCCGGGCCTTACCGTGCCAAATAAGGCTCCCTAAGCTCGCCCTGTCAAAGGCCGCTCAGCTGGGGCGGGTGGGGGCGACGCTCGACGCACCCTCCGGCGGGAGCCCGGAGTCCGGCGGGGACGCGCCGAGGTCCCCCCGCCTCACTCCGGCGGTGCTCAGCCCTGCCATGGCACCCCCGCCCGCCCGCGGACAGGCGCCAAGGGAGGCCCCGAGCCGCCGCCAACCGCCCCCTCGGTCCCCCCGGGGCGGCTCCCCCCGCCGCACCACCACGCCTGAAGGGAGGCTCCCGGCCGCGGGGAGGAGCCCCGCGGCTACTCACGGCTGCCGGTGCCGCCGGCTCCGTCCGGCCCCGGGTAGCTCAGCACCAGCACGGGCAGGGCGGCCCCGTCGCGGGGCGCCGGGGGTCTCCACATGCCGGGCGGCGCGGCGGCGGCGCCTCCATGGCCGGGGTAGAGGAGGAAGAAAGGCGCTGAGGCAGGGAGCGCCTCCTCCTCGTCCTCCGTTGCCGCCGCCGCCGCCGCCGCCTCCTCCTCGGGCTCGGCCCGCCGCTCCATGGCGGGGGGCAGCTCCGCGCCGGCTCCGTCCCGGGAACTTTCCGCCAGCGGCGACAGCAGCGGCGCCCGCTCCGCCTCCGCCATCGCCGCCCCGGGCCCCGCCCCGGGCGGGAAGCAGGGCCGCGGCCGGCCTCCGCCCGCCCTCTGCCGCGGGAGAGGGGGGCCTGGTGTCGCCTTCTTCCGCGCCCCCGCCCCGCCGCCGGAGCCGCGGGGCTCCTCGCCCAGCCCGGCCCGGCGGGAGCAGCTACTCCCGGGGCAGGAGGGCGCCGCCCTGCGCAAGTTGCCTGAAGGCTGGATGCCGGGAAGCCTGAAAAAAAAACGTGTCACCCCACGCATGTAGGCGCAGGGCCTCTGCGCGCTCCCCACAGGACGTTGGTTCCATCCCTCTTCGAAGAGGATTAGATTTTTTTTCTTCTCGCCCAGCCTCATACCCTTAACACTCCCCTCCCCGCTTCACTGCCAATTCCTCTTTCTCACACTTTGTTTTTTCCGAAACTAAAAGACAAGCCCACCGCCTCTTCTAGCACCAGCTTCCCAGCCCTGCTACCATCAACACCCAGACTGCGGGGTGGGGGAAGCAGTTCCACATAAGACCCTGTCACCACCGCGTATTCCACGGTCTGTTCCTGCCCTCAGGCCGAAGGACGGCAGCAGCCCTGGGCGCACGGAGTCGCCTTCGTAGGACCAGTGCCCACGTGGGGAAACAAGGATTTTCGTCTTCAGAAACCACCTTCATAGAGCAACGAGCAAGTCGAACTCCCACGTGCTTCAACTGCACTGTGAAGCAAAGGCATTACACCAGCTCCTGCATCCCCCTCGCCTTCCCAAGGTTGACATCTCCTGCACAGCAGCACTGGCAGATCCTTTGACAAGAAGTGACAATACAAGGTCCAAAAATACTCCTTACTATGAAAACTACCAAATAGGCCATACCAACGGTAATTTCACTTAGGAGACTGTTTTTCAGAAGGCAGTAATCAAGACTTCTTATTAAGGCAGGGCAATTCATGTCCACTGTCATGTTCTCAACAGGCAGCAAGAAAGAACATAAATCTGCCAGTTTTTAAAGACTATCCTGCATTCAGTGCACTTAGGTTGAGCCAAAACACGGTGCTTCTTCCTTTTTAAATCTCACATAAAAATTGCAAAAGCACAGCTGTAAAGGCAACTTATTTCTGGAGACTGCTTCTTCCAGAGCTGCCCCACGTCGCAACTGATTTAACAGGTGTTTTAATCCGTGTTAGAAATACAAACGTTCAGCGTTTACTGTATTCACTGTATTTGCCAGTGCTAGCCAGAGTAAAACAATGTCCAGACTGTTGCTGATAGAATATTATGGAAGACAACTAGGAAAACCCTGGCAAAATTTTAAGGTGGCAGCAGCAGATGTATTTTCATTTGAGTTATTTGATAGATTTTCCTTACCCTGTATAAATAGACATTTCAGGTCATGATGCAAAAAGCATTGTTTACCTCTCTGCCACTGCATATTTTCTGAAAGCCAGGCTTCCTCTGGACGCTCATCACCCCCCAAGGATTATGTCTTACAGGTGTAGAAAGACAACGGAGCACCCCATACCTCCTTAGGACCTTCTATACACCGCCTATGTGCTTTTGAAATACAAATTATTTACGTGGAAGTGTGCACGGGACTACCTCCTGATTTACCGTGCTCGGAGCGAGCGGGTGGGAAGGACACAGAGGCAGGTACCTCCACGGCTATGCAGGGCAATTCAGGTGGGACATGGCTGTTGCCCGAGAGCCTAAGTCCTAAGCTGCCTTAGGTGCTGCTGAGGCAGACCCCACCACCAGTCCTTTCAGAGCGGGGCAGCCAGCGCTTGCGAAGCAGGAGCCGGGGGAGGACGAGTGCCATCCCATGGTTGAAGCACATCATTTAGCAGTGTCTGCGCCTTCTCCAGAAACACTGCCGGAAGAAGGAAAAAGAAAAAAAAAAAAACCACAAACAGCGTTAACCGTGAGCTTCCTCCATTCTCGCTTATTTTCCTGACCACCATCTGCAGTCCTTTCCCTATTTCACATGTGTCTGTTTTCATAGGGATCTTAAAAACCTATTTACCATCAGGGATTTCCCTTCAGCACGAAACATGCCTCAAAGAAGTATTTCTTAGAGCAACATTAGTGTCCCCCCTCCCATGGCATTAATAATCACGGCCTTCCTATGATCACTTACACATAAAACCATACGGGAAAGAACTATTTATGTTTTGTCCAATCTCTGAACTAACCAACTGAAAATAATGCCGTGTTTATTCTTCATTAAAACAGGCTGGCGCAGCGGTTAGGGGCGACATGCTGTGCCATCTGCTGGCTGCCTGCACTGGGCATGCCGATACGCTGCGTTCCCTCTTGCCTTCAGCCTTCACCCCAGCGTTTCTGGGGAGCATGTCTGTAACAGCACACTTAGTTATTATTTCCCTTATTTATTGCTCAGATGGAAGTTGCGAGAATTTTGCTTGCCAGCTGCCTAAAGCTTTTCAAGGGAACACAAAGCCACCTTGGATACTTACAGATTGCCGGCAGATCTACGCGAGATTGTCAGCCCATCATTTTTGCATGAAGTTAGCAGGTGCTGTAGCAATGAGATCAGTTAGCATCTCTGCTGGATATTTTCTGCATTCCATGTGATGTCCGTTAAACAATACCATTCCTCCCCAGAAAAACTGCCTAAGCTGCCTTTTTTCCCCGGCATGTTACCTTTTACCAACCTTTTCGCAAAGCCTCAGGAGCGTGGCTCAGCCTTCTCAGCGGCAGCCTCTGTCGTGATCCAGCACAGAGTTAATAAAAGGTGTAGTTTCAGGAAAAGCTCTATTTCCCTCCTCGGTAAGGCTGGGATCCACCAAAAGCCATGCATTCCTCACTGGGAAGAGGAAGCGGCTGACACTGTTGGTTGCTGCTCACAGTAAGGAAGGATGAGTAAACATAGGTAAAGGGCATCTTGATCCCCCCAGGTAACAGGTTACACATCTCACCCGAGGCCATCAGGTTACAGAGGGCATTGCTCAAACAAGTAGACATGTGCAGCGACCACTTCAAGAAAGCCTCCCTTTTGCCTCGTGACCCTCCGGCAGAACGCGGCCCAGGGTTCGGCACGCGCCTCGGCCCTATGAGCCGAGCTAGCCCGAGCTTCCCCGGAAAAGCAGGGCTCCAGACTGCCATTTATTGTCTTAAAACAGTTGCTGCTAAGAAACCTCGTGTTTCAAGCGCTCTCCAGCTTTTCACCTCATAAAAGAGCCCTAGCTCCCTTTGTGCTACATGCAAAGGACTGCATTCATTTCCATGTCCCAGGAAGGTCTTTTGATCATGAAAACCACACATACAGGCTCACCCCCAGCCAGTTCATGACATGCCAGATTAATCCTCACTCCTGCACTTCCCTGTGACCTCTCCTCTTCCACACAGACACCTGCTACCAACACAGGCAGCAAGTCCCAGCACTGACCTGAAACACCAGGTTTTTTTTCCCGGCTGCCATCAACCCTCCTCCGGCCCTTGCATTAGTTCCCATTACCTCTCGCCGTACAAAATGCCACCGCTCTGCAAGCAGGCAAAGATCTCCCAAGTAATTTCATGGAAGGGATCAGTGCCCAATGCTTTGTAGCCTGTTTCTGGGGAACAATTTTATTTTTTGTTTTTATTATGCAGCCTTGAACTGCTGTTTGGCCTGTAGGCAGCAGGGGGCACACAAATGCAAGGCCATTAAAGGCAGCAGAACTTACCATTTTACTATTTTGTCCTATACATCTATCTACCATACCAGAATCCCCTCTGAAATCTCCATGCATAGCTCCACGTCCCATCCATCCGGGACATATAATGATTACAAAAAGTATATCTACTTCTGCTGCTATCTGTCCAGCATCAACTTCCTGTTTTTCTACCTCTCCCTTTAACAACAAATCAGCTTTGAAAACGAACAAAATATTCTCCAGTTGGCAATTAACAGCACGTTCCTGGCAGAAACAGGCCTAGGCTGTAAAGGTTTACATCAAAGCCTATGGAGGCACATTTCACTTGCCGAAAATGAGCAGAGCGCCTGTGTGTTGGAATTAAAACATCTAGGCTGTCACAAGTTTGAGAACACACACTTGTATTTTGGCTTCCCCCAAGACTACCACACACACAAAAAAACCACCAAAACAAACACCTGGTTATACACTAGCACTTCCATACCCTGAAATCACATTTATTGACAAGACAATTATTCCCCTTAAGTGATTTCACATGGGAAGCAGGCAGCAGCACCTTTCAGATGCTACTGGTATGCAAATCAAGGCATGGGCTCCCTGAAACCTGTCCCAGGCCCAAGTGCAGGTCTTACCCAAGACCATGTTTGTTAAATTTCTAAGAAAAATTAATGGGTCATTCCTCCTTTACAGCCTGAACTGGAACTGGCCGCTCCCAGTCAGCTCCCAGCAAGAACTTTAGCGTGGCGTTGAACGTGTTTTGCCACCAGAAAGCAGGGAAGTTATCACGACATTTTGGGTTTACCTTCAACCTGAACACAATGTTACATAGCAGTTTGTCCTGTATCAATGCTACGTTAGACCTGTAACAGCAGACAACAGTTAACAGATTTATGGTAGATGACGTGAAAGTATTTATCACTGGTATAAATAACTGAGAAATCCTTGCTGTTCTTCTCACTAAATTCAGAAGGAATGGACATAGAACCTCAGGCCACACGGGACTGTAAGTAGTAACTGTCTGCTCACTTACGCAATTAAAAAATTTAAGCAAGCCTAAGAGTAGCTAGTTCTTAAACATATGAGCACAAAGAGTTAACGAGAACAAGAACTAGAGAAAACACCATAGCCACACACATCTCACTCTGCAGCTCAACGCAGGAAAAGGATGGACCGGAACAAGAGAGTAAAAAGCAGAAAGCAGTGACAGCTGCACCAATACGATCCGCAACCCACCCTCAGGAGGTCCCCCCATCCCATCCCATCGCCAGCATTTAGAGTACAGAAAGACAACAGCACCGCAATAGAAAAAAACACCTTAACACACAGGCCAGGTGAGGAAAAGGCCCTGTGCTTATTTTAGAGGCGGCACCTTCTGAAAAGCACCCTCGGGGAAAAAAAAAAATACCACCCCTCATGGCCAGTTTTCTTAAGGATACAAAAACGACAGTATCTTTTATAAAATTTTTATTGGATTCAGTACTGCTACTTGCAGCTCTCCAAAACAGAGAAAAATAAGTATCACTGAAGCTTCCTGCTTTTCTTAATTCCCGCACGAATGCCAGACAGTTCCCCAGCATATCTGTGCAATTCCCTCCGAACTTCACGGACCTGGCCCTTGCGGCGAATCTTGGCTCGCCGAAACTTCTCCCGGTGCTTGACCCTGGGGTTGCGATCGATCTTCTTCCTTCTGGGCGTAAGGCCTTTGTTCTTGATCATCTGATAGGTCACACCTCTCTTTTTATTTGGATCCTCTCCTTCCGACAACACTTCTTCTTCAAGCATGTCTTGGTCTTCAGTTCTCTTCCTCTTGTGTTTCAACTTCTCCTCCATCATCTTATAGTATTTTAGAGCAGCCTCTTCATCCAGGTCCGACTCATCTGACAGTTCAGCAGCAGTAGCCCGGCCATTAGCAAGCGCAGGTGCACGCTTTGGTTTAGTTTTCTTAACATCCAGAGGGAGAAACACCGCAAACCTCTTCTCCTTCCGTAATTTATCTTCCTTCTTATCATAGTAGTTTTTCAAAAGCATACGAACTTGTGAGGATAACTTTTGATCTATAACAGCTAGGTCATTGATTATATTTCTATAAGCAACCAGCCGTTCGATGACAGGGTGACTATGAACCGGCATCCTCTTGGACTTCAAAACCAAATAGAAGCTGATGTTGGCACAGTAATTCAAGTAGAGATGATACTTGGTCTGCAAATAGCGACTGCCTTTCCCCTGCGGGATAGTGCCGTTTTTGACCATTTGCAGCAGCGGGTGCAGTTCGTCCTTGAGCTCCATTAGCTTGACTTCAAAGTCCTCGATCAGCTGCAGGAGCTCAGGGGACTCCTGCTTCAGTAACTTCAGCTGCTCCTTCTTGGAAAGGGCCTGCAAGTCTTTGTCAATCTTCTGCCCCTTGCCATCATGGGTTTTCTGACGCTCAGCCAGATAGCCCTGGATCACATCCAGCCCGTAATCATCTTCCCCCAAGTCCTGCACCAATCGCCTCTGGATGACTTGAGCCTCCTGCTCCTCTTCCTCCTCCTCAGCATCGACTTCTTGCTGGCTACGCTTGCCCTTGGCCTGGGCATCGCTCCCATAGTCCGTGTCGTAGTAAAGCTGCTTGTGTTGGCCCCAGGAGAGCTCATGGGGGGGCTTGGTGTCCCGATGGTGCTCCTCCAAGTCGCTTTCCATGGACAGGTCCCCACCTTCATCTTCAACCTCCTCATCTTCAACCTCCTCCTCCTCCCCTTCTCCATCCTCCTCCTCCTCCCCTTCTCCATCCTCCTCCTCTGCACTGTGTTCCACGTAAAGATCCAGCCCCTCCACCTCCTCGTCCTCCTCTTCTTCCTCACCGTGTCCATCCTCCTCTTCCTCCTCGCTGTCCTCCTCGGACAGCTGCAGCCCCAGCACTTCCTCCTCCTCCTCCTCCTCGCTGTCCCCGGCCTCCTCCCCGCTCTCCAGGGCCGCCATCACCGCCTGGAACTGCGCCTCATGGAAGTCCTCCGCGTCCGCCGCCTCCGACACCAGGCCCCCGGGGTCGTCGCGGGCGATGGCCGCCTCCTCCCCGCCATCCTCCGCCTCGGCAGGCTGCGGCGACGGCCGCAGGACGGTGCCGCGGCGGGTCCTCATGGCTCCGCTACGGCACTTCCGTCGCGCTGCGCTTCCGCTTCCGCCCGCCGGCCCCGGGCCCCTTCCTTCCGCTGCCTCGCCCGCCGCCCCGCCCCGCCCCGCCTCGCCCCGGGGAGGGGCCGCCGGCGGCACTAGCGGAGGCGGGTCACGGGCGGTGGCACTGCGTCGGGCGAGAATGGGCCTTTAACCGTCCTCTATTGCAGCCCCCGCCCCCGTCCTGAGCAGGGGCGTCTTCCGCTGGATCAGGGTGCTGAGCGCCCCGTCCTGCCTGACCTGGGATGTTTTCCGGGACGGGGCATCTGCCACCTCTCTGGGCAACCTGGGCCAGGGTTTCACCACCCTCCCTGGGAAAAATTCCTTCCTTAGATCTTGTCTGAATCCATCCTCTTTCAGTTTAAAACCGTTACCCCTTGTCCTGTCGCTACAGGCCCTGCTGAACAGTCCGTCCCCATCTTTCTTACCATCCCCCCTTAAGCCCTGGCAGCTGCAGGAAGGTCTCCCCGGAGCCTTCTCTGCTCCAGGCTGAGCCCCCCCAGCTCTCCCAGCCTGTCCTCCCAGCAGAGCTGTTCCAGCCCTCGGAGCGTTGCTGGGGCCTCCTCTGGCCCCGCTCCAGCAGGTCCGCGTCTCTCCTGTGCCGAGGGCTCCGGAGCTGGACGCAGCCCTGCACGGGGGTCTCCCCAGAGCGGGGCAGAACCCCCTCCCTCGCCCTGCTGGCCACGCGGCTTTGGGTGCGGCCCAGGACGCGGTTGGCCGCCGGGGCTGTGAGCGCACATTGTCAAGTTCACTGCTGGCACCTTCCCGGGGCCGGACCCTGCCCTGCCCGGGCACACGAGCCCAGAGAGCCCGCGGGAAGCGCTCTGCACCCTGCACACGCTTTCGCCGTCCCCGCGAAAGCGCTGCCCCCTTCTAGCTCCCAGCAGAGGTTTGTATGCTTCAAAAATATTACACAGACATATCTTTTAGATGTAGCTTCAAGTTCAGAGTTGATCCCTTTCAGTTAAGCATCTAATTTGCAGATGAAATCACCCCAGGTCTGGAGCATAATTGAGTTTACTTCTACTATTAGATTTCTAGTAGAGTAATACAGACACCTAAGGAGCTGCGTGATGCGGACAGCCACTAAGCAAGGGGTTTTTTTCAGTCGAGGCAGGTATCAGCAATGAATAATGCCACGTGGAAAGAAAAGACTGCTTTTTTTCCCCCCTCAGGGGTTTTTCTTCACCTAAAAGCACAGACACGTACAACCGCCATCTGTATAGTAATCTTACAACGACGAGAGAGAAAAAAAGCAAGACAGAAAGCACACCTGACATCTGTCCCCTTGTTAACCGAAACTTCTCATTACTCAGTTCCCTGCAGCCAGACCAAAGTTTCAGAGAGAAGAAGTATTTGAAAACCTCCCTGAATGCCTCTCAAGTACATACATTCATTTACTCTCCCGAGTCTTTCCCTTCACCAAATTGCATCTTTGCATCATCAGGGATACGGGCATCTCCCTGCAGGAACCAGGCCCCTTGCTAGAGGCTGCGGATCAGCCTTCAGGCTGTAAGGCGGAGGCAGGCTGCCATGCTCGGCGGCTGCTGCTGCTTCGCCGTCCTCTGTGCTCCTTGGATCGGTCCTTGTACGCCAAAAGATAGATGTGTGCAGGGCACAGGTAAAGGAGCACGGGTAAAGGAGCAGCTGGGGACCCCTCATCAGGAGGGTTTTTAAGGCCATCTCTATTCATTCACCTTTGCATTCTCATCCTGTATTTCTGCTCGTTTGTGCCTGTCGTCCGCCACAGAGCGCCCAGCCTAGCCTCCCATCTTTCCAAAGGGAAAATCACGGTAACACCGAGCCGCACGGAAGCGGTCTGTTTTTAAGAAATGCGGACAGCCGTGCCAAAAGAGAAAAGAAAGGCACAGTAATTAGTTTAGTCCAAGCTCAGAAACCTAGAGCCTGATAAATTAAACAGCCACATGTCCCAGCAAGAGGAGTTCTGCGTACAAGTGCAGGTGTTTTTCTCTCACCACAGAGCAGGTGCAGTTTTATTTATAAATACTCCTGTCCACCTTCTTGTAGAAAAAGACTTGTCAAGCAAATATTCAAGTTAACTGAAATAGAGACGGGGTGCACAACTTTACTCACTTTTTGGTGATTTATTTGGATTCTGGTAGATCTGATGGCTTGCAACGCTCAGCTTCTCCACGTAGTCACCTCTGGGTCACAATTTTCCATATTTGGTCTTGCACCAAAGATACGTTTTGCCGGAAAGACACCTTTCCCAAATCTGTCCATGACAATTTTCAGTTATCACCTCCCCTGGATCCAGGCCTGTATAGGAAAGAGCAACACAAATAAGTCGGTTTTGGTAAGTGAGACACAGCATTCATTTTATTTTTTAGCCACACCTTGCTGGCAATTCTCACTTTATACCAGCTGGCCACTCAAATACAGCCTTCTCTGCCCATCAGGCTTTGTAATCTTGCAGCTTAATCCTACCATCTTTTTGTGTGAAGTCCATCCAGAGAAGTCTACAGCCAATTTCTACGTGGTTAAAATTCCAGGTCGCTTTTGCTAGCGTGACTTACAGAAATCCAGGCCTTCAATGTGTCCCTGACGGCTTCCATCCAACTGCCCTCACAATGTAGGACTTTTTTTTAAAGTCTGCCCTTTCAAATTTCAGAGCCTTAAAAAGAGACCAGCTTCCACTTGGACTCTCATGGATTTTAATGGAATCGACATGTTGTCTCTCAATCCAAGTTAATTTCTAAGAGCAGAAAAGAAATAGCATGTACAGATAATTGAACTTCCTTCAGAACTTGCTGAAAAGGTCATCTGCTTCTGGTGAAGCTGGAGATGACCTCGAATGTGAATTAGTTTACCCAGTTATCAGGAACTGCTCAAGCCGAACCACACTGGTTCGCTGTAAGCATCAGTGGAATTGCCACTACAAATACGATAACCAGTGACCGCTGCAGATCTATTTTCATCTACCATTTTCTCTGCTTCTGAGCAGGAGAACAAGGAGAAAAGAAAGCTGTAGGACAGGCTGCTAGGGGATGGTGTGTTACCTGGAGATACCCCGTGCCCTGGTACAGTCGTTCTCTCCACTCCTCACTCAACGCAGCAAGGACACACAAAGACACAACTGTTTTGCCCCGCGTCACCTGGTTTCCTGCACAGCTTCTTGCCTGGAAAGGCAAGTTTGGCATGTCCAAGGACAACTGTAGGTACAGGACAAGTGAAAGGGGACTGTGACTACAAGGCTGGCTCCCTTTTCTTTTCAAATTCTCAATTATTCCTCCACTAGCTTCTGCCTCTCAGTGAGGTTCAAGTCTAGCTCCCCACTCAGCCCAAAATTTAAGCCCGGGGTGATGGTTTGCTAGCCCTTTGCCAGACTGCCACAGTTCTTTAGCGCCTGCTTCCCCACATAATTTTTTGGTAATTTAAAATGTCACACAGTAGAAAGGGGATAGACCATAAAAGTAACAGTCCATAAAACAAACCTTCCTCTAATGAGTTTGTAATCTAGATGGAAATCCCCAGAGACGTGCAGGTGGCTGAACGGGACTAAAAATAGCTCTCGCGCCACCATATACAGACCAAAGGGACTGTATGCAGCCGTGCAGATTTAGAAACCGAAATTCAGATACGCTGAGCATCCGCAGTCAGGAAAAACCACCACAATCAACAGAATCACACAGAATATAGTTCTGTTCTGTCTCTTCCTTTGGGTTTGAAAATGCTCATGGATGCCTCTGCTCAGATTTTACCAGTGCTATATTTTTATCGGTGCAGCTTTGCAAAAGACCAGAACCGGCACCTTTTGCATGTGCTTTATTCCGCTGCCTGTATCCCGCCTTCTTGGGTATTTCTAAAAAAATCTCTTGTTTTGTTACAAAAAAGGTGACTGAAACAAATAGCACTTTAGATAGACGCCCCTACTGCCCCATGGTTAGCCAGGCTTATTTTTAACCTTTTGCAAAAGATGGGTCACAGAGAACATCTTGCTGCTGCTTCAGAAGAGAGCACCGCTCAAAACTCTGCTGGCAGTACTTTCTGGGGAGGGGGAAAGGAAACTAAAACAAATTTTGCTCTCCTGAAGATGGAGAAAACAAGGTTTTTAAAGAAGAATTATGGCAGAACCTAACTCCATGCTAGGAGCTGGGCTTGCACCCATCATCCCCCCGCCATCTGCTAGGGGAAACCTTGCGCATGAGTGCTGCTGATGCAACACAAAAGCTCGTTGCATCATACAACTGCCAGATGAGACGTTTGTGCTATGAGAAAAAGCTCAGGACACAGATTCTGGGATCCTTGAAGAGCTCTAGGGTTAGGGCTGCAACCAGCAAGGAAGGAAGGCACAGCCTGTAAGGTGAGAGGCTGCCTGGCAGCATTGCCTATGACTTCAGCCTCTTCAAGAGCACGGCAAGAGCGACCAACCCTGGGGAGCCAAGGGCGGCGCGGGCTGCGTGAAAAGCCTCTGTCTGGGCACAGGGCTGCTGCTCTGCTGCGTAAGGAAAAGCCGGAGAACACAAGGAGGTTTACTGCGTGCTGCTAATGTTAACGGCGAGAAACGTACGTTGGAGGGAGCAGAAATTCAGGAAACGCTGATGCATTAACCCTAGCTTAGAATGGGCCTGCCAGCATCGTACTTTGCTCTGCCTCTCTTCTTGTCCCCGATGTTGGTGTTTAGAGGCCCTCGCTAAGGCTGGGCTTCCCTTAAGAAGGGGCCTTTTCTGCGCAAGACATACATATGCTGCAGAGACAGCTCTGGTCATTGCAGGTTACATTGCGATGTTTGTTTTTTGGAGTTACACAGGTGATCCCAAATCTGGGAGAAAAAAACCCAAGGTCTCCTCCAGCACTCCCCTCCTGCAGGAGGAGTGTGCTGGCCCAGTACCTCAGAGAGTTTGCCGGGGGCCTGACTCCGAGCCTTTCATAAACCACAAATCCCATGGAGTCCCTTTTCCATTCATAAGGAAAGAAACTCCATGCAGTGCGCAGAGCTGGAGGAAGGGCTCAGCTTTGCCAGAGACCTGCTGTTGCTTTACACCTCTTTTACCTCTCCCCTCTCTCATCTGCTTTGACTGCAAGTTCTTCGGGGGCACATCGAGCCCTTAATATAGGTTTGCACAGAAACTGATGCAAACAGGTTTCTGATCTCGAAGGCTGAAGTGTTTTTATAACATGAGTGAAGTGATCTTTAAGTCTGACTTCTCAAAACTAAGAGCCAGAGCTGTGGCCCCTTGGGTGTCTGGACACTTTCTTACCTGGCACTCCTCACCCTGAGGTGGGTGAGCGCCACTAGCCCCGGTGGCAATATTTCCCCTCAGGACCAGGGTGGGTTTGCACTCCCTTGCACTCAGCAGCTTCGTTGCTTGTTGGTGAGGAACAGAATAAAAATGCACAGTAATAGTGCAACCCCTGCCCCCCCTTCACCTTTGAAAGCCAGAGGTCTTTGTGCATTAAACATGCCTGGTTTCAGGCCCCAGCCACATTTTCCACAGTGTCAGTGCCAGCCGGCTGGGCTGTTTATTTTAGGAAACAAATAGCTGTATCGTTTGCACACGCCCTTATAGGCAGACACAGGCTCTCCACTCGCGTTCTTCAAAAGAAGGGAAGGCAAGATGAAGAGCTCTTTGTTGCTGTGCGTGGCCTTGGCCATCTCCTTGGGGTTCGTCCTTGTGGCAGGTAGGTGAGAAACGAAGAACATGGAAACTGCGCTTAAGATATCAGTGATGGGTTTTGTGTAATCGGCCGTTATTAATTCTACCAGTCAAAAATCAGTCCTCAATGCCTGCTCAAGCAGCCATGCTTCAGCGGTGCTCGGACACCTCAGTGTCTTTCTGCACCAGAGCTGTGTGTTTTTAATTGCTGTCTTGAGGCTAAATAAGTGATGATTAGCTGCAAATTTAAGACTTTATGATTAGCTGTCTTTGATTGGGTTTCTGAAGCAACAAACCGCGAACATGCACGCTTGCTTTTCAGCGGTGCTAGGAAGCTTGGCAAGACTCCTACCTGCTAGATTTAAAGGCTTCTATAATCTTCCTGGTAATCCTGTCATGTGGCTACGGTCAATTTATTTGCAATTAAACTGTAGTTTATCACATAACTCCACTGAATTTCTCGGGGACTCCTGATTTAGACTGAGATCAGACTAAATGAGCACACTCCTCATGGTGGTTCACAGATGATAGATACTGACTACAGTAATGCCAGATCTCGATACAACAGTCTAAAGTCACCTTCATTCACACGGTGTATCTGGTCCGCAGGATTAATTGGTGCTCAAGGATAACCATCCCAAGAGCACCCACAGCAGCGTCCCTGCCTTCCCTCCAACTTTTGGGAGAGGGAATCTTCTTGCCGACCCAGGCAGGTCCTTGGAAATTATTGCTTCTGATGACAAGTGACCAGCTGTATAATCTATTAGCTGAAAAGGCAGAAAAGACTGAAAAATACTGTGTTGGTCCAACATAGACCACAGGCTGTTTTTAGCCATTCATACACGACTTACACACACACATAAGCAGCTTAGAGGGGAAGTTAAATTAGAGTTACAGGAGTGCTGTTTGTACTATTATGTTGATATTACTGTATTTTGGGGCCAATTGAACCTCTTCCTACTTAAATAAAGTAGCCACTTGGACGTGCAGCATAGTTTGAATAGATATTTTTGGAGTGCATAGTGATGCTGCATCTGGATTCTGCTGGGCATCACAGCATGTTACAGGATGATCCAATGTTGGAATGTGACAAATTTTGTCAAAAGAAAAAAATCTCTTCATGAGTTTTGAGGAGGGAGGGAGGGAATACCGTACTGCAGTAAACCACGCACCGGAAAATCCAACCTGCAGACATTTAGAAGGGCATTTGGAAATTTTGTATTTAACTACCATCTGCACAAAGGGACTTTACAGGGTGTTACATGGAAGTATTGCTGATCAAACTGTCTCGTTTGGAGCTTTGTAAGTGTACTTTAAAAAAAATATGGAGTACCAGTAACGTTTATGGTGTCTGAAGCCAAGAGTATTACACCAGGAATTAAATCAGGACAATATTTTTAGAATACTGTAAACCAAAATCCTGCATATTCATAAAAAATATGTTAATATAATTTTAGAAGAGGAATTAAAGCCTGCTCCCAAAGGTTTTGGGACAACTCTCAAAGCCAATAGGATCAGACTTGGATATTGGCTTTGGATTAAGGGCTTAGAAAGAACTGCACACAACGTTACATAGAATACAGTGACAGAGAGCAGAAGAAGATCTATGTGAAGGACAAGCAGCTAGAGAGTCTCTCTAAAAGAAAAGAAAGGCCAAGACTCAAAGAGACAGAGACTGAAGAGGTTTTCGTAGTAAGCTTCTGCTTCAGAGGGAAATGTTCATGTTGAGTGCTGAGTTGGGACGGTGGAATCATGCAGACCAACAGAGATTGGCACAACTTGTACGGAGAGACAAGCACCATTAAACTCTAAATAATGACCATCTCCATGTCAGATATGATTACGTATTTCTGCTTTGGTGGGGCACACTGCAGTCAGAAGTATGACTGGTCTTACACTACGCACACATTTTGCAGTAGCAATTTTACAGGTGGCCAATTGCGCTGGATGCTGTAGGGAGAAACACTAAAAGCCAGCCCTTGTTCTAAAGGGCTCAATGGGCATATGGTATAGTGGAACGTACTGTAGAGGGTTGAAGAAAATCATGAGAGCGGTAGAAAGGGCAACATCTCCTACACACCTGTGGTGGCTTTCTCCAGTGCCCAAAGTAAGGGAGCAAAGTAATTTCCTTCCTGATTGAGAAGCTCCACACAGAATCTTCTTCAGAAGGTATTCTGCTGCCAATTATCACAGAAACAGCATTTGTACCCAGCAGGTGAATTGTAGGGTCACTCTGAGGCATCATTTTTGGTTCCTGTTTCACAGCCTGTAAGGATCTCGAAAAGTAACCCAGTGGAATGGAAGCAGATGAGACCAGCATATTGTAGGGGCAGGAAGGAAGCTCCAACAAGCCTTAGGTAGAAAACCTGGAATGCTATTTACATACAATGTATTGTAATACATACATTACAATGTATGTAATGTAATGTCCATACATTACATTGTATGGACTAGATACCTGGGGGCTCTGCCAATCGATATTGCAGAGGACCTGACCTTGTTGGGTCTTGTAGTGCTTCAGGTGACAGTTGAACTGCTACCAATAGCGGCTAACAATCAGAAAACTTACGGTCCAACTCAGAGTCCATGTGTTGCTCCCTGATCCCAGCTTTGCTGTTGCTCCCATCAGCTTTCAGCACTATCCCTTTCACCCTATAGCAACAGGAGCTGTTGATCTTAAAACCCAGCAGTTCTGGACATGGAAATAAAGAAAACAGACAAGAGCTTGTGCAATGTGTGTCTGCTTCATTGCTGGTCCATGCTTTGCTAACTCAAAGAAACCTGGCTATTACAACCAAAGCTTTTGAGTCAAAATGACTCTGAAATCTTCCACAGACATGATGAACACAAACGCTTTCAGCCTGTTTCTTCCTTCCCTTCACAGTTAAACCAAGGGACAAGCCGAGTAGGTGAGTCCACAGAAGTGAGGTCCATCTCAGCACAGTATAAACTATCCCTATCTTATAAAAACCACTGGCTTTGGTACTTCTAAGCAGGTTCAAGGTGCTGTAGGAAGAGTGATGCTGCAAACTGATGGTTGTGAACTTGGTTTTAGGAGCATTTAGAAATACAGAGGGGTGTAAAAACCTACCACTTAAGAAGGGTATGACTGTCTGTAGGTAAAAGCAAGACTGGCTTGTTATGGCTGAAGAGACCAGAGGCTCTGGGTTAGGGAAAACCAAGTAGCAAATAGCAAGCTATTTCAAATCTATCTACTTGCACAGTGAGGAGGCACTGCACACCACCCAGAACACTCAAAAAGCCTCTGAGTGACAGATGGGATGTTTTACCCTGTTTTGACCAAGTTTCATATTGAATAGCATGCTAAAAGTGCAGGAGATATGCCCAAGCTGTTTCTACTTTATTTGAGTAAGAAAATCAGGACTGGAGTTTTCCCTGCCAACCACAAGCATCAGAAGGGCTACTTGCCATTCACTACCAGGTCAGCAGGCTGCCTTCTCCCGGGGTCGTGTAGTGCTTTTTGGCATCTGTTCCCTCAGGGACCTGAAGGATAGCATAGCACTCAGGGAAAAATGACACATCTGCCACATTGGCAAAGTCAGAGACATTTATTCAGAGGCCAGATCCAAACTAGGGTTTGGACTGCTAGACTAGTCCTGGTGCATGACAGAGGAATCGGGTAACATACCCCGCTAGGGTAAAAACAGTACTTCAGCTGCCAGGTATAGCTTGAGCCTTGCAAGGGGTCTTCCTTCCCATTTCATGAGAAACCCCTGAATATTTGCCTCTCAGCAGCCACACGGTGTCCGGGTTGATCGTTTTCTCCTTCCCAGACCTAACACATCCACATACAGAAGCATACTGTAGACTGAGCAGGAAAGACCACTCAACTCCTCCTTGCCCAGAGGCTCACTTGTACCTCTTGCAACCTAGACTTGAATCCATCCAGATGCCATAATGGTGCCTTTCTGGCGTTCTTATCACTTGGCTTTCTGCTAGAGCAGGTTTCAAAGTTTTTCTTCTTGACCCTGAGAGAGCATATCCTGTGCTTGCAGGTTATCCATGGGACTCTGAGAATGAGGAGCACGTGCTGGTCAATAACAAGTGTCAGTGTGTAACAGTGACCTCAAAGTTCGTCCCCTCCAAAGAAAATCCCGATGAAGAGATCCTGGAGAGAAACATACGCATCCTGTAAGTGGCAGACAAGTATTGCATGGAGGTAGTGAACAGGACATGAAGCCTAGTATGGCTTTGCCCTTTCTTTGCATTGTTTCCCAAATCCTGGCTTTGATCAAGTGAGCTGTTTTTCTATGGTATCCTGGAATATTTGCTTTTGCTTTGTGTTTTTCTAGCTCACATGAACCTATTTGGTATTTGTCCCATTCAGATACAAAAAGCATCTCCATGTTTTAAGCAGGCCAGTAGTAAATCTACAAATTAGGCTGGGGAAGTAGAGTGTAACTATTCTACAGGTGATCTAATCTGAAACAAAACCAGGCCCATGATACTGTGATAGGAAGCCTGCTATTTTATAGGCTGGGAAAACTAGTTGATGCCTAAGCTATCAGAAAAGGTTAATCCTGTGAGACACATGTCAGTTCAAGAGTAGGATGTTGTCCTCTTTATCCACACAAACCATATAAAAGCGTGTGTGGCTCTTGGAAACACGGACCAAATTCAGTCTCAGAGCTGCAGGAGTTCTGGTAGAGCTCATAACAGGAGAAACACTAATTAATCATCTCAGTCCATGTCCTGCAGGTGTCTCGGGCATCAGCCAGCTCAGAGTTCAAAAGAAAAAAAGAAAAAAGGGTTATCAGCACCGTCACCTTGGAAGTGGCACTTTCAGAAATTGCTGCAGTCCTCTTGGGGAGGGCTGTTGCCTTTGAGGACACAGAAGGGCCAAGTTGTGCCGTTCCTGGGCTTTCCTATGGAGAAGAGTCAGAATGGAAATATGAAGAACAAGATAGAAGTTGAGAATTGTTCACACAGCAGAGTAGTCCCCTGTTTAATGAGCAGTTTTCATGAGAGCGATTCTCCTTCCTCCTTTGCAGGGTCCCCCTGAAGGCTCGAGAGAATATCTCTGACCCCATGTCCCCACTCAGAACCACTTTTGTCTACCGCATGACTGAACTGTAAGTAATTTTGTTTACTAAAATAATTTCCTAGGACTTAACTGCCCCTGCAGCATTGCCCACAGCAGCTCAAACACGTGCTTGAAGGCCAGTGGAGAAAGTGAGGCAGGGTCACTGAAGAAAGTTTTCTCCACAGAGCCCAGCTTTCATATTCTGTTGCAAGTCAAGAAATTGTTAGCGCTATGATTAATTCACATAAAAACATCTCACATTTACAGGAAATGTTTCATTCTGACCCCTGTTCATCTCAAATGTCTTAAATATCAGCAAAATACACCTTGCCTGTTCAACCTTCCCTTTCAGGGACCAGTCTTGCCAATAGCAGTTTGGCAACACTAAAAACATTTGCCTGGGCGTTCCTGTGTAATACCTAGAAAGACTGCAGTACCCTCCTAGCTACGTGTGCGCAGACCAGCAAGGAAGACTTGGGTTTCAGCAGGAGCATCTTTTCATCACAACTCTTAATGCTTGTTCTATTTCCCATCTCTTCCAGCTGCAAAAAATGCGATCCCGTAGAAATTGAACTAGGTGGTGAGATATACGAAGCCCAGCAGAGCACCTCCTGCAACGAACCTGAAACCTGCTACACCTACAACAGGGACAAGTGCTACACCACAACCTTCCCATTCCTCCACCATGGGGAGATCAAAAATGTTCAAGCAGTTTTGACACCGGCATCCTGCTATGCCGATTAGCTCAAGCCGCTGCCGTACTAATGCCTCGTTGCACTCAAAGTTCCTATCAAAAATATATGTATAGCACCTTAGTACCTGGATGACAGCGTCCAAATTATCAGCTCCCAGAGTAATGCCAACTTGCCTGTTCATATTTTTCTCAACATCAGACTGGTGCCATCCTCCCAAGAGCAGCTCCTGTTTGTCACAGACACTGTTCTCAAATGCCTAGCACGTGTCTGAAATGCCATTATTATACACCTCAGACATGGTCACCATATAGACCAGATCCTCAGCGGATGTAAGCCAGTAATTCCTTTCAATTCAAGGGAACTACACCGATTTATAACACTGGGGAACCGGTATTTTTGACAGTCTTCCATCAGTCTTCATCTGAGCAAGGCTACCACAGACATCAGCAGGAATGTCTGTGTAGTTCCCTCCCTGAGCGATCTAAAGCAAAGCTCTGCGCAACCTTTATACAAGACCATTTGATTACGTGAACAGAATGTGTGCCTTTATAAGAAGGTTGTGGTACAATCATATTTGAGAGAAAACACAAGGGATGAGACAGAGAATTCAGGTTTCAAAGTTAAGTTTCAATTGGGCGTTCTAGATGCTTCTAGCACTTGGACAATCATAAGCTTCTAGTTTTCACATATGTTTAGAAAAGGTCAAAAGATGCTGGCACCCTGCAGTGTTTCACAAAGTTGCCAGGACCTCAGCTGTACCAGGAATACTAAACTCTTCTAGGACCTGTTAGGTATTTCCCTTTCAACACGTATTTACTGATTCTCCTGCCTTCTTCCAGCCCTGCTCCAATTGTTGAAAAAAAAAAAAATCAAGTTGGCTCAGATTTCTTTTCTTGTTCCTCATTTTGCATTTAAAGCTTAAAGAAATTCTGTGAAGGCAACAATAGCTAGAGCAAGACCCTAGTTAGGGATTCATTCTTTCTTTCACACCAGTAGTCTTTTTTCATGCAAGAAACCCTCACCAAATAAAGGAGCTGATCCTGTATTGCACCTTACATTTAAATGCATTATACTCAGTATTGCCAATAGAGACATGATGTATATGAGCACGTAAGGTGCCCGGCATTGCATTTGGGATGGCTGATATGATACTCCCTGTTGTCAGAAGTTGATTGTAAAACCTAAGGCTGTCCTGAAAAGTCCTTCTCTGGCTTCAGACACAATTGGAATTAATGAAACAGCAAAACAATTATTCCCATAATTGTGGCTTTGTTATAGAAATATTAAATAAACTTTTTTCTGCAGCAGTCTGTGTGTTATATTCCAGCTCAATAAGAATTCACTAAAAAAACCCAAATCTATAATTATATTCTTTCCTCCTTCACAGACAAGAAGCTGTCCCTAAATAACTGCTTATACTTACAGGGAAAGCCTCCTGAAATACTGGGATAGAAATATTATGATGCATTCGCATAAACTATGACAGATTGAGGCTGAATTGGCATATGATTTTAGGATCAGCTCTGCATCATTGAGCTGCTTCAAAGCCCTGTGAGTCCATGCAGGAAAGGAGTTTAAAAATTCAATCACCTAAATCGCTCTTGAAATTGCAATCTGCAGATCAGGATTTTACCTCACCACAGAAAAATGTGCCTTTC
The DNA here is from genome assembly GCF_964289735.1 of Phaethon aethereus. NCBI lineage: Eukaryota > Metazoa > Chordata > Aves > Phaethontiformes > Phaethontidae > Phaethon > Phaethon aethereus. The sequence continues at coordinate 2,292,698 of NC_138578.1, forward strand.
AGGCAGATATGCCAGGGGCTAATCACTCATATGCAAGGTGTCTGTCCTAAAGAAAAACAATTTTGTAGTGGATGAATTTTGAAGAGCGAAGGAGTGAAGAGGGTTGAGCCAAAAATCATTCTGATGTTTCACCAGAGTTACAGAAAATGAAGTCAGAAAAATAATGTTTTTTCCCCTCCTTCATGCAAAAAGATCACCAGTTCGAACAAATGCTGAAACAGAGGGAGGCAAAGAGGCTCCCGCCATGCATTGCCACAGCTCTAAGTATTTCAGTGGTTAGGCACTAAGTTCATTGAAATTTGTCTCAAAGGTATTTTCATCTTCAAAGTCCTGGTGTTCACCAACCTAGGAGTGCTGATGTTAGAACTTAGTAGGTCACGGTGAGGCTACATTTCATCTCCCAACAGAAGTCTTCAGGTTACAACCACAGGACCTTGTCAGTCCCTGGGGCTCTGCCTCTACGCTGGAACCGTGTGCCCAAGTGTGAAGTCACCACATTTGTTTGTACATCCTGTTGTAGAGACAACATAAGACTCACATTTACTCACAGCAGGCCTGGAAGTGACCCTGCAGCACATCTTGGCAGTCCAGCAATGTCACCACATCACACTACCCCCGATAAGGGGCATTCAGGAAAATGGAAATCAAAGTACAGACTTGTTTTCCAAGCAGCTGTGAACAAGTACTTGCTTAGATTATCTTGGGCAGAGCAAACAGCCACCGGGAAACAAGAAAAAAGTCTTTATCGAACTCCCCATGTGCTATTCAGCTTTATAATAAAGCATGATTCATTGCCCCCATCTTTTCTGAGGGAGAAACCTGCACTGACAGCCCTGCCCACCCCTTGGTACTGGCTTATCTTAGCCAGGTTTTCAATAACTCAAAGGAACTCAGAAAGTCAAATCAGGCTCTGAATCCTTACCTGTAAGACCAGGACAGTAAAAGAGGAGCAAGTGAAGTCTGCTCATCCGTAAGAGCATACTGGGGAGGGTCTGGGACCTCCTCGACAGAGGAAAAGGTGCTGATGGATGAAACGCCCCTTGCTGGGAGTTGTCTTAGATGTGCTGACAAAACCATGTCCTACTTTGAAAGACCGTGTTTCTCAGACTGTGAGGCCACCACTTCAGAGCGTGATTTTTTTGCAAGTCCTTCTGTCAGGGGTAAGAACTCCTCCCTCGGTGCGAACTCCTCTGTTTCATTCTCTAAGTGACTATGGTGGGACAAGGGTTCCCGCTTGGCCTTGCAATACTTTCCCGCCAGCTCCACCATTTTCTTCCCAGATCAGGTTGGTTCTTTAGATGCATTTAACGTCTCTTGAGTAATTCATCTTAGTGCATTCAAGCTAAATTCATTTTGTCTCAGACTTGTAGGAATACATTTCTATTTTATCTCCTCATGACTACTTCCAGACTTCATGCTTCCCAGGTTTGTCCTCCTTGACTAAATACTGTTCTGTTGCTTATGCAATGTTGAGTTTAAGAGGGGTGTCTTGCTACATTTTTTTACAAGTCTTTTTTAAAGCACAGAAATTTACCCTCTTAATCCTGTTTCCAGTTTGACCAAGAAGTTGAATTAGCAGCAGAAACTACAGCACATATCAAAGCCGACCAAAACAAATCCTTGAGCTCAAAGGCATTCTTTTGCAGTAGGGAGTTCAGCAAAGCAAGCAGCTGAAGACCATAACCAACCAGGCAAAGCTGCAGTTTAACTCACAAGTAGGCCAGAGGGCTGTGGGAAAGCCCAGTTCCTGCACTGTAAAGACTTCAGCTGTCTTTATTGGCTATTTTTGGTGTAGTAATAGGTAACAGTGAGTTTTAGTTGCCTTACTATATCAAGACTGCTTTTGTCAGCACAAGGTTTGTCCACGGTGGCATCTTTCCGCAGAAGAGTACTGCTTTGTACGCTCTCCGGTGGCAAGTTTCATTTATTCAGTAGGTATCTAGACTGCAGCCAGTTATGCCGTAGAGAATTCAGAGATCACTTATATTGTGTAAAGCAGTTAGGCACCGTGTGGATGCTTAAAAAACACTACGTTGTTTGTGGACCCAGATCTTTGACTAAACCAGCATGTTACAGCACAAGACATTATCAGAGCCTTCCAGCCAAGCCCAAGCACTGCTGAGTGAGCCAAGCGGTTCGTGCCCAGAATTTGTTAGTCCAAAGCCAATGTTCACACTATGTGGCCATTTCTGAAGTAACTCAAAGCTACCTTTAAGTTTATTCTAGCCTAAGAATATTCTTTTAGGAGCACATCAACTAATAGCTTCTATTCAAGAGAATTTAGAAATTTGTATTGATTCACAGTCATGAAAGAACCTTCTCTTATTTTCTCGTATCTCCTTAGACAATTCCTTGCAAGGTTTGGATGCGTCCTCCGGAGCTCTACTGTCATTTCCCCTGCCAGCATTTTTGGAAGGAACTGAAAAAAATATTCAACATAAGCATGATTAACAGCCTCAAATGAGACTTAGAGAGCGATTGCAGAAAAAAGTAAAAAGATGTAAAAGGAAAGAGTCAAACAAACAGTGCACATATTGCTCAGTAACAGCTGTTGCTTATGGTATGAGATCAAACTCTGTCAAATCCCTTCTTGGGCATTCAGATGTTGACATCTGTTTTGCACCTACAGTTAAGACGTAGCACTGGCTTCCGCACATGCTGATGGCACAATAGAGCACCAGCAAAGCTGAGCAAGTCCCAAGAGCACATTAAAACACCTGTTCACATGCTCCCAGGATCACACTTCGTACGGATCGTTCATGCTAAGCCTGAACAGGGGGATCCCAGCACCAGTTTCAAGACCCCTGCTCAACTGAGCCCCAGCTGCCTTCTGAAGCCCCCTTTGCCACCACACCAGTTCCTCCCCTCCAAAAGGGCCAACACATAGAAGAGAGAAGAACTGGAGGTCCCTGATCTAGGCCGTTTTATAACCGGGACCCTGGGACAACACAGCAATAGCCACAAGCATATCAATATGGGGATAGAGACACCCTCAGCAGATTCTCATGACTTATCCAAGGCTTTCTGTAGCCCTTTCTTTCCAGGAATTCCTTAAAGGCCGGTGTGCTATGGAGCTGTGTGACTTCCATCTCCTGAATTCATTCCCACAATAGGTAAAAATCAAACATTCACATTTCATTTTTACGTACAAGTTCCACATCCCTAAGTAAACCACGCAGTGTATATCTGTCCAGCTCTCATGAAAACTTACCAAGCAATAAATATTTTAACTGCTAATAGGTCTAGCTAGTTCAGATGTCATTTTTTTCTTTTCAAAGAAATGAGGTTGCTTTGTCAATGTGAAGTCGCTTTTAGCGATGACCTGTAACCCATCACCCTGTTATCTCACATCCTGTGTTACACACAGTAATTTCACCTAGCATCTTTGTTAAGGAAGGCAAGAAGAGTTATTCTTCATTATCCACATCAGCAACCTACCCTCGATAATCTGTTCAGTGTTCCCAGGAGGAGCTGAACAAAATGAGGTGGATCATCATTCAACTATAAACTTTACCTGTATTTCTAGGCAGCATTAAGAAAACCGTAACCTTTGCCTTTGGGTTCTTCTGAGCTCAGCTGTTCCCAGGCATCCTCACTGCAAAACTTAGTCTTTTGTCTTACAGATAGTGTTTCTTCATAAAACCCGAGTGACACTTGTCACTCGGCTCCCCAGCCCTTTGCATGTGGCATGATTTTGACCACATGCAACTCCTAAGTTTTACTTTTGGAAGCACTGCCCTCTAGAGCGTGAACAATGTCTTCCCCTGTTACTGTGTACTACATGTGAAGATGGAGTAGTTTTTTTATAAAGAAGAAACAAAGCTATGTCTAATTAGACAGAGCAATTGAAGAACCTGCCTGCTCTTCAACCTTCTCCTAATAACACCTTTACCGCAGCTGAATCCAGCACCTTTGTCAAGATGGGTATTGCAGTAGAAAGAAACCAAAATAAAAACACCCTAGAGCCTTCAGCGGTGCTGATTGCATATGAACGCATTTTGTCCACATAAGATACCAAAGAGCATTAAAGGAACTAGATTTACAACAATTACTTCAAGTCTTGATTTCTGCTTATTTGCCTCCTAGAGCTATTTGTCCACATACAGGTGCCATGAAGCCACAGTCTAATCCAAGCGAATGAGCCCTTTTGACCCATGCTGATCTCAGCTTGGCTAACACGGTCTGTTACACATCTGTTCGTGGCCATCAGGCACAATACAGTGCGCCCAGAGCCAGACCTGTCAGAAAACCATCTCACAGCTATATCACAAAAGAATGACACCACCTTTTTTTTTTTAATATTCACAATACCTTTTCAGACCTGTTCTTTGCATTCCTGAAGCTATTGACTGTTGCCTCAGGAGCTCTTAATGGTCCGTTCGCTTTCTGTTTTCTCCACATTTTGGGAACAAGATACCACGCTCCACATCTGATCTCCTCCCGTTTTGCTTGGGAAGGGACCTGCAAAAAAACACCATTGCAGCGTTCTTTCCTTGTGTTGCCATTTGTCCCTCACGCCATAGGCAGTTCAGACACTTAATACCACCTCTGAAGGGTCTACTAGGAATGATCTTGTACCCTACAACTGCACAATATAAAGGTAATGGCTAACAAGGAAGTCTGACTAGCAATTTTTTCCCTTATTCCCCACAAAGGCAAACAGTATAAAAGCCAATTCTGAGAAACACACTCAAATCTAATGACCATCTTTTTTGTTGTGGGTTTTTTTTTTTTTTTTAAACTGTTTTTTCTAAGAACCTAGGGAGGAATTCTGTGAGGCTCATGCTTTGAGAGTCAGATGTGGAATAATTTTTTTTACTAGTTCAAAATCAAATTTCCAAACACAGACAAAACCTAGCTACAGGGTTGGAGAAAGGCAAGCTTTCAGTTCAGCCAGAACTGGCCCAACTTCAACCTCTTACCTAAATTTGTCCAACAAGTATTTTCCCTAAAACCCTCGTACTGTTTTGACCTCAATCATATATGGCTTTTGATTTTGTATTCAATGATTAAAAGCAAATGCAGCAAGAAAGAGAAGGTAATGGAAAGATAGGGTCTGGAAGATCACTGCTCTACACTTCAGCTTCTGTGCTTCAGCTTCTAGTTGTTGACACCTCCACCAGTACCCCTGCTCTCCTACATCACTGCCACAGATACACTCTGGACTGAGGCATTCTTGAAGCTCCAACTCTAATATCTTGAGATGGGCATCAGACATGATGTCCCCCACCTAACCCAAACCTCACACAGTATTCAACCATCATTTTCTGTTGATTTCACTGGCTTTGGGTATAAGGAAAACTGCTGAGAAACCTCTACAGTTTGACCAGCAAAAACACCATATAGTCGAGTCCTAAATAATACTCAAGTATCATTCTGCTATTTTATTGCTCTGCTGCACGTAAAAAGTAAGCATTACTGAACATTTCCTTTTTCAACTGCATTCTGAATCCTTAAGATACAGTTAAAGAGAAATATCAAGTGCTCACTGGAAAAAAATAGGCTCCTTGCTTATCTCCATCGAGCACTCTCCCCCACAAACTATCTAAAACAATTGACTTTTGCAAATGTCAGTGGGGGGGCTCTTTTACCTTGAAGGGCAGGCTCCTTAGGTGATGAGAACTCCTCACAGCTAACTGGGGAGGCAAAATCTCCTGGGTCTTTGACTGCTCTGCTTCCACACCGTTGAATTTCAAAGCATGGAAAGGTGAAGGGACCGCGGCCTCCCTTTCACAGGTTGTGTTGAGCAAGGTCACGAGGGCATCTCGATCAATACTGCAGTTTCCTCCTCCCTGGAACAACCACCCCAAGACAGCCTCAGTGGAGAAGAAAGAAACATCTCATAACTAGTATTTTCTAGCATACATTTCCTCCTCACCCACTCTAATCTACGGTACTATTATACTCAGCATCACAGTTCCAGCTGATATACAAGTATGCTTGCAGTAGCATCACAGTGATGAGGCAAGCACAAAGTCAGTTTGAAACCAAGAAATGAATTGGTGTATTAATTTTAGATGGAAGGGGACTGCTCCAAGGTGAGACAATTATATAGTAATTCGGACATGGATGGCTTCGCTGAAAAAAAACAACACACCTTTCTGTAGCAAACTTACTCAGCAGTATTTTTGCTTTATGATACTTATACCTTGCTTTACATTTTAATGAGCTGAGTCCTATTAGTCACAACACAACATCAGAGCTGAAGTCAAGCAAGAATTCTTGGTTTTGACTTAGACTCAGTTTCACATATCCAGAGCCATATTTTTACTTAAGTCAAAAAACATTTAGCCTAAAGGAAGCACATAGGGTGGTAGAATCCAAAGGAGCAGGTGGTGGCAGTTTTGTTTTACTTACCAAAGACATAACCCAGTCACAAAAATGCTTGGTTACTCACTTTACATGTTCATCAGGGAGAACTAAGTCAGCCAGCATGGCTGTCTTTTCTCTTGCTGCTACCTTCTTCTCAGAGAGCCGTGTACATGGCTTTGTGCCTCGGGACTCCTTGCCGCTGCAGTTACCAATGCGATACAAACTGAAACACCCCTCGATTAGCTGCAGTGATAGCTGTCACCACACAGTCAGTATTAGACAACAGCCTAAAGCTGGATCCTATGTTTGCACATATGCCTTTGGATCACCAGTGGTGCAGTTTAGCACCAGACGAGGCATGATTTTTGCCAGGAATAGCTTGAGCAATTTGAACCTATTGTCAAGACCACCTTCACAAGCAGAAGGAAGGGTTGCACCTGCTATATTGAACAGCACAGTCCCAAAGTTTGGATGCAAGGGCTTGAAATTAGCTGCCACCTTCAAAATAGAAAACCCTAAAAACTTTAAGCTTGAGCTCTATGTGCCCAACAATATGTCCTTCTGTAATTATTAAAAGTGCTTGGGGAAGAATGAAGTGAAACTGCTTGTTTTACAGGTTGAATTAGCTAAGGCAAAAGTAGCCACCAGTGAGGCTGTCTCCTTATGTTTTTATATCACTCGGAACTAATCCTGACTGGTCTCTGAACAGGTCATGAGATACCAATTAATCAGAATCACTGAGGAAGGCAAAGGAACCTATCTTTTAATGAAAACTACTCCCATGCCAGATTGATATAAATGTTAATTAAGTGCTTAATTTCTTTTTATCACTCATTTCACAGAAGGCGGCATTCAGAGCCATTTGCGTTGCTCTTTTCATCTTGTTCTATACTCACTGTACTCGTGTCTTGGAAGCTGTTGCTTTGCTTTGTGTATCCTCCATACGATCCAGCACCTCCTGAGGGAGTCGGTTCTCCTGTTTGCAGTCATCGTAGCCAGTCTTGCTCCTCGAAAGGATTTCAGGATCCAGGACCTCAGCAACCTCTCTCAAGAACTGTAAGCCACGCAAGAAGACAGCCTGTGCTCAAAAAGCTCATTGGAGGAAGTCTGCTTGGGGGCTGTGGGGAGGACTGCCCAACATGCAGGTCTCCTCAGGTCTACCAGCAGTTAAGGCAGTTCATAGTCCAGAAGCCTCAATTTATAGACCTTTTCCAAAAATCCCTCAAGCATTAATTGCAACTCAGGCTGCTTGCTAGATCCGTGAATCATGCTGAAATACTAGGTTTTGCCATCGTCTCCGGCCACATGTTGTACCAGATATGAAGTTTTCCTTCAGCTGCTTTTAAGTTTCCTTCCTTTCAGCACAATCCCTTGTTTCATGATCGATTGTCCCAGTCATAGCAGCCTGGGATCAGGGCAAGCTGTGCTGTTGACTGGTCTCGTAGACCGGAGACTCAGTTCCCTTCTCTGATTTCCAAGGATTCTCCCCATGAACCCATCCATCACCTTCTTGCATCTGTTAGAGGAGTATATCCCCTTACACAAGGCTAAGTACTGACACTAAGGCACTTCATGCAGGGGTCCCCAACTTCTGTGGCATGAAGCCTGTCCCTTCAAAAAGTCTCCCAGCTCTCCCCTGTTCCTTTTGACAGGTAGTAGAAGCAAAAAGCTTTATTTTGCTACTGTGTTTGGTCACTATCCTCCATCAGCAACATCCAAGCAAGCATGTTCCAAAAGTTCCGAGCCGCACAGGAGACAAAGACCTGCTAGCTTCTGCTTGTGTGAAGCAGAGAAAGTTGAAGAACTGGAGACTGGGAAAAGAGGGATGATTCTGTAAAGAGGCCAAGAAATAAAGGTAATGAGATATACTCTGCTATCTTGGGCATATTCCTAACTTATCATTTCTGATGAGATTTGCTTCCTGGACTATGACGTCTGTGTGTATCAATGCCTGTTGAGAGCTGAGCCGATAAAGCACTTTCTGTAATTTGTTCATCGCAGGCACTAGATTCCTCAATTAGCCCACATATAATACTGTTCCACAATTAAATTGCTGACAGTTTGGACCTACCATCTAAATCTAAGTTACCTTTAATATTATTTGCCTTGTTTTTTTCTTGGTAAAGAAACAGAAGTTGCTGTGATTCTTTACCTGACAGTAGTAGCTGCATGCTACTTTAGTTTCCTGTTCCAATTCTCTGAAAAAACAGTGTTTAACCAGGATTACAAAATCATTACCTTTGGGGAGATAGTTTTTTCCAAGCGTGGGTGGAGCACGAGGGGATGCTGTTTCAGACAGCACTCTAGCCATGCAATATAATCCCTCCTGGCTTGCTGCAACGGGCTGAGCTTGGACAGACAGACCTGTGTTTCGGCACACTTCCTTTTCTTCCATGGAATGGTGGACGAAGATTTCAGTGTGCTGTTCTGAAGTGTGATTGAGACAGGCTGCTTTCTACCGTACACAATCATGTTATCAGATGAAGGAGGAAAGCCATCTCTGAAGTCATCTAGACCTTTTTTCAGAAATATCCAGTGCTGACCATTAAGGGAGTCTGAGAACCTCAGTCTGCTTTCTCAAAAGCCCTCATAAGACATTTTCTCCCTTCTGTAAGGAAATAACGTTAAGCACAGCTCAATTGCTGTTTTCTCATGAAAAAGTCTGGAGCACATTTGAGTACGAGTGGATATTCAACTCCAAGCATGTTTACCCACACTGGCTAGCAGTTTGCTGCTACTCAGCTTTTGAGAACAGTTTATAACACCCTGACATAATCTGGATGAAGGACACTCACCAAACCACAGCATTTCGAACTCACAAAATCCTGCTATAAAATCCTGGCATTTCATAATGTTATAGAGCTGATGTTTCAGGATGTATTTATTTTATACATATTTATATTGCTTCAATGACAAAAAAGTTTAAGCTATCCCTTCAAGATGGCCCACATTCCTCAGAAATGCCTCATTTCAGCTGACCACAACTTCTCCACCTTTCAGCCACTCCACATTTCCTTTGTGGCCTACCAAATTAGTTTAACATTTTGAGCAAAAAAGCTTTGGCAGTTTCAGAGAATGACTTACAAGTTGGCAGCTGAACCAAGCTTCATTTTCCAGAGCTTGCAGAAGCAGTGTCCAACCTACAGTTTCCAGGTTCATTCAGGTTCTTGCCAAGGACACTGGTAGGAGGGTGGCCGCAGCAGCCTGGAGCCGCAAACTGGAATGAGAGACCCTCTGACTGCTTGCTGAAAAGGTCAGAGGCCGAATTACTTCCCAAGTGGCAGCAATTTCTGTCTCTAAACACTATCTGAGGAACTCCACAAGCACAGTAACACAGTGAATTACAGTTATGAAAGTAATTTAAAAACCTCTTTGATCTGTAAGAAATAAACACGGGACAAAAAAGTAGTGACTTCATACTGTTTTCACCAGGACAACATTGTCCATGGCATGGGAAGATAAAGACTCTGATACCAAGTTAATGGCAAAAAACAAGACAGGCGTCACTGAACCTCAGCCATCCTGCATTTTGCACATAGCAGGTACCGATGGAGAAATGCGTGTGCGACTCTAGTTTTACTGTTTCATGCTAAATATTTTCTCACCCTAGTATGCTTTCTTTCACTTATTCTTTGGATGCTAGCAGGGCATTCCTCTTTTCTGCCAAACCATTTAGCAGCTGGGAAGTCTGTTTACCGTAAGCGCTGAGGTTCTGCTACAGAGCCATGCACAAGCAAGTTCAGTTTCCTCTCTAGTGACACAACGCCAGATCCAGAGATTTTCAGCTACACAGCACAGGCAGGTAGTTCTTCACAGATGCTCCAGGTCCAAGTGCTAAGCAGACCCTCCAAATCCTGCCCCAGAAAATGCTCCCGCAGCCACCTCTGCAGGAGCAGCCAGGCCTAGGAAGGGCAGCGCGCACATGGCTATTGCACACTCTTTGCTCGTCCTCTGTGTGTGTTTATGTCAAAGCAGCACTGCCACAGACACTGCGGAGACATCTGGTCAAGGCTTTATCTCTTCACATGCAGCCGTGAGCTAACACTCAGTGCTAACAACAGCTACAGCCCTGGCAATGCCATGGTCTTTGCTGTGCCTCCTGAGGCATACAGAGGTTCTGGATACACTGCACAAGTTCTTGGGTCCCTTGGTGAACTCTATGCCTCCTTGTCGACAAGACTGGTAAATCCACGCCCTTCTCATCTTTTGAAGGATTTTAGTCACAAATACCTTTTATTTAGCAGCCTTCCACCTCTTCATATCCCCTCCAGAGCCTGGAGCAGCTGCCTGACTTGAGACCAGAGACCCACTGAGGCTGAGGCAAGAAGTAGTCTCTTGCTGCAGCCCAGCCTGCCCGTGTTCTCCTGTGGTGTTACTCACTCTTGACTTGCTCTCGTATCCACAGATTTCACTTCTTCCACCTAAATTTCATGGTTTAAGCTCTTCACCATGCTTGTGTAGTTACTTTCTTTATCTTTATTGGCTTAAGTGATCAATTAGCAACTGACAGATACTCTAAATTGCTACTTTCGGTGCCTTAGCAATACAGTCCTTCCTTCCTAAAGAACAACAAAAATGCATTGCCTAACTAGTTTGCTTTAGAGATAATTACTGTACTTGCAATGTCAAATATTGCAATATCAGTACTTGCAATACGACACATTTTTGTACGGGGTTACTCAGGAACTGCTTAATCCAGAGGAAAAAGTGTTCTAAGAAGGTATTAAGAACTGTAAACAGTTAGGTACATACCTGATACTTCTGAGCTCTGACAGTGAAGATACCACATGGCAAAAATAACATCTTATTCTGCACAAACTAATGAAAGTTACCTCCATGGCAATGTGCAAGAACATTTCCAGAAAATCAATCTGAAAAATCAGAAAGAAAATCTGCAGAAGCTAACACTTCAGCAGTGTTGCTTCAGACAAGGAAGGCACTATTTTTAAGTCCCTACTGGCATAATACACTAGGCATGTTTGCAGTTGGTTGTTGTGGAAACCAGATTCACAACTTATCATCTGCCTAGTGCAAAGGCTTTCTTCACACACAGAAGCATGCAGAGAACTGCTGGGGACTGTGGATAAAAATCTTGGAATTAAGGCAGAATTTTATTTTGCCAAAACATATGTATTTTTCTTTTCAACATCAGCACTTCTTTATGACTGAATAACTGAAGCCTGCTGCTGCAAGCCGATGCAATATACTATTCTATGTGTCTTTACTAAGTGTACTTGAACATTAGCCTCCAAGAAAAATTTAAGACGCAAACACGGGTCAGGTCTGGTGTTATCGCTCAATTTCTTGTGGTTTTGAATGATGCAACAGACCTGTAGATCAATTTGAAAGGAATGACTTGGGACAACTAGAATACACTGGAGTATGTCTCCTTAGCAGCTTGTGGAAAATACCCTGCTAATTCCTCATCCAATTCTCATTGCACTGCCTAAGGATATCGGATAATTTATGTGCACGCTGGAAGCTTAAATGAAGAAGTTGACCTAGGTGGTATCCGAGGACCTGTAGACACTGGCTTGATATTCTCTTTGGCATCAAAATACACTGCCAGGGTATTGCTTTCTTCCATGCTGTCCTCAACAGTAACAAGACAGTGTTCAAATCTAAGTGAGCAGCCCTTCAAGCCAGCTCAGGGCAGCCTTAGGGTGTTACTACTTCAGTCACACTGCAAAGGAAAGGGAGCCATCTCAAGGCTGGCTGCTTTAACGTGAGCTCTGAGCTACACCTCAAAAACCAAAGCAGTAGCACAGTGAGGTAGATATTTTGCTAGTCTCTGGCAGCATGGCAGGCAGCACAGTACCTCTCTCTTGGGCTGTAACCTAGGGAAGGCAAAGCCCAAGCATAACCAGAATGACTTTTCCTCAAAGTTGCAAGGGTGGAAGGAATAGAAGCTTACAACTTTAAAAAGCAAGTCTGTGAGGAACGTGAATGGTTAACACTTAGAAATTCAAGTGACCAGTTTGTTTGACCTCAAGAAATGGCACAGGAAGAAAGAGACTAGATAAACAAAGCTGAGATTATTTGGCACATGATGTACACACACACACATAGAGTTAATATACCTATTTACCAAGCAGGTGACAATCAATGACGCTCAATTCTCAGTAGTTAAATCCCAGCATGTCAGGTCCTAGTTAAATGAGTATTTCATATGCATATATATAGCTATATATGCAGTTATACTTAAATATTTCTCTTGCCTATAGAGTTCATACTGGATTATTTCATGCCAAGAAGGACAGTTACCTTGGAAGAGACAGGAGACATATTAAAACGTTCCAGAACCCCATGGCTCAGAGACTGGAGTCTCCCTTCATTTGGGTGAACACAGCCACGCTCAGAGATGTTTTGCAGAGCCAGGACCAGGAGAGACCTGTGCCACCCGGCCCTGGCTGCTGTAAGCCAGGTGGTACACCCAGCAATACCTAAGCTTGTCTAACTGAATTAAGGCCCAACTTTCAGCTCCTGTCCTACCACTCCTTTCTTGATTTAGACAGGGAATTTTTGCTTTACGGAAAGTTTACAGAGGTATGAGAGCAGTGACAAATGTTAGGTCTTCCAAGCAGCCAACTCCCCCCTTGTATCAGTGGTTGTAGCACCAAAGCCTACTCTGAGATGGTTTACAATCTGACCCAACAAAAACAGGGGAGAACACATCACAGCTGACTGAGGAGCCTAAATCCTGTAAGAGTTCTCTACATATTCATCCCAAAAATCATTACCCTAAGGCAGCTACTTCTGAGTTAGAAAAATAAAGTCTTTTTGCCAGCTGCAGCCTTCTAGGGCTGCAGCCTTGTAGTCCCTACTGTGTGCTTCCCATCAAAGGAACACAAAATAATTTTCCTTTTTGCCGCTTCTCTGCCTGTCCTGTTAAGTCCTTCATTTCTGCACAGTGCAGAAATACAAGGAAATGCCTTGGAAACCCTGTTGTATCTTAACAGAAGAGACTAATAAGCCTGTCCCTTTTCTTTGGTGTAAGAACACACCCCACCTTGTACACAGGGTGGCAACACTGGTATAGATTTGCCCCGTCGGTAAGAATGATGTCAAGCTTGCTCGAAGGATCCTGCCCTTGCATAGGATCTGGCATGTTGTCAATCCCACGCTTATTCAGAAGCTTGAAATCTACAGACCAGGAATCAAACGCAGTCAGATTGAACCGATGTAAGTCAACAGTCAAAGGAATTTACAGAGCACAGCACTGATAGGTAATGTCTTGCTCCTACCAGAAGCAAGATACTTATTTCCTTTTTCTTATGACAGCAGGAATACTGAAAAATTTTCAAAAAGATGCCAGAGGAACAAGTCTAACGAACAGCTGAGTATTACAGACGTAGGTACCAAGAAATTCTTTCACGCTTTTCCAGCCAGAGAAGGCAAGTGTGCAATACTACTTCAAAGGATTGTAAGCTCAAGGTTAAAAAAAGCTTTGCTTTGCTCCTCAGATCCTCCAGACCCTCATAATTGTTAAGACACCCATAAGTGTACCCAAACCTTGGAAAATCATTGACCCTCAAACCCTGACTGACAACTGACGTCTAGAAACAAGACAGTTCTCAACAATAAGATTTATTAAGCATATATAAGGCCCCAATACACTGTGTTCAAATCTTTCAACTGTTCAATCTCAAACCCGTCTCAAAACCTGAAAACGAAGTCTAACGGTAGTTACGAGTGGGTTTCTCATCCTGAATCCGAATTTACAACACATGCTTTTACTACCCCTCATTCTAACAAATCATGCTAACTTGCATTATATGTTTAGTTTAGATAGAATTAGACACGCGATTCTTTTCCAACTGAAGTATTATCACTCTCAACAGCAGCAGCCAGACCAAAAGGCAGATTTGTAATCAAGTATCCAGACTCAATAAATACAGAGCAGAATCCAAAGAGACACGCTGATACCGTTTCCATTAGGCACAAGACCCCTGGGGATTCTCTTATCCATTAGGCTGATGGCAGAGTTTAGGAGTAACATACAGCACAGGTTTAAGACAGCTGTCGCTCCTGGGCACTAATAGCTTTTTTTAAAACAAGAGAAAAATTAAATCACAAGTACATCCCGAGTGTTTGTCAGCGGGGCTAGCTTGCTACTCGACGGTTAAGAGTCTGTGGCCTTTACCATATAACAGTGTTTTCTTACACCAAGCAAACAGTTTAAAAAGGGCAGCTGTAATTTAATCAGGATGGGCAGGGGAATGTTAACCTGTGCTCTCAACAGCCTCCTAATGTTTTTTGAGCTAAATTCTCAGCCTTTTCAACAGAGCAAGTCCATATTCAATGGCCTCCTTGTAGAAAAGGCTATTAGTTAGCATTGGTCCTGTGTAAAATATCTGGTGAGCATTCCTAATCTCCAGAAAGTATACTGATTCACAGAAATTCAAATTTAAGAAATTCAAACTTAGTAACATCAAAGTGTTACTAAGCAGACATCTTTATTACAGCACCGGATGTGTGGGGGATATCTCCTCCTAACGTGCGTGCCTCGTGTTACCAGCATCTGAATTCTATCGAGTACATACATTCATGTTCATTGCAACTGTTAGCATATTCGTGACGTTTCCGAGGGATGTTTAACATACTCACATGTCGCTGACGCATGCGCCGTTAAATGAGCCGCTGGTCCTCTGGTGGTCTCTGGTGGTTTTTTGCAGTACTTGGTCCCCTTAACTTGTCTGTCCTCCAGAGGAACTCTTTTCTTATCTACTTGCTGAGCTTGTATTTTAACATTGTACTGGTTCTTATCAGTTCCTGCCAGTTACTTGGGTAAGATAAAATAAGTTGTCCACAGCAGTTTCTCTTACACAATCCCCGCATACAAAAGGAAACTTACAAAACTCACGTTTGGTTGATTTTACATGTTAAAACCTTCTTCCTTGTCTCAGACCTTTGTTTCAAGGTATTGGAGAAATCTTTCCCGCATTTTGGGGCAGCTTTGATACCCTGGGGCTGCGATGGAACAAAAACCTAAGAGACTATCTTTTCCACTCTTTTGGCAGTTAATGAATCTAAATTAACATCACAGATCCAAGACTGAATAAAACTGCTCAAGGCATTACCAGACATAGTACTCAGGATGGAGGCTTAGCAAGCTTTTCCTACGCTGCTGCAGGGCTGAAGGTGGACATGGACACTGATGTCATGTTTATATTGCACAAAGAAGGGCTTGACAGGTGTACGAAACCACTGAAAACAGAAAGGATTTGCAATTGCTTGACTACAGCATAGAAACCTGTCACTTTAGTGCTATTTACACTGCCATTGGCTAGTTTTTGTCAGAGATTTTGGTTTTGTGAAGAACTCATCTATGAAGTATAGCCTGAGAAGGAAAAGTTGGAATTGTTTTCCACTTTTACTCTAGTCCTCACAACACACTGAAAGCTATTGCTTCAAAGATATTACTTTTGGGGCATCAAAGACAATACTTTGGGGATATGTAAGCAACCATTAGAAAACCAGTTTCTCAAACAAGCCTTTGCTATTTGGTTACTATTCAGGACATACTGGTTTTGACCTTTAAAAATCAATTTGCAAAAAACTTACTCCCTTCCGATGATTCACAACAGTGACACATTTGTGCTGCGAGGATAATGCCACAGCACGCAAAGCTAAGACTGAAAACTCACTCGTGCCACATAGATTGATTGACATCGGCACAATCAAGTGGGATTGCTGTTCTCCCACCAGAGCTGCAAGTAACTGAGCAGTTTTCAAGGCTATGGCTCTAACATCACCCTACTTTGTTGAACAACAAGACACAGTTACTATGTCTCAGTCTGCAAATAATTTATGAGTCTGTAACATAATGCAGAAACAAATATTGAAGTTGTGTTTTGAGGCCAGCTTGGTTTTCTTAAAGAGCATTGACCATCTTCTCAGTTACAAAGATGCAAGAATTAAGTCCAGGAAGATGAATTGCCTGCAGCAACTGAAGGCCATGAAGTTACACAGAATCTAATGAAATGCGAACCAAATCATACCCTATATGAATTTAAGTAAAACCTCCCAGACTTTCTGAAAACTCTACAGCTGTTGATAGAAAGAGACGGGGGCTGACTGCAGCAAGGGAAGCTGTATTTTTCTGCTTTCCCAGTTGCACTTCAACACAGAAGTGCTTTTCCCCACTCTAAGGGCTCACAGGCACTGCTCCTTTCAAACAGAGCCATACAGCTTCAGGGCTTGTTTGAATACAAGGCACCAGAACAAGCACTCACTACACAGATACCAGCTCATCTAGGTAACCTGGTGAAACACAGAGAAATCCATGTCTGGGCAAAACAGAACCAACAGCTGTTCTTCTCCAAATTCCCAGCCTAAAATCACATGGAATTTTACTCCATCCATGAACACTGCAACCCCAAACACTGCTTAATTCATTAAACCAATTAATAAAAAGTAATCTGCAGAGAAATATCTTAACGCCTTAATAGTGACCTAGGTAACATCTTTCCTTCTTTGCTTTAGTTTCAAATAGAATACTATTTCCTCATTTATAGTAAGAACAGAAAACACTGTTTGAAGTTTTAGAATTTTTTTTAGGGCATATTTAAAGCATGCATCAACTACGCACAACAAGAAAAACTGTTAAAAATTTCTCACACAAAAAGTTTTTACAATATGTTTTTTAAATATTTTTCCATACTTTGAAATAGTTTAAAAAAGAAAAAAAACCCCAAGCTTTTTCTCTAGAATTCAACTAAAGTTACGCTCGAGCTTAGAAGATTAATATAAACATATTCTTTCAAAAATGCTTTTTCTCCCTGTATTAGATCTAAAACCCCAAAAATTAGCTCATAATGATTTGAAAAAAACCCTTAGAGATTAATAATTGGATATACAGCTCTGAAAACAAAGAAGATAAATTACTTTTTCACTCTCTAGCACTAACATGTGAGTCTTTCAGAAAAATCCTCTATCACTTTTATTAGGTAAACCAACTCACAGTGAATATATAATTAGCTCCATAGCTTACTCCCACAAACACACCATAAAAACAAAAACTTATGTTTTATTTCTTATAAAATTCCCTTGGATTTTCCAGGGGAAAAAACCCAACAACAAACAAAAGGAGCCAATTTCCCCCCCTTGAATTTAAGCATTCCTGGCTTGATTAGTTTATTCAAATCAGACCAATGAGTATGCAGGAGGGAACTGGCTTAGGTTATAAATACTCACACTGGGGGTGTTGTTATGGTTTAGGGTTTTTTTTTTTTCTTCTTTGGAACAACTTGGAAAATAGCAGAAAAACTGCTAGTTTTGCTTCAGTGTGAACCGATGTGTTAAGTTTATGCTTTGTTTTTTGTTGATTAAAAGGTAATGTAAGTATATAGAAAGTATTTTAGGGCTTTTGTTGTTGTGAAGTTATGGTAAAGGAATATTAAATATCATAAGAACTTAGCAGTTCTATTTCATTTAACAATAAAAGTTCTTTTAAAAGGGTTGTAGAGTTATGTTTTATTTAAGGCATCATAAAAAGTTTTCTATGTTAACTGCTTAAGAATAACTATTAACATTTAAAATAGCTGATGTAAATAGTAAGTTTTCAACGAAGCTTCTTGATAGGTATTGTAAATCTATGTGTTGATTTCCAACTAAAAAAATACAGCTTTGTTTTTAGGTCCTTTAGTCCTATACAGAAGTTTTTACTTTTGTAGAAACAAAAGCTATAATGCTGTTCTACAGATATACTAGAAAAAAATTGTAATCTGTCTTAGGAGTGTTTTAAGGTAATATAATAAAGGTAGTTTCTTACATGGCTTGTTGTAATACAACTCGTCTTCAACTTGACTGAAAGTGTTTTACTGTAGTAAGTCAGTGATGTCTGTGTTAAAGCTGTTGAAAATTTACCTGTTTTTCTGATTGTTATTTTATGGAACAGCTGTGTAGTTCTACTTTGCTTTTACAAAAACTTGATCCTTTATGAGACATGAGTCAAGACTGTAGTGCTGAGGATTTACTAGTGGAAGTGCAGGATCAAACAACTTATTTGGTCTGTTCACTTGAGTGCTATGCTGAAGTCTTCAGTAGAGCAAAGATGCCTGAAAGAAGAAGCTAAACACGCCCAGATGCTAGTAAAGAAGCTAATTGATAAGTGGTAAGATGTGTATATGAAGTATTTCAGTGTCCTTTTTGGGCAGCACAAAGCTTGCTTTTACTTTGGTGAGTTGGTTACAACCCACATAGAGGTTCTGCTCTTAGATTTGCAGTCATTTCAGACTCCAGCTGAAGCAAAACACGATTTTTTTACAGCTGTGCAAGCATTTACAGGATGCTCTGCTTTTTATGCTCTAATTAGCACAACTGAGATACAGTATAACCTATTGTCCTGGCTTAGACTGTCCCTTTTCAAATCAGCTCCATCAAACTGTTTGGGAAGAAGAGCAGGTGACAAGAAAAAATATTTTCCTTTATGCTCTAGAGGATTAAGCTCCTTAATCTCAGGTTCTGGATGCTGCCAGATAGGGACCTCTGCATGGGGCAGCAGTAGGCAGTCATGAAAATGAAGATATTCATGAAGGGCTTGCTGCTGACTGGATAGTTAAGGTCATACTGACTGGTAGTGGTGGCAGCAGCCAGCCCTTCAGGCTTAGGCTGTGCTCGAGGAAGTGTCTGTACCTGAAGTAGGTGAAAATTTCTCAATTTCCCTGTAAAGGGATGCTGAAAAGAAAGGATGAAATTTTTGTTATGTGGTTTTTTTGTGCTAGGACTTTGAGGGGCCAAAAGAGATGTTATACTACCTTTACAGGGCTACAGTGTCCCTGCCAGCAGCAAGTAAGCACAACTTATCCCATCAGCTCTGCACAGTTTTCTGACCAAATGCTGAGGCTGTACTTTATTTTCTGTATTAAGAGTCTCCCGGTACCTGCAATGTCAGCGGTGCCTGAATCTGTTCTCCCTTACCCTGCATCATAAGGGCCTGAGGAAAATAACCTGCAGCTGTTAATTAGATGGTGAATAGCTGGGGAGGGAGGAAGAGTGCAAGTGTGAGCCATTGGTTTTCAACTGCCTTTGTTGGAGCAAGGGTGGCTGAGTGTCATTGCCCATGTGTTATGGGTCAGGCAGATGAAGAGGAAAAGGCAAGGTCTGTGGGGGATAAGTAGTGCTTGGTAACACACATGCATTTTCAGATCTTTCTCCTGTTGCTCTGTGTTGGATTAAATTAATTGGGGTGTGTAGCTCTCATCAGCTGTCCTGAGTCCTAACAAATGCTGAGCACTGTTTATCCAGAAAAATGGTTGTCCTTGCTCTATTGATACAGGGACTGACCTCACTCACATCTGGTCAATCTGAGCTGGCCCCATGGGTTAGCCCCTTGCCCAAATCCTCCCATCTTTTCCCACGGAATGTGCTGCATGTGGAGAAACATCCTGATTTCTTGGGCGTTGCTGCATGCTGCTGCCCAAAGCCTTGCCCTGTAACTACCAGAAGTCCCTGCTGTCAGCTCCTGCTGTGCATGTCTAGCCTTAACATGGGTGAAGCAAGGATGTTGCATCTTAAATGAAAAGATTAGATATACCTCACCTGCTGTTTCAGGCTGTCTAGACTGCCAGGTTTGTCAATGCCGTTGTCATTGACAGCACCAGGACGAATGAGGTCTAACCCTTCCTGGTGGGAAGGAAGATCAGCATGCGAGCTTCATGGTGCTGGTGTGGAACAAGCCAAGACCCTCTGTGCTGGGGAGGCTGTGCAGCGCTGATCTTTTGACAGCCTCTGTCCAGCTTTCTTTCTGTCAAGGGGGTTCATTTAAGAGAAGAGTTGCTGCCTCCTATCAAGGAGTTGGCAAGAGCACAGCTGTTGCTTCCTCTGTGACAGATATGATCAGTAAAACTGTTGATCGCCTTGAAATAGATATGTGCTTACATAGAAATATTTCTTAACGATAGCATAATTTCTGTCATAAGTGATCAGTTTTACCACGATCAAGTACGTGACGTTTTCAGTTTTATTTAGCCAACTGTCAGTAAAGTGGAGTAAGTGTATAGCTAGAAAAGCCTTTAAAAGCCAGCTTTTTTTGAGAGCTAGCAACAAGTTCTGCTTTCACAGGAACCCCATGCCAGTTTTGTTAGGCCGTTGCTTGAAGAGGTAGTGACTCATGCCAATGGCTGGGTGAACCTCTTTGCCCGGCAGCCTGCTGCCCGACTATGGCTCATGTCGCCGTAGACAAAGCACTCTCTGATCTGCAAAGGCACTACTGAGCCTATGGAGGAGCGTGACTCTGGCTTGGGTTTTTAAACCACAGCTGAATTGTTAGCGGCGAGCATGGACTGTGTGTGTGCGTGCTTAGTACTTAAACACGCCGCTTCTTAATCTTCAGTATATTTCAACACCAAATGAGAGCAAGTACTCAAATTTAGAAGAGAAGAGCTGACTAAACAGTTATTATTTCTTTTTGCTCCTCGTCCTTTGGCAGTGATTACTTTGGAATTTACTTGGAATATGGCCTTTGGGCTAATTTCTTCCCAAAGTCCCTCTGCACAGCTTTGCTTGCTGCTTGAGCAGACAATGTAAATTGATCCTTTCCTAAGCAGTATGGAAAGTGAAACTTAAGCCTGGTGGCTTTTGTTTGGTGGGGTTTTTTTTTCTTATCACAAGTGAGCAGCTTCATTGAAAAGGGAATCCATGATGTCAGGTGTCTACTAGGATTTCTCCTCAGACTGTGATGTCCCTCCTCTGTTTGGCTGGTAGTATGTTACCTCAGACCAATAAGTATGGAGTAGGGAAAAAAAAAATTGGAGTATAAATATATTGTGGGAAATATCTCCTTAAGATTTTTCCTGACTCTGGAAGGTGTTTAAGAACTACTGAAAATCTTTTATTCTGGCCATTATAAATAAAATATTTATTACTGTTTTCTGCTCCATGCTTGTGATTTTCATTGTAATTCAAGGTAAGAGAAGAGAATTTAATGTATTTTTAGCACTGATCAAGACTGATTTGTATTTACTTATGATATTTTATAGAGCTGTAAAGTTTGGTTGAAGACAGACACATAAATGAAGAATTAACACTTCATTACTGGGTCTAAAGCTGTGGTTTCAAGGAACAACTCCTAGAGCAAGAAATCAGGTTAAGGAGGTGCATACCTCCTCACCCCCATTTATTGGGTGTTATTAGTTCCTCACCCCACCTCTTCTCTCATATATAATTGATTGCTTGGCCAGTGTGTGAGTGTAAATAGATGCAATTGTTTCTGTAAGAAGACACAGGAATGCAGAGCTGATAGCAGGGTGAGATATTTCTTTAAAAAGTAGTTTGTCTGACAAAGGAGCTATAATTTTAAACCACAACTTATGTTTTAAACAAGTGTGGTATTTGTCATGTTGTCATGAAAAACTTCTGTTCCGAGGGAGAAGAGTGCCTCTGCATCCCAAAAGGCTCCAACTTTGTCCACCTGAAGGTTTTATTAAAAAATGGCCTGCTTCTCAGCAGCACTACCTTTGAACACGTTGAGATGATGTGAGTATAGACATTACCTCTTCCACTGCATAGATTGCATGAGAAGTGTTGAACATGGTATTTGGTTTAGAAAAAAGGAAGTCCAAAGGCTGGGCTTTGAAAGCTACTGGGATTTAGCTGTGTTAAAACCAATAAAACATTAACAGGACTTTGTGTTTTGTCATTAACTAGTTATTTAGTCAGGAATTTGTTACAGAGTTGGAGCCCCAAGCTTCCGTATTTAATGACTGATACGCTGAAAATAACCTGCCAATACCTACCACAGGACTTACTTTCTTTGGTTTGATCATTCTAGTGCAACTACAGGAAAGAAAAAATGCTTTTGATTCTAGGCAGGTAAAAACCCTGCTGAAGGCTTTCTACATAAACAGGTAAGGCTTTTTTTAGGTTCTCTTCTGATTAGTCTTGGGCTCACTTGAAGAGTTCACTTTGGTTTTATGTCCTGAATATCTACTCTACGATGCAAGACCCCTGGGCACTCCAGCTGGAGGTCATAGCAGGAGCACACACCTTCCCAGGCTGTGGCACACCCTGGACATAGAAGTGGTTGCAGTGGATAGACCATGCTTCATGGTCCTCACGGCTGCATGAGTCAAAACACTGCACTCTTTGAAGTGCAGGGAGTGGGGAACCAGTGCTGATGGTGTTCTTTGCCTTGCGTACTTAAGTCTTGTCAATAATGGAGCTGCTCTTCCATGAGGACAGGCTGAGAGGGTTGTGGTTGTTCAGCCTGGAGAAGAGAAGGCTCCAGGGGGACCTTACTGCAGCCTGCCAGGGCTTACAGGGGGTTTAGAACAAAGATAGGGACAGAGTTTTTAGCAGGGCCTAGAGCAATAGGACAAGGAATAATGGTTTTAAGCTAAAGAGATGGCATATTTAGACTAGATGCAAGACAGAAATGTTTCACAACGAGGGTGGTGAAACCCTGGCCCAGGTTGCCCAGAGAGATGGTAGCTGCCCCATCCCTGGAAACATTCTAGGTCAAGTTGGATAGGGCTCTGAGCACCCTGATCCAGTTGACGATGTCCCTGCTCCCTGCAGGGGGGCTGAACTACATGGCCTTTGAAGGTCCCTTCCAATGCAAACCATTCTGTGATTTTACGATTCTGTAAATCTATTTGTGGCACCTTTCACGTGCAACAAACCTATTAAGGACCAGATCCAGTTCCTCAGCAGTGTTGCTGCACTGCTGGCAGCGTTTAGCACTTTTCCCACCAAATTAAGATATGCCATCTGGCCAGGGCGAGTGCAGGGTCACCGAGTTGGAGTGACATCATGCAAGCGAGCCGCGGAGATCAATCGGAAAACTGCAGAGGAGGAAGCTACGTTCGCTAAATTTGACTCGTATTGTGTTTAACTTTGACAGGGTTGCCCAAAGCCTTTGTCAGTAACGAGAAGAGATGTCGGCAAGAAGCGGCTTTCGCGGCTACTCTCGCCTGCGCTCGCAGGGAGCGCTGCGCGCGGGACGTGCCTCTCGCAGAAGTTTGTCCCTTGGCGGCGCTCGTCGGGGGTGGGCCAAGATGGCGGCGCCCAGCTGGTAGCTCACGTGTTGCGGGCAGGGAAGGTGGCGGCGGCGACGGTTCCACCATGTCGGGCCGCCAGGGAAACAAGCTGCCCAGCAACCTGCCGCAGCTGCAGAACCTCATCAAGCGGGACCCCACCTCCTACACCGAAGAGGTTCGGAGCCGGACGGCCGGGACGGGGTCGGCAGCAGGAGGAGCGGGGCGAGGGGGGAGGTTGTACCGGGCGTGGAGGGCTCCGGGAAGCTGAGGCAGGCCGTGGGGCTGGGGAGGGGGGCTGGCAGATGTTGCTCGTCCCCCTCGGCAGCCGCCGTCCTCTCTGTGCTCAGTTCCTCCAGCAGTACCACCACTACCAGTCCCATGTGGAGATTTTCACCTTCCAGCCGGACAAGCCCAGTAAGGAGCTGGCCGAACTGGTGATGTTCCTGGCCCAGGTAAGCCGCGGCCCTTCCCGCCGGCAGCTGCAGCAGCGCCTGTGCCCCGAGCGCAGTGGCTGTGGCGGAGCGTCCTGTGCCTCCTGCTGCTGCAGCCCTGACCGAGCTTAGGTAAAGCTGCGCGTTGACCAAAATTTCTGCAGCACTATTGTGCGTTTCTGGTAATGTAAGTCTGTCTTTTGAGCGTTTGGTACAATTTTTTAAAAGGATGTGTTAATTGCAGCGTTCCTCTTTGGCTGTTGGCAATAACTTACTTCTATGTCTGCTAAATTGTTGCTATTCAGTGATAATTTTACTGGTTGCTTACAGTATCTCACACCTTCCCGGGGTGATGAGGTGACCCGAGGTTTTCACCGGAGGTTCCAGCTGGGTCTCTCTCTCTACCCAGGTTGCCCAATGCTACCCGGAACACATGGCCAGCTTTCCCCAGCAGCTGAAGGAGCTGCTGTCCTACCACCATACGGTGCTGGATGCAGACCTGCGCATGGTAAGACCTACACCGAAAGGCCTTTTGGGCCGACCGTGACCTGTGGTTACAGTATGCCGTTTCATGTGAGACGAGAGCTTAAGAGTTGCTTTTTAATTTTTGAATAAAGCTGGAAATTGGGGGGTGTTACGAAGTTTTGGTTCTCATTGCCTGTTTCTCTCTTACAGACGTTCTGTAAGGCTTTGATCCTGTTAAGAAACAAGAATCTAATAAATCCAACGAGTTTGCTGGAGCTCTTCTTTCAACTGCTGCGGTGTCACGATAAACTTTTACGAAAAGTAAGCTGTGCTTAGAAAAACCGGTCTTAATTTCCAGTGGGTTTTGACTAACTTACCAGAAGTTATGCAGCGCTGGCAGGCAGCTCTTCTCCTTCCCTTGGTAACAAAGGAATGAAGTTTAAAATAGCTCTGCTTTTTCAGCGATTGGCAGTGCCAGAGGCACAAATCGATGTGTGCGTTTGCTTAGTAGCAAGGTGTGCTGCTGTAAACATCTTCACCAGGCTGCTGCAGGCCTGTTCCTGCCTTTGGAATCGAACAGCTTGGATGTGTCTGCAGGTGAAAAGCATAGACATGTTGCTCTCAGAGCAGGCCTTGCTGAATTCTTTCTGACAACTCCTGAGTAAAACAACTAAAATGAAAACAGCTGCTTGTTACAGTTGTATTTCAAGTTTTCTGCTGTAAAAGTGAAAACACTTGCTTTCTGCCTCCAGAATTACTAATGTGGCTGTTAGAACATGACTGAATGAAGCAGGGGTGGGATTTTTTTTTTAAGCGATACTTCATGCTGTTCGTTTTCCTGTCTTACTGTACTGTAAACTAAGTACGCTTTTCGAATATATGAAAATAAAGCATATATGAGACTTGGCAGGATAACAACTGTAACTTAAAAGAGAAAACAATATTCTCGATGGTGATCAGTTCGGACTCTCATTTTAGTATTTAGAGACTTTGGGAGAATAGTAGTGTATCTGCAATGTTCTCCGTGTGAATTGTGTAGTTTACTCCCTTTGATCTCTCCCTTTACAGACTTTGTATACTCACATCGTGTCGGACATCAAGAATGTCAATGCTAAACACAAAAACAATAAAGTAAACACAGTAAGTGCTTGAGCTTTCAGCTTCAATTTAACCCCTTGACATTGTGAAAGACTCGTAATAATAAATGTTTCCAAACTTTTTTCCTAGACACTGCAGAACTTCATGTACACTATGTTGAGAGACAGCAATCCCACTGCTGCCAAGATATCTCTGGATGTGATGATTGAACTTTACAGAAGAAATATTTGGTAGGTGTGGCAGGCTCGTATTGATTCACCATTTATTGTGGGGCAGCCATCCTGACATCACTCGCGGCATGTAGTGCAATATGTAATGCAGGGGGCAGTGACTTAAATATATTTATCTTATTTGTGTTTCGGTGGGGTTGTATTTTCTGGAATGGAATTTAGCCATGAAGAAGTACTGTTTTGCGTGAAGCCTCAGAGTTACTTAGATTGAGTATTTGACATTTTAGCTGAAAACGGTGTGTAAATTGTGTGTATTGCATTCGAAACTGAAGCTGTGTGCAGCTTGTTTTTTTGAGCTCTTGCACGTAAAAGCCGCTAATATTAGTGTACAGCTTGTGGTGTACAGTGGAAAGAGGTATTATGTTTGTTTTCTTAAGTCTAAGTTAATTCTAGATGATTGATCTCATGGGGGCTTTGAGTTTTGGGGTTTTTTTTGTGAAGCTATAATGTAGCTCCTATTTTTAGCACAGAGCAGCTTGAAAGATTGTTCCTTAGGTAAGAATTGAAAGGAGTAGAAGCACAGAGAGTACTGTTTGTTGCTGTCTTGTACCTAATGCGTTGCTGAATCTTTTATGTTGTGTGACAAAATGCCAGAGCAGATGTTACCCCGTGGTAAGTTGCATCTTGTACTTGCAACTTGAAGTTGTTAGTCTCTTCACTACTGCTGGCTTTTTGACTGTACAAACACGTGGAAGACTTTTAATCCCTTCAGTTAGTAACGCCTTTGCTCTTGCTAGTTCTTGAACAGAAATGAAGCGTGCAAATGCAGCAAGTGATACTGCTGGTGAGCAGTGTGCCTGCTGCTTCTTGTGTAATTGCAAAATGGATTAGTGGCAGAGTGCTAAAGGTGCAGTTCTTCCATTTCTTACTCGGAGTTCTTGGCGATACATGCATGAGTTCCTCTAGAGCCTGCACAGCAACAATGCTTTGTCAGTGCATTGCCGAGAAACCACAGCTGGCAGACAGGACGTGGTGCTGGGGTCTATCTGGACGTAAGAATTTTTACGTGTAGCGTTCAAGGAAATAGTGTCTATTCCATGGCACAAATTAAAAAAATCACAGCAGTTTTGTAAGACTTACTGTCCGCAGTAGTGGGTTGAGGACTATTTTCCCTAAAAACACAGGCACTGGAAAAAACATTAGTGTTGCTGAAAGGATAAGACTTCTGCAGTATTGAAAAGTAGGTTTGTAAGTACATGAGACTTGGTATAAAATCAAATTAATTTCTGCGGCTTCTTTTCTTATAAACCCTTTTTTTGGAGTGTGCTTAATGTCAAAACTATACAGCTGCTTTTCTAATACTGGTTAGAATTCTGCATGGATTTTTTTTTTACCAGTGGAAAAAGTGGTAATCTGTCTTCCATTTACTGGATCCTGTTCCTTCTATCCCTTCAGTCACAGCATGAACTAGATGGAATGCAAGTGTGTCTGTTTATTTAGAGGCATCTATTGCGATGTTAGAAGAATAACAGAAAATGACAGAAGCTTAACTTCTTTGTTTGCAAATCTGCTTGAAGCATTGAGAGACTTGATTCTAGTGAAGCTTCCTGCTTGTAGGAGTCATGTTTCATGAGACTTAATTTTCTGAGAATAACTTGAAATTTCCAAACTGTAAGTAAAAGGTGATGTTTTGTTTTATTGCAGGAACGATGCCAAAACAGTAAATGTTATCACAACTGCCTGCTTTTCAAAAGTGACGAAGGTGAGAACAGAAATCACTTGATGAAACTGGATATTAGCTAAGCTACCTTTTTCCTGTGGATGCAGCTTTTCATTTTGTAATTGCTAACAAGCTTCACTGATGATTTGCCTTCTACTTGTTTTATTTTCAAAATGCTGCTTGTGTTGTGGGAGGAGGTAGCATTTGCTTCTTAGGTACAGAGCAAGAGACTTGGAAGCTTACCTTATAACAAGTGGAAGCTGGTTTGGGGAGGGTACGCATACTAATCGCTGCTGCTCAGAAGACACTATCAGAGTATTGCCCCTTTATAATCAGCACCGTAAGGCTTTCATTTGTTAATTGTCAAGAGAGGGGCTATCCTGCCTGGGGCTTGAGTGAATCTTAGGCCTTCTGTCATTTGTGTCAATGCTTGAGGTTTTAAAAACTTGTATTATGGTTTGAGAGAAGTTCTTCCACTAGGAAGGTCCAAAAGCTGTTCCACTCAACAAAAACCAACCAACCAAAACTAACAGAAAACACCCCTCCAACAAACCCATATAAACTAATAAAAGTTTGGGGTGGTGAGCACTGTCCTGTGTATCAGCTGTGCAGGAGTTGCTGATAATGTTGGTGTGGAGCAATTAGATTGAAATTGCTTTGCAGAACGATAGGGAGAAAATTTGCGTCTTTGAATTTGCTCCAGGCATTGTGGAAGCCCAGATGCTTTTTGATTCTTTGTGTGCCTCTGAGGATGGGAGGCAAAAATTGACTCTGTGTCTGTAAAACACCTGCAGCTTTCAGTCTGTGATTTGTCTCTCTTTCTGTTCATATCCATGCCTATAAAAAAATGGGGAGAGTCTTTGCGTAGCCTAAGAAGTAGACGTAGGGCTATTGTAAATACTCTTGTCAGTTTGTCCTGTCCTACATAAACTTACTTTGCTTTCCAGGTATTAGTTGCTAGTTTGAAGTTCTTTCTTGGGAGAGATGAAGATGAGAAACAAGACAGTGACTCAGAATCTGAGGTGGGTGTTGTGATTAAATCTTCTCATCTCTGTTCTTCAAACTTGGATATGTCTGTCATCCTAGTGACCCTGGCTCTGCCAGTCTGTCTGCTTCTGTGTTACTTGGCTTTCCATCTTGTTTCTAGCAGATGTTTCTACGCTTCACAAAACAGTTGAGTGTTTTTCATGGCTGGCCCCAACTGGTAGCAGGATGCCTTTGCCGTCTATCTAAAGACTAATGTTAAGAGCTCCTGTGCTTGCTGCTTCTCCTTGTGAAGGAAGCAAATTCAATTTGAAGACCTAAGCAGGGGCTGGTCAGTCTGGTTTGTGAAGACATGACTTGCTGGATGTGTAACGTAGAGTTGTGGGAAGAGGCTTTCACCTGGTGTATTGGAAGCTGGTTTAATTTTTTAGCTGTCCATTTTGTCCTCTGTTTTCTCCTTTGTGCTATGCTTCCTGTTTATGTAGAAACTAACATAATTCACTTAGGTTAAGAAGACTGATAATCTAACAGGATTTCAGTTTAGAACCTTCTTGTACAGGACATCGTTGTTTGTCTGTGACTGAACAATATGCTCCAATTAACCAGCTGTAAAAACTACTGTGTTGATGCACTGTTAAGTGTTTGTGTTGGCATGCCTCTGGCATGTATGTATGTGGCTACTTTCATGGAATCGTGATTTTAGGTGCTAGTATTTCTGTATGATGGAATTTAGGAAGAGGGAGAGTTTTCGAACGTAGTACGTGATCCTGAAAAATTTTGATACTTCTTGTTTCTCTGATTCCCATTTGAAGCTTGATGTCACCCGAGTCTTGTTTTCTTTGTGTTCTTTCTCTAGGATGATGTTCCCACGGCCAGAGATCTGATGTTGCGCTATGCAACTAACAAGAAAACCACCAAGCGCAAGAAGAAACTGGAAAAAGCGATGAAGGTTCTCAAGGTAAGGAGAGCGGTGTCTGACTTGCCAGCATTTTAGTCTAATCCTTCAGGTGTGGAAATCTTGTTGTTGCCCCTGTCTAATTAGCTACCTTTTGTCATCTCTTTTGGTAAAGGTCCTCAAGTGTTCTAGCGTCCATTGGCCTGGCATATGCCATGTTTGCCTGCAAGAGAGCTGTTTCAAAACAGTTTTAGAGGCTAAGTTGAGGATTAGTTTTCCTCTGGCTACCCTTTGTGTGGTCCCCTACTTTAAAGCATGTGGTGTCTTGATAACTAACTTTTTACGGCAGTTCCTCTTGCCTCTTGGGTCAGGTGGCAGAAAACCCTATGCAGTTGAAAAGAGTGATAGCTTACTTGTTAAAATCCAAGAGCCTTGTCTTGAAGAGAGGAATGGTAAATAGCAGCTGTTAACAGCAGCCTGAAATCGAACCAGTTGCAGCTTATACATGGAAAGAAAAAAAAGTCTCTTTTACTCTTTTTGCCATGCAGAAACAGAAGAAGAAGAGCAAGCCAGAGGTGTTCAACTTCTCTGCTATTCACTTGATTCACGATCCCCAAGGTAAGCATGCATATGTTGTCTTTTTTCAAGCTATGTGTTAATGCCAGACACTGAAGCTTAGATGCAACTCTGCAAGGAGAAGACAACGGGATACCTGTAGTGTGCTTTATCCTAGGGTTTCATAGCACTTCAAAAAAGTGGGACCAATCCTGCTGTGCTTGTCGTAGTGAAACGTGTAGGTGGTCAGACAAGGAAGGAGCAATATCACATCATGTGCTTCAGGTTGCTGTGGATCAGGACCTGGCTCTCTACCTCTTTGTTGTATGCGTGAAGGCCATAATTTGGTCAACGGGGAGTATTTTATCTACTATAGTTGTTTGGCTTATCCCCTTCAAAAA
Source organism: Phaethon aethereus (assembly GCF_964289735.1). NCBI lineage: Eukaryota > Metazoa > Chordata > Aves > Phaethontiformes > Phaethontidae > Phaethon > Phaethon aethereus. Next base: position 2,322,708 of record NC_138578.1, read on the forward strand.
TGTATTTCTGTTACTAGTCTGATGTTTGTCTAATACCACTTGACTTGGTTATAGTCTGATCTTGTGAACCTCTGGGGATTGTGTTTTGCTTATGAACTCAAAATATGTCTTAAAAAAAAAATCTTTAAGTACTGACCCTGTGCTTATGATGATGTGGAATTTGTGCTAGTTTTCCTCTCTGAACCTGTACGCAGCTTTAGATCTTCTAGGCATGTGAGAAGAAAAATAACTCACTGGGACAAGTGCTCTGGCTGCCTTTAATTTCTTGTGTGCGAGGGCACTGGGGATTAAAAATAACCCCGCCAAACAGACTTCTTGTCTACCACAAATCTATTATTGCTTCTTCTAGACTTTGCAGAGAAACTGCTGAAGCAGCTGGAGAACTGTAAGGAACGATTTGAAGTGAAGATGATGCTCATGGACCTAATATCTAGGCTAGTTGGAATACACGAGGTACATACTCTGATAATTTTATAATGGTCTGATGGTAGCCAGCCTGGTTTGGGTGGTGGCATGCTCTGGCCTTTTGTCTCTCGAAAATGAGGTTTAATTTTGCTGTATGTTGACAAGTGCAGATGCGTGGTCAGGTAGTTGGTCAGCTGATGGAATGGCGCAGTGGCGTAGATTTGTGTGGTGCTAAGTGAGCGCTGCCAGAGAAGGCTGTTGGTCTGGAATAGCTGAGCTGCCTCTAGCAAATAGAGGTGAGTGTGTCTTTTTTTTGAGACCTACGTGCTCCTGGGAGGGTCTTCAAAGGAGAACGGCTCTTCGAAGGAGTCCAGCAATTGCTCACGAACAGCACTCTCTCAGGTAGACTCAAAGCGTGGTCAAAACTACTGGAGTCTCTTTTTGTTTTGGGAGAGAAGCTTGTGTCCCCGAGGCAAAGGGAAGTGGCATATTGTGGGATCGTGCAGCAGAGTGCCCTAATTTGAATTCTGTGTGGTCTAACAGGAACCTATATAGAATCTTTGGTTGTTTTACAGCACATCAGCCTATGAAGGTGATCTCAAGTTAAAAGACAAGAAGCTAATCTGTTACAACTTATTTCTTTCCTGCAGCTTTTTCTTTTTAATTTCTACCCCTTCGTTCAGAGATTCCTACAGCCCCATCAGAGAGGTAAGTAGCTACTAGTAGGTAACACTGCTGGTCCATTATGTCACGTGTACAGTCAGTTCTTAGAAGCGGTGCTGTAAACGAATAGGTAGCAGTAGTGTAGTAGGAAGTAGTAGTCCAGAGAGCGTGGATGAAGGAAGTACAAGGCCCTGACTGCCAGAAGTGCAGAGCGCTTTGGAGTCTTACGGAAGCTGTGTGCATTCAACGCCCCTTACCTGAGTGTTTGAGAAACTCCAGCAACGGAATGAAATGCATCTACCGAATCTGTAGTTCCTTGCGCATCCTGACTAGTTGAGCAAAGCACGACTGCCTTTTGCTGCTTTGTTTTACTGCTGTTTCACTCTAGTTCTAGAGCGTTTCTTCTCATCTTAGCTGGCTATTAAGGGCCTGCACTGCTGCTGGGGTGGAGACCAGATGTGTTCATAAATGTTTGGTGTGAGAGGAGAAATAGTTGTCCCAAATAACTTCAGTCTGAAGTTCAAGCTTTGAGACTTAGACTGAGCAGCTTGTCGAGTTAGCTGTTTCGGTGGATGTGTTTATTGGCCAGAGTAAGATGCAGCAGTATTCTTTTGCATTTTCCTCCCACTTCTCTTTTCTTCCAGAAGTGACAAAGATTCTTCTCTTCGCTGCACAGGCTTCCCATCAGCTAGTACCACCCGAGGTCAGTATTCCACCTGTGCTGGGTGATGTTAAAAATGGACAGCAGGCTGGCAGGGAAATATAATGGAGTGCATTCGTGGGGAGGGGAAGAAAGGGAATCTGGTCAGACCCTTTGTCTTTAAAAGCTTATGGTAGTTAACCCCTAGGTTAGTCCAAGGGATTGTTTTGTATAAGGGGGAAAAAACCCAAACTATGTCTGATGTCTTCATTTCTAGAAGAATTTGTGTCTAGAAAATATATACAGGTGATAGTGACAAGTTCTGAGCTCTATCTTTCTGTAAAAAGGACTCTGTTGTCTGTTAATAATGTGTTGTAATTTTTACAGTTTCATTAAATTATGCATGAAGTTTATTTAACCTTTTTTTCTTCTTTTCAGATTATCCAGTCAGTGTTAATGACCATTGCCAACAACTTCGTCACTGATAAGAATTCTGGGGAGGTCATGACCGTAGGGTGGGTACAGAATCTTACAAAAACTGTACAACTCTCTCTGAATGTAGGAAAATATTTTTCTTATCTAAATCATCTGCAGCTTATTCCTGTCATTTGTACTATGCTTTTAAGAATCTACTTGAAAAAAAAAAAGTTAGGAGAGTATCTTGGCGTAAACTTCCCTGATTTTCATTTGCGGTGTTTTAAATTCCCCGGAATGATAGGTTTCTGTACTTAGTGCTGTGACTTAACTTTTCTGGATTTAATGATGGTGTGGGGTTTTTGGGTGGGTTTTTTGTTGCTTTCTCACTTGGTCTTGTATGTTTCTTCCTTCCTGGATATTGTTATTTCTGCCTTCAGGGCAGACCTCTTGTGTGTGAATTAATATATTTGTATGTATTCAGTGAGTGGCTAGCAGCATAGCTCAGGACTCTTCGCTTGGATGTTTTCTGGATGAAATTTGACAACAAATTTAAATGTTGCTGTTAGAGAAACTGTTATGTACTTGTAAAGCTCTGGTGTATGTGGAGTAAAGAATGATCAGTAAATGTAGGGAAGAGCTGAACTGTCCTTGAAGACAAAGCAGTCAACAGGGCCAGACTATTGTGTGTACACATGTGAATATTTTGTGAGCTATTCCTTTTCCTTTAGGTGGGGTTTTAATCCAGGTATTTAGTGTACTAAGTGTGTGCATGAAGGGAATTTGTGTGAGTCCGCAGATTTCTGTTGTACTGTCCTTAGCTTGCGCATGGTTGACTCCAGAAAATTGTTTCTTGATTTTATTTATTTTATTTTTTTTCTTGGCGTGGTGATTGTTTGGCTGCTTCTCTTGTCTGCTTGGACCCAGACTTCAGCTGTAGAATCCTGAGGCCTAGGATCAGACAAAATAATAGCTGGAGAACAGAGTATGGGCCAAAGATGGAAGGTTTTGGCGAAATGTGGCACGGAGAGCTCCTGCTGATGTTCTCCTCTGTTACATTAAATGTTGTGTAAATGCTGTATCAGGTTCTTCAGGTTCCAGATAATTCAGTCAATTACTGGCCGGTGGGAGTAAGTCCCAGCTGTCGTGTTCAAAAAATGATTCCCTTGGAATTTTTTTTTAGAATCAATGCAATAAAAGAAATCACTGCGAGATGTCCCTTAGCCATGACGGAAGATCTGCTCCAAGACCTCGTTCAGTACAAGACTCATAAAAATAAAAGTAAGTGTATTACATGGGTATGACTTTTAAATCTCTTTTCTGCTGTATCATCTGGTCCTCCATTGTTATGGCCTTCATAATAAGATGTCTTAATTGTTTTTTGTGTAGGCTGAGAGGTGTCATTAGAGTATGTTTGTTGCATTTCTCTGTATTTTGAGTGCATATAGGAGAGAAAACAGTCCAGGGTAGATATGGCAGGGGAATTAATTGACCAACATGAAGAAGGGAAACTGCTTGCTAATAAAGATTTAGCCCTAAGGAAGAGCTGGATCCTGCACTGAAGAAATCAGAGGGAGCTATAACTTCAGCAAAAGGCATGATCAGGGTGTAAATACTGATTATCTGAGTGGGCTTTCAGTTTGCTCAGGATTCTGCTCTTCTGTACTTATATCTGACTCTCTTTTTTCTGGATAGATGTGATGATGTCTGCAAGAACTCTGATACACCTTTTCCGTTCTCTGAATCCAGAGATGCTGCAGAAGAAATTCAGAGTAAGTGTTGTTTTATGTGCATTGCATTCACCATAAACATAGGCTCCTGTGCTCAAAAATTATGATGACAACTGGTCTCGTAGCCTCTTGAGAATTGAGGTGGGATCATGCCTGCGTTCTGCCTCTGCCTGCTCCCTTGCTGCTTTTTGATGTGGCGTTCTTGTATTTTAACATTTCCTTAGTTGAAATTTATCCAACTCATTGACAGAAGGATTGTGCTACAGAAGCTTGAGTAGGGTTTGTTCAACTTGTTAGTAATTCAAGATCTTATCTTATTTCATCAGGCAGAGTTTATCTTTTCCACCTGCAGCCACCTCTTTTTCATGGATTTGTGGGCATTAAAATAGCAGCCTGCTGAACATGTACTTTGTTAACTTACAGGGTAAGCCTACTGAGGCCTCTTTGGAAGCCAGGATTCATGAATATGGAGAACTAGATGCCAAAGATTATATCCCAGGAGCAGAAGTACTGGATGTTGAGAGTCAAAAGGAAAAGGGAGGAACCCAAGAGGAAGGTTGGCCTTTTTTTCTTTACCGCTTGTATTTTATCATCGTTGTCACTAGGATTTTATTTGGCCATAAAACGCGGCGTTCGTGCATTTCATTTGCTGCTGTCACGTGCTGCACGTATCTGTATTTGTCCCTTAAGAAGCACTGATACTATCCTCAAGTATGTGCCATTTATCCCGTGAAGTTTGTTACTGTGTGTTGCTTTGTATGATAGAGACTGAGGGATGGAAAAGCAGAGGAACAGACATTGTGCAGAATCGGTTGCAAGGCAGGTGGAATTTGGTAGCTGAACTTACCGGTGGGAAAGCGTGGGAGCTGCTCGTCCATTCAACGGTGGATGTCTTGTAAAAATCATTAAGAAGTAACAGTCGGATGTGTGAAGTATCTTATGTCTGTGTAAAATCTACGTAGTTCTAAGGCTGGGATTCTGAGACCCTACAGCTTGCCTGTTTGGTAACCAAGTCTCTGGGCAAAAATACAGTTAGCAGATAGGTAATGAAAGGCAGTGAGAGCTTGCGATCCAATCTGAAATTATTTCAAACTTGAGCTGTTAAACCGAATCTGTATTAGTAACACTGCACTTCTTCCCCTGAGCAGATGGATGGGAAAGTGCTAGTCTGAGTGAGGAAGAAGATAATGAGGATGGCGAATGGATTGATGTGCATCACTCCTCGGATGAGGAGCAGCAAGAAGTAGTGAGTTCTAAGTGTCTTCTACCCCAAATACAAATATGTCTTGTTAATAGACCAGATACTCTTGCTCTGTACTTCCATGTGGCTGCTCGTAACTAACTATAGAGGGCTGCGGAGTAATGTGACCGGTATCGGTGAGGTTGAAGTACTGTTGAGCACCTGTGCTGAAGCGTGCATGTTCTTAGGGTGAGGGGGACAGATGCAGGAATTCTGCCCCAGTGCTAAGTTCTTTAAAAGCTATGATATTTGCATGATGAATGCTTTTATTCGCTCTGAAATAAGCAGTGGAAATACTTCTTCTAATAGTACTTGTTGAATACAAAGAATCTTAACAGCCCGTTATAGCCTTGCCCTTACATAGGTATTTGGGAGGCAAGGGTCATGGATTATGGCGCAGAAGTGGTTTGCAGTGTTCGCGATGATTCTTCTTTTGCACTTTTTTCAAAAGGCAGAGAAGGTGAACAGCATGCCCATAGAGGAACGAAAAGCCAAAGCTGCGGCAGTCAGTACAAGCAGGCTGCTAACCCAAGAAGACTTCCACAAAATACGCCTTGCCCAGCTCTCCAAAGAACTTAATTCTGCACCCGGCAAAGCTGCCAAGAGGAAAAATATTGAAATAGATGATGAAGAGGAGGAGGGCAGGTAGGATATGAAATATTGATGAGTGCTTTCTCTTCCCTACAACCTAGTGATGCAGCTTTTAATTGCAGCAGGGCACAGAGCTCTGCTGCTGGTCAGTATCCCCTGGTGACAGGTGGAGAACAGCCACGCAGCCTAGAAGGGCTCCTGGCCTGGGGGATTTGGTTATACCTGGGAGGAAAGACGTGAGGGGCTAGTGGGAACTATGGGACTGTTTTCCCTGTTCAGAGCAGCAGTTGCAGCAGTAGTTGCATGGTTATATTTCCAGAGTTCCTTCAACTTTGTGCTTAAAGCAGGACTTGAAAAACAGTGATGAGAAGCTTTTGTAAGGGTTGTCCCAAGCATAAGGATTAGCCCGAGAGAAAGAATAAGAAGCGCTTGTGTGAAAGTTTACAGCAAGACAATGGTGTAAGAGATGCGGGAGAGACAAAGGGTCTGGAGGGCATTTTGTTTTTATTGCCAGATGAAGTTTTGTGTGTCATGGCTTTTTGTTGGATTTTTGTGTGTCTAGGGGAGAGTTGCTTTCACTCAGAGATATTGAACATCTGCATAAGAAGCCTAAATCGGATAAGGAGACCAGATTGGCAACTGCAATGGTGAGGAACTTGCCTGTTGCATATCCTCTGTCTTCCTAGATTTGGGTTTGTGTGGTGGTGTCTCTTGCGGGAGGAGGAGGGTGCCCAGCTGCCATTTGCATGTTGGGAAATCTTCTGTGTAGTTCTTTGCTATTGCATCCGGGCTGTAACAGAGTAATAGCCTCTTGCTGGTCGCAGCTGACAAGGAAAATACTAACACACCCAATGTTCACTGGGACTTGATAGAGACGGCATGGAAGAATGCATATAATGTACACAGCAAGTCGCACGGAACCTGGATTTATTGTTACTGCTGTGGAACCTGTCACCTTAGCAGCTGATGTTAACTGTAGGAAAGGAAAATGACCCCCTGTTATTATATTATGCTGTCTATTCTAGGCTGGAAAAACAGACAGAAAAGAATTTGTGAAAAAGAAAACAAGGATTAACCCCTTTGCCAGCTCTTCCAACAAAGAAAAGAAAAAGCACAAGAATTTCATGATGATCCGATATAGCCATAGTGTCCGGACAAAAAATAAGCGTTCTTTCAGGGAAAAACAGGTAATATTTGATGTTGAAAATACATGGGGCAGTCTGAGCAGTAAACTTGTAATGCAGGTGGAATGCAGTCTATCCTGTGCCCTAAGTCGGTGCTGTTTTGCTTTGATGGTGTAATTGCTGGAAAGGACTGTGGGCTAGGTGGCTTCCCTCGAATCCTACCCCAGAGGAGGTATATCGGAGACGGTGGCGGTCTTTTGTCAGTCTCTTTAATATGCATCGAGGACCAAGCCCTGTTGGAAAGTCATGTGTAGGTTAGGAAGGCAATGGTAATGTAGTTTGTTTTCCTTCATATAAATTCAAGAAGATCATACTAGAACCCTGACTCCAATCCTGTGATAGAAGAAATGCTTCCCTGATATGGAAGAGTTGTTTTTCAGGACAAGCTTTTACCGTGTTTCTTCACTCTCCATAGTCATTCTTTGACCTTTCTCCTCTTACCGTCGTAGTATGGACTCATCTGTCCTGGCCTTGAGGTCATCTAATAACTTCTCACAAATGTACTTAAAAGCACAGACATAAATGCTATTTATTGCCTCTCTGAAACTGCTTAGAATAAACAGATGGCTTCAGTTTAGCCTGCCACAGTAGTTTCACAGTATCCCGCTCTCAGTGGCGAAGCCCCTGCGCTCTGCTGTGTCCTGAGCCATAAGCTTGGCCACAGCCTTGTGAAACGTTACGCAAGGTACAAAGATGCACTTGGCTGTCCAGTTGCTGTATGTTCCTGCAGGCAGCTGTTCCCCGGGGCAGCTGAAGGAGTATCAAAAAGACAAAGCAGAAACTTAGCTCCTGAAGGCAGTGGGCAGGGAGCCTGCATAGGTGAGTGGGCTTAGATGAGCTGGCAAGGAGTGAGTGTGGACAGGGAGCCTCCCTGCTCCTGTGATGCACCTCACGTGGGGATGATGCCTGAGCTGTTTGTGGTAGCTGTCGCTGGAGCTGTGGTGTAGGCATACTGCCTTGCCCTGCTGTGTTTCACCTTGGCAGGCTAAGGCTGGGCTAACAACAAAAATCTGCCTTGGAAAATCCCTTTATCTAACCTGGCAGATGGCCAGTCTAGGGTTTTACAGGCTGTTATAAAATTGAACTCCTTTGAACATGTTCCAAGAAAAACTTAGAGAATAATCCAATTATGCAGAGGCCTTGTTTCTGTGTGGCATTAATTTTAGTGTTTTCTTGCTAGGTTCTGTCTTGTGCTAGAGAGCATTTGGATGCTTCCTTTACAAACGCTCTGAGTTGTTTCCAGGATCATATCATTAGGATAACTGTTTGTCTGCAATTTGTTGCCTGAAGAGCAGCGAGACAGAAACTCTTTATAGACTCAATAGAGAGAACATGTCTTACATGTTTCTGTTAAACAGGAAAACTTGGACCAGTATCCTCTGTAGTCTTTTTATGTGCTGTCATTCTGCCTCCCCCCAAATAAGGCTGACCACATTAACTCAGCTCTCAAAACACACAAATGTCACAAACGAACAATCCATGCACTTCTAGGACACTGCTGTGTACAATGATTCTTATACTTGGCTCTTTCTAAAAATCCTTCTTGAGCGGTTTCAGTCCTTACTCCCCAATTTAATGTTTCAAGTTTAAATGTAACAGCTAAACAGTGGAAGAAGATCTTTTTTCATACTACTTTCACTACAGTTTGGCCACAGCATCAGTTCTGTTTACTGTGATTTGGAAACAATTGTTAAAAGTGGGTTGGAGGACAGTAGTTGTAGGATACTGCATTCTGCTGCCCTCGGTGGTGGTGGAATACAATGGACTGTTGTCTATAGTCCAGAGCTAGATCCCCTTACCAACTAAAACATCACTGAAATATGCAACAAAATCTCTTCAGAGTGATATGGCACTTGTAAAAATTCTAGCATCCTTCCTTCTCCCCTTGAAAAGAAGCTTTGTAATACTCTTTTCAAGAAATGCTTTTTAATCCTACTTAACGTCTCAGCTGGACTGAAGTTTTTTCTTGATCTCTTCTCATTAAATATGAGTCAGTGGAGGAACTGTTTATGTTAATCTAATCTTTTTCATTATATAGGATTTGCTAATGGATGTACTGAAATATTTAGATTTCTTTTCTGAAGCCCAACTCATTCTTTAATTGTACTATTGAGTTTAGCTAAATAACTACAGCATTTCTGCCACCATAGTCGTTAGCATTTGCTCCCAGTTACTGCTCCCAGTTTTAGCTGATAAGCCATTAGTGTTTTTTTCAGAGGCTGAAGAAACTGAAGGGGAGGGGTTTTGATGTGATAGTGTTGTTGTCTCCTTAATTAATATTATCCTTACCTGAATATTCCACTGTTGTTTCATGTTAAGCTGGCTCTTCGAGATGCGCTTCTGAAGAAGAGAAAACGTCTGCTGAAATAAGAAAACGTTAACGGAGAAGATTACTTAACCACCCTTGAAGAAATAGCCCTGGAAATGCTTACTTCCACACACCACCCCCCCAAAGTAAAAAAGGGACTGAAATGCCTTAAGGATTTGTCTCTATTCTGTTCAGAATCACAAACTGAACGCTTCCAAGCTGTTGGATATTGCATCTATGGGACAGATGGAAGAGGCCTTAATCCTTGGAAAATTTTGATTTTTTTTCAAAGCTTGTAGGCAAGAATGTAATTAGCTTTTATCGAATATAACTTACAGCTAGTTTTGTATCTGTAAGTATTAAAACATACAACCTTACTGTAAAAATACTTTACTCGAAGCAACGCATGATTAGGTGATTGGAAAGAAAAAAGAAGATTCTGGCTCAGTCTATGAAGTGTGTCTATAAAATGTCTGTGCCTGTCTTACAGATGTGTTTTTACACATGAAGCCATTTTCTAAGTGGCTGTTTTTATCTGTTTAATAATAATAAAAACAAATTCCTGGTAATACAGGTAAGTTCAAGTGAACAGTTAAGGGGAAGAACACTTTTACTGTGGTTCATGAAGAAAAGAATGAAATTAATATATAGGAGATGCTTTTCATGTTGCCATTTAAATAGAAAGGTAACATCACATACAAGAGAACTAAGCAATGTTATTTTCCTGTGTCAGTGCATCTTGTGGTGTGACTTACTGGTGTCTGATTTTTGAAGTATACATGAGGGTAACGTGGACCTGTGGATTCTTTACTGCAAAGGTTGAACTCTTACTTCAGCCTTGACCGCTGCTATGGAGACCATTAACGGGTTCTTTGTACCTTACCCTGCCGCTAGTTTTAACAGAAACTTGAGCGAGTTCTTTATACCGCCCTTTGTCAAATTCTGTTTGAAAGGCATTTCCTTGTGGGGCAGAATAGGGTGCCACATGCACAGTACAATAGAAGAGCATTTGGTGGGATGTCTTCTTCCTTTCTTCTTAAGAAACCAGGTTAATATTGATATCCCATCTGGGAATTCATTCAGCTGAGGTATGTTATATTGAATACACAGTTGTATTCACTTTATTTGCTATTATTTGTGTATTTTTTGGTTTTGTTGTCTTTTCTTGCTTCCTAAAGCAAAAAAAAAAGGTTAGAGAGGCTTCAGGCAGCTGAGAGAGAAGAACATTTAGAAACTTTCTACAGCTTGGAATGTTACCTTCAAATTTGATGCTCCTGCTGAGGTGAAGGCAGGGATTGCCACTTGGAATGATAGCAATGATCTAGCTGGGTGGAGGATATGCAGCTGGGAGCTGGAGAGATGAATGGATGCAGAGGAGCTGTTATGGGGATGGAGAGTGGAGCAGAAGCTGCAGAGAGATCAGTCGGGGGAGGAAAGGGGAACTATACTATGCTCTTGGAAAAACAAACTTTCACCCTCTTGCCTTTTTTCCCCTAAACAAGTGAGCCCAGTTTCACTTCTTGTGCATCTGTCCAAAAACTAATGACTTCTGAAGGTGAAAGGGAGTTGTTTTCTTTGTGGTCTTCGACTTGAGGATGAGTTTCTCTTCCCTTTTCCCCCTTTTGTTTACAGCCTTGCAGTGGTGTCCAGCATACTGAGAGCAATTCCCCGTTGCGGTTACGTGTCTGGTTGTCTCCTTTCCCCTATTTCTAAAACTGAGAGGATGGGAGTGCCGATTTTAGACTACTGGACCAGCGGAAGCCGAGGGCGAGGACAGTCCTGCTTTTTTTGGGTTGTTTTTCCCTCCCTCTCTCCGTTCCTTCTTACTTCCCGTCACTCTCGAGCTGGCTGTGGGGGGGCTCCGTGGCTCTCCCCGTGGCAGGTGGGCTGTGGGGGGATGCTGGCCCAGCGAAGCGCGCTCGGCGCCGGCCGCCTCGCTCTTCTCTGAGGCGACGCGCGGGCGGCCGTTAACACCTCGCGACTGCCGCTCGCGGGCGGCCGTCACCGCCTCGGGGCGGGCGCGAGGGGAGGGCGGTCCCCGCCCACAGCGCCCGGGGCCGCCGCCATATCCCGGCCCTTCCCCTTGGGCCGTCCCTGGCCGGCGTGGAGGGCTGGCGCGGGGCTAGCTGGCGGCGGCCGCGTTTAGCGCTATGGGGTGGGCAGCGGCACGGGGGTCCCGGCTGTGGGGTCTGCTGGTGCTGCTGTGCGGGGCGGTAGCGGCGGCGGCGCCTCTCACGGCAGCAGCCCCGCTGCTGTGTAACGTGAGCCTGGACAGCCCCGCCGAGGAGCGGTGGCTGCCGGTGCTGCGGCACTTCGATCCCGCCTTTCTGCGCGCCGCTGTCGCACGGGTTATCGAGTGAGTGTGGGGCGGCGGGGTCGGGCAGCCTCCGCCTCGGGACGGGGCAAGCCCGGGCTGGGGTGTGAAATGGCCGCGGCTGGGGCGGAGGGAGCAGCGCCGTGCCCGCCGGGCCGTCAAGCAGCCCTTCCTCCGCGGTGGAGCCGCGTCAGGGGCAGCCCCGGTGGGGGCCGTGCCGGGAGCGGGCCGGGGCCCGCTTTTCCTTTCTCAGCGCCTTGGAGCCCTGGTGGTCCCCGCCGGCTGAGCCGCGGCTGCGGGGCCTGAACGACGAGGGCGAAGTGATGCTGCGTGGCTGCTGAACTTTTCGGAACTCAAAAGTTCGTTGGTGTTTTCTTATGTTGTTTTTTTTAACGCTCACTGAGCACCACTGAATTACTCATACACTTAGGAAGCGCTCAGAGGATGGACTGGGGAGATCCTTGGTAGGAGTACAAAAACCCCGCAAGCAGGAAGCCCGTGCTGAACGTTTCGCTCGGGTTGTGCAGGCTTCTTTGGGGACGTGCAGAAGCCGATGAGATTTGGTGAGGGATGGGATGTGGGGATGTCCGATACAGTGCAGATGAGCCTGCTGATGGGAGGTCGGCATCCATGGGACAGGCTGATCAGAGAAGTGGCAGACTCCTTGGGATCTGACTGCCGAGTGTAAGTTGCAAACCTTTTTGTCTCTCTGAGCTAATACCTTTTAGTGTATTTTGCAGTGAAAGCGTACCAAAATGGGTCCATGAAGTGATTCGGCCGATAGCAGCAGAACTGGAGTTCATTATGCCGCAGCCCTTTGTGGGGGAAATTCTGGGACTCTGCAAAGCGCTGGGAATAAGTCTTGGAGATGGAGTCCTGCTTAACTTCGCCTATGAATCTACCGCGTAAGTGTCTGGTACTTACAGAATCTGGTAGAAATGGGCATGGAGAATAATTTTAGTTCTGCAGGGAGAACGCGCAAAGGCTGGTGACACATGGCAGATGATTTGCACGGTTCGTTCTCATGCCATTTCGTACGTTCAGCTGCAAGGTTGCATTCTCGTTAGGCATTTTGTATCTTGAATTGAACGAGAAATGCAGAACAGTTATTTTAATTTGTTAATAAAGTTAACGTGTAGCTGTAATGTTTTTGCATATGTGTATCTATATGAATGTATAAAAGTATGAAAATAACTTTCGCTATTAAGGAAAGGCTGTCTATTCAAATTATTTGGGTTTGTTCACCTCCTAAGCTAAGTGTAATGTATTTGTCGTTTAAATTGTCTTTCAACAAAAAGGAAACTAGAAGAATTAATTGCTATGTAATTAGTTGAATCATTCATCTGAGATAACATTGCTTCCAAACCGTTCTCTGGATGAATTTTCACAACGACTACATAATGTAACTTTTTGATTTGCACAATGCAAAAAAGGATATAGTATCTTTTTGACAGCAAACAAAACCTCAGTGGAAGAAAATACTCAGTTTCGCTGTCTTTTTTATTTGCCCTAGAAGCATATGCAGGAGAATAATAAACACTTGATGTTGCCTGTGGGGATCCCAAAAATATTTCTTCATGTAGTTTTTAATAAAAAGAGGTGCATAGTCACTTGTACAGGTTTTGATTATTATTTTTTCTTACTGTGTGATACTGGGTAAAAGAGATCTTTTTTTAAATAAGAATTATTACCTGAGAAGATAGACATTTAAATGCTAGTTTTTTAGTATTTCAGAGAGGACACTTAGCATTCTGAGCCCTGGTAAGGCCCATGAAATTTTAAGTTTCTCAGCTCTAACGATGCCAAAGAAAAAACATCAACCAGGCACAAACTAGTCGTCTGCAAAATTTTTTGCCTTTACAGTTTTGCAAGACAATGCTGTGCATCACTGGAATGACAGACTCATCACTCAAAAGCAAACAAATTTTGAATTCCCTACTAATTCAATATGCTTAATAAAAAAGCCTGTTTCAACAAAACTGAAACTTATTAAAACAAGAATTTGACCACACTTCCTCTTCTAAAGAAGAGGTTAGACTATTATTGAAATGGCTGACTTGGACAACAACTGATGTTTTCATCAGTTTAGAAGGACTTTGTCTGAACTTTTTATCTAGTTGTGATTAAAAATATAAATGGAGGCCCAACTGAAATGAAATGATCTATAATTGTCAAAGTGAAATGCAGAAAGTTTCAGACTGATACTTTGTGGACATTTTTAGATGTTAGCTTTTCATCTCGATTTAGAAAAGAAGTAAAATAATTACATTTTTCCCAAGTGGAAATGCTGCTTCCTACCTGGTCTGTAATATCTCACCTGTTGAGGACAGTAGTGGGGCTTCTGACTTTCCGAACTGGGTGGGATCTGATAACTTAAATGTTTTACAGTTCTGTATGTTAGACTCTGCGGGAAAGGACTTGCCTTTATGAATATCATGTATAAATTGTATAGGACATTAGTGTTGGGTGGTTATGCAGAACTTCAGTCAAACCTTCCTGTCCCATCTTTTTTTTTTTTTAATTTGAAATCAGAACCTGTAAGAAATTCTGTCATTCTGTTCTCTCAGGTCAGGAAGCGTAATTGTATAACACAAGCTCTTACTTGTATGCTTACATAAGTAAAATACGTTGCAGAAGATAAACTTGGTTACTCCTTCTGAAATGTTGAGATCGTTCAACTAGACTGTAATATTGAAAGTGTTAACATAGCTTTTTTAAAAATTTTTTTTTTTTCCTTTTTATGTTTGAAGGTTCTGTACAAGTATTGTCGCTCAGGATGACAAAGGAAACATATACCATGGTCGGAACCTGGATTACGCTTTTGTCGATATATTAAGCAAGATTACAATTGATGTGCGGTTTATAAAAAGCGGGCAGGTATGATCTGTGGTTGACATGGCTGGGTGATGCTCTGTGAAGGAATGAGGTATGGTCATACAGCTGCGTAAGGCAGCAGGATTCAGTGTAGGAATGTGGTTCCCATCCCAAATGTACTGGATTATGTGTGCACCACAGTCACTTTCCCTAGGAGTGTGGGATGAATCCTGGTTTTCTCTGCTTTCTGGATATCCAGTTTGTGGTGATAAACTGGAACAAATAGAACAGCATAATCTGATATCTCAAGGTCATTATTTGGAAGGAGGTGTTGAAAGGAGAAAATGTTGAGATACTAAAAAAAAAAAGCGTACTAGAACATATGAATATAGCAAAGAGATAAGTGTTGGCAGGAACTGGTTCTTTATTTTTCCTACGGCCTTGTTAATTTTCATGACCAACATGTGTATTTTAGTTAATTTTTGGAAATTTTCATCTAGTTGCTAGAGCAGTCCTTGTTACTGTGACTTTTCTTAATATTCAGTAGTCTGTTTTGCAAATGGAGAATTTTTTGTTTGTTTCTTGCTTGGCTACTTGCTAGCTTGACCAAAGCGTTTGTAGCAGTGTCTGATTGTTAACAAATGAAACACAGTGAATTTTGGTCGTCAGAGTCTTTTTAGAATTTAATTTTCAGGTTTTACTGTAATTTAAGGCAAAGTGTTTTATAACAACTTACGTATTCAGGTCACAGAAAAAAAAAAAATACAGGATGCTGCTTCAGAATGTTGTCTGTTTTTTTTTTTTTTAGTGTTCTGGTCCGGAATGCTAAAATACCGCATGTTTCCTCATTTCAGATAGCATATCAAGGCACCACGTTTCTTGGTTACGTAGGCTTATGGACCGGACAAAGTCCACACAAGTTCACAATCTCCGGTGATGAACGAGGTAAAAAAACCTCTTTTCCACACCTGACGTTATGTACGCTGTTTCAGTTGATTGCTGCCTGCTCTGGCCCTTCTCTCACATTCTTCCAGAGGGAAAAATACACTTAAGGTTGCCAGGAAGGAGCTGCAATTGAATGACTTCTCTGGGCCTCAGGGAGTGAAAGCACGCACGCTGCCAGTTTTTGGCTGCTGCATAGGCGGAGACATTTATTTGTCAGCACAATGTCACCTGAGCTTGAAAAGTGTCAAAGGAGACAGAGGACCTTGGGGAAAGCTATATGAGGCAAATCCATGTGGTCTGTTCACGAGACACAATTGGAGATGGCAGAGTAGGGGTCGAGAGAAAGAGATGCTGTCGTGTATAGCAAATAAACGGCTGCTTTCCTAGTTCTCAAGTCCCTTCCTCTGTATTCCATATTTCTCTGTCCCCATAAGGCAGCTTTAAAGAGAACATGGGAAGAGAACTGTAAGACTGAGCGATCTAGGGGAGGGGCAGGAGGACTTGAGAGGATGCCTGGAGGTACTGGGAAAGCAGCTGAGGAAAGATCTGGTAGTAGAGGGAGGTTGAGAGGTGTCGCTGCTGAGAACTAAAACTGGACAATAGAAGGGCTTGTAACTGTCAGGAAGGCAGAGGACGGGTCGCTGCCTTGTCCGTCAGCACTTGAGTTTCACAAATACTGACAGGTATGCCCAACTCAGACCTTGTTTTTGTTTGTTTGTTTGTTTTGAAGCACTAGACACTTGTTGCTTTTCTTCACTTGCTGTTTGTTAGAACTGGAAACAGTGTAGTCCAGTAGAACCGACATCTAAAATAAATGTTTATGTTTCACTTGTGATTGTATTAAGCAATTTTTCTTTTTAATCTTTTCTTTTAATTTGGACAATCTCCTGCTTTCAAAATTTTTTTTAGATGTTACACAAACACTGTTCACTGTATACATTATGTTCATACTCATTTTCTGTATTAGTAGGGATTCCGCTATGGAGCACATGAACCTTTTGATTCCTGTTTCCTTTGTTAAACCTGCCTTGCATTCGCTAGATTCTTCCCATAGTTTACACTCATTTTCTTAAGAGCCTGCTTCTGATGCCAGTGTAGTTATTTAATCCTTTCAAAACTGGAACGTCCTGGGCTGATGCTCAGAGATGCAAACTGCTTTTAGTTCATACTAACATCAGCTTGGAAATAAGGTCTTAAGTCTTAATTGAATCTCTGCAAAAGGCTTGATTTAGAAAATCTTGCAGACCAAAGTCCTGTGTCTGTGAACAGGGACAATTTAGGGACAATTCAGGGACAAAACCAGTGCCGCCCTGTTCTCCCTGCTGTTTCTCAGCAGTGTGCTTCAACCCTCAGTATAAGGATTGTCTGAGACAACTGTGAGGCGGTTTAGTCCGTGCACAAACCCATTCTATTCTCCCGTTTCTGACAGAGGAATCAAGTACTGCAAACTTCTGTGTGAGATGGGCCCCTCTTGTCCGTTGGGAGCTGATGTGCTGTCGTCCACCTGCGTGCCTTGACTTTAGTCACTTTTTAACTACAGACAACAGTAAATAGCTCAACAGATGCTGCGCTCCTGTAAATCAGTTGTTGCTGACTGCTTGCTGCTTTATCTGTTACTGTACAACTGAGCTAAAAATTTAGGGAAATGAGCATGTGAACTACAGCTGGAAAGGGGGATGACTTTAAATTAGGGTGAAGGTCTATCAAGTGACAAGCATATTGTTTCTGCTGGCTTGTTCTGCTTTTGGCATATGAATAATTATAAACGACCTTCTGTTTTTGTTACTTCTCCTAATTTTCTCCAGTAACATAGAAACACCATCGCAACTTCTTTTTTTTAGCTGTTTCATGATTTCTGTGTAATTCTTCCTGTTGTTGTAATGTTTTGGTACGATGAATAATGAGGTGATTAATGCTAATGTTTGAGCTGACAGATGTAGACTATTCTATTATGTGAACAGACCTGCCATCCTTTTGGAAATATATGTCACAAAGTGTTAGTCCCTGTTACAGTCACTTTTGACTCTTCATTGCTTATTATTCAGCTATGAATAAAACCAGTTTAAAAACCGAGCAGCTAGCAAATGATCAGTACTGAAAGGAATGTGATAGTTTTTGATTGACATTGCTAGCTCTGGCAAGTTCTGAGAAGTACTGTGTATTCTCTGTACAGTGGTGAATGCTGTCTTCTTTATTGTCCACTGTACTTCATACTCTTGACCATTTTTGGCACCCTGTTATGGCACTGGTCGCAGGAATATTGTACCTTTCAGAAGACACCAAAATGCAAAGATAATGATCCCTCCTGTCATTACAGGTCTGAGATGCTTTCTGGAAAGCAGGGATGTTCATCCAGCTGCCGTGGCGGAACTTAGTTGAGATTATGTTGTCTCTTCATATGTCACCTGTAGTTTCACCTGGATGTTATGCTCTTTGTTAGCCCTTCTCCTGAAATGCGGATATTTTATGCTGATAGGTAGCTGCCCTTTTTCACAGAGGTGTTAGCTTTCTGTGGTACTTCAATATCCACATCTAATGACACAGAAAGCTGAGCACTGGAAAGACAAATTTTGTAAAAGGAGAGCTTGCTAGGGTATGTTAGCCTGGTTATGGAGCGCATCCTGCATATTTTATGTATCGATATCGGTCAAGTAATAGAGTAGAAGAGGAGCGTTGTGAGGGTTCAGTGCTGTAAACGGTGTTGATAAGCTCAAGGTGGTAGAGGCTCCGACTGCTTTCAGGTGGTGTGTGCTTTGTCAGTTCTGTATAAGCTGCCTAAATTTGATGGTTTTAGGATAGTGGTATAGTTAGAGAATTAAAGAATTTATTGCACCGCTCTTTTGTAATGCAGTAGAGGGAAAGATTGCAGAGCTAGAGATGGAATATGGAGAAGAAAGGAAGACAGGAGGATAGGCTTCACAGAACGTACGTAACATGCATGTGTAGTCATTTCTTTTTTTTTTTCCAGCGGGTGGTAGATGGTGGGAAAATGCAATAGCTGCTTTCCTTAATCGGAATTACCCTGTCAGCTGGCTGGTCCGAGATGTAAGTGCACCGAGTTTATTGTCTCATAGTTCACAGTGATGTCATTTGTGCTTACAAACTCCTAGTAAATGTGGTGTTCCAACTTTTAGTTTCACAAAAATATCAATAAATGGGTAAGTAAATGCATTTTGTAAGAGGAGATAGGCATTGTCCCCAGATGGTCAGTGGTGTGGATGAGAGAGGCAATTCCAGTCCTTCAGGGGGGCAAATTTCTAATTGATGCCAAAAGGTCTTTGAGAAGCTGTGCAAAGATTTCCTTCCTAGGGACTATTTTGGCTAGCTGTGGTTTGTAATTTAACAAATCGAGGAAGCTGCACGCTTAGATGCTTAGTATCTGCCCCGGTGGTTATTTTACACTACATTTGATACGTTACCATATTAAAAATGCAGAGCTCACTAGTGAGCAGAAGGAGTTAGCCTGGTGTTTTGTATAGCACATATTATGAATACTGTGTTAGGGTACTACTAAGATAAAACAGGTCTCCTGCTTCGCAGATTCCTGAATTACAGTAAACATGACTGATACGGTTTGTAGGTAAACTCCCTGCAGAACTGGAATCTCTGCTGGAGACTTTGTTATTCATATGTTTTGAGATGTGTCTTAAGTCTGTGACTAGAAACTACTAGCTGCAGTGTTGCTGACAGAAATAATTAATTGTTCTCCAGGGCTTCTCCCATCTTTCTGAAGAATTTTGTTTGATGCATGTTCTCAATCTTTGTTTTTAGTTCCTGCACAGCCTCCATTTTTAAAGATGTACTTCAGTAGGTTGTGGCCCCGTGCCTGAAAACAGTAGCCTCACTGGCTGCGGTGACGTAGTTTTTGCTAAGTTAGTCACCTGGTTATGGCACGAGCAAGCCAGGCTTGCTGTCAGCAATGCCTCTGTCTTATTCACTGGTGTTACCTACACTGGCAAGACAAAGACATGGAGTGGGCTTTTCCCCCCTTTCATCCACTTTTATCTATCCCATTGTCTTTTGAATGGCAGACTTCTTAGTTTTTTTCACTTTTCACCATACGCATGCGTACATATGTGTGCGTATATGTCTATGTATATTTACTGTTTCCTTTGAAAATTTGCAAAGCTGGGATTAATGAGTTCGTTTACTAGTCATACACATTTCATGTTCATATGCTAGTCAGTCTGGAAAACTATTTTCAGAGAAATATTTTCAAGTAGTACTTTACAGTCAATTGCCATTTTCAATCAAAGCTGGACCTTTTCTTCTTTTTAAGATGTCCCACTGCTTGTTTTCGTGCTTGACTGTGCTCTGTGATCTTCATTTCACTGTGATCTCCTTTTTGCATTAGACCCTGAGCAAAGCAGAGGACTTTCAGTCAGCTGTTCTCAGACTAGCTGGCATTCCCATCATTGCTGAAGTTTACTATATTGTAGGAGGTGTATCACCCAAAGAAGGCATGGTCATAACGAGGAATAGAAGAGGGCCAGCAGATCTCTGGCCTCTTGATCCTTTAGGTGGAGCGTAAGTAAAAAGAAATGGTGTATTTTGGTTTTTTGTATTTTCTCCTGAGTGATAGGCAGGCTTAGTGACACAACTTTCTTGAGACATCTTGGGCATCTCTTACTGGTGTTGATAGCTGGACACGGAAGGCTTGAAAGCCTCAGAAAGGAACCTCAGTTCCTTCTCTTTGAGAATGAGTCACACCACCTTGTCAGGTTACGGTAGTCCAGAGGGTCAAGGCTGGAAAAAGCATTTGTCTGGGTTGATTTTTTTCTTTTTTTTTAGCCAGATTCCAAAGGAGACAAGACTTTGAGGGCTTTTTCTGTCTGTCTGCCAGGTATTGCACCAGTAAATTGAGCAATTCCAAATTAGTTTTGATCCAATGTGCTAGAAGCGCTGAAGGCTTAAAAATAACTGTCCCCATCAATTTTGTGAAATCAGCAGCTTAATATATGAAGGAGATCCTGAATAGTTGCCTTGCGATGGAAAGGGCACTTAATGCATACAGTCAGCCAGTAAGTACTGGCTGGGCAATAGCCAGATGGCCTGTTGGCTCTGTGTACCCCAAACTGAATGCTGCAGGCTGCATCGTACGCACACCCGTAAGCCATTCTCTGATCGTGTCTTTAAAGCTCTGATCTTGCTTTTATTGTAGTCAGCACTAGTTTTGTCGCTGACGCCAGCAGGAGCATTACTTTGTGGTGAAGGCTGCTATGCATATCAACATAGGGTCCCTTGGGCTTGTGAGAGATGGGAAAGAGGCTTTTGAGGGAGGGTTTTCTTGTTTTGCTTTTGGCAATACAGAGATACCGATTCTTGGCCTTTATTAATTACTTACTGATTTGCCTTTTGCTTTTATGTTTGTGTGTTGTGTTATAGGTGGTTTCGTGTGGAGACAAACTATGACCACTGGACTACCCCTCCTCCTTTTGACGATCGAAGGTAAATTTAGTTGGAGCTCTGTGGTGAGGTAACACTTTTCTTTTGAAAAAGCTTGGAGGCTTGGGTGTTTTCTTCTCTGAGCAGATGTTAGCTTGTTGAGCAGGCAGCTCATTCAGTTTCTGTAATGCCACTCAAAAGGGAACGGATAAGGTAAGGAGAGATATTCACATATGCCAGAGGAAAGTCTGTGTGGCATTGAATGGCATAAAAGATGAGAAATTGCAAGGATAAGGCAGGTACCAAAAATGGCTTTATAAAGCAAAGTTTATTAAAAGTTAAAGCATTTAGATTCACAGTGAAAAAGTATTTGAATGCACTAGGAAGGTGCTCGCAGACCCCATACAGTCTTTAGGCTGCGTAGGATGCAAAAAGCTGTTGGAGGATTCCCCTGTTGGTCCTGCACTCAGTGGTGTAGTAATAGAGTAGCTTCTGCAATGTGAGACTAGATTTTTAGTCACACAGAACTCAGGACTATTTTAGGCCAAAGCAAGCATTTCAATGTAAAGGCATTTAGTGAGGAATGTTTCACATTGCTGCTCTGTAGCCTTTGGAACAGTAAAGTGTGTTTAATGATACTGCGTTGTTTTCTTGCAGAACTCCAGCCATCAAAGCTCTCAATGCTACTGGACAGCAGAACATCAATTTTGATACACTCTTTAAGGTATTTCTTTTAAGCTCTGCACTGTGACGTTGTCTTAAAGGTCTTTTTCGAAGCAGAAGTGCAGTTGCTTTTTTTTGTCAGGGATTTAAGAACTGTGCAAGGAAGGCATAGTGAAAAAGGTGTACCGCACAACTGCCTCTGGAGAGTTTAAGGCTGCTAAGTTTGTTAGAATGTTTCTGAACGCCCTTGTAATAGTCTGCTAATCCAAGTGGAAAGTGCTCGAGGTGAATCCCATCACCGTGATCTTTGTGCAGTTCCTTATTTCAAGCTCAATTACAAATATTGTGGCAGGTAGATAAAGCGTTAAGACATGAGTGATATTTACTTATTTACTCTAGTTAGTTTTGAGAACTTAAATGTTGCTTATTTCAGTGGGCTGCTTAAAAAATATTTTTCTAAAATGGTCTGATATTTTAAAACAACAAACCCAAAACAGCAAGAGAAATCCTTGATTTTGCATTATTCCTTTTCATAACTTCATCCTACTGTTGATTCTAAATAGCCTTTTAATTCCCTCTTCATTTACCAAAATGACAACTCTTCAAACTTTCTGTACAGGTGTTGTCAGTGAAGCCAGTCTTAAACAAGTAAGTATTAGATTCAGAGATGTTAATCAGGGCGTCCTGCCATGTCTCAGGCCACTTAAGTCAATCACAAACTTCCTTAGGATCTTCCTATGCATCTGTCTGAATATTTTGTGTTTTCCCAGCTTAGATTTCTGCTTGTGCATGTGGCAGTCTTTTCACTTCCACAGCATTTTTCCTCTTTGGTCTGCCACACTAGCCAAGAAACTACACTTCCTTAGGCTCAGTCTGGTAATGGGAAGTTCCTTTGTAGCAGTGAAATTAATGACTGCTTAGGGGAGCAACTGGACTTTTGCCAAGTCATTTGTGCCATTCTCAGGAGTTTCTGAAGTAGCGCTGCTTGATGTGTAGAAAGGAAAAAAATATTAAATGGGGACGCAGCTTTTAGGTACCCATTTACTGGATTTTTAAGAGAGATTAATTTCAGCATACCATTACTGTTCTGCATTATTCCATAAATGGCACCTGCGCAGGTTATGCTGTTGTGTTTTACTTCTATAAGGAGCTCAGTATATTCTCTGGATCAGTCATTTGCATTAGAGCTTGGCAATGGCTTCTTCAAAATTAATGCCATGACTTCCTCTCCTCTGTCTTAAAAATGTGAGGAAATTGGAAAGGAGAAGATTCTATCTGTGTCACGGCAAAGATTAGCAGTACTAATATTTCGATACAGTGATAAAATGGATGTAGAGATACAGTTCCTGTGCTGTACGAACTGGGGAAAAAATACTAAAAATTGTGCCAGCAGACTTCATTTTTATCAGCTTCTTTCCCGCTTGTTCTAACCGTTCTGTACCTAAGCAGTGCGTATGTTTCCACTAAAAGTTGCTCTGCTGCTTTGCTAGTTTTATAAATTAATCGTCTTGCCTTTGCAATGTTGGTCACTTTCTTCCTCTTTCCCTACCAGTAACACAGTGTATACCACAGTAATGAGTGCTGCACTTCCAGATAAGTACCAGACATGGATCAGAACTGCCAAGTGAAGAGGTGTAAGTAGCATGCTGGTACTCCTAGCTACTTGTACTGAAATAAAAATTTCAAGTGAAGAGTCATTGAAGGACAAAGCACTGCAGTGGCACTCAGGTGACCTAGTCTGAATTCCTTATTCTCCCCTTGGTTTGATTGTCGACCTTGGGTAAATACCTTCCCTTGTTGTTTTAGAGATAAAGTATTGACTTTCCTTGCAAAACTCTTGGAGATAATCTTAGGAAAAGTGCTTTATCACAGAGGAGAGTGTGGGTGTTGCCATGACCTACGGGTAGAGGTTCCCTCTCTGAACGTTTTAGGTGTTATTTTTACCAGCCCCCACGACTACACTCGTGTGCCTGCAGGTGGTTGAGTGTGACAGGAAGCCCTGCCAGGGTGAACTGAACCCCAGCAGGAGGGGTTGGCACACTTGGCACCGAGAAAGATCAAGCTGAATTTGCGACAGCCTCTCACAGGCGGCTGAACATTAGCATCCTTTGAGCGTTTTGTCCTGTGAATGTGCAGAAAAAGTCGAAGTGCTTGAACTCACCAGGTGCCTCACGCAGTAGCTTTAATGTGTTCACGGAAAGATACTAAGTTATGTTGATTTCTATTCCAATAAATTCTGGTTGCGTGGTCTCGGCAGGAGCACAAGAAGCTGCGTTCCAGTTTGAATAATTTTTTTAAACCATTATTAGTATTGTATTTGCAGCAGTTCTATTAGACATTTGATTTTAGCAAGAGTTAACTCCTTTCTTCTAGAGATTCTGAAGAGTTTGTTTGTTTCTTAACTCCATACAAAACGGTGCTCTCTTATTTATCTATCTTTTTATTTCAGCAGGCAAAATTGAGTGAAAAGCTGAAGCTTTCCAAGACTGGCGTATGCTTTTAAAGTCACTTTCACAAGTGTTACAGTTGTTTTGGCTTATTAATTAAATAATGACTTGTTAATTCTTTAAAGTGTTGCAGATGATACTGTTAATGAACCGTAATGGAGGTTTGATTGATTTTATTGTAATCACATTGATGTTCTAGCAGATGTTGATGGCTAAAAATTGCTTTTAACGTTTTTGGAAAGAGTTTTGTAACTTGAATGTACTTATGTGCTGACTAATAAATAAAAATTTTAATATATTTTTCATGGCCCATAGGTATGAATATAATAAAATAAAAATCTGCAGCTGATCGCTTGATTTATGAAAACCTGTAGTTTTAGTCCTAATGTCATCATCCTTTTCCCTGATCTGTGAGGAGCTTGTGATCTTGAGCCTAGCAGGGTCAGCTGCAGCAGTCAGCTGCATGCACAGCTGTAGACCATGGTGATTTTATTCATCAGAAACCAGGAGCTGTTATAGGAGGTGTGATAATACAGACTTTTCCCCCCAACAGTTGAGAGAAGCTTGTGCTGGTATAGCAGTGAGGTTAGAAAAAGGGTGGTTTGTCTTTTCTAGATTTCTAAGTGGCCTTTGATAGAAAGTTTACAACTAATTTCTATAGTGCAGAGGGGTGGGGGGTTTTTTTTTGTTTGTCAGGTTGTGCTGTGACCGCTTACTGAATTCGGGCACTCCTTGGGGGCAGCCCAGAAACACTGAAGGATTTAGAGTCAAGATCTGTGGATCCCTTCCCGTAAAGCTTAGAGGTCCCATTCTTCACTGGACAAAATCTGTGATAATGCCAGTAAGAATTTTACCCGAGAGAAGGAGTGATAGGAGTGTGAGGTCAGAGCACCATTTCCAGATACATGCAATGTCGCCTCCAGTTTTTGTGCACCGGTTATGCAAACTGTTCCCGAGAGAGCTTTCTGGAGATGTGGGCCCTTTATCTCCTTGCGCTGAGTCCGGCTGAGTGTCGTAACCTACTTAACTGCATCCTCTGCTGCTGCCTGGATAAATGCGCTGCAGGCTTTGCCTTGACCCCGTTTGTACAATGGTGTTAGCAGTCATATGCCGGAATGAGAAATTTGAGAAACAGAGTTCCTGCAGGAAGATGTAAACAACAGCAGTCAAGCTATCTTTGAGATTTCAGAATGACATCGCTTTACTTCGCAGAGCAGGCACTGACTCCTGATCTCAGCAGGTTATCTTTATGTAACAGCCAAGACAAGAGGATCCTTACAGGTGTAACTTGGCATAGTCTCTCCTTCACCTCAGCAGTGTTAGGCTGATTATCTGCTGGCAGTGGTGTGCCCAGATTCTCTGTGGTATACAAATTTAATCAAATGTGTTTGTTTCAATGTGTACAAATGGATCTGGACTGTATAAATATTTGGTGTCCATGAATATGCAGGAAACAATTGTCTGCTCCTCTTGTGTTTGTGTCTCACCTGTTCTTCAGAACTTGCCTAAGCCCAGCCACAGAGCAGATGAGGAAATGTGGGGTTTCTGGATGTTTCAACAAGAAAGGAAGCTAGATTTGAAGAAGTCTCATTTTATTTTATTCTGCTTTTTTTCTTTTATTTTTTTTTCTTAAGGAAAGCCTTGCATTTCGTCCATCTGAAAAGCTTCAGGTATCCTGATTGCCAACAAAATAAAGCCTTTAAGCCAACTTGAATACTTTTTTTGCTAACCAAAAGGATACATAACTTTCTGGTCTTAGTTTAATGACAAACTAAAAATATAAACACTAAGAAAGTGGTAAATTACATCTCTTACAAACTGGATGATTTAACCTGTGAAATGTGTTGAGCTGCTTTTGCGTAAGAATTGAAATTTGATAAAAATGCAGAGCGACGGGCCTGTTAATGCTTTAAATAAAACCATCTTAACGATGCCGGAAACATTAAAATGTAGCGCTGATTAGTTTTGGAGGGTTTGGGTGTTTTGTGTGATCTTCTCTGGTTTCTAAAAAATGCAGAATCGTTTGTGGTTATCTAATTGCTTGCTGATCGTTCTTCTGTTTGAGATTTCATCTCCTTTGTGTGTCCACTTTTTAGAGACTGGGAAGTCAAAATAGCTTTTCTGCTTTCTCAAGCCTGGGCAGATTCATCAGTTAGAACTATGAAGTAATTAAATAGAACTAAGTTAAATACATTATCCTTGCTTCTTCCCTCCTGTCATTTCTGCAGTACAGATTCCCTAGCTAAAACGCCCAAAGACTTTTTCATCCCAGCATACGGAATGGGTGAAACCTTTAATTTTTTTTCCTGCAGAAGTTTGCATTTAGCAAAAGGCAACTTGAAAGTGTGTGAGAGCTGCCTCTTAAGATGAGAGGGGCCAACATATGGTATTTGTCATTCATAATCTCCCTCTGTAATCCTAATCCATTTCACATCTGTAGCCTTTCTTAAGCATCACATGGGAGAGGATTCTTAAGGCTGCTCAAAACCACCAGGCAGTAAATGAAGCGAAGGGTCTGCGCTTGTTGCAGAACAGCACGCACGTTCTATACTGCAGGTGCTGAAAGACATGGCACTTCTGCTGCATGCCCAAGGGAACCGCTTTCTTGATTAATACTGAGATTTTGAGGAGGAGTTTCTGAATCTGTAATCAAACAAATCACTTCAGAAATTATTGATCACTTTGGGTACCGAATAGAAACAAAAATTTAACAAGTGGTGAGCTCCTATTGTGTTTATCTTAGTAAATCCGTAAGTTAGACATTGGTGGCAAGGTAAGTTGCATTTTTCTTTTTATTTCTCTGTAACAGTATTTCGTGTTCAGAAATAGTTACTCGGCACCCATAGTTTGAGGTGAAATATCATTTTTATATGTCAAGCTGTATAAAACTGCAGTTGGGAGTTTTCTATTTGAAATTCTCCTTTCTGGCACGGCAGTTAACTGTGCAGGTGCAGAGCTCAGTGCATGTGTAAAATAAAAGAAGCCTCACCATCTCGTTTCCAGCTACGAGATGTGCTGAGTCTGATGTACACATGGGGCATACACAGGTATTTATTCCAGGAGGGCAAGGCAGGATCATCACTTTTCTTAGTGCTAGCTAGCATTTTTATTTTTGGGAGAAGTATTTGATTATGTTTTTTTTTACTTCATCTATAGCTCTTAAACTATTGCTGTGTTTTCTTGTAGCAGAACTTAAAATTTCTGTTTCCCTCCAACATCTCTTTCAGTGTTTTTCCTACTAAGCTTTCAGTAAGTCTGCTGTATCCTGTCGTTGCCTTCCATGTTCTGCTCACCTCTTCTCTCAGTTGTTCAAATGTCTATAAAATTGTTAGGTTAGCGGGGATTCAGTTGTGCATGTGATACGTGAAGCGTGTCACCTTTGCTGGGAGCCCTGATGGAGTTGGCTTCGCCTGAGCTTCGGTGTTCCTTGCAGGAAGCCTTCCATTCACACGAGTGGAACACTAAATTCTGCACAGATCTGCGATGTGGACAAGCTCAGCCATGCGACAAAGTGTGTAGCATTTGATTCAAAATGCTGTCACTTGCTTTGGTTTTGAAGGAGTTAAAATAATATTGATGGCAAGCCAGGAAATTTAATTAGGCTTTTGTTGTTCTTGTTTCGGGATGCTTGACACAAATGGATTTGTGCAAGTTTTCCTTTAATGAGTTCTACGTGGTATTGTAGGGTAGTATTAAACGCATCGGTGGCTCGTGTTTTAAGCGTCGCAAAAACGAGTAGATTATCTGTTGGTTTAGGAGGTATGCGTGGAGTGCGGCTGTTTCATGTTTCTCCTGCCTTTAGAACGCTAACTCTGGTGAACAGGGAACGTGTATCTTCTGTACATGTCTGCTGTCTTGTACTGAGGCACTGAACTCTGTCGTTCTGTTAGTTTTCTACATCTGTGTGTGGCTCTTGACCCATGCTTTTTTTGGTGGTGGTTTAGTTCTGCCCCAGTGTAAGTGCGTACAGCAGGTTTTATCACCTTGCTTTACTTAGCAGGCGTGTTTGCTAGCAGATGCTCTATGCAGTGGTGCGTACCAGGGGAGAGGCCCGTATGAATGTATTGCAGCTTTTCAGAAGGCGTGAGGAAAGCCTGTTTCAGAGGCCTTCTAGATGCACCGGAGAAAGCGTAAAGAACTCTGCAGGAGGGGAATGGTGGCCAAGAGCAAGATGAGAAAGGAGCAGTCGGTAGCCGGCTGTTTTCTAGCTGCATCATTTTGTCTCCTCTGGTTATTTAATACAACATGTTTTTGAGGTGATGCCACTGTTCAACTTCATCAAGTCTTCCAGCCCATATCTTTATGGGTCTCTGTTCCTCTTCCTTTTCTGGGATGCAGGATTTTAGGAAGGGGAGGGGTGCACGTCACTGAGAGGTGCTGAGCAGCTGGAGTGGCTCTATTTCTTCCTCACTCCTCCCACCTTCAAAACAGGTTTAATTCCATTGGAATCTCTGGTTTACTGCTGTGCACTCCTTTACTCAGGCTGTGGCCCTCAGAAAAATCTGAGGATAAGGAAGTGGACGAAGTGGCAAAATTGCAGCTCCAGGAATCGCTTGGGACAGACTCGTTGACAAGACTGTTCACAAAAAGATAAACAGGTAGGTGCTGTTGCCTGTGCTTGCCCTCTGCAGGTGCGCCTAGGGCACACTAATACTAGACCATCCCTCAGTATGGATGGCCAAAATCTGTGTTTAAAGTAGGGCTGTCCAAGTAGCAAATGCTTGCTTGTTTTGCAGGGAAGGAGGGAAATGAGGAAAAGTTTTATTCTGTGTCTCCAAAGGTGATCTCGGAGCCAAGGTCACATGTTATCAAAACAGATAGGTGGTACCCCTGAACGCCTCCTAAGCAAGCAAAGTACCTACATCTGTACTTAAGCGCTTGCTTCAGATTTGTTCTCTATATTTAAAAAGTGATCTGGAAGTGTTCTAAATCATCAAATAGGATTTTTTTCCTCATGTTTGCATTTTTAAGGGTGTCTTTAAAGGCATCTCACATCTTCCAAAAAGCTGAAGCTTCCATCTTCCTTTGAAGCTGGTACAGTCACGTTCCTAAGCAGCACTGAAGATACATCTAGACACGCAGGCTGTGCTTGACCTCCAGTGTGAAGGAACAGTTGTCTACATGAACCATGTTTCAGGTTTCTTTTTGGGATTGGCTTGAATCTGGTCCTGTGGACTGAAATCCCATTAGTAGATGGAGTGTGTCTTCTGGTGCCATTTAATCTGTAAGGCACCTGCGTCACGCTGTTTCACACTGCTCTGCCAGGTTATACCAGAAGTATAAGTAAGCGGAGGTGCTTGGGGGTGATTCTTTCCAAAGCAAGCTCCTGATACAGAGTGAATCATTTGCATCCTGCTTCTCTGGATAGCAAATACTTGCTGAAATCTTCAGATCTGTGTCTTTGAAAAGAAATTTTTTCTTTGGATAGCCAGATGGGAGTTATAAGTCTACACTCAGAAAATCTGAGCTTGAAAATTTGTTTTCCCTGAAATGCAATTTGCCTTGTACAGGAGGTTACAAATAAGAGCCCTAAATGAGATTCTGGTTTTTGTGTGCAATTGTCCGTTTGATTAGTTAATAACCTGAAAAGTTGTTAGAGTACTTGCATTATTTAAGCACAAAGGCCATAAAGCACCAGATACAATTGGGCATAACTCAGCAGTGATTTCAGGCCATTTTTGACACTGATATGAAATAATGTTAGAGTGAAAACTGGAGCGATTGGTATTTTGTTGAGAGCATTGCTACGTATCCTCCTGTTGCATCACCCAGCTAGTGTGAAGATGCCATTGTGCAATTCGGCATCCTGGGCAAGGTAGAGAATTTCAGCACTTCATCTGCCTTTGAAACTCTCCATGCTGAAATGTTGCCTAGCATGGCTCATCCTCCCGAGCAAACACTGCACACATGCACCTTATCATCACCGGACGTGTTCCTTCAATTGGTGTTTGTGCAGATCCGTAGCTGTCTGGAGAGGAAACACGAGGGTCAGGTGGGAAGAGATTGAAGGAGGCAAAAGGATTTTGTGAAGGGAGAAAAGGAGAAGGACTCTTCCCTCTGCTGGGGAGAAGTGCTCCTGTACTCACACCGTCTTGACCCTTCAAAAGCCTTTCAGCTGTGGTCTCCTGCTAGCACCAGGCTTAACATTTTTATAGGTGTTTCTTTCTTTCCCTCCCTTTCTCAGCTTTCTCCCTGCGCAGTTCTGGGTTAGAATGAAAACCTGTATAATTCTTATGCAATACAGTCTGCGGCCGCTTTGGCGGTACTGCATGATTGATTTTTTTTTTTTTTTCCAGAGGAAACATGTCTGACTGTGAATGACATTCTGGTTGTCCTCAAAGTGAAGAGATTTCAGAATTCAACCTAAGCTTGTTTGCTCTGACAAGAGCTTTCCACAGCAGTGAGGTTACAAAAGTCTGGCTGTCCTGTCCTTTTACACTGGCTAGGATCTGAGCAAGTGATGGTATAACATGTTCCCACACTTAAGCAGACCCACGAGGTGAAGGAAAGCAGTGTTTAACAAAGCTGATTATTTTCTTATGATAGCTAATTGTTATTTTAGACTTATCTCCCCTCTAGCTGTGGTACTGAAAATAGATTTAAATACCATCTGTGTGTTCATCCCTCATAATGAAAGTTACTCTTCACAGATGGCTATATGCATGAATATTTGTCTGCAAATACTGATTGTTAACGAATCAACTTACTGACTTTTTAATTGCTGGTCAGGAACTATAAAACTTTTTTTTTCCTCTATACAGTGTACTACTGCCTCTCACATGCAGTCACGCGTAGTATTCCAGCACCTTCATCCAGGTGCTCCAGCTGTGCGTGAGGAAGCGAGGAGGCAGTGTGAAGATTTGGAGATGTAGTCTGCTCTCAGAGCTCAATCAAGATTATTTTATTGTAGCGTCTGAAACAAAGGTTCAGTCAAAGACTGCCATATTGCAAATAGTTTAAGAGCCTAAAATTAGGCATCTGAAGCATTGTGAAAGTACAGGAACGTCCCATTTATACATCTACTGTATACCATATACATATACCGTAACAGTACCCAGATAGGCAATCCCTGCTATTTTTATACAATTAGGAAAGGTGCTGAAATGATTCTTATTCATACAGCTGACCTGAAATTTGAAACAGGAAGGCAGAAATCCTCATCTCAGATGGCCTAGAAGAGAACAAAGTAGCTGGAAAAAGCTGCTAGTGGAAGATGTACTTGGGCACAAGACAGACCGCCTGCTCATTGCTTTTAATAAGTGTTAATATATTTAGTTATAGATTCTCGGCACTGTGGGACATGTTGCAGCTGTTTTGACTCTGACCAAATGGCCTTTCCTGCATCTCTTTTGTGGTTTTGGTGATACTGGGCCAGTCTGCAACGTTCTAGGAGCAGAACATGGGATCTGGTAGTTCTGTAAACGCCACCTACAAGTACTCTCTGCAGAAATCTGAAAATGGTGAGTTATTCTTTGAAAAGTAATCTTTTCCCAGCTGCTCCTGCATGTGCCGTTGGGAGGTTGCAGTGGATGTGTTTCTTTTCTGAGTTACTCGGTTTTCTTGATAGTACTGAGGCAAGGTCATGTCTTTCAGTATCCTGTGAGAAGGAGTTTCAGCTGCCAGGCAGATGACCAACAGGCTTGAGAAAATAACAGCTATTTAGACCAAGTTTAGATTAAAATCAACCAGAACCTGAGCAGAAATAAAGCAGCAAAAAGCAATTCTGTCAGAACTAGCAATTAATCAATTGTTGGCTAACGTGTGTGTTGTCACGTGCTGACAGTGAGATAGATGGTATCACCCTGCTGCTTCTGGTGGACTCCGTTTTTAAAGACTGTGTTAGCGGTGCAGGACTGATAAAGCAGACGCATTAGCAAAGCCAAAACAAATCTGGCTCTAACAAAGGTAAGAGGATGTGGCTAAGAAAAGCTGAAAAGCAAAAAGTGTGCTTTTTTCTAATTACATCAGCGCAACACTCTTAATCTCTGCTAAAGATCTAGATTTTTTTTTAACGGCTCTCCAAGCACTAATGATTCATTTTTATGAAACCCTCTGTATAATAGTATCAGTTTTCTGGGTGTGTGTTTAGGTCTGCCGTGGAACAGACTCATAAACGTGTGCGAGACTTTACACATAAGGAAGTGTAAAAAATAAAGAGATGGATCACTCCGTTGACTCATTCAGTCATTAGCACTGGCAGAACAGCAGTATGGTGCAAACTGTTTGCAAGTGACTTTGAAAGGGAAAAAGTGATTGCCTTTAGAAATGAAGAAAGAGGGGATACTGTTGTGACTCAGTGTCTTTTTTGTTTGTAATTTTTCTTTGTTGAAAAACTCCACCTTTTATTTAAGTTAGACCGCTCTATTGCCTATAGCACCAGAGAACCATGGACTTTCCCAACAAGTTCAGGGCTATTTTAGAATAAAGGCTTGTCTATAGCAAACAAGTGTAACATGAAACTAATTACTTACTTGAAACTCTGCATTCCCATCAACGTTTTCCCATGGCAGTAAAACCTCTCTGCATTTCTTGCATCTGGTTCTCAAAACCTTTCAGATCTGGTGATCTGCAGATGTGGAGCTGCTTAGGACTTACCCATGTATAATGTGCCAGGTGTCATCCTGTCTCCCTTGTACAAGGCCCAAAGGCTGTTCCCAATGGAAAGTGTAGTCAGCAGAGCTATGTTAAACCAGCCCTGCACCTGAGTGGGGAAGGGGATGGGGAACCCCAGAGAGGGTGCAGGCCCCCCCTGTAAGCTGATGCGTGAACTATATACTGCTAGCATGAATAGGCGTTTTTTAGTTTGAGTGCTGACTTCAGTAGCTTATACAATGATGTATGATTCGGTTTACTGCTTGGATCCACACAAAATGTGGATAAATCCCTTTCTCTTCCTTTTTTATTATTTTTTTCTAAACTAGTACAAACACTGCCAGATGAAACCCAACCCAGGTGAGCCAGTAAATTAGAATACCCAGCTTTTTCAGTTGCAGGGTCAGTCTCTGCAGAAGTAGCATAAAATAACAATGCCTTGCCCACATGGAGCTTAAAACGCTGTGTATGGTAGTATGCATGCTTACTGTGTGCTTGATAATGAGCCTTTCACAGATTTTATTTTTAATGTTTCAAAGGACCTAGTTTTCATCGGTATATGATTGTAGTCACAACTATGAAGTTCTGCTCGCAATACAGTTGAAATACATTTGACTTACCGCAGTAATTGGACATTTACCCACTGTTAGGGGAAAACAAAATATTTAGAAGTTGTTTATTTTAGAGAGCGATTGTGACTGTGATTCTGGTTACATGCCAGCCAAATTACAGGGAATAAGGCAGCTAGCGTTGGGTCTGTTATAAAGGAGGCTTGAAGAGGTAGCATCAGGAGCACCAAACTGCAGGAAAGGAAGACAGCCATTTTTTCATAGCCTAGCAGATCAGTAAGCATCTTCTCAACAAGATATATGGCTCAGGCAAAGAATACGTAAGTTATTCTTGAATTAAGGCTAGCCAAAGTCTTACCTTCTCGTCCATGACTTCACCGTGACTCGGCTCCCCAGCTGCACAACAGCAATAGCTCTTCCCTTCCCTTTTAGTGCTCTGAAGCTCCCAGTGCTGTAACAGTAACATAATTTAGAATTATTATTATTTTCAATATATAAGCTGTAACGATATCTTATTTAGGTAAAGGTCAATGTTTCCTGCTGAAGTACATGAAGGGTGTGCTTTATGTTATGTAATTAATGCAAGGTAATTGAATTAATGGGATCTCTGTCTCTCCACAGCACTTAGCAGCCTTTGGGGCGTGTGTGGGGATTTTATTCTTTTTATAAAGCTTCTCCACCCTGCACGTCCCATGGCTCTCCTTGCTTTGCTGAACGTGGCAGTGCTCTCTCACAAACCAGAAGCCAAGGGAATACGAACTCCTGCAGCAGCGCTAACTCTGTGACTCTGTCGTCTCCGTCTGATTTTGAGGCCAGCCTGCAGATAGAGCGGTCATCCCTCCTGCCCTCGGCTAAAGATGACACAGAGAAGCATTGCTAGAAAATGTTTTAAATGTAGGGCTCAAGGGCCTAGAAATGAAGAGGAAGGGACGCAGAGCGTAAACAAAAGAGAGATGCCGAGCAGCAGAGTTGGTTGGCAAGGTGCTGTGAAGTAACCAAGCGGTCCAAATGGTGTAAAGACCAGCTTAAGGAGGATGGAGTTGTTTCTAGAGGTTTTGTGGCAGAACTTGAAAAAGGAAATGGGAAACCCCATCTGAAATAAGCTTTTAATAGAAACCACTGGCATTGGGGAAGTGCAGAGGAATGGTTATGTTTTAAAGACCAGGGCAAATGGCTGTCATTTGAGAGAAGAGCATTGTGCCAGTGCTGGCTGTGGACTGAACAGCGATTAGGCACCTGGAAATTCCTCGCATTTCGTTCCTTCTGTGCCAGAGATCTGTCTCCCTCTTTTCAGTGTGGGTCTTAATTTTATCTTTATTTTATTCCACGAGAATGGTATGTCAACATTTATGCTAGAATAGATCCCTTTTGAAGTGTGTCCAGAACTGCAAAAGCTAAGGTGTTTATTTGGCTTAAAAGAAGGTAGACAAACCCCCTATTTTTAAGGTTCTGGAAGGGAACTTGGTGTCTTGTTTTCCCCCAGCTACTTGGGTGGCCTCAGTCAAATCTCCGGTTTCCCGAAGCCCCAGTTACCTCGACTGTAAGATGGACATGAAAATGCTTAAGGTAGACAGAAAGAGAGGAAATTGTCTATTAATAGCAAAGAATGTGTTTGGACCTTTAGGCCCTGACAAGTTGCTGTTAACACTGGTGCTGAGGAGCTAGAAGCAGTGGTTTGAAGTGCTTCAGAGGTCTCTGATCAGGCAGGGTCAGATCAACCTCTTGCAATATGGTGAAAAGGAGTGCATTTTTTCACCTTTCCTGCAAACTTGCTCCTGACAAAGAAAGGTCCCTCTTCAATTTTCAGGGTCAGGAAAGGAGCAATAGTGGAGTACCTCACCTGCAGCCACTGCAGCTCAGCAGGTTGGTTCCGTTTTTGTCCCCTAGCTTTCAAGGCAGCCGTCTTGATCCAACAGTGGTATCGGCGCTACGTTGCTCGGCTGGAAATGCGCCGACGTTGCACCTGGAGAATCTTTCAATCCATCGAGTATGCTTGTGAGCAGGATCAGATCAAGGTGAGGTGCCAAGAAGAAAGTATGTGCTTGAACGCAATCCCTCTGTGATGAAGCTAGCCAATGGCAAACTATTTTTAACGCAGGAGCAGGCAACTTCTTCTTGCGTGGGTGCGCAAGATGGAGAGAAGTCAGTCTCTGCCTGAGGGCCTGCGGGGACTCAGAGTCGCTAAGAGTGGAGCAGTCTAGGGAGGAAAGAGCATTGTTTATTAGTGAAGCTGAGTAATCTCTGTGACAAGAATTCCAGAGCTTTGTTTGAAATTCAGAGAGGGTTGTTATTTGTGGGTTTGGCGGGGGTTTTTTTGGTTGTTTGTGTTTTTTTTTTTTTTTGTCTGTTTAATGAACAGTTCTCTGCCTCTTTTTGGAGCCTGCTCTCTCTTCCCTCTGCCATTCTTTGCCATGCTGGTAGGCAGGGTCACTTACTTGAATTTTCAAACAGGAGGGTGTTTTCTGTGCCACAGACTCACTCGTTCCTGGCTGGTAACCCTGTAAGTGCTTCAGTGGGCCAAGGACTGGGTTTCCTGCCACTTTTTTTGCCTGTTGATTTCCTGCCTGCTTATATCTGATGAAACCCTAAGTAATGAGACTTGAAAGAAAGCCCTAAGGACCACTTAACATTGTAAGACTTTTCCCGAGTCTCAACAAAACAGGCAAGCTTAGTTGGTTCATTATATTTTAACTCTGATTAATATTCTCTTACATGGTTGCCTTGCTGTCAGGTGGGGAGAGAGAGGGCTTATAGGTCTACTTCTGCCTTTATGGCTGAAGGCAGAGCTACGTTTCTGACTGCATCACAAGGTATGGTATGATTTGTTGTACATGCCAGAGAAAGTGATAAGGGTATAGATACTACTTCTGGAAAGAAGATCGTGTTAGGTTGCCACTCTGCAGAATTTCATGCTATGGTGAATGATGATGGGCACTCTCTCTTCTTGCAGCTTCACAACTTCTTCAGTTACCTCATGGACCACTTCACGCCAAGCAGCAGTAAAGAGAGTAAGTTTCTCTGTGCCTTTTGTAGATGTGGCATCAGCAGCTCAGAAGGCTGCACCCTCTGTTGATTTGTTGCCCAATGCTGGCCCTTCAGGATGGCAAAGGGGGCCAAGAGACTCTGAAGAGCTATGGCATGAGGAATGTGGATAGGGAATGAATTGTCTGGAGACTGCTAGAGCTGCGTGAGGGATCTGGGGCAATTCCTGCTCCTTAGGAGCTGCGAGGGGGAATAAAAGCTCATTGTGTTTTCTAAAAGAGCAGTATTAGAAATCTGCCTTTTTTTCAGTGACCCCTAGTAACCAGGGCTTTTCAGAGTCCATTTCTGAAGCGAGAGAATCCATCTTTAGGGAACTGTGCTCTATGGTCTCTATTTATATTTTAGTGTCTCGCTTATAATTGGGGTGGGAGAAGTGCTGTGGGAACCAATATAGTATCTTCCTGAATCTGCAGAGAGCATTGCATGTTGTTTCTTAGCACTTGCTAATGGGAACTTGCTAATGAGCTTAGGTCTGCAATCTGATAGTAGCACGTCATAATTAACTATTTACTTTGCTGACCATAACCTGCTGAAGTGCTTGCTCCTTCCTTTCAAACTGCCACCCTCCTTCTCACAACTACCTCACATTTTTTACAGCAAAGCTCTGTTGAGGAAGGCTTTTTTTCAGTGTCTGCATAAAACAGGACAATAATGTCCCGTCCCTTGAGTTGGGTTCCAAGATGTTACAGCAATAAAAAAAAAAAGCATATTTATACCAAGTTTGTGCAATACTGTGAATGTAGGTGCAGGCTTAGAAAAAAGAGGGGCGTAGGAGACAGTTCCTTATTCTAAAGGTTGCTTCTGCATCTCATTGAAAATAAGATTTCAGTTAGCCATGGCAACCGATGTCCATCTGGCTCTACCAGAGTTTTGCAGAAACCAGTGCACTGCCAGCACTGCCTGACACACAGCACAGCGAAACTTCTCCCTGCAGCCTTTTCCCCACTGCAAATTCTGTAGCGGTGTCAAACTAGGAGCTAGCCTCCGCTGCTGCCATTGCTTGTGAGCTCTAGCCGAACCAAACAGCTTTTATTTAGCAAATTGCTAGAATGGTGTATTGAGGCAACTTAAGTTTTTCTTCTCTCTTTTTCTCTTTTTAAAACAACAACAATCAAACCGACCAATCTGCCATCCAGGGGATTTTATCAGTCGCATGTTCATAAGTGGGGAAAGCTTCAAAGAGGCAGAGCTGGAAAAATACTGTGACTATGAATCCATGGAGGTGCCAGACTCCTACACCGGACCCCGTCTCTCTTTCCCACTCCTTCCTGACCATGCGACTGCCTTGCTGGAAGCTTTCAAACAGAAACAAGTAAGGATCCCAAAAGGAACCACGCTTTCCCCTTTTCTACACAGGAGTGTAGGATAGATAATTTAGTTTCATACTTCCTAACAAGCTAAGCTGACTGGAGCATGAGTTGCCAGGCTGTTAAGCAAAGGGGGATGGAAATCATCTGGTAGGTATTCCCCCCTGCCACAGGAACTTATTTCCTTTTTGAAGATGCAGTCCTGACAAAAATGAAAACTTTCCGTAGCTGTGTGCCAATATTAACCCGAATTTCATTTTGAAAGGGAAAAACCTCCACAAGAGTCCATGTTGAAACATCGTCTCATTGTTGGTTGTAATTTCTTAATATGTAAAAAAGTATAATATGGCCCAGATGGAAACAGCTGATTAAAATTATGTTTTGCACCATGCAACTTTGACTCATATTTAACATGTAAAATGTGAGCTTTTTAGTGAGGAAGTCTGTCCAGTACCAATTCGGCAGCACTAACAATTGCAGTGTTCTGCTGCCATCCCTCAGTCAAGGTGCTGAACTGCAGATTAGGTCAAAACATCCCTTCTCCAAACAAAAGGCTTCTAAAATAAAGGTCTCTAGTGTCTTGAATAGTATTAAATGCCTACACCCTGCCTTTAAGGGAACATGCTTCTGCAAGACACATCGCAGCTCAGGGCCTGGCTTAATGTGGAGAAGGCTAAGAAAGGTCTAGAGGAGCAGCTTCTTACCTGTGCTACCGGGCTGGAATTTCTGCTGCTCTAGGAGGTGGTGTTGCCTAGCGGATAGAGCCTCGACCACAGCGTGTTAAGACTTATGGGTTCTCTTGCCAGCCTTGCCAATGCCGAGGCTGGGCTGCTTGGGGTGAGTCTCTTCCATCCTGCTATTTCCCACTATTTGCCTCATGTTGTTTGTAAGCCCGTAGGTCAGCAGTGAGTGTCATCCCGGTGACAGCTTCTGCTGTCCAGGCTGTCGTGGTGGGTCCTCAGGGCCTCTGCAGATAGAACTGCTGTTGTTGCTCAGATTTCCTGCTGATTTCCTGCTTTAATCCCTTTGCTTTCTCCTAGTAGCAGCTCCACGCTCGCTATGTCTTAAACCTTCTGCACGAGACCAGAAAGCATCTCAAGCAGCTGCCAAACATCAGTCATGTCTCCACCTGCTACAGCGAGGAGGTCACTGTGTGTGGTATGTCTGGGTGGGAGGGCACTGCGCAGTCTCTGGGGCAGAATGTTCCCTTGGAAGGGGTGGGAAAGATAAAAAACGGTAGCGTGAGCACGATGCGGAAGGTGGAAGGCGAATGCAGTCTGAAAGCGAAATGCATGTGGCATTGAGAGGCAACTGGGGTTGTCTAAAATATCTGGGTTTACCCTATGGTTGTCTTTGTTCTGTCACCCCAAACACAGAGTCGTTTTACTAAACCACAAAAACTGCACCCAGTCGAGGACCGGCCTCAAAACTCTTTGTCGTTTTCTGTCCTGGTCTGTGGCCTGGGATGATTTAAACAACCAAGTCCTGGAGTTGTTTTGGCCGAGTCTTCATTAGCAACGGCGGATGCATTCATAACCAGAATACTAACATGTCTTTGCATCCTATCAAGAAAATTTGAAGGAGACAAAGCTTTTTACCAGTATTTTCCTACTCTAGGACTAATGTTTAAACTTTGAGATATTACTGAAAAGTATGTACTTAGCACAGAATTTTGCGTGCAGTCAGCTTCTGAAAAGCGAACCTCTCTCTCCAATATCATGTTAAATGAGAATTTAGTTTGATTATTATTTTGTATGCAAAACTTTCTCCCATGTAATGATCAAAGTCAAACAGTTTCTTGTGCCATGTTGTGTCATTGTACGAGAGAAATGAACAAAGCTTCTGAATCAGAGTCTTCAGAAGCTGGTGTAGGTTTTTCCCTGTCCTTCTCAGGCTTCAGCTCAAGCCTTCACATCATGTCCTTTTCCTTCGGGCACATTGGCTCAGTGTAAGGAAACTTGTACCTTCTTCCCAAAATATTTCAGTGGTCATGAATTTATAGAGGAGACATTTCATAGGAAGTTATTTATTGGTGTCGTTTTAAGTTGAAGGTAAACACACTTGTCTTTTTGTGCCTGTTAGGAGACTTGCACGGACAGCTGGATGACTTGTTCCTCATATTCTATAAGGTAGGCACCGTATTTTGCAGAGGGAGGCTGGCCAGGCATTGCGAGAGGTATCGCACAGGTCATGCTGAGAAGTGTTCGCAAAATCGGGCCCTTCATGTGTGACTCTCCAGGTCAATTTGATCGGTTTTAAATGGCTTCACAAAG
Source organism: Phaethon aethereus (assembly GCF_964289735.1). Classification (NCBI taxonomy): domain Eukaryota; kingdom Metazoa; phylum Chordata; class Aves; order Phaethontiformes; family Phaethontidae; genus Phaethon; species Phaethon aethereus. The sequence goes on from NC_138578.1 coordinate 2,362,234, forward strand.
CAGCAGCTTACTTGCTTGCTGCCTTTGAAATCTGATATACACGTACATTTGGGAAGTGCCTGTGGACATTCTTGTAAGTAAGTGCAGATAACAATGGCAACTCTTCCTGACTGCCAGCTTTCACTTTTCAGTGCATTTGCCACTGGGAGCCTCTTATAAAAATAAGAGTCAGGACCTATTGTATAAGGTAACCTGGGACAGGAGCGAGAGAATGTGTGGTTGTCGTGGGGAGGTATATGGAGATCATGGGGAAGCCTCTCTCGTAACATCCACCTGTTCCTCGCTTTTACAGAATGGCCTTCCTTCCCCTTCCAAGTCCTATGTGTTCAACGGGGACTTCGTAGACAGAGGGAAACAGTCCCTTGAGATCCTCATCATCCTCTTTACCTTCCTCCTGATCTACCCAAAGGAGGTTCATCTCAACCGTGGGAACCATGAGGACCACATGGTCAACTTACGGTACGGGTTCTCTGCGGGACCGATAGAGGTGTCAAGGGTGTCGCGGCAAAATCCCACTGAACTCCCTTTCTCCTCTTCCTTTAAGCTACGGTTTCACCAAGGAAGTAATGCAGAAATACAAGGTACGCATACGTTTGTGTCTCCTTTACCACGTGAGATGTGGACTTTGAAGGCTTGATGCTTTGTCTTTTCCTTTCTGACCTGTCCTCCTAGGAGCACGGGAAGAAAATCTTGAAGATGATTCAGAATGTCTTCTGCTGGCTGCCCCTTGCCACCCTGATTGATCAGAAAGTCCTCATTATACACGGAGGCATCTCTGACACCACTGACCTGGACATGCTTGAGAAAATTCAAAGGAACAAAGTAGGTTTCATCTTCTAGGTATTGCAAGAGTCAACAGTGTATTTGCTGATCTGTGGCGAGGAGCTTATTTCTAGACATCAGCTTGGCCTTTGGCAAGACAAATCTAAAGGACGGTCTTCCTAGACAAACTCTGTTTAAGTTCAGGCTAAGGATCTCTTTGGTTTAACAATGTGCGTGCAGGAGGTGTGAAGGGAAGAAGTACTCTTGGCTTCTGAAATATGTAAGGATCGTAGCCAGGGAAGTGGTGGGTAATGCCATGGGTAAACAGATGTGCTGGTGCTTACTGTAAAAACGCAGTGACGATGAGACTTTGTCCCACAGTTCCTTAGACTGTTTTTCCCCCCAGATATCCAGACGGATTTTGATAAGTCATTTAACTTGTCTCTGTCTCACCTTCTCGTTGAGAAATACTACTTCCCTTCTCCAAATGTAATGACAAGCACTTGCACCAGTCAGCAGTCCTTCCGTCATTCTGCTGTCTGGTTCCCATCACAGATTAAATCCATACTCTACGTTTTGTGAAATGCCTGAACCGCGCAAAGTAAGTAAGTAAGTCAAGTCCATGAATAAGAGAGAGATGTGTAGTCAGTATGGATGTTGGGGCCGCAGCTGTAAACTAAGAATGGCACGTCCAAGAGGATGGCACTAGTAATCTTCCACAATTAATCAATATTTGATGGCAGCAAAGGGAATTGAGACTCAGAGGCTTGGGTCACTTGACAGTCTGCCAGTGGAAGATGTTACAGCTGGAGATGTAGTGTGACCAGCTCTCTTTTCTCTCTTACCTATTTTAGTTTATTTCTGTATTAAGAGGGAAGAAAAGAAAGGAGTTCAAGAGAAATGTGGAAATACAGGAAGTAAATGGGGAGAGCAAAGTAGAGGCTGACCCAGCAGGGAATGGGGCAGCCCCCAGTTTATCGCCGCAGTCCCGGCCAGCCCACGCTCCCAGCATGGCCAACAGGCTGGAGTTGTCCAGGTGGGTCCGGCAGACGGTGCAGGAGCAAATCGAGTGGTGCCGCCGGCTGGTGGACGTCAGCGAGTCGGAGGAGGAGGAGCTCACCTATTCCAGCATGGTCTCCTTGACGGATTTGGATGGGCCTTGCTGGACTCGCCAGGAGGAGTGGAAGCAGGTGACTAGTCTAAGCAGGGCCCTGAGCTCGGTGGGCTGTGAGTGCGTCCTGCACGTTTGTTCTCTGTTATGAGGGATCTTCAGTATAAAATATGTGGGTCAGTGCACAGAGCTCTCTGTGGAGAGATTTTTGCTGCTTCGTATAGTGGAGTTAAGGAGCAACTCGGTGTTGAAGTTCTAGCAGGCAGGCTAATGGTGTTTGTGCTATTTTGTACCTACTGCTCTGTATCCCGAGACAGCGCGGCGTTGATCATTCAGCGCTAAGTGGTCAGGAAGGGTTATACTGTGAGCATGTGACCTCAGGCACAGAGTGGGGCAACAGGTTTTCTTGAATCACTGCAGCGTAGAGAAATAATAGACAAGATTGATTGATTGTAGAGCCCAGTAGTTGGGTCGCTTACTGCGTACGTGGTGTATCTGAAGTCTGCTCTGTAGGTAATGAACGAGCATGTAATTTTCTGACGAATGAGTCGTGATCTTGGGTACTAAGAGCAGACTGCATTTGTGGTTTTAGCTGGACTGCACTTCGAGTAGATTGCTAGGCAGGCCAGAGCCTGGGAACTTGGTTTCCCATTTGTTAGACCACTCTGTCTGTTAGCCCCTTCTGTGCACTCTGAAACCATGGTTACTTACTTCACGTTACATACGACATCCTGGCATTGCACACCTTATCGGCATAAAGCTATATATTGAGGTCAGGGTTAACGAGATTAAACTTTAATCCAAATAGTAGTTACTGAGTCAGCATTTACTTACACTTCTAGAGGCTGCGGACTGTCCTGGCTAGAGAGCAAAGGAGTTTACTACTAAGTCTGCTCATGGCCTCAGGATCTGCTGGGTGTTCTTGCCCTGTGTTTTGGGAAGGAAGGGAAAGCTTGTTATCCTGATTTATGGACACCCCTCTTCCCCCAGGCACTCTGAGCGTGCAGGCCAACAATATTGTCACCTCTGTGGTGGACCAGGTCTGTGACAGTCCCACAGAGCAGTACGGTGGTTCAGCTGCGATGCAGGAAACATCTCTGTTTCCCTGCACTATGGTAATAGCAGCAGTGCAGGGAGTGATTCAGAGAGCGAGCTGTATTTGCTTAGTAAACTTTGATGGGTGGTATCTACGGGGTAGACTTTATTCAGTGAACTTAACTTATCCAATCCTTTCAGATCCTAGACATTCTCTGGAGTGACCCCATGCCTCAGGAGGGCTGCAGAGCAAATACAGTGCGAGGTGGTGGCTGCTACTTTGGGCCTGACGTGACAGGGAAGACCCTTGAGAAGTACAACTTGCAGTTCCTCATCCGCTCCCACGAGTGCAAGCAAGAGGGCTACGAGTTCTGTCACAACCGGAAGGTCGGTGAGGGAGGCGGCGAGGATGATACTTGTGTTTCCATCCTCCTAGGGTGGGGTTTCCATGATGGCTTGTCTCAGCTCTGCATTTCTCCCAATGGGGCTTTGTTAAGTACACACAAAATCCTATTGTGAGTTACTGAAGTGTGTTCCCAGCTGAGGTCTTAGGTCAGGACAGTCTGGAGCCAGCTACGCTGTTGGGTGCATCTGTTGTGCAGGCAAAGCACGTCCTCGCGCGTGGTAGCTGAGAAAAGATCTGAACCCTTTTGTGTCATTGCCCCCACTTAATGCAGCTGTTTCTGAAAATCATGTACAAAAGGGTGTTACTAAGCTGCTGCCACAAAGTTTTGCTCTCGAAGGTTCATGGTCACTTCAGTGATTTCAACAGGGGCACTTTTGACTCTGCTTACTGCAGTGGAGAGTAGAATTTGTCGGGAGAGCACAGCGAAATTGCAGAAGCCCAGTGTGTGGCCAGATCCACGTGAGACCAGCGCCGCCCTCGAGGAACTCACACCTGTACAGCTTCCAGGCCAGCCGCCACCTCGCTCTTCCTTCTCCATGTAAAACATGGTGCTTTCACAGTGTGTCGACTCCAGATGGGATCAGTTGTGTTGTTTTCACTGATACATGTATATACAATAGAGGATGTATGTACTGACTGTAAATGCCTCTCTTTTTTGGGGCTTAGGTGCTGACCATATTTTCAGCCTCAAACTACTATGAGATTGGCAGCAACAGGGGAGCCTATGTGAAGCTGGGACCGGACCTCGTCCCACATTTTGTTCAGTACCAAGCGAACAAGACAGCCCATACTCTCACTATGACCCAAAGGCAAGGCTTTCCGGTTGCTCTGTATTCACCAAGGCAAAATTCTGAAAGGGAACACTTTGGGAGCTTTAAGACAGTTTGACTCCGGAGCTGAACTTTCACAGCTTCATTTACTAAATAATAGCAGTAGAGGAGGATTCAAAGTTTGTGCAGAAATTACTGAGGGGAGGCTCAAGGGTTAAGGAGGGAGCATTCCAAGATCAGATGCGGACTCTTTTTTTACAGACTGCTGATTTTCCAGCTCCTCTTTTCGAAGTCAAGTTTTAACATTTGACCCTTGCTGAGGTTCCCTTCTGCTTTGTTACTTCACAAATTGATGCAGGAATTTACTGCATCAGCTGCGGGGAACTGTGCTCCAAGCACGCAGCGCTCTGTCAGGAGCACTGAGATGCAGCTGTAGCTGTGCAGAGCAGTTGTGCGAGGGTCTGGGCAGTCCATGGACAGGTCAGAGGACGGGGAAGGCGCAGCTTCTCTTGTGCTTCGTGGCAAGTCCTTAATGTGCTTCTCTCTTTTCTGCGTCCTCCAGGATCAGCAGAGTAGAGGAGTCAGCCTTTCAAGCCTTGCGGGAAAAGCTCTTTGCTCACACCTCGGCCCTCATTAGCGCGTTCAAGGCCTACGATAAGGACGATACGGGTAAATCTGAGCCGAGGGGCACTCACGTTAATTCCATGGTAGGACAGGATTGAAGCAGCTAAGTTGAGCGTGTGGCTGGTTGGGAGACTCCTCGCTGATAGTTGTCAGCGACTGTCAGAGCGGGAGGCTGTGTCTGACCTTGCTAGAGCGTTGGTCCCATTTGCTGTTATTCAGTGTCTCTGTCGGGAAACTGTTAATGCCCCAGAGTGGCATTACAATGAAGGGGGTGTCGGAGAAGCAAGAGGCGACGAGCCTAATGTGTAGCAATTTAGGCTTGGTACTAGGAGAACCCTTTGGAATAGGGAGTATTGATGAAGCATTGGGAAAGACCACCTGGAACATGTCTGTCACGTGTCAGTTGGGACAGGCTGGGTGGTCTCTACAGCCCTTTCATCCCTGGAGGCTAAAATCACCGGGAAGAGGCAAGTGAGGGATATCCTCTGTGGCAGCTGCCTCTGTCAGAGCCTTAAGGAAGGAGCTGAGAGTTGACAATTCTCTGGCTGACAGTAGTGCTCTGCTGCTGCACCGACCAAGATGTGCTGCTGAGATCTGCCCATTTGTGGCCCGAGGAAGAAAAGGGACACGGCGTTTGGCAGAACTGCTTTCTTCCCTGGCAGCAAAATGGTTAGCAAAAGTCCAGTTCAGCTGTTACAGCAGCTGTTAAACTAGGGGCTTTTCCATCTTCCTGGGTCACTGCGGAAGTACTAGTGCAGTTGTGTAGGCCACAATCTTCGGGGTGACCCTGGCTACAGGTCACAAGTTTATGATGAAATATCCGAAGTTAGTGTCTTCCACTTGTTTGGATGTTTGCAGCCCCATGGCCCTGATTTGTTGCAACGTTCAAAAGCTTGCTGAGGCTCGGGGGAGCAGCAAGTGCACTTGTGCCTGCTGTGGCTGATGACGGTACAGCCATGCAGTGTTTTTTCCTGCACCAAGGTACTCTAGTGTGCCATAGAGAAATAAAGCTGTTGCTGTCAGCAGCAGGGTAGACTGGGTATGCATTACCGCTCCAGGCTTTTTTCTTCGCCTTTGTGTGCTTTCAGCTGCCCATCTCTCAGAGGTCTCCATGGCTCTCCTTCTTCCTTACAGGAAGGATCACACTGAGCAACTGGGCGACATCAGTGGAGTCAGTCTTGCACCTGGGACTGCCCTGGCGAATGCTGAGACCACAGCTGCTGCGCAGCACGGCGGACGGCATGCTGGAATATAAGTCCTGGCTCGACGACTTGGCCATGGAGCAGCGGAGCCAAGAGGTAAGGACTCCCCCGCTTCCATCAAATCATGATGCAAAGCAGCTCACCCAATCCTCAGCATGTGGAACCAAGTATGGTGCAAAAGGAGAGCGGAGGGTTCCTCTATAAGCCAAAGTGTACTGAAGTCGATGGAAAAGCTTGCATGAATTCAGATAGTCCAGAGGCATTCAGTCAACTGTAGAAATAGATCATGCATGTGAAATGAAAACCTAGAGGTAGTTTTGGATGCAGGCTTTTGAGAAGGAAAACTATATTCCCTTCTTTGAGTCACAGTTTCTTAATTACACGCAGCAAAACCAGCTCTGCAATCATTAAAAAATGTAGCCCAAGTCACCATCTTCTCTGTTAGCCCGGAAAAGTTCTGTTTGGAAGTGACAGGTTTCACAAGGTACACATGTTGCCATGTGCACTGCTGGTAAACTCTTGAGAGCGGTAAACATTTTTATGTATGGGAAGGTCTGCAGTAACTGCTCAGAGAAAGCAGAGAGCTGTCATAAGGGTAGAAGGAAGGTGACCATGTTGTCTTTCAGCACATCCAGTCGAGCTTGCTGGAAGTCATTTATCGAAACAGATCCAACTTGGAGACCATATTCAGGATCATAGACCGAGACCATTCAGGTAAGCAGGTGTGCAGGGGGTGTTGATCATTGCATTGCAATTCCATTCTACTTTTGGGGTCCCTTTAGTTGCAGCACATGAAATGTAGATTACAAGTGATTCCGTTCTTTCCTTCAGGGTACGTGGGCAGCAGGGGTCACACGAGAGATCACACCTGAGCCAGGGTCCCGCCTTGCCTGCTGCATGGGGATTGACAGCAGCGGTGACCTTGCGCTGAGGTGGCTGTGCCTTCCTTCTCCACAGGTCTTATCTCATTTGAGGAATTCCACCAAACCTGGAAGCTTTTCAGCTCCCACATGAACATTGAACTCACGGATGATGGCATCAAGGACTTGGTTCGCAGCATTGATTTCAATAAGGATGGAAACATCGACTTCAACGAGTTCCTAGAAGCCTTCCGCCTTGTCAAGCAGTCACAGTAGTGAGAAACTGCTGAGGGCTGCCGTGTCCCATGCCTTGATTTTCTGCGAAGCCAGGGGGACGGCTTCCTCCCTAACCGCAGGCAGTTACCTGTAGAACTTACTGGTTGAAAACAGCGACCGCTGCAGCTAACAGTTGTGGTCTGTTTGGCAAAGGCAATGAGTAAAATAGATAAGCTGCCCTTCAATTCTGACCATTTTTAAAAAGCAGCTGTGTTTTCAGTAGAGAGTCCTGCTCAAAAGGAAGATGCAACTTACTTTATCATTTTGTCAATGCATGTGACGAAATGGTACAGGTCTATTCAAGTGTAGTATAACAGAAGTTAAGGTACTTCTTGTAGGCAGTGTTTTATCAAGGAAGCAACTGCTAGAGCACAGCTTTCCTTTCAATAAACAGTTTTTTCTAGATTGCTGGTTCTGGGCTGTTCATGGCTTCTCTCGTTTGTCAACTGTCTGAGCAGCGGAGCTTTGGTTTTTGGTTTTTTTTTTGCTAGTGAACAAAACTATTCTGCCTCTACCCTATTTGAGTTGTTTCTACTGAACAAACTCCTCCTGCAGAGAAGAACGGATTGTAGTTGCAGTTATTTTCAATGACTGTTGTAAGGTGCAAAAAAAGGCAACTTGAGGGAAAAGAAAAGCACCCTTTACAATGCATGTAGCAGGCACCTGCTCTGCAGTACTTGGTACAAGGTAGGATCTCAGGGACGTGACCTTGTATTTCATTTTGGGGACTGGAGCTGCCAAGCAGCACCGTGGCAGAGGGTTTGAAAGCCTGTTACCTGCCCTGCTGGGAGGAGAAGGAAGTGCATTAACATAGAGCGGGGAACAGTTGCACTGCTTTGCTAAGGTAGCTGAGAAAAAGCCAACGCCGTGAACAAGTTATTACAAAGTCGGACTGAATTTATTACTCTCCGTCAATTAAAAAAAAAGGCAGAAGACAATGGCCAGACATTCTGCGGTTATTTAAGGGGCAGCAAAACTTTGTATAATACACATACATGAAGTGATAAAAACATAACCTTCAGATGCTTGCAGTCCAAAAGAAGGACAGAAACCGGAAACATCAACTTCCAGCATCTTGCCCCAGTAAACTACAGGTATTGCAGAGACCGACATAGGTATAGCAACATAAGTATCTGTAATGATTTCAATTAGCTGCTTACATAGTAACATTACTTGATTGTTTTGACAAAAACATGGAAGTGGGCTAAGCTTTCCACAAACCAAGTCACGCGTGGAACAATTCCCTTGGCACTGCATTTCTAGGACAACGCTGTTGTAAAAAAAGGAAAAAAAACCAGAAAAAATGTACAATAGTACATATACTTTTATAGTAAAACAGTATCTGAACAGATTCAGTTTTCCTTCTTTTATTAAAGCATATACAGCTTTATAAAATATAAACCTTCCAAAGGTCAAGTTCAAAAGCTTAGGAGAGGCTTTGCTAATTCTAAAGGTAACAGCCAAAATACCATTGCTCCTAGAAGTTACGTGTTTTATTTTACCTCAACAGTTTTAGCCTTGGAAGGTGAACCATGAACTTGAGTAACATGTTCTGCGTAAGCCCAGCAGCAGAACCCACCATGTCAACTGAATACTCCTCCTCTGATGGGAATGCTCTCATTCAGCCCATGTTCTATAAGTTTGATGTCCTCCAAGTCATCCTTTATAATGCTGATGAGGTGACTCAGGCCTTCTTGCTGTTGCTTCAGATGCTGCAGGCAAATAATTTAAAAACCAGCATAAGCGTAGTTCAACTTCACGGATTCCAAGTACTGTTTCTCAAAGGTGCCATGGCTGGTGGCCTTGGCACATGGAGAAGCCTGGCATAATTTCTTTGGAAGAAGGAAAACCAGCATTTTCTGCACTATTAGCCAAACTGCATAGAGTGGTTTTGTACAACCCCTCGATGCACGGTCACCGACAGCAATAAGAAGGACTTCATCAGCAAACAAGTGAAGACCCAAGACATTCTAGATACATCTCCCAAGTTAGTGCGTATCTGGCTTAAAGTACGAAGTTCAAAGAACATCCCAGAGCTCTACGCCGTAATACTTACTTGCTTGATTTCCCTTAACAGGTCTGCATCTATGTAATAGCGCTCTTCAGCCCGCACTGCTCCAAAGTGGTTCTGCATCCTGATTTGGGACATGAGCTCATTCAGTCTGCCCTGGGAAGAGAAACAGGCTTAAATCAAACGCAACTCATTTACACCTGTCAGAGCTCCAGCATGTATGACTCCTCAAGTCACCAGGGCCAGAAGCATGGCTGCTCATTCCATTTGTAATTGTTTGGGGTTTTTTTTGGTTTTTCGGGGGTTTTTTTTTTGGGGTTTTTTTTTTTTTAAGACGACATGCAAAGGGCAAGCAACTCCAATACTTCCAAGAGCTCAAAAATACCCAATTACCCATCAGTTAACCAGCAAAGAGCGTGACACTACAGCCTAGTAACACTGCTGGACTTCTCTTGTGAAAGCTTTCCACAACAAGTATATAGGCATGGTTTGGAAAACTTACAAAATTCTCTTGTGAGGGAAAAACAGAGTTGTTGGCAAAGGTCTATTACCTACTCACCTTGAACTGCGTAGGTGCGTTAAGTTCACACTGAATTGTATCTAACTGTACACGAAGCTGCTCTTCGTCTGCTTGAATGGCGTAACCACTTTTCCTTTGGATCTCTTGCTTTATTAACACCTACAAAACAAGCCTTTGAGGTTCATTAGAGAAGACTTTGCCCATCTCTTTCCCCACTAGCCTATCCACAAGTCTTTTTGCCCTTCCTCCAGCATGTCTCTCATCAGATTTGTTCTGTGGTTTAGTCTGCTGCTCCGAGACCTCAGGGTAGTCCCATGATTTCTGAGTAAGCGAGAGAGAAGGTTCCCGAAGTAGAAAGACACACTGTGCACCTACAGCTTTCCCTGACAGCTCTGCCTGTTACTTAAACCAATACCTTTTGGATGAAATCAGAATTTCTTTGTCAACACTGGACCTGCACATGATTGCACAGATCATCCTGCCCCCCGTCAGTTTGCTTTCTGGCACTAGACCATGTGTCAGAACAAGTTATTTAGACTCTCCATGTTACCTGCAACGTTCTGTGAGAAAGCGCCATCAGTTTCCTTTTGTACTGTGCAATTTTTGCCATAGTTGTCGTTTGGTTTTTCTGCAGCTCACTGATATCTTCTGATATTATCTGCAGAAGAGACAGAGTCAGCTGGAAGTCATAAGAGTTTCTGATAACAAACACTTCAATCCTGATTTGAAACCTTGAATTTCCAAACAGTACTCGGTCCAGCAACTTAGTGTCCTCGCCAAAGGTGCTTTCAGACAGCTTTCTGCTAGACCTCCACTGTTCTGGTTTCTATTTATTTTCATTTGCAACTGGGATTTTCAGAAGGCATCAGAAAACTGGGTGCCCAAATTAAAGTCCGTGCCAGTGCAACTTAATTCAGTGGGTTTGAATTAGCCTATAACAACACAGCAAGCTTGAACCTGAAAAAAAAAAACGGAAGCCAAAACACACTGCTCAGTTTTTGTCCAAAAGATATAATTAAGGATTATATTAAGAAACAGTGATAACCAGTCACAGCACCACGCTCATGGTTCCAGTTTCAGTTTTCAACACACAGGAGGCACGAAGGAAAGCTCATTTAACACCACATCCTTTGTCAACAGCAAGCAGTCATGATCAAGCTGAGAAAGCTTACATCTAATCGAGTTTGATGCTGTTTGGTCATCTGATCTTGGACCTTCAATCTTCTCAACAGCTCCTTGAAACCCACCATTGGCACAGGAATAAGTCTACAAGAACACAAATATTTCTTACAACACACTTTTATATTAGACACACAGTATGGATTTATAATTACGAGCATAATCTAATATCAAGTTACAGGTGATCTTGGCCTATTGCAAATGAAGATTATACGTAAACATATCTTGTTTTTCTAAGTTCTACAGTCCTCACTATTGCTAACAACCTGTTCCTTTTTCATAAAGCAATCAGCTTAAGTTATCTGCAACCACTGGAGGGTACATCACCTTCAGCTGCAGGAATAAAGAAGAAAAACCCATAATGGTTGCAAAAAAGTCAGTCACAATAACTAGGCCATATAATGGAGGACACCACAACTCAAAGTGATGCAAGTTAGGCTCTTTATCCTGACAACCCTTAAGCGCCTTAGTGGGTAAAGGGAGTAGACGGGCTTTTCTTGCAATCCTCACTACTTCAGCTGAGATCAGCATTTGACAAAGTTATTCTCTAAGAAGATTCTTACGAGTTACCTGAAGGGTACTACACAATGTAATATTTTTCTCCCCTCTCCAAGTCTTTTTGTAATACTTGGACAGACTATTAGACTTACTTGTCAGGATCAGGATTATCAACTTTGGCTTGTTCCCATATAATAGGATCAACACCTTAAAAAAACCAAACACACACATTTTTAGTATGGCTAGGTCTGAACAAATATCATATCTTACAGCTGTTAAGCAGAAAAATACTAGGAAATACACAAACCCTATAAACTCTGCTAACCTGAATGACTGTTATACAAATTAGGGTTAATTAAACAAGGGTAGTTCTTAAAAGTCTTGGTCCTGGACTGTGGCAGTAAGTTCAGTCCAAAAAGCTGTCAAGCACTACTTCTGGTTGAAAGCATGGGGAAGGAACAACCCCTAAGAGATCAAATGGGACAAGCCCTACTTCAAGGGGAAAAAGTCCTATTGTTTCCACTGTATGCTACACTTGGGTCATCTTTCCTCTTTAAGTTGCTTACTGTATAGAAAAAAATAGTATTAAAAAAAACCCCAGTAAGTAATCAAAGTACCAAACCAGTTGGAAAAATAATCCCAGCAGGAATTATCATGGTTCCTAGCAGGATTTGTCTAAGGATTTTATCTGTTGACAGAACAGTTGCTTGTTTTGCCACGAACTGCTTTGTTAGGTAGTTGTGTAAAACAAAAGCTGTCTAATTGTACACGTACATTAATATCATGATGCAAGTTATCACCTTCTCCAAACCTGACTGCAAATCAGATCAGTATATTAAATGCACACACCTAGGTATGCTTGGAAAAAAACCCAACAGACAACACTGATAGGAAAGCAATTGACTTTCTGACCAGACACACACACTCCAAAAAAAGCAAAAAAAAAAAAGTGCTGGTAATTTCACAATTTCAGGGCAGCTTAAAGAGGAGACTAGAACCGTCAGCTACCGTAACGTTCTCCACTGCACAACACTCCAGGTCCTTCCTCATAAAACCTGTTGTCTTTATACCAAAACTCATCTCTCGGGCTGTGACTGCTTCTCTAGAGCTAGCACTAACACCTCTTCTTGCACATCTTCCTGCTTGATTAACTCAGCTTCCTTCTCAGTCATGGACTAACAAGCTGTGCCCAACCATCGTTACACAGGCCTTATCATACACTTCCAATATTAAAGAAACTCAACTTGCTTGTGCGCATAGCAATTACTTCTCCCAAATGCTGCAACAGTTGGAAAACTGCTGCTTGTCTTCTGATTTTTCTGCAAGAGTAGGACAAGTTATTTTTGCAATCCAGATATCATAATCTTTGCTGTGTTTTTAAACGCTATGGTCTTGCTGAACACGGTACATATTGTCTGCTGGAAACCACAGGCTGCTTTCCCTGACCCACTGCAGGGAGTTCACTCCAAGTACCACAAGCGATGCTGCGTGGACGTAGAGAATAAGCTACAATTATCCTGTGAAATAGCATGAATGGCACTTAACTACTCTAAAACAAAGCTGTATACGTACTATCTGTGGCCACATACACAGGCTAAGCGACCCCCCTGAACACCAAGAAGTGATTATAGGACATGGGACATGATTATGCTGATATTTAACTTCTTTTTAATTGGACAAGTTGAAGTGGCTGAATCATACAGTATGGTGTTGTGTGGCAAATTCCTGTTAAATTGTAACTGTCTTGGTGGACTACATTGCACTTCAGCGGGAAAACCGTCTGCCATGGAAAGCCCTACAATGGCATGCCAGAATGCCTTGGAAACCCTGATAGTTTCAAAAGGTGTTTTCCAGTGGGCCGACAGCTGCGTTTTTCCCAGAGACCCAAAAAAGCCCCAGCAGAGGCCCAGCTGTGCCCCTGCGCAGCCCCAGACTACACACCAGCAGGAGGGTTCTGCAGGAGCTGTTTCACTTGTGCCGGGGAAAGCTCCGTTCTGGCCATGGAGAGGCTGACCCCCAGCTGCTGCAGGGACGATTTTATGTTGGCTTGTTCAAAGTGGGCGTAGAGGGTCGTTGCGGGAACTCTCCTCGAAGTGCCGTTGGGCGAGCGCTCAACAACGTAAATGATCACTTCCGTCCTGAGCGAGACAAAATGTCGACTGTCAGAAAAAGGCCAGCAGCGTATAGAAATTAACACAATAAAGAACAACCCTAAATCAAAGTTACCACTTCTCCCAGCTGACTGTTAACTTCCTTTAGCTGCGATATAAAGTACAAGTAAATCAAGGGTTTAACATAGCAAGGCAGAAAGAGGAAAGCTGTAAACACTCCACAAAATGACATTGTCCCCACAAGTTTTAACAACCGTATTATATGGCGATACTAGCACTACATTAAGAATAATCTAAAACCTTTGGCTGCGGGAAAGTAGGAAGCAGAAATGTCAGCGTGCTGAAGTACTTCAGGCAGACTAGCCTGAAGGCCCCAAACAAGTCAAAGCAGACAGCACTGTGTTATAACACACGCAGAACGCGCTGGCTCAGCTAAGCTCGGGAAGAGCTTTCCCACCGAAACAAACATTTGCGATATGGAACACTGCGAAGACCCTATTACTATACATCCCAAGTGCATAGTGCCCTTCCACCTTACACATGACCAAGTGAAGAATACCTCACAGCTCCTAAAATACTAGGTATTTAATCCCACCGTCATGGTAAGCATCCTCATCTCCATTTCTTACTATTGAGAAGGGTTTGGAGAAACCTATTTCCTGACCTTGAGCTGAGGTCCTCAGCTGTGCACTCCAGCAAAAGCAAGGAACATACACAGGAAAGATACAGGGCTGAACGCCTTCAGAAAAAGCAACACAAAGGAACGGAAGACATAAAATCAGACTCGGGATGAACAGATATAAAATGAAGGAGAAAGGGAGACAGAGTAGACTAAGCACCAGCCCTTTATAACACGCAATACCGGATAAAAAGCCAAAACTGCATAAAGTTCACATACTGGTCATCTGGCATCGTTTTAACACCTTCTACGTTGACAGTGAGGGTCTGGTTTCCTCCCAGAATTTTGTGTAGCGATTCTACGAGCTGCTGCTGCTGGCTTCGTATATCTATTTCTTTTCTGTTAAAGACCAAGACCACGAGGCCATCTTCATCTTTGTTGTTGGGCATTAAACTGTAACCCACAGCCTGCAAATGAACAAACAAGAACTGGGGATATATTACTTAGCAAAAGCATACCCATGTGGCATTAAGGGTAGGGGCTAAACCCCTCAATTTTTAGAGTAACTGGTTCAAAAGTCAAGTTACAACATGTTCAGAGATGCAGAAACATAAAATTAATCCCCCTTTAAAATGTGCTCTCACAAGACCACCAGTAGAGTAGCTTTTGAAACAGTTCAGACTTTTACAAAAAGTTGGTAAGTATCCATTCCCCATCTTAAAAAGAAAAAAAAAAAAAAGCTATGGATTGGGAGACTTCTTCTGAGTTGCAAAAGGAACCAGAGGACCAGACTTTAATACAGAAAAAGTACCAGAGTTCCAGAAGAGTTTTACAACATTACATTTCCAGATGTCTGAATGAAAAACAGTTACTGACATAACCTAATTAAAAAGATAAGCCAACTGAAAACCTTTATTGATTTCTTAGCATTTACCTACTGTAGATCTGGGCAGTTTGCCTGGCAGTCCAAGTCAAAACACGGACATGGAATATTTCTGCTAGCTAAGACGTGCATTAAGTAAGATTATCACACAAGAGTTTGGGACAGACAATTTTCCTTGTGTTAGCAAGTGTCACAGTTTCTTTGTACAATTGCTTATAAAGTTGGTGTTATCTTTAATCTTGCTGTGATAAAGCTGCAGTAAAGTTAGATGTTTAATTCAACATCATAATGTAATACAGCAACACTCACTGCTGCCTGTGCTACGTAACAGCGTGCTTTCCCCGTTTCAAAAAACCCCTGTCAGCTCCAGTGTAAACTCCACGTGACTTGTGAGAAAGACCTAAACTGTTAACTCATCGTAAGCAAAAGCAGAGCGGCAGTTTTCATCTTGTCTTTCTGATGAGCTGTCGCACCAATGTATCACCAGTGATATACTGGACGGTGTGTGCTTTTCAAGGGTGACTTGCGCCATTCCCCTTGTGCAAGTTCAGCTGAAGAGAGAAATGAGTTGGGGTTGTGCCAAGAGCGTGGTCTTGGTCAGCAGCAGGTAGTTCCCTGCGATGGCGAGCCTCACAAAATCAGCCTTCTTTAGTGAGACCGTCCTGTCATGAGGCACAACAGTAAAAGCTAAGGAAGAACTCAGTTCTGTAAGGACAGAGTCTGAGGGAAACCTCATCTTTTTAAGGAAAGAAACTTCAAAGTTACCGGTATTACAGCTGTCCCCGATTCCTTCTGAGGCCTCAAAAGAAAAAACACACCCCCAAACAAACCAACCTCCACACAATCACCTACTGTTTTCTAAAAGCATCCCTTTCACCTTCATAGCTGTGAAAGAGTCCCATACTGCGGGGAAAGACTTGCCAGTACATAGAAGACTACATCTCATTATGTGTAAAGTAGTACGAAGACCACACATGCATGACTCCTCTGGTATTTGTGTTTGAAAAGAAGAAATCTTTCAAGACTCCTTTACGAAATGAAATATTTTCAAACTATTGGATTTTTTACTTTGTTTACTTGACATACCGTAGAAGCATACTTTTCTGGGTTCTGCATGCTTCTTGTTTGTTCTAGAGCTGGAATTGTGTTCAAGTGGATTCCTTGAACACCTGCAAAACCCTTCAGGTAATGCTTCGTCCTTATCCTACGTCTCATTACAGAGGCAATAAACCAAATGCGCTTATTATGACGCTTTGCTCCCATACCTGTGCTATCGACTTCTCCGCTAATTTTCTTAGGCATCCGCCATTGCTAGCATATATTGAACTTTTCTGTATTTCACTTAAGGTACACGAATTCATAATGACATTAGTAATACTCAAGTCATAGGGACAAAAGTAAACCTAGCAGGTGGCATTGTCTAACTTGAATGGAAAACTTCTCCTTTTGGTAAGTGAATCTCTAAAACCATTTCAGGCAACAACTTACATGTGAGTAAGCTTTCAGGTGCATTATCAACAAAATATTCAAGGTAACATCTAAAAAGGTAATACAACAGAAGCCAAACATTTCTTATGCAGGCGCTCAGTTGCTGCCAATATTTTACAGAAAGTGTCACAATGTGCACAAGCAAACCTAGTCTTAATTAGGTATTAACCTACATTCACGTTAGAAAGTTTACGCTTCAAAGAATCAGCCTGGGAAAGAAGGGTATCACCGTGCCTGACCCAAATCCATTTTCAAGTCTGAAGCTTAGCTCGGGGGCTCTGAGCACCCTGATCTAGTTGAAGATATCCCTGCTCATGGCAGCAGGGTTGGACTAGATGACCCTTAAAGGTCCCTTCCCACCCAAACCGTTCTATGATTCTATTAAGAAAGTCAGCAAGCGCGAGATTTGCAGAAGATTTGACATCAGAAGCAAGATGTCGGATTGCTGACGATATCATACAAGGAATGGAGTCAGCTTTAGCACTGGCAAGGATAAAGGCAGAACAAAGCTGAAGGCTGGTGTATTTAAAAAGGTATGCACGGGACAGGTTCATAGAGGGTTTTTCTAATGTAGGCAAAGCAATGGAAAAAGACCCTGAAGTTCTTATTCCAGATGTTAACAGTTTCTTTCAGATGCGAAGGTTATTTTAAACAGATTCTCTAATATTGTAACCTAAACAAACACACGTTAAAATTTATTTCCAGAGATCTGCTCCAATCACACATGCACTAATCTGAACACTATCATAGAAAAAGGTTAGTTTCATGATCCACATATGCACTCAATCTCATACCTCACAGCACCCAGATTTCCAGCACCTGTAGATCTTCAAACCTTTCAATTAGCATGCATCAGAATTGTGTACGTTACCTGGAAAGATACTCTTAACGGTAACAAAATCTGATTTAACACTCATGAGACACTCTGACACTCAGCAAGCAGAGTAACTGCTTCAGAACTGTTTGTGGGTAGTTGAAAAATTCCATACCTTAAACCTGCAAAAGGGGTTTTCCTGTGTGAACTCCACTGGAGCAATGTTATTGTTGAAGTACCCTTTGCCTGTTCCCCAGAAGGCCTGAAGCTGGTTCCATTTTGCCAAAATAGCATCTCTCTCATCTCCTAAGAGTGTCGGAGCCGAGAGGGCACTGGCTGTATTGATGAGCTGGTTTGACTGGGCAGGTGTCTGAGCAGGCTGGCTGAACAAGCCGCTTCCTAATGCTGTGTTGGATGAAGAAAAAAAAAATTAACTCCTTTACCAACCAGGACAGACTCGCTCGCTAACATGTACCATCTGCATACCACTGGTATCACTTCTTTTCACGTTTTGAGAAGAAAAATAAATGCACAGAATAAATAAATAAATCAAAATCAGATAATGTTTTTCAAAAGTGTCTTTTTACTCCCAACCTTCATCAGCAACAGAAGTTCCTGAATGCCCAGTTAGAAGAAAAGATTTTTTCTTTTCTCTTTAAATAAGAGGTCTATGTTGTCCCATGACATCATCTAGCACCTTCAACATCCAAATCTGAAGGGCAGATTTGTCGGTACAAATTCAGTGGACTCAGAGCCTACAGCTGGTCATTATCCAACTCACATTTAAAGGGAACTCAACACTGTCTTCCTCTCCTTGCTAGTACTGCTGTGACTGCCAACATCAATTCTGCAAGTACTCTTTCTACCACTGCCAAACCAAAGGGGTAAATATTGTTGTCGGAAAGTCAAGGGTGAAGCTCAGAAACTTGCCTGAGCTCTAGTTTAAGAAAAAGGCAAGTACTGCACATGTAGGCATTTCAAAAGCCACATTTCTGCAACTTCTCCACCAATCAAGAGATTAAGTGTAACAGCCTCCTTTTATAATATACTTCTGTCCCGCTACTTGTGCGTCTGTTGCAGCCTTATGCTTTGGTTGCTAAGGAAGGGGCAAACCAAGAGAAGACCATACTTACTGGTCTGTTGCTGCTGGGTACCGAAGCCTCCAAAGCCTAGCCCAGTTCCCAACCCACTACCCAAGCCAGTTCCAGTTCCTGTGCCAAAACTAGTACCAAATCCAAAGCCTTTGTTCTGGGTAGCACCAAAGAGTCCTGTGGAAATAAGCAAAAAATTATTGACTTAGAGGAGAATAGTACCTGTGAAACACAGAACATGACTGTGAAGGGCTGTGCCCTACTGTTCATTCTAAAGCAAACGCTTTCAGACTTGTGCTGTCTTACCGCTGGTGCCTGTATTGGTGGGAGCAGAAAAACTAAATGTTGGTCCCGCAGTGGTGGTAGTTGTCCCAAATCCTCCAAACGCACCTAACAAACAAAGTTTGTAAGTAAGGTAGACGGCACATTGTAAGCGGCAGCTGTAAGTAACATGACAATAAACTGCACGCTTCAAAGGGTGTTATGAGAAGAGATGTTGACGGATGTATGATGTTACAAGCATGTAGTTCACACTGATCATGGGTATCGAATTAATTGTCCAAGGAAACGGGGAGAAAACATGAACCAGAAAGCCAATACATCTACGGTGCGTCAAAAAAGCATACAAAGAAGCGGCGGTTAACTAACATCCTATTCCTTTACCAGCAGCATGTGCTTTCCTTAGTAACAGACACAACTAATGATAGTATTTCTTAGATTCACTCTCAGGGATATGTCTAGTCAATGTCATTGCTAAAGTATTTAATAAACTACCTCATGTTTTGTGAGCTTTTTCAACATTCCTAACTTCTTAAGAGCAAAAATAGAAACAAATCGAGCAAAGCCTGAGGCTACGGCACGCACAATTCCTGTGCCTATGTGGGAACGCCGGCACAGCAACGACTTCTTTCTACCAACAGGTGAAATTCTACAAAGGCGGTTTTTTTTCTTTTTTCAGGCGTAGTTTCCCCTGTCATCCTGATCAAATCTCATTTGGAGGTTTGACCACTATCAGCAGAAGACAGATGCAATAGCTATCAGCCTTCCACATTTTTTCAGGAAAACTAGTCACTGGCTACCAGATGGAGTCCTGAGTGAGGGCCTGAGCTCCACTGTGCCAGAGAAAGCCCCAAGAAACCCGTCTTCCCATTTGCCCCCTTAGAAGAGGTGCCCCGATACAGGGCGGCTGTGCTGAGACAGGTGCTACCGTACCCCAGTGCACCACTGGCCCAAGGTGCAGCCTGTGGCCTCCTGACTAGCCCTGGAGAATCGAGTCTCTCCATTTCAAACTGCTTTTACATCCACTCAAATGAAGAAAGACGGTCTGCTACAAAAGTTTTGCCAAAAAGATGCTGCCACTGCTAACTCACATGTCAATAGTCAAAAACCCCCACCTCTCTTCAGACCTACTATACTTACCACCCTCTAGTATACAGACAAAATAAATAGCTTAGGCCAAAGTTGACAGGCAATCACATTTTATTTCCATTTGGCAAACATCTTAATGCAGGCAGGTATAAAAAGTTGGTCCCTGTAACGTTCAAGTTTCAGTCCTACCAGCCAGTGAGAAACCCTAAGTGGGAGGACCATCAGATGATACAATTTTTAGGTGGTTTTGTACTCGCAGCAATTTAGTCATCCTTTCTTGAAAAAAGATCTAAGAGTGCAAACCATTAAACAAAATTAAGTATCCAGGTTCTCTTTTGGAGTAGTCCAAATTCAGCTAAAGAAATACAGTCCGAAAGCATTCATACCAAATAAAACCAAAATCAGAACCCTCGAGTGCATGAAACAGGTGAGAGTATATGCTAACACAGGGAGCAATGACACTGTGGAATGAATGTAATTCCTATACGAACAGCGGCAACGAGACCCCATGGGCTAATTCTACACAAGTAAAAGCAGTAGAAATCCATAGACTTCAGCATTTTTATATGAAGATTTTCACTTCAAATTATATCAGCTGATCGCTCAGAACTGATGGAACTAAGTGGGGCCATGAATGGTTTTCTTAATCAATACCCAGCGCCCACATCACGCAGAAGACCCTCCCAGCAGCATAGAGAATCTCTTAACGAGAGCCTGGGATGCACGCTATTTCCGGGTGCAGAAGGGCGTTTAGGAAACTGCGATCACAGCGAGGGCTGTTTATTTTGTGCTGATCGTATAAAATTTGTTTCTCCACAGAAACTATTGAGGTGTAGTGCATTCATGACAGCCAACGGAAGGCCAATGAGGAGACGCAGGGGAAGATGAAAAACATGACTGCAGTAGTCCAAGAATCTCATGTCAGGAAACATGGCGTTAGGGACCAGCTCTGCAACTGTTCGTGACTGTCTGCATCTGAACGGAAAATTCGTGTTGCCCTTTTGCTAGGTAATCGAGGCTCAATTTTATTCTGGGTCAGACTGGTAGGTTACCACAATTCACTTCCATTTCAGAGGCTGAGTATTTGCTGCATGGTTATTTTTCCACAACAGCTATTTCTTGAGAATTGAATAGGCAAAAAAGCCCTACAAGGCTATGGTTGTCAAACCCATTCCACTTTCAGAGCTTCTATCTCCAGTCTTCACTGGATATGCAGATTAGTACTAAATATAGATTCTCAGCTAGGAATGTAATTCTTGGACCTCTGCTATTAACATTTATTACAGAACAAGTATTTATGTATTATCTACCTGCACTTGCCAGACTGTTACCAAAATTGAATGGTGGAGTTGAGGTAGTGGAAACACCGAAATTCCCAATATTAAAATTCACTGCAGGATTAGCAGTTAATCCGAAACCCCCAAAATTAAACCCACTGGCGGTAGAGTTTGTAGTTTCAAGCCCACCAAATCCTGACAAGCGGGAAGCAGAAAAAGAGCAAGGTAACATTAGTTCTAAGTAAAAGGTAGGTTCAGAAAAGAAAAGCTAAAGTATTTTTCCACCACCACGGACAAGACAGGCATAGTTAAAAACAAGAGTAAGATATTAACTGGCATTAAACATGATTGACTGAACACAAGGACAGTTAAAAGCTTCCGTTTAACCCACTCTCCCTACATCACTGTTTTAAGTGTGTTATTTTTTCAACTATACTGCATATAAAGCAGCTAACATTCTTCTAATCTTATTTCAAAGCTACACATGAAAATATCCACGTGAATATTCAAAGTTCCCGTTAAGAGTCATTTTTAGCCTCCTAAGATTGCTCGATACCACTGAATCTGTACTAGTATAACCGATTGTAGCATAATTATTTCCTAAGTTATCAGGAAAGCAAGAATAAACCATCTTCATGCTAATACCACACCCACATATGAGCAGCAATAGCAGAATAATCACAAAATACAACTCCAGCAGCTGTGGTACCACGCACGCCTCAAAGACTCCAGGGCAGACTTATTCAAGCTACATTCACAAAATCTGTCCTCTGCAGCGCTTGCTGGTGTCTTACCTGATACATCCAGGTTTTTCAGTGCTAAGAAAGATGGGCTAATACAGCGACTCCCCTGTTCCTGCCCCAGGAGGAGCTGAGAACAGGTTCATGCTAGACAAGACGGACAGACAACGAGAAGTCCCGGGCTGTGATCCCAGAATTCCCTCCAATACTGGTCTGTGAGCACAATAAACACAGTAACAGTGTACAAGCTGTACAGGGTTATCTTTTACTTTAAGATGAGGCCAGAAAATCTGTGTCTGAAACAGTCAGAGTGAAAGATCACGCAGCATAGCCCAGGCTAACTGCAGTGAGGATGAGCCCTATCCAAAGGACTTACAGTGTCTACTCTCAGACCCAACAAAGAATCATTTAACTAAGCGAGAGTAAGGAAGGCTCTGGCTTACGTTTCACCAAAACTGACACTCAGTTGACAGCAGCAAAACAGTAAGAGGACAAAAGGCTTTCATCCTTTACACATTAAGCGCTGTCTTTTACACTGCTCAGAAATTAACTTCCAAGAGCACCTCACCCATAAAAGATCACTACTTGCAATCAGAAGTAATGATCCGAGTGACCTGGCAGCATTAACCAGGTACCACCGTGCATCACCACATCACATGCGCCCTAAGAGCAACCCACTCTTCATTCGACAGGTCCCGACACGGCCCCACCACCACTGTGCAGCAGCTGTTTGTGCGGGAGGAAGAAAAAAACCCAACAAAACCCGGCCGGTATGGTAGGGACAGCGTTTGACCAAAGGCGGGCGGGAAGAAGCACCGGGGGACCTCGCAACTCACCGGCTCCACCGAGAAGAGGCGAGAGGAAACGTCCACACCCGGCCCTGCCACAGCCCTGCCGAGAACAGCTCCGCACGGCCGTGCCCACCGTGCTCCGGACCGAACGTGGACCGGGAGAACCGGGCGCCCGGCCACCGCCGAGGGGCTGCGGGTCGCACTGAGGGGGGAACCGGGCGCCCCGCCACCGCCGAGGGGCTGCGGGTCGCACTGAGGGGGGAACCGGGCGCCCCGCCACCGCCGAGGGGCTGCGGGTCGCACTGAGGGGGGAACCGGGCGCCCCGCCACCGCCGAGGGGCTGCGGGTCGCACTGAGGGGAGAGCACGCGCGCCTCACCACCGCTGAGGGGCTGCGGTTCTCACTGGTAGGGGGGCACGCGCACCTCGCCACAGCTGACGGGCTCCGGTTTTCATTGGGGGCGGGGGGGGGGGGGACACGACCGCGCGCCTCACCACAGCTGAGGGGCTGCGGTTTTCATGGGGGGAGGGGGGGGCACGCGCGCCTCGCCACCGCTGAGGGGCTGCGGTTCTCACTGGTGGGGGGCACATGACACTCTGCACGTGCGCGCCGCGACCGTTAAGGGGCTGCGGTTCTCATTGGTGGGGGGACACGCGCGCCCTGCGACCGTTGGGGCTCAGGTACGAGACCCGGCGCGTGGCGTGGAGACGAAAAGGTTCCCCCCCGCCCCCGCCCGGGACTCCCCGCGCTCACCGGTCGGGTTGGCGGCACCGGCCCCCGCCGTTGTCCCGAAGTTGAAAGCCATGAGCTGCTCGTCGGCGGGGCCGCGGGAGGCGCGTGCAGCCCCGGTGTGGTCCGGCCAGAAACAAACCCCCGTCGCTTCCGGCCGCTGCCGTCAAACGCTTCCGGGTAGCGCGGCCTCCCGCCGTCAGGCGAGCGTCGCGTGGTGACGCAACCAGCGACGGCCCAGGGCTGTACCACTACGCGCGCTTGGCTGGGGGGGGGGGGGCGCTTGGCTGGGGGGGGGGGGAAGAGGTGCGGGGGGGGGGTGTGGGTGTGTGCGGTGTCATCAGCGCTTCCCCACCCACGGCCGACAGGTAAAAAAAGGGACAAGCAAGCTCAACAGATCTTCCCGTTGTGGCGGGGGAAGAAAAGGTCCTGCTCTTGGTTTTAATAGGTATTTAAGAAAATATCGCGGGGAAAATATTCCCCGAAAGAGGTCGGGAAATAAAAGCGCGGTTGGGTGGGCTGCGTCGTGTTAGAAACACGTAAACAAACAGCAACAGGGATTCAGAAAGCCAAAAACCGGAAAACGAACAGCTCTGAAGAGCGACGTCGCGGGTAGGGGCGCGGGGGAGCCGCGGCAGGCGGCCGGCAGCGGGAGCTCCGACCGGAGAACAGTGTGGCTGCGATCGCGCGTGGCGAGGCCGGGCCGGGCCTATTGCCTGAAGGAGATGCATGCGGCCGTACCGTACTCATGACGGTACCCACACAGCCAGTGCGCCATCGCTGCAGGGTCCCTCGCTGAGAAAAACCCCTTCCTCAGTGGGGATCTGCCTTAAGCTGCAATCCGCAGTTTCCCCTTGTCCGCTTCCGGACACCCTTCATTGGGGGTCAGGCTTTCCCTGCTGCAGGACGGGGCAGGCAGCTAGGACAGAAAATCCACTAGAGTTTTCCTGCGTGACAGGTTCAGTCCAGCAACTGGCCCGGGAAGGACAGGAGTAGCATGAAACCACTGTGGTGGCTCTATCTCCAACAATGTATCTGGCATCCAGAAGAGCAGCATCTAGGTAAAAGCAGAGCAAAAAGTTCCCCAGGTGTGTTTCACAGAGTGTTATTTTCAGCCTACGCCCCTGAAAGCAACATTTTGGGGGGACACGGATAAGAAGTGACAGTTTTAGCCCACGGTGTCCAATAGAGAGATTGCTCCAGAGGAACTCCTTTGAGAGGGGTCGCTGTAGAAAAACTGTGATGAGTTTCTCCTTCCTTGGGCGTACGCTTGCAGTTCTCAAGGCAACGGACAGGCAAATGTCTGGCTGGAGTGTGGCTCCTCGGACGAGGTTTAGGAGACGAGCTCTGGCCTTTTGCTGAGGCAAATGCATAGAAGAGGGAAAGCTGCAACTGCAAGGCAGTGAAGACCCTGGGCTGTGGCAGATGCTTTCAGCTTACACAAAGGATAAATAATTGCAGTCACCACAAAACATCCTGGTTGAAACTGGCTCCAGATGAACAACTGTTGAATAAATCACCAGCTAGGGAAAAAAAACCCCTCAACTAAAACAATGCCAACCCCAGTGCCTCTTTTTAGAAGACAAGAATAATTTTTAGAATATGTTTCACTTTCTAATGGAAATAGTTCTCAATGAGAATATTCTTTTAATTGGGGGAAAAATACTTCTGTGATTTTTAAAACAAGTTTCCACTTGACAAGTTAAAAAAGTGTTATGACTTCTCAAGGCCTTATATGTACCTTAATACATAAGTGTGCTTTTATCCTAAACAATAACTGTTTCTGCCAAGTCTGCATTCGCATTAAACCACACAGCTGATAACTGTGACACAAATACCAGAGAAAAATAACACCATTTTTGTACCCTCCACCATCAAGAACAATGTTGTGTTGTGTTTTGTTTTTTAAGTTGAAGAATAAAAAAAACCCCAAACCTTTAAGGATAAATGCATCACCAACGTGCAATGGGATCCGGTGCAGAGTTAGAACAGTTAAGAGGTCTGCATGGAAAAGCATTTCAAATCATCAGCTTCTTTTTACCTGGTAACTACACATGCTAAACAAAGTTTCACTCGGTGTTTTGGGTTAGTTATACCAATCGGTTTTGTGAAAGGACCGATGACATTAATAATGAACAGTCAGTGCATACTGGTAATAAGTAGCGCGCAACACTTCACAGAAAAGACAATACTAGCCCTACAGCAAAATTGTCCGTTGTTCCTGGGCGATACAGGAGCCTGCTCTGCTTCCAGAAGGGTACTTCGCAGCCCACACTCCAATGGCCATTTGCAATTCTTACCCGTGTCGTTCCTGTAATGAATCAGGCCATATTTTTTTCGCTGATACAGTGGTTATGATCGTCTATGGCTGTCAGTGCAGGTACAAAGAGAGTGCAGGGTTGAAAAAAGCAGGATCTCAAGCAGTTTTAAATTGTAGTTTTAAAGTTGTAACTTAGCTGGTAAGAAAAGTCTCCTCCCTTGACGACAGTGCAGATTCTCTTCCACCTCTACACCAGAAAAAGTTATACTTGACACGATCGTTCCTCCACAGTAGACAACACTGGGTAGTGGTAGTTGGCATTAGGTCAGCTCTAATAGTTTATTCTCCAAGTTCACACATTAAAAGAAAATCTACTAAGACGTCCTGATGAGTGGGGACCTTTCATCTTCAGTACTCTGAAAGAAAAAAAAATCGCAACACAGCAAAGTTAAATGTGGCACACGAGAGAGCTTCCACGGTGGGGAAGCCGGATTGCTGAGACTCCGAACAGGAAAGGAAAAAGCTCTTGGCTCCTACTTCTACATACAAATTCCTGTAAGAGAACGAGCACTGCACTATAAAAGCGCCAGCAGGTGGATGGCAGCTTGGGCAGGGACCCCGGGTTCATTGTAGCACCTTACAGATGATGGAAGGCCGTAGGTATCACAAGGAGAGCTATAGCTAGCTGAATTACTTTTGTGTGCAGGAAAAGCAACAAAAGCAATGTAGATAAAACATGGAATGTAGGTGTCCCTTTGTCATTTTAATCCCTGTGCAGTGTTCAAGAACATCCAAGAGAGCTGGTATGAAGGTATACATGTAGGGTGGGGCAGGAACGTCTGGGACACGGGCCTCAGGCAACGGGACACTTTTGACTCCCTAGTTGAGCCTGCCAATAACCCAGGCAGGCTCAGAAGCTCAAAAGTACCAGTCTCTCTTGTAAAGGAACCTGGAGTACAGACCTGAGAGCATGTGCTCCTGAAACGATGCGTGGGTACCCAGAAAGAAAATCAAGAATGTAGCCAAGAGAGCCAAAGATCAGCTGCTCAAAGCCACTGCTCGAGGAAAGGAGGCTGCTGACCTCACCGCCAAAGTGCTGCCACTGCTGCCACTACCATCACACCCCTAGTCCCAGTGCAGATGTGATGGTTGTGGGACCCGCTGACCCAGATGGGTCCCCGCAACTAAGACAAAGCACAGGCAACGGTGTGGCTGCGTGCTCTGGAGCTGGACATGAGACCGCTTTCTCACACAGTTAGAAGGTCTTTAGGAAACGTCACACAAGCAAGACCACACTAAGACCACAGCAACTGCAAGGGGAAAACAGCCTACTAGAGTACCCGTTCTATTCCTCTAACCAAAGGATCCATAGTTTGTCTTGTCTGACCAGGATTGCCTTGCCTGTTGGGGTGAAATTCTGGCACCAGCTTTCAACATGACTAGCAACCTTAATGCCATCATGTCATTCAGTGACAGAACTTTTCATAAATAGACATAGAAACTAGTACTGTCTGGATAAAACTCTGTCATGCTGTTTTCTATAAAATTTATCTGTTCTTTGGTCATAAATTTGCATTATGATTCTGAAAAATAATCAACTGGCATAACACAATTGTTTCTACCAAGAACACTGTCAGATTGTCACTGACTAAATCTGTCCATCAAATATGGTGGCCTTTTGCATCTTATCCTTTAGGGTCCTCTAGACAGGCTGGTTGGTGGTTGGGTTTTTTTGGTTTTTTGGGGTGGTTTTTTTTTTTTTTTTTTTTTTTAACTACTGTTGGCAAGGGAATTAGGTACGAAAGATACGACCTGCCTTACCATGTTTCTTATATTAGCTCCATTCCTTTGTTTCGGTGCATTTATTCTGAGTCTATTAAAACTTCCCCTCCCTAGAACAGTCATGTTAAACAAAAACAACATTAACAATGTTTGTGTGCAGAAAGACACTGAACAGGTGAAATCAACAACAAGAATACAAAAATATAGGCAGATGTACGGTAAGCAAGGTCAAATTCAAAAGCTACTTACTTCTTCACTTATTCCCCGGGACCTGCACACAAGCACAATAAAAACAATCCCAAAAACAATTCCTAGAGCCATAATTACAAAAGGGATTCCAGTTACAACACTGGCTTCCAGCAGGACGTGCTTGAGTTTGCTGGCAGATACTTCATCAATCAGAACACTCTGGAGCAGAGAGAGATGAAGAGGAAAAAAAAAAAATTATTTCTGTTCTTCCTATATATTAGACTGCTTTACTTTTGTGAAGGGTAAAGAAACAACACTCCCACAACTCTCCACCTCTACTTCATTGCTTGTTGATATACATTCCCTCTAAGAATTCTTAGCTCTACTCACATGGCCAGAGTGATCATCGAGTCTGCATTTCAAAGGAAAATACTTATTTTTAACTCTCAGTTTAGACATGGAATAATATAGGCCTGGAATAATGGTGTATGTCATCGAAACTAGTCCCCTAGAGTCCTCCCTGAACCCAACAAGTTCAGTGATCCAACTACAGCCCAGGAATATTCACAAAAGACCACTCAAAAAAAAAACCAAGATGTGATCTTCTGAACTCTCGTCTCTGCATCTGAGCAGCCCCTTTTCCTCATGGCCAATACCTTTAAAATAAAAGGACTGTCCGACAGTGTTTTGCAGGGCTGACCTTAAGGCTGTGGACAGCAAGCACCAGGAGGATGTTTGTTAAGAAACAAAAATAGCTTCTCACCTATCACTGCACAAAACAACATGAAAAACATCGTTTTCTTTTCTGGTTAGCTCAAAGACAGTATTTCTGCAAGCATAAACATACCACAATGCTGCAAAGAAATAACAAAAACATCTACCTCATTTATATACATCACTGGGAAAAGGAGCGTTCGGATGTTGCCTGTTTCACTGTGTAAAAAAAAAACCAAACAATTAAAAGTCACGGTTTTGCAACTTTTCAACTTGAGGATTTTGAAGACAGATTATAATAGAACAATGAACGAGGAAACTGTCCCTGAAGAACCTCTGGGCTGTTCTCTTTATTGTCAATTTTCACCTCCCTACTGGCATAGAACAATCTCAATCCCAAAGATGAATAATAAATTCTGTTTTGGGAGCAATGGCATATTTTGGGATGCGGTGGGGAGAGAAAGAGAAGGATCCATAAGAAGCCCATTAATAACCAACTGAATGACATATCTGTGCCAGTCAGCAGGAATGCTAAGCTAAGCTGATGTTGAAGGTTACTCATATTTGTAAAACACAGAAACTATTGTCCAAGCAACATGCAAATAGCAGGAAAAAAACCCCAACATTTGGCACACATGAAGTAACAGCTTACTTCTAAGTTGTGTTAATGCAACAGCTCCTGGGCACTAGAAAACAAGGTGGTAGTATTCTGAAGAAACATCACTGACTCTCCCAAAAAAATAAAATACTTCTTTTTTACTTATAGTATGTAGTAAAGCTGTGCCAATAAACATCAGCTCAAAGCTGAGTAGGAAGAAAAGCTATCTCACACCATTGGCGATGAGTAAATCAACATGTCAGACACAAGATGAAGGGAACGGTATTTCTGCACAGCTGAGCTGCGGTCTGGGGACATCCCCCTCAAACTGGAGCACCCAGGAAACCGGGCAGAATTCCCTCGCAACAAAGAAGAAACGGGGCATTTTACTCACACCTTACCTGGGATTGTACACTACTCCCATTTGCGGGGTTGTACTGACGGCCAAAGTTGCAATACTAAGGTTTCTCTTTATCACAGCAATGCACTCACAGGCAAGACACTTCCCTCCCACTAATCAAATGAGCCCTCCCTCCTGAGCTGCAGGCAGGACCTGCCTGCTGTTGTGAGACATACTGCCTGGTCTACTTCTTGTGCTCATCAGGGAAAGGCATGGGCAGCCCTGTCTGGCATCGTGCCTTCTCATTTCATTTTCATGTGACCACTGCTGAGAAATGATGGGTAACTACAAAATTTTTGTCTCCTAAAAGCTGTGGAGAGTAGGATGGCATGTCCTCGCTGCAGTGAGTAGCCACTCTCTGAGTTCTAGCTGCACTCCACCGTGGCAGACCTCCTCTTTGAGCAAACAAACTAGTGTGGTAAGACCGATGACATCACAAGTACCATGTGGAACCTGTCCATAACATCTTCCTTTTCTTGACTACTGTCTTTAATCTGCAGATGAAACTGCAAAATCTACTTGATGTGTGAGAATAGAGGATACTGCCACTTATTAATTGAAATTTGACTGGATTCGTCTCTCTCTTACTTGCTCTCTCCGCCCAATATTCCATCTGAACACTGCAGACAAATTAATTTTGAATATCAAATCTGATCTGAGATATCCACCCAGCAGCAGAGAACACTTACAAAAATTCAGGCAATTTTCTGACATGAACATTGATTTGCATCCGCTTGGCTGCTTGCAGGACAAACCCCGTCAGCTGGGGAATAAAAGAAATCAGTGTCAAAAAAAAAAAAGTAAACATGAAATAATAGGAGCTGGAAGAATACCACCTCATATTTACACTGGTGTGGACCTGACAAGGAAAGACAAGACCCACTTAGTATTATTATTTATTTTCCTTCACCAAGATACTCTTGTAACTCATATGTCTACATTCCAGTCTGCCTCTTAATTAAGGAGATGTGAAGATGCTGGAACAGAGATAAAGGTGCCAGCGTGCTGTGCAAACTTACACCTGCTCTACAGGGAGATCCTCCTTCTTCCCGATCCAGCTGTAGTTTTGGAAAAGGCCATCGCCTAACAGCTGCTTGTGTTGCTTTCTGAGAACTGTTGCAGGGACTCTGCAATCTCAGCCACAAACCTTTCCTTCTAAACGGTGAAAAACAGGTACTGGCCACACTCAATGGGAGCATACAGCCCCAGAGATCGTGAAACACTTCTCACAGTAATGCCATCACAAAAATATTCCTGTGCACCAAGTAAGAGCTGCAATTGGGTGCACAGGCGTATTTTCCTCATTCAAGCAGCAAAATTTAGTCTGCAGGGTGGGTGGGAGGGGGGAGGCGCAGAGCTCATTTTATGGTAGTACAAAAAGGCTGGATAAGTAGGAGCAGGGTCACAGGAAAAACCTGGCACCAAACCAGATACCAAGCAGCGTCTGTGCTACACCTTAAGAGAGGAACTACGCAACTTCCTCCTGCTTTAGCTACACAGCTTCATGAGTCAGAGTACTCTGTTTCTGTAAATGAGGCAGGTCATGATTTTGCTTTTTCCCCTCGATCTACCTTCGAGTGTGTGGATGCAGAGATCAGTGCTGTACTGCTTTTAGCTGGGACAGAATTAATTTTCTTCATAGTAGCTGGTATCAGGCTGTGTTTTGGAATTGTGATGAACACAATGTTGATAACACATGGATGTTTTAGTTACTGCTGAACAGTGCTTACACAGCCTTAAGACCTTTTCTGTTTCTCACACTGCCCTGCCAGGGAGTAGGCAAGGAGCTGGGAGTAGGCAAGGAGGGGACACAGCCAGGACAACTGACCCAAACTGACCAAAAGGATATCCCATACCATATGATGTCATGCTCAGTGAGGAAAAACAGGGGGGGAAGCTTGCCAGGGCTGCTGTTGCTTGAGGACTGGCTGGCCATTGCTTGGCTGATGGTGACCAAGCAGGATTTTTTTTGCATCACTTGTTTTCCTTTGATTTGTTTCAATTTTTTACTTTAAAAAAACAAACCAAACCAAAACAAAAAACTTATTAAAGTGTCTTTATCTGAGCCAAAGTTTTCTCACTTTTACCCTTCTGATTATCTCCCCAATCCTGCCCGGGGAGAGTGAGCTAGCGGCTGTGTGGTGTGCAGCTGCCTACCGGGGTTAAACCACAAATGTAAAACCATGGATCATCAGCTGCAAGCTCCCTTTATTTCTTACGCTTCATGGTGGGAATACCAACAACTGTAAACTTCCCTGAAAGACATAATCACCACAGTCTGTATCTCTCCTCTCACAACTCCATGCTATTTAAATTGAGTCCAATATCCACTGATTCTTTATTGATTTGCTCTCTTGGTCCCCATCCCTGGCTTCTTCAGCTTGGGGAAAACACAGTCAGTATAATACCCAAATGGTTGGGATGGCAGGGTGAACAGGACAAGTAGCCTCATCTGCTTCTAAGAAATATTTTAACCCCTTCATCTCGTCGTTACCAGTCTGACGGCATCTCATCATGTGCACAGGCACAATGGGAAAAGTATTTTAATTCTTGCCATCCAGCAAAGTTAGCTCTATACAAGCAAATACAAATAGTTCAGTTCTATCACATAAACTAGTACAGCTTCCCTGAGGTCAATGGGACTATGTCGATAAACACCATCCAAGAAGGTGACCTAAACCCATGTGCTTGGAGTCACCTCCTAACCCTTTAAAAAAGGCTGCACTTACAGGATTGATGTCCAGAAACGTCTCATGATACTCCTTGTTTGGGTGCATACCCTCTATGTCTTCTATAAACTTTTGATCTGCTTGGTAAAAATGTGGAGCGGATAGAAATATTGGAGCACCTGGAATGTGAAAACATAGAAAGTCACCACATAAAAAAGGCAGAGCAGGATTCGAGGAAGTCTTTAAGGAACTCAAAACTCTTCCTACTGTGCCATGTACAGTACAAGGAAAAATCCATTCTAGAGCTACAGAATAAACACTCGGCCTCCCAGTCTTCAGAACAAGCCAAACTTGCCCTTGTGCAGCATCAGCACAGCTTCACATCTCAAGCTTGTGTACCGGTCTTTTGCACTGTTTTCATTCAACTACTCAAACGTGACAGCTACTGGAGAAGAGCAGAGGATAAATGCGCAAACTGTTCAGTATGGATCCTGGTACTTCCTTCTAACATCGCTGGAGCAGACAGCATCTCACAGGAACTTCCCCTTAGTTCACTACTACAATTTTACAGCCAACTGATTACTTGTCGATGACTGGTTTCACTGAGCAGAATCATATCCCTACAGGTCTCATCAAACTGTCCTCATATATTTCAGAAAGAAAGCAGAAATATGTTCCCTGGGGATGTCCCTCCAGCCCGCTTCCACTGCTCAGTAACATACCTTGCTTGCAGATGCTGACGTTGAGGACACCCGTGCCAGGGCAGTTTCCTGGCGGCACGCAGAATCCAGCATTGTCCGGGTTAACCGTCGTGTTGGCAAACACCATAGCAGAGGGCACGAAGCGGTAGGTTGGGATGCCTGAAACAGTTCCTGAGCTGTCGTACACCAGGTAAAAAGATCTGCAAGGAAGAAAAGGCAGCCCCAGATTTGTTAGTCTTGAGCACACACTGGCACCTGCTACAGATGTCTCTTTCTGATGCCTGTGTATCTACTTAAGTTTGCTGTAAGCTACAGGCTTGGTTGAAGCCCATTCCAACAATGTTCTGTATACAGTTTAGTAGGTTTTTGATCAGCAAATACACATCTGATCATTCTGCTGCTGCACAAAGTAGACGATCCTGCACCAGCTGTGCTGCTCCAGGGACACTGACGCCTGCCTTCAGCATTTCAGGGTCTCGCTCTGGTCCCCATGTTGCTATTGAGTGTTGTGCAAGATACAGCTGGTACGTGCTACTGAGAGGAGCATGGAAAGGAACACAGTTGTGGAAGACAGAACAATTTGGCAGGTCCTGAACTGAGCTAACAGACAACTTGTATTGATTTAAATAAAGAATTTCAGATTGGTTTTGTTCTTCAAAGACAGGGAAATGGGCAAGGGAGGAGACAAGGTGGAACATAAAGAAGGAAACACCAAGATTTTCTGCATCTTCTTGCATTTCAAACAGTGTTATGTCAGGTCATGAATCTCTGAAGAGGGCAATCTGGGTTCTCTAAAAAAGCAGGGCACAGAGGAAGATTTTGGAGGAAAGAAGCTTCAGGCAAGGTTCATGTAAATCCTTCCATCCCTCTCATTACTAGCCTGGCAAAGCACTCTAGTCTGTCTTTCCAGTCGTCTTCACATTTTCACTTTGTGTTGATTTTGCAATAGTACATCCTTAACTTGATGCAGATAGAGTGTTTTTTGGTGTAACTCTCTCATCCTTATACCATGAATAAATGCAGAACACTCATAGCGCTAAAATAATAAAATCACAGGAGGAAGAACACCAGCCTAACCTGAAACCTCAAAAGGAATGGACATGAATGCTCTGCTTTAAAGCCTGAGTGACATTTTCGTCTCCTTACCTGCAGAAATCAGAAGAAAAGATATAAATGTTCTCATCTTTGCTAATCAGTGGGTGAAAGGATGTCCCATCTGTTCCATTGATCATGTTACATGTCTCTGTTGTCCACCAGCTCAATGACCTGAAGAAAACGAAGCAAACAGGGTAAGGGTGGTTAGGCGATGCCAGCTCATGGTCTAAGCAAACGAGAATCAGACCTGTTCAGCTCTAAGGCCTCTTGCCTCAGCTCCGCTAACAAAAAAGGTGATTAAAATGAATCTATACTCTCTTTGAACTGGCGCCAGGCAAGCAAGAATACGTCTGCAAGAGTTCCTCCCACGTATGTAATTCCTGGCAGATGTTTTGTTTAATGGGAGAGGGATGCTTTAGGTAGTTTATCTTTGGCTCCTTTGTAATACACGCTGGCCCCTGAAGAGGCGTTTATACCCAGGCAGAAGCTGTCCCAGGCTTCGCTGTGGGTACAGAGCAGTAAAGAAACGTGGCATCTGGGAACACTGGCTGTGTAGATGCGGGAATACTGCCCCCACAGGTGGCTGGGGTGGGTGTCCTAGAGGAGGGAGTGCAGAAAGGGGAGCAGACCGGGATTCAGAGGTGAGTATTCACAGCAGCCTGCTCTCCAAGGGCCGGGGCTGTCTTCCTCTCATAGTTATACAACACATACCAAAATACTGGGGTGCTGGTCTGAAGCTACAGCTGCTAAGAGCTACTGCCATCCTCAGAATAAAAGGACCCTTTTTTTTTTCCTAACAAATGCTTATGTTCATCCAAAATGTGAAAAGAGGCAGATTTTGACATTGGCCACACCACGCTGAAAAACTTACTCTTTTCCTTTCCATTCCACAATCCTTGAGAAGTTAAGGTAGTTCGTTTCCCCACTTAAGAAAACATATTCTCCATCATCGGTTCCATTCATCTGCAAACAGATACATGCAGTTTTCATAACTCCACTCATTCTGCAACACCTGGCTGGTAACTACAACAGGGTGGCAGGAGTTTAAGCTGTCAAATCCACCCTAGGAGAGATGGACCTCCCATGAGGTAACTGCAATTCATTAAACTCCACCTTGAATATAAATGAGGTGGAAGTGACTGGGCTGGATTCTTACACCTCCCAAGTGAAGGAAATGTAACATTAGATTAGCCCTTTTCTCCTTTTAAATTTGCCACTGAAAAAACAGCCCTTAGCAAAAAAATAAACCCACAGAAAATAGTCTGAGCACTGCAGACTATCTCAAAGAAACAAGGAGTCCCCACAGCCCAAAATAAGGTGCAACCAGAAACACTGGGGAGGCCAGTAATGGCTCCAGCACAGAAATAACATGCAATTTCAGTCCATTACTAAGGAAATAGGTCAGGAAATTTTTCTAGTAGTTCACACAACCAGCCCCACAAAGCCCACGTTATTCAAGCGAGCACAGGCAATAGTGGAGCAGTTTACATCCACCCTTGGAAAGCCAATCCACACCCGATATAAGGAAGTCGGACAAAACGCTCGCAGCTGCGCTACCAGCCAGTGCCTAGATACAGCCAAACTGAAGAAGGAACATCCTTTTGCTACCCCTGCAGCCCACCTCCTGGCCTGAGGCCAGGCACATCCTCCTCAACTGCCTGGTGACGACACTCCAAACTCTGTAGCAATGACATCATTCTCCATCTAAAGCATCAGAAAGTCTTGCATACCATGTTACCTTATTAAAGAAGCCAAATACTGGATCGATCTCAGGATGCAAAAGATGAATGGTTGACAGGAGCCTGTCTTTGTAGCCCCACAGTAATTCATGAACAGTGCGAACTGTAAACAGGGATTCTTGGTACAGCAGCAGCAGCACCTCTGTGGCAAACTGAAGAGGGGTTGACCTGGTCCACTCCATCGCAGTCTGTTAGGGGATTGGAATAAGGGAGCAACGGTCAGATTTATTGTAGGATAAATAATACCAGCTGCATACAAATACAGAAACATTTCAGCATCGCAACATTTCAACCATATTTTCAGTTTCGTTATTTCCACTTGCGGCAAGTAACATGCTGGCTAACAGGTTCTTCGGCTTTTCTCCCACAGGGATGTGCTCTTGCAAGTTCCCGTTCAGCCTGGCACTGGCACACAACTAGCTCAGTTCCATGCCACTAACTGCCATCGTCTTAAGAACGGATTTTAAGTGAAATGTGCAAAACAGCTTTCTAAACAGCCTGAATTTCTCAAGTATACTACAGCTGGCGACGTGCTTTGAATTTCACCCTTAGGAAGTTATGGTTTACATGTTTTAAAAGCCATTTTTAAAAGATAGCCATTTCTCCAAAATGCAAACAATACCAAAATTTATTTCCTTTCAATAGCTGACAACCGATTTTACAACACATCTTTAAAAAAGCAGAAACAAAAGAAGGGACTATTCCTCGGGAGAAACAACCCGTAGTTCTTCTAGTACTGCCTGTTACAGTACATCACAGTAAAAAATCTGAACAAGAGGTAATACTTGCCACCACACAAATGCCTGGGAGTAACTGCATATACAGTGACTGTATCGTTTGCAGCTGTTAGTAAGCTGAGTCCCATCTACTACTATACACAGTGCATTTATGTATTCATTCATAAAACCAGACAAGACATTTTTGGAAATGCTGGGGAAAAAGTAGAAAATAACGTACCCTGTCATTGAAGTCAATTAAACAGGTACAGGCAGTAAAGGCTTAGTTACACAACCAACAAGTCTTTTAGTACCGTCTAATTTCCTTTGGAAGGTACGACAGCTTTAGATCTGCTTGTTCTCATACTATCCATGTACGAGACCAAAAATTATGGTCTGCCTCTGATTACCAAAAGGACACTTTCTTTAAAGCGTACTTTCACCTAACACAGTTTGGGTGTGCATGTTTTAACTTCAAGTTTATTCTGAGAGCACCTTTTCATTCAGCTGTATCTGAAACTCCTCTGCTATATATACTTTTTTTTTTTTTTTAAGTTTCACTTACTCATGGAAACCCAACAAGCCCGATTTCTGCTCATCTCAGAAGTGTGTGTCAGCACTCAGCGCAAGAGTGAGGCACTAACGCTTAAGAGGCGTACGGTGAGGGAGGAACAGACCAAAAAACCCCACAACAATCCAAACCAAAAAGGAATGCAGTGCCTGCCCCAGATGTAAGCTGCCTCTCTCGTTCTTCAATCACCTTTATCTACCACAAAGGGAGAGACAGTACGAAGCAACAAGTTGCTAGTTATCAAGTGTGTTGGGATGATTTCCAAACAGAAATGAAGGAGAACTCACCACTGCAGGAATATTAACCGTTCTAATCCGGTCCACTTCAGGGTCTCCAACTGACTTCTGAGGGTCAAATACATATGTCTTTGGATTCAGAGCAGATACTTTGGTACCATTGTCCAAAAACTGAATATGCACTCTTGGCCTGTATTCTCTGAAACGCAAGACAGTTTATTCTCTAAACAAGTTAAACAAGTGCACATAATACTTATTGCAATTAACTTATGGCTATTCTATTGCTTTAAGAACTTAAAGGGTGGGATTTCCAGTTCAATAGGAGTAGATTCATTTTTGCTACTGCTGCTGTCAGCAGCAGAACTCCTCTTTGTGTTGGTGAATCCGACCTCACAGCGTGCTTCCAAAAATGCCACCCCACACGTTAATTGCACTTTATATTTTTGCCTCTTCTTTAAAAACCTCCAAGGACAGAGAACAACTTCAGACAGTACAGAAGGATTTAGAGGCACTATATATAGGACTGCCCTTGAAGTACAATTTGAAAACAAAACTCCTGCCTCTTTGCTGTAGGCAAAATTCACTCCCAGGCAGAACAAGATGTGGGCTCCATGTAAGTCTCCTTAACCTGACCAAAGAACCTAGCAGAATCTTTCTGCTGGCTTCAAACTACTTTGCACTAGGACTTCTGGGCTTGCATGTGATACGACCACAGAACAAGCCTCATTTTATCTCTTCTCCTTTAGTTCTCAGGCAGGGATCCTGGACACGACAGAAATTCAACTAATTTTTTGCTGTGAACTGCTCATGGCCTGGGAGGTTGCTTCCGTAACTGTCTAAGCAGTCAGACAAGCAGCACAAAACTCAGGAATGCTGACAAACAAGTGCAATGGCAAAAAACATCAGATGCTACCTGCTGGCCTTATGAGGAAGTCAGATCTTAATTATCCTAAAACACATGTCACAGCCATAATTCAGTCCATTGCCGCTACCATTTTACAAACAAGAAACATACAATTCTGCAGAACTGGCTGGCTCAGGCTCAAAATGAGCTATACATGTGTCTTCTACAAACCCGAAAAGGGAAATGGCAGGTTGTCTGCTCACGGCGTGATCCTTTTGGTGTACACATGAAGTGAAATGCACTGTATTTCCTAACTCTACATTCACTCCAGAGTTTGTTGACTTTTACACTGCTTTGCTTTCTGTGGAAATTTCAAGGCCCAGTATGTGAAGGGGAGTTATTCTGCAAGACCCTACGCTGTAATGTTTTTCATTCATTTCAGATCCTAGATCCTATCCTGGCTGCACGAGATCCATCCATGTGGCTTCACCGCAGGCTGTATTACTCTGGTTCAGTCTTTCAAATTTAAATCAAATTGGAAAGGCCTGTGAAACTATTCTTGTTAGAAACTGACCATTTCCCATCTTCGTTACACAAACAGCGTATCTACCACTTTTCAGCATCTGTGCCACCTAGGAACAATTTGGTCTGGCAACACTTCCAGCTTAATTTGGCAAAGAGCCTCTTGTACAGCAATCCACTTTATACCCTAGGGCTTGAACTGAGGGAATGGGAACAGGTAACTGTGAAGCGCCTTCCCTAAAATAGGCCAGAGTTAACCTGAGAAGCCTCTCCAACTCTAAAAGGGCCAGAGAGGAAAATAGTACTCCCTGGTTAGGGATACGAGTAGGAGGATCTCAGATATTAAAGACAAAAAGCTGTAAATGTGTGCAAGACCAGACAATATTCAAGTGTTCTTCGGGACTCCGCAAGCTTGGGCAGATAAGCAGCTTGCACTTCATAATTAATTATTTTATATGCTACAAATTCAAATTCCAGGATTTAAAAACACAAGAACTACTAAATTTTTGTTACAGAATTTACCTCTGCGCTAACTGTGTTTACAATGTAGGTTGGTCAAAACTATGAATTGCAGGAAGAATATGCAGGAAGAGATTCTATTTAGCCGTCCCACCTCCTCTCTGTCACTCATTAAGTTTCTTTCCTGTGCTTGTCTGGGGCAGTTCACTTCCAGCCTTTTTCCGCAATACCCTGTTTTATTAAAAACATTGAGCCATGCAGTTCATGTTAGGACATTTTAGGTGTTCTGCCACATGCTAAACCTACATGAGCCTTTAATGCTTTGCTACATGGGGCCAGTGAGACAAACTTGGTATTTATCCTCTTGGCTTGAGCCTGCAGTATGTCTGCAACATCCCTCCCTTCTCCCTCTCCTCCCACATGCCTCCTCTCTTCCCCCACCCGCCGCTGACAGTCTGGTACAGTCAGCAGCGACAGCTAGGCACGGATTAAAGAGTCTGTTGGGAGAGAGCACTCCACTTCCCTGTTTCTTCTATCAGAGCACAGCACAATCGAATCCTGTTCAGACATGTCAAAAATCAGGCTAACCAAACAAGCAACTGAAACACGCAGCGCTGGAACGCGCAGCCTCTCTCCCTCACACCGCAATAAACAATTCAGGGAGAGCCTGCGTCGGCCGCCCCGCTCACAGCCAGCCTGCGGCACGCGTCGCAGGGGAAGGCTCTCCCAGCAAGCCCCAAACCAGCAGCTCAGGACGGGCCTCCCCTCAGGCACAGGCCAGCCCAGCCAGCTACACCACCAGCCCCATCCATCCTGCTGAACTTCTTCATGGATAAGGTGCAGCTTCACAAACTGGGCTATGCGTGACACCCAGAAGATGCTCGGAGCTAAGGAAAGGGAAAAAAAAGAAGCTAGCAAAGGGGATTGAGTTCCAAGGTGCCACAGAGCATGGGCCTATGCGGTTTCATTAACCTAGAGCTAGCCCTATTTATCCCGACAGAGAGAATGCACTGCTGACTAGTTATCAGCATTACGCTACAGGGACCTGAAGAAAAGCTTGGGAACTTGAAAGCTTACGTATCTTTACTCCAGCTCTACTGGTTTATCCAATACAAGGTATTTTGCCAAAGTACCACATGTAGTTTGCCAAGGCTCAGCAGACACAGTACTGAAGTACAGAGGAGATTGGGGAAAAGATTGACGGCAGAGGGTGAAGCAAAGCTGAGGTGTGGGAGGAAGGAAACAGAAAGGCAGGACATGCTGCAGAGACCAAGGACACCACAAAGGCCCTCCCTTTTATTCTATAGTATTTTTTTCAGATACTAACTACCAGATTCTGATCATTTTGCAGCTTAGGTAAAGACAACTCCTTCTGGCACTGAGCCAGCACCCGGTCTGAATGAGCGTGTATGACCAGAAGTGAGACCGACAATGAGAAATCAACCTTTTTGCCATGGTTCTCATACCTCCACGACTTCAAAGACTGTAATGCCTCCTGCTACAGGCCTGCTCCTGGTTTATACTGCTGCATGCAGCAGAGCAAAAAGAAGCTCTAAAGAACTAGTTTGTAGGGTGACTTTAAGATCTCTCCACGTGCAGAAGACTCAGACTGTTCAGTGTGTAGCCACACCACACAGAAGGAGAGTGCAGGAGGCTGGATAAGCTCCAGCACTGCACGTGGCCTTAGTAAGTCCAGCTGTCTGTAAAAATGGTAGATATGTCTGAATCTAAGGAGGTTTTATAGGGAGGGTTGGCTAAGGAAGATCCCTGTAGTACCACTCTCTAACTGGTTTTCTGGCCACATTTCTACGTGAACGTTTTTCACAGGAAAAATTATTTCATTATTCACATCACATTGATGTGAACTGTGCAACTTCAAGTAGGAACTAATTCCTGAGTGAATCCATGAATCACGCTTTTATGCAACGCTCCTCTCCCCAGACTCTCAAACATCACCCAACTGTTGTTTCTCTCCTAAGGCAGTAGGCCAGGATGCAAACAACTTCCTCTGTGTTCAACAGCTGAGGAACAGCAGCACACAAGCAAAATCTTTCCCAAAATCTGACAGAAGTCACTGGCTTAATCTGAAACTGATTGCAGGTTCTCCAAGTGTCTGTCTAGTGGTACTGTCTGGGTGGTATATGACCATGCTCCCTTGAATAAACTCTTATTTGCACATTAACAGTGAAATTTTCTCCTAGAATGGGGTCCCAAGCATTCTGGATCCCGCTTTTTGGCTTCCTCAAACACAACAGGTTTAGTGAAATGTGAAAATAGTGAAATGGTCCTACCGGTAGGTGTATGGTCCTATTTCCTCTACAAGAGGAGTATCGCCTTGAAGCACTTCTAAAGGATTTGTCACATTAAAAAAGTAGAACTGCATGTAGACTGGGGGAGGAGGATCCTCCCAGGCTTCAAAGGTTTCGGTGCCATTTTTCAGTACTGTTCCCTGAAACAAGAGAAAGACAGATTAGCTGTTAATGATAGACACTGTATGATATTTATAGGGAAGAGAGGAATTCTATGCCCTCCGAACAAGCACGGGCAATAGGATTCAAGGCCCCAAGTCTACAAATGCTTATAGATGTGTTTTACTTTGACACATCTCACTAAATACCAAAAGATCAGACTTATGCTACAATGGCTGGCAGGCTAGGGTTATACGTTTGTTGGGTTTGTTATTCCATTTCTTCCTACAAACACTTCTGCCTGACATTTTTCAGAACAAAGACTTATCAGCTATTAGACAGCGATCCTGTTGCATTTCCTGTGTCAGCAAAAACCTAACCTGGTGTAAGATACCACAAAACATGCCAACATTACAGATAAAAAGCAGAACTCAGCAGCGGGAGGTCTCTTAACAGGGCAAAGATTCTTCGCCCTCTTTCTTGAACTGCTTTCCTACAGCAATGAGAGCTCATGACCCATTGAATGTCAGTCTATTTTTGTAACCAATGAAATGTGGACCTACAAAAGAAAAGCTCTAAATCATTATTTTATGACAGAAGCACTTAAGTAATGAATCAGTAGTTCCTCTACCTACCAGCATATACATGTTATAAAGAAAGACACAACCATACCTGTATGTAGCTCCATTAGGAACATATGATGTAGGTCTCAACCCCTCACTTTATTACCATTCCATTTAAATTCCCTTTTAGATAAAATTCACCCCAACTATAAAAGCATCACCACCACCACCACCAAAATTGAGGCTTTTTGTATAGTTACAACACTGATACCACTACTGCAGTAGTGAAGAGAAATTTGGCTTGCAGAGCGTAATTTTCAGGAGTAAGCACAAAGAAAACTGTATCTCTGAAAACCGTATCACCTGTAGGCGGAAGAAAGGGAGGGAGGGAATAATTTGCAATTAAATGGGTCTCATCAACACTTGCTCTTTTTATTCGTCCAAGAAAACAAGTCAAATATTGTAAGTGCAAGCTCAAAAGCCGGGCAGACTGGACAGCTGCCATTTCTTGGTTACTGTTTACGGGGTCTTAATTTTATCAGCCACAGTTGCCTCAGGACTTCCCACTTAAGGAGCTGTTTTCTCTCCATGTATTTAATTTTGAATGATTAGATAAAGAGAAGACTGTTTCAAAAACAAACTTATTGGCATGAGCTTGGAATGGCAGCAGTATTGCTGAATGGCAATGAAGCCAACCCAGCTGGTAGCACTTCGCT
This sequence comes from Phaethon aethereus, assembly GCF_964289735.1. Lineage (NCBI taxonomy): Eukaryota > Metazoa > Chordata > Aves > Phaethontiformes > Phaethontidae > Phaethon > Phaethon aethereus. The sequence goes on from NC_138578.1 coordinate 2,404,581, forward strand.
GTTGTAGACTGCTTTCTTCTGAGAATTTCAAACCACGTATTCTGTGCGCACCACAAAAGATAATATATTTTAGACATGCTTCAGGAGCTTTGACCATTTCTTTGGCACTACCAGCACTTTATACGTACCATTTCCTACACAGGCCAATGCTTTTGATCCTGTTTTCTTGTGATCTCTGTATTCAGACTGAGCCCTCCTGAAGTTGGTTTGTAAGATAGGGAACAGAAAGTCTCCCTAAATCAGGCATACCATTTCCATGATGCCACCATCAAGGGCTGAGAGCAAGACAGCAATGTATTTAAGGTACCTACAGATGACCATGATAGCTTTTCTCCATATGCAAATAACCACATTACAAAGTCAATTATTTGGGAAGTGGTGCTGTAGTAAGCTCCTGACTCCTGCTGCCTTCCCAAGTTGTATGAAGCTCACATCTCTCACGTGCACGCAACACAGTGAGTGTAAGCTTGACAATGACGAACAGAGTAACATTGCCTGTCTTGACATTAACCATCCACATCTAGGAGCTGTCCCCTAACGACTACTAAGCATATTCAGGACACCCATCTATCGCTCAAATGTCTCTCATATGAGGCGACTAAAATGAGAGATTATTACTCAGTCTAAACATGCAATGTTGAAAAAAACAAGTGCACTCTGGTCATATTCCTTCCCGTTTTAGGCTCCTCTATCCTTTATGACAGAGGGATCACATTTATGGTGTGCAGGGAGGCCACATCCCCTGTCCCCCTCTCCTGAGCTAGTCTGGAAACAAGCAGCTCCCCACTGGATGTGTAGCATCGCTAAATGTAACATGGGTTTCTACCAAGCTCTCTCTATATACACATACGCATCAGATTACATGCAAAGAACATTAATAAGAAGGCAATGAAGGAGCTTTTATGTGGCAGGTCGGTTTAAATATGGGCTCCTGAGATTTTGATAAGTGATCCTCTGGGAGATGGGCTACAGAGCAAAACGGTAGTGAAACAAAGTCATCTGGTGATTTATTTGCTGGATCTGCATGACACCATTTGGATCTCCCACAGAAGTGACGTGTCTATTGATAGCTCCGTACAGTGACAGCCCCAGCTGTAAACCCAGACTCACAAACTTCTGAGCTGGATTCAGATAGACTCCTGTGAAACTCTCAAATAATAAAATATGGTAAGCTCTTTTCTTCTATTTTTCACCAAATGTTATCAGGGATATTTGGGTCAATCACACAATATTACACAGCCTAGACGTGATGGAAAAATATGAGCACATATTTTTGAGCAAAACATATGTCCACGTCCCTCAGCTGATGGCATTCACGGCTGACTTTCCTCCACGCCAGAGTAGGATCTGATGTTACACGGCTGGGATTGCTTGTTTTTTTGTCAGAGCTTGTGTTCACTACTAGGTTAGGCAGGCTGTGAGATACTGGATCACAGGACTGCGCTTTAATCTAAAATATGTGAAAGACACAGCTCCACTTAGTTATTGCTGCTGCACTGTGTAAGGCCAGAGAATCAGACCTTTCCTCTCGATACACTTGTATGCAAGAACAAGAGACGCAACTTAAAAGTGTTCCAAAACCTCAAGTCAGACCCTAGTACTGCAGGCAGCAGCCTAGACAGGCCTCAGACTCAGGGATTCTGTCTCAGAGAGATGCAAGGGTGTACCTAGTGCAGGATCGCAACCTAAAACCAGCGGACAATACGATCCCCTGTCTTCACTCAGATGCACAGCAGGGGTTCCCCTTTCCAAGTGGAGACCACACTCATTTAGAGTGTACCAAAGCATCCCACTTCCCAGTGACTTAATTTATCATGCCAGTCCTGAATTTGCAGCTATTGCATCTGCTGGTGTTTCTTTGTCTCGACGATGCTTCACACAAAGGAAATTAAAAGTGAGCTTCCCCTCCCAAACATAACTGCTACCGGTAGTGATGATGGGGATGGGAAATGGTACTGAACATTTTTGGAACTCATACAGAAAATTAAACTTAATGTTTTTCCCCTGGAACTGCAAAATATTCAATTACAAGACATATGTTTATGCGCTCATCTATGACACAATTTAATTGCAACTTTTTAAGACAAGAGATAAGGTAAGCTTTCAGACCAACATAAAGAGACTTCTCTAACCCTGCACCTTGGGAATGGTCTGCTCAAAAGGAGCATCTCGACTGATCCTTCACCTAAGCATCCATGCTAAACTGTACCGAGCGCTCTAGTATTTCACGTTAAACAACAGCACAAAAAGGTCAATACAAACTAAATCAAAAGACAAAATATCTTCCCTGTCCTTTTGGGCCCTAAACACTCCAGACAATCCAGCTCTAGAGATGGCTGGCAATAAAAGTCCGGTGAAATTTCCAAGGCTTAGAAGACGAAGTGTTTTGTAAAGTTATCAGGTATGTGGCATAAAAAAAACACCTGAGGTAAAGGACCAATTGCCCAAGTTTGGAATTAGGTGCATAGATCAAAGGTTGTTATATTCATAAACTGCACACTTATGGCAATAATATACATAACCATATAATCAACATAGAGCACAGGGCAAACACTGCTAGAAGTTAGGAAGGCCTTTCTCTTGTGGGCACCTAATTTATTCTTGTTCATTATCGGTTTTTTCCCCCCATTATTTGCTGGAGTTTCTGGTGCTCGCCCCTGACAATGAACATATATTGGACAAGTTGGACATCTGATCTGCCATGGCATTTTAATTCACAAAATGCCACCAAAGCTAGCAAATAAGATGGTGAATAAGTTGACAAGATTTGAATGTCTTCTGGGAAAGGTGCTCCCAGTGTCCCTGTCACTACACATCTGCCTGCCGATATTCAAGGGGATGTGAAGTCTGACACCAGGCTCCCCACTCCTCCCATACCCCTGCTGTATCCAAGATCAGACTTCCCTTCCCCTGCCTTTGGCTGGAAAGGCTGCAGCACACAAATCCCCTGCTGACAGCCAACCCATCCTCAGTGGTTCACAGGTCCTGGGTTTGGACACACAGGTTCTTCAGCTGCTCCAGAATGCCGTCTTCCATTTCAGCTGCAGTTGGGACTGCAACGACAGCTCTTCACTGCAAGTCAGCTCCGTTTCAGGACTGCTAGAAAGCTCTCAACGGAACATCCACTACCTAAGGGCAACCTCTTGCCCCTTCTGCAACTCCTTCAGTGACAAAGAGGTTGAGGAAGCTAAGAAGGGCCAGAGCACAGAGATGACATTTCACGTCCAATGCCCTGGACTGCTGAGCAATCAGAAAGCTGGAAAAGTTCAAGTCTTGCCACATTTCAAAAGCAAATTGAGATTTGTTTATTTGCACACGATTTTCTAAGCTGCACACATGGTTACACAACAGACAGCAACTTTCTAGACTACACACAAACGAGAAAAAGCTCACATGGGATAAAGCACATGCAGGAAGCAGCTGAATCAGCAGAGTGACTGGGAGCATGCTGCTTTGGGGCCGAAAGCTGTCCTTCCACAGCTTGTGTGTGAGGCTCCCGGGGAAGGCCAGGAGGGAGTCAGTGGCTAGCGTAGGCAGCAGGATGCTTGATTCTGTGCAATCCAGCTGTACGCTAGCACGAGCCAAAGAGCAGCAAGAAGGCAAAGACTGAGGTCTGGAAACTTTATCCTGCATTACTGAAAGCCGTGCTGAGCGAATACCAACTTGCCCTTACATAAGCAACCATTAAGGGCAAGGAGCATGTAGCTAAGAGCTAATACGCATAAGGAGGATCAAGCCTAATTCCTGACAGTCCTACACTCTCCCGCCACACCATTTTTTTTTACGCCACTGCTCTTTTGATAAGGGTGTGAAACAGACTCAGAACTAGAAAGTCTGCTGCGATGCAGAGGATGACAGACTCCTTTCCAGAAGAGACCTAAGATCGGGGAGATGGAACTGCACATGCCTATGCAAAGCTGTACCGATTTTGGCTTGGACTTTGCATCCAACTTTGCATACATTAACACTCACGTCACTTCACACCTGGCTTTCAGACTGCCTAGAAAAGGTATGGGCTGACAATCAAATGACTTGAGGATAAACCATCCGTCACCCATGCTACGCTCCGACACGGCAGAGGGCACGTACCTGAGAAAAAACACTGTAGGAGTACCTGCATGAGCGGTTCCTGAAGAGCAGCTGACACACTGGCAGGCTGCACGGCAGCTTACCCTATGGTAGCCTTTTCTTGTGGCTATCCCCTGAAGTTGACAGGCACACTTCAAAGCGTCACAACTTGCTTTAAGCTGACTGCCACCCTAAAATTGCATTCACTAAACCAAACGGATTTAAGACAATTCGGCTTCTATGTTAGGCAATGCTCCCTGTCAATACCCCAAAGAAAAGAACAGTACATTGGTTAGGACATCACAGGGGATCAGCAGACTTTAGTCACCAGTTAGACAATAGCACTGGTCAAATCCCGTCATTTGTTAGTACTCTTGGTTCCTCTCTCAGAATAACAGGGAGAACGATAGTCCTCAGACTAGGTAGATAAATAATAATTCATCTACATGCTTCACTGATATTTTAAGGGAAAGAGCAGATAAGCAGTGTTTCTCTTGTTAAGTATGGGAGTTACTAATGCTAATGCAGTTGAGGCTTCTCACTGGAGCGATGGATAAATGCAAAGAACCAGTATGACAGAGGAACAAAAGCTGAGGCTCACCATGAACCGCGAAGGGCTCCGCATTCATAACAATGCTAGGACGGGTGCCCCCAAAGTGTGCTACAAGCAGCCTTTAACAACAGGGTGAAATGCCTCGCTGTCATCACTCAGCCTGGGAAACTACCACGTGTTTCAGCCCGTAGCACCTCTGGCTGTGCTCCAGAGGCAGCAGTAAATGGAGCAGCACAACACGCCACTGTATGAAAGCCGCAAGAAACCTATGATAGGGATGGCAAAACATAAGGGGTGCTTTAGGAGCCCCCTCCTCATCTCATGTGCTGCTGCTCTGGAGAGGCCTCCTCACTACAGCTGCTGCCCGACAGCCAGTAGAGCTGCCTCAGGAGAACTAATTTTTACTCATATTTACTCAATTTTTATGCAGCCCAGGCCCAATGCAGCTCAGCTCCATCCTGAGCCTCAGCCTAGCTGGGTTTGCCACCCAAGGATGCTCCTGCCGTCGCTCAACCACAGCTGGTGCAAGGAGGGAGCCAGACACCGCCACCCTCCAGCCCCCTCCCTCCCTTCCCTCCTCTCCTCCCAGAGTTATTTTGAGATGGAATAACCCAGTCAGGAGGGATTGGGGTAGGAATCGGGTCGTACTCTCACCTGCTTCACCTGCAGGTCCACCACTGTCTGGAAGACGTGTGCTACCAGCAAGGAGATACTGGCGATAAGCAGTGTCATGGCCAGGACACCCACGGTGACGAGGCACAGCGACTTCATGGCTGCTGCCGAGGAGGGACACCGCCGCAGCCTCCGCCGAACTGCGGGCCAGGCGCAGGGGGCGGGCGGCCGCCTGGCCCCGCCTGCCGACGGGCCGGGAGGAGCCGCCGACGCCGCGATGACGCCCGCCCCGCAGGGCGAGGAGGGTCCCGGTCCGCCCACCCACCCCTCCGTCCCCCTGCGGGAGCGAAGGCAAGGGCGGCACCTCTCCCTGGCGGGGGTTTGTGCCCCAGGGCCGGCAGGCCCTTGCTCCGCGCACCAGGTTGGTCGCCGTACCTTGCTTACCAGGAAAGAGAAAAACGGATCCAAAAAGAATTTGGTTTTGTTCCTGCTTGCGAGACGAGCTCCCGCTGGCACGGCCCAAGTCTGCCGGGCTGCTGTGGATGGATCTGCTAGTGAACGTCTCTTGATGCGGCAGGCATCTTTAAAAGGTTTTCTGGAAAATAAGCAGAAAACTAGCTATTTTTGCAGCAAGATTATTAGGGAAAAACTTGTAGGGAACACACACTGCCTCTAGACTGAATTAAGCTTCACAGGGATGCGATTCTACCACAATTCAATGAAGTTCAGCTTCCACTAACACAGTTAAGCCACTCCCCAGAAATAAATTGCTGTGCCCACTTCTCCCTTAAGAGACAGTGGGAACTATTGCTCCGCCTTCCCACCCACAACCACCTCCAAGTGCACTGCTAGCAGGAGGGAAAGATAACCTGCAACAGGGGCTTTCCCAGCAATGGCAGCTGTGCTAATTGCTTTCCATCACGGCCTCCATAGTGTACAGAAGGAAGGAAAGCCTCTGCGACGCAGGGCTCCCATCCCACTAACCATGATCAAGCTGCCAGCAGCACGAGCGTTTCGAAAGTCATGAGTCAGTTCCCTGTTCTCTCGCCCTTCCAAATCATGAGGCTGGCAGCTGGCCCTCATCAGCCTGATCCACATAACACTTTCCCTAGAAGAGAGCAAGTAGACCATCAGGTGGAGTTCCTGCTAAGATGGACTAAAGCATTTTCCTTTATAGATACTACTTCCTGCAATTGCAGTGACAGTATTATCTTACCATGTGCATTTTTCTTTTGCCTGTGAAAGGTTATGAGGTCACATTTCACAGTTGTTTGGAAAAATAGCATTTTTGTGGTTCCACCCATGCAGTAAAAAAAATAATATTGTTCCAGCAGTTTGTTTTCATTTAGATTCCCGCTCCGAAGTGGTGTTCTTAACTCTGTTTCATTATCATCTCTCCAAAAAGCAAGCAACAGAGCAAATAATTAGAATCCGTGTTTGAAGGCTAATTTAACTACTGCAATAGAATTCTCCCCCCTCGGAAAAAATCTTCCATGGGAATTCTCTGAAACCTTAAACCTTCCTTTATGCTGTAAAATATTGGCCTTTGGTGGGGACCAGCTGTAGTGACCATTTTTACAAGCAAATGCCTCCTCTTGCTCCACATTAAACACATTTTGCATGGCTGCTGAAGCAGTGGAGAGACCTCTTTCTTGTCTCAGCTAAAGTAAAGTAGTTTAACTGCTCTGTGACTGCTGCTTTTAGTGAGCATACATTGGAGTGCATGATGCGTCAGGGTAAGTAAGAAGCCGAGCAGGTCTGTTGTCTCTAAATCACAGAGAAATACAGAAGAACAAGAATAGATCGCAATTCTCTAGTTATGAAAAGCCATTTTTATTGTGACTACTTTTCATAGCCATGAAGCATTTTTTATTAATGATGTTAAAGAACATCCTATTTTATCTCAGCACTGAAACCCTGGAAAATCAAAAGAAAGGCAGGAATATTTACGGGGTTCCAGCAATCTAAGATACCTTAAATGGGAGATACATATTTTTTTTTTCCAAAGGCTAAGTGTAGTTTGCTACTGCAATGGATAAAGGATTCTTGCAGCCCATGGGACCACTGAATTTCTTTTAGCTGAACCCTGACATGAAGATTTACAGATCTAGCAACGATTGCTGCAGAATTTTGGGTTTGCTTCATTCAGTGTTCTGGTTTGTTTTTTCATAAAAATCTAACTGTGTGATGCGCAAAACCACGTCGCTTCTCCATACAGATTTTCTAGATCCTTGGTGTGAATTATTTTCTTTTTTGGCAAATTATTTTACCTTTAGAAATCAAGAAACTGCTTACTAGCAATGGTATATTTAAAACATTCCCGTGGAGAGTGACTCCACCTCTCAAGTGCAGCATGGGAATGCAGTGGGTGCACTGCTGGCTCGAGGCACGATACTGTGTCATAATTACAACTCCCTGAAACAAGCAGAGGCCTATCTTCCTGTTGCAAAATCACAATGATATTACAAGGGGAAAAGGCAGATAAGGCCCACATTCAGGAAAATGTGGAAACATGCTTACCCAAAGAAGTCTTCACGTCCTCATTCTTTTTCCTTTCCTACCCCCTTCCATTAATCTTCCCGCTTCCAACTCCCTTCACTTAACTATTTAATTCGCCATTCCCAGGAAGGTCCATGACTCAAAATGACAGTAAATACTGTCACAGAAGTTCATGACAGTTACTCTGCTCATTTGCTACACAGTCGTTTTATCTCCTCTGTAAACTCTTGGGGCAGTTTTTTTTCTTTTTCTGTTATTGTACAGAACCCATCACAACTGGGATCCCAGCCATGGTGGGTGCCTTGCACTGACACTGAAAATACGGTGAAAATAACAGGCAAATCCTACTCTGCAAAACATACCAGGTGCCAGCTCCCCTACTGAGGCCTCACTGATAATCGCTTAGTGAAAAAAATAAAGGCAAATTGGTACCTGGGACAGACTGTCCCTTCCCTGTCAAGTGCCATTCCTCACGAACAGGCCTGCATGCACTGAAGTTGGGATCTGTAGGAGAGAAGCACATCAAAACAGATGCATGTTGCCAGCAGGATCCCTTTGGAAATGTAAAGTTGCAAAGGGTGTGGAGGGCAGGTAAATCAGAGAACACTGTTAGGGCCTGGAGAAACCCAACTGTAGGAGAACACACCTAGCAAGCAGTCATGGAGCCTGCTATAGAAAGCTGCTCTCTCTTGTTATGCCCCCATCACACATATATACTGCTGGGCTACCCTAGATTTTGCAGTGTCTCATAATGAAAAGGGGAAATGCTCCCAGGGGAATAGTTCAAGGCCTCTCCTGACACTTTCTGTGTGGTTAAATGATTTGAGAACCCTTTTTTAAAAACTAAACCATGGATGAAATAGTCCTGTCCCATGCACTGGAAGGTCTTTAAGACATATAAAAACTCATTACTAACTATTAGACCTTTCTTTAGCAAATGTTTTATGCTTGGCCACAATAGAGGGGTGGAAACAGCAGATAGGAGGGGTAGGATATCTTTCGTTCTCTCTTTGTGTGCATCCATGTACTTCATGGATCTCTGGTCTTCGCCACCCAAGATAGGAATCGTGCTTGTCCTTATTTCAGACTTCAGTGCTACAATCATCTCTTACAGCTGACAGACCTGTTCACACCACGTCTAACTGGATCCAAATCTTGCATTGCTTCCTTTAGGAGCTGTGGCCTTAAGGCATACAGAGACATGAAACAGCCTTTCCAGAACGAAGTGTAGTTTCATCTCAACAGTGAGAATGCAATCATAACTAGAAAAGCATTTGATTTAATAAATACTCTACCAGTTTCTGTCTTATCTAAAATTTTGGTAGACTCGTCCATTCATCTCCCTCTGCCGCATGAGGTTTGCAGTCTGCTTTCATCTATGTACCTGTGGTACTCTGTTTACTTCCATCACCACGTTTCTGAATCCTGCCTGTATTTTCCTGTGGGATATACAACAGAAGAAATTCAGAGGTAAATATTACAGGGACTGACATCTAGTCATCAAGAATGGTGCTTTTATGAAGGTGGGGCATCCTTCTCTTTTGCATGCTATCAGGAATTTAACCCCTGGCTGCCATTTGACTCAGCAGCTCATCAACAGATGAGAACCTGCAGGTCCTTAACATTTTAGGTTTCCTGATGGCTCACCATAAAGAGCCTCTGCTGGCTGGATGTTTCACAGCATAGGCCCAGGAGGACAGCAGAAGCAGCTTTACATGTGGTACGCTCCCAGTCTTAGAGGAGCAGCTCTTGGGAAACACCTCAGTGCATCAGTAATACACAAAGAAAGTGTTTTCAGAGACTTTGCTCTTGTGCCTTTCATGCACAGCTAATACACAGACTTCTCAATGAATTTACACATACTACGTATGTTTCTAGTACTGTATGCATAATTAATAAAATAATAATTCCATTACTGATAACAGCTGCGAGTTGAGAAATTTCTGAAAGGTTTGCAAGTTGTTAGCAATCGAATTTCACTGTACTCAAGCTTTAATTTATTCTTCCCACATAGCACAATTAACAGCTGGCAGGAAAGTAGTTCTCTACAGGGCAGAGCTACCTTGCAATTGCTAGGTTCAAGAGCGACCTCGGAAAGGTCTGTGAACAAAGTTGCTGCTTGTGTAACAGCAGCCTGTGCTCTCGGTTTAGCTGTGCAGGGATGCACACAAAGTTAAGTGCATCGAACAGGCCAGGCTGGGATTTGCATTTAGAACACTGTTTGACTTCTAGATCTGGGACAATGACTTTCTAAGAGATGATAGATTTGTCTGCAGCACTTGTTTTTGCTTCTGAGCAAATTAATACTTTTAACTGTTAGGAGAACAGCAGCAAAAATGTTCTGTTGCAATTTGGCCCTGCTCGACTCTCATGTTTTTGACACTCGCCAGCTAAATAACCACAGTCCTCATGAATTTTAAGCCAGACATACACACACATTCCTGTACACCCATGTGGTAATTGTGATATAGATCATGTCCTATGTTTTAAAATTACACATACACAACCATATTCCTCATAATCTGAGCTACACCAAAATTAGCAAGTACAGTGACTCACACCCATCAGCTCCTTCTGCTTAGGTTTGCTGCCTCCCTGACTCATCAGCTGGTTCTGCACATAAAGCCTCATGACTCAGAGGTGGCAAACTGTGCCACCTGTGTAGGAGGACAGAGCATTGCTTCAGGCCATCTTTTCCTCGCAGTTCTTGTCACTCAGATTTCTCTCCTCGCTCAACTCTGCTCTCTTCCAAACTCCACCCTGAACCTGGACAGCCCCCATCCTCTTCTTCCCACCGCACTGAGCACCGATCCACACTATGTCCTCATCGCTCCGTTGCGCATCTCGTTTTCACCTCCGTTGCAGAGCAATGCTAGAGCCCTCACTGCTGAGCTAGAGCACTCTCAAGCTGAAAGGGGCCAAAGAATCATGCTAGGGGACGAGGGGTGGAGGAAATATGTTGTGGGGTGGGAGAATGTCACTAGTGGCGGTGTAAGGCAGGCTATGACTTGCTGTTAAACTGAGAGCTTGCTAGGAAAGGAAGGAAAGGAAGCTGCAGGGCATGCACTGGAATGTATGGCAGACTCTGGCATGTGGCACTGTCTGGATAACCTAAACAGCGTAACAAGTTAGCTGAGGACCTGGCTTGCTATGCCAAGCCCACTTAAGCAGTAAATCTCTTATGGTCCAAGTTTTACTACCTTAAATCAAGTTATAGTTGCTAGACTGCATACTCCTCCAATGCAGATTGCAACAGCCAACAAACAATAGCTTGATCTTATACTCTTGCGCATTTAGTCCTACTCTCCACCTGCTTTCTTCCCCAAGGACACCTCAGGTCATGGGAGGAACCATTATGGATTATACAGCTAGAGTCCACGGAGACTGACAGAACTTCTCCAAGCCCTCGAGTTTTCTATACAGTCCTGAAGCAGTTCCAGGACCAACTAGGTTTGCTTGTTCTGTTGCTGATGAACACGCAAACAGCCCTGGACTACCGGGAACACCCTCTGCATGCCAAGGGACAAGCACAAGCCCAGCAGCACCCCAGGAGGAACAGAGAGCACACATGAGATGTGCCCATGCTGTCCACAGCAGTAGATCAAAGGAGAACCTGGCTGTGCCAACACAGGAAGAGGCTAGGCAAAATTCTGCTCAGCTTTCTTATCTCCAACAGCAGTGAAGGGACTGTGTCACCCGGCAACGCTCCTGGCAGACCTGGCGAGCATGGGGATAGGCAAGAGAAGCATGTGGGGCACGTGTCCCAAGGACAGGGCAGAGAAAACAGAGATGAATTATGTGACCGAGAGCCTCTCTTGGCCCTGCGGGAAGTTCTGGATGCAGTCTCCTAGCGACACAGAGTCCTCAAGCTCTGCCCTTCAGGGCCTCGTAGTGTGTGGAGCTGTCGGGATGAGCGCAGCTCTGTGGTGAGTGGGAGCAAGGGACCAAGGGAGGTCTGGTGAGGACCTTAAGCTCCTTCGTTCATCTGCCTCTCCTCCTGGAATGTTCACTCTTCCCTCCTGAAGCTCCAGCTGGAGTAGACCCACACCCATCAGAGTTAGCAGTGTTTGGACCTGAGTTTTGCCCTCTTAAATGTGTTAGTGGGAAAACAGGCAAAACAAGCAAATCACTTTTCTCAGCCCCTGGCTTGTAACCTAGTCCCTTGCCTGGCTTCTGAATGTCAGCATCCAGCACAGCTCCTTTCTCATACCCTGAGACCTTGGAGCGTGAGTGGTCCTGCACGTTTGGTCCTCAGCTTTGACACCAAGCAGTGAACTCCCCTGCTGTGTGCTGGTTTCACACAGGGCAAACAGTGGAGCTAAACTGTCACAGAACAGGCCAGGCGTGGTGAGGCTTTTATTCCTGCTCTCTTAATACAAGCAAAGTGAGTCTTAAAACACAAGTTCATCAAACCACTAACTAGAGGGGTTTGGTTTCAGGTACAAGGAAAAGAGGTCATCCAGATGCTTGCCAGCATGCAGCACTAAACAGAGGTTCTCAGATTCACTTAATGGCTGGCGCTGGCAGTTTTTAAAAAGTGGTCTGGTTGATTTCAGAAATGGCTTCCCTCCTCCATGTGATATCATCATCTGTAGCCCAGTGGGGCTTTCCCCTATCCTGCTACAGAGTAGATCCCACCTGGCTTAACAAAAGGCAAAAAAAAGATATCTGCTAAACCAAGCTGTAAGCTGAGGTCAAAGCAGGAAGCCAGGAAGGATTTCACAAAGAATATGGACCCCCACGTAAGCCACCACCCTCAGTTATTTCACTCTCACTTGAAAGATGGCATCTTTCCAGACGTTGTTGCTATTCTTTCTTGCAGTGAGCAACCATCCAGCGCTTGAAAGGCAAAACCAGTCCAGGACCGTGTTCCCTCTTGCCTTATAAACCCCCTGCCCCTTGTTACTACTTACAAACAGGAAGCAAACAAAGTCTGATCTTACTGTAGCGTTAGCTATATGGAGTTGGCAGGTTTTTGAGACACTTTGCTAACATGGTGAGATTAGTCACACCGGTCAGTTACTGGACCAGTCCCACATTTTCCCATCAACGTAAGACACTGCAAAACACAGACTTTACCCTCCAGCCTTGGAAACATCTCATGATAAGCCCGAGCATGCCAGGAACAGTAAAGAATCTCTCATTCAAACAGAGTAAATGGTGATCGTACACTTTTCCCTATATTATCACAGAATCACAGACTCATTAAGGTTGGAAAAGACCTTTAAGATCATCAAGTCCAACCATCAACCCAACACCACCGTGCCCACTAAACCATATCCTGAAGCGCCACGTCCACATGTGTTTTGAACACTGTCCTGGTTTCAGCCAGGATAGAGCTGGTTTTCCTCACAGAAGCTAGTGTGAGACTGTGTTTTGGATTTGGGATGAGGAACTGTTGATAATGTGCTGATGTTTTGGGTTGTTGCTGAGCCGTCAAGGACAGTCCAGCTTCTTGTGCTGGCCTGCCAGCGAGCAGGCTGGGGGTGCATGGGGAGCTGGGAGGGGACACAGCCGGGACAGCTGACCCAGACTGGCCAAAGAGATATTCCCTACCATACGACGTCATGCCCAGTACATAAACTGGAGTTGGCCGGGGGGGCGGAAATCGCTGCTCGGGGACGGGCTGTCGATCACGGGGTGGTGAGCAATTTCTGTATTGGGCATCACTTGTTCTTATACATTCCTTTGTTGGTATTATCATTATTGTTCCCTTCTTTCTTTCTGTCCTATTAAACCGTGTTTATCTCAACCCACGAGGTTTTTCCTAATTCTCTCCCCCGTCCCGCTGTGGGAGGGAGAGTGAGCGAGCGGCTGCGTGGTGCTTAGTTGCCGGCTGGGGCTAAACCACGACAGTCCTTTTTGGCGCCCAACGTGGGGCCCGAGGCTTGAGATAATAACGGTTGCAGGTCACAATATCAGTTTGATTTGCATCATGCTCTCGTCTTTGCTGTACATGTTAAGGATCGGTGTTGGTTTCTGCGGGCTGCTGTACTCTGCAATGATCAGTAATGTCTCGCCTGTGAATTTTGTTTTTAGAGCACTGACCTTGAGCTTAATGTGGTATCATCTGAGCTCTGTACTAAAGCCGTTACTGTATTTTGGCTACAGTCTTGTGGAGACGATTAGCAATTATACTTCTGCCTCTGAAAGTTTTTTTATGGAGGAAATGCAGAATGGTACCTTTGATACCCTCTATCATAACATTTCCTCCTTCATCACAATAATTTTTCAGTATTTTGAACACCCTTGGCTGGTTAAAATACCTCTATTGCTACTTCTGGGGAACATGGTTTCAGTTTTGTCTAAGGTTGGCAAGCAATTTAAGAATATCACCCGGAGATCTGCCCCAAGGCTGGACAGTTATGAATGGCAGGGTGTGTGGAACAGCATGGGCAAATGCCTGGGGCGGTGGGCACCTCCGGTGTTTTGGAGCTTCACTCCCGAACAAGTGCAGAATCCTGATAAACTAGCAGAATATCTGGAAGAAGTATGCTGTCAGCCTGGCAGCTCCAAGGAGACACAAATCATTGCCATGTGCTGGGGCCTGGCCCATGCCTACCGAACCCTATTTAACACTATGCAAAGGGGAGAGGGGCTCTCTGGGTCTGATGGCAATGTGGCAGGCACTGTGACTACTCCAACGTCTGTAGCAGGCACTGTCACTACTCCAACCCCCACGGCGGGCACTGCCACTACTCCAACCCCCATGGCGGGCACTGTAGCTACTCAGACTGTTGCAGCTGAACCAGAGAACCAGCCCATCCCGGTATCAGTTGCCCCTGTACAAAAGAAGAAATCTTGGAAGCGGAAGTCAGCTCGTTTAGTAAGGGAGGAGGAAGATCCTGCTAAGAAGGAGCCAGAGGAAGAGAGTGAGGAGGCAGAGTGCTCTGAAGCAGGGCCATCACAAGCACGGAAGAGGGAAGAGAGCGAGTCATCGCTTGAAGAGGAGGAAGAGGAAGAACTTATAAAAGAGACGGTAACTACCCGATCTCTATCCCTGAGTGAATTGCGAGATATGCGAAAGGATTTCAGCCGTCGTCCAGGTGAGCACATTGTCACCTGGCTGCTCCGATGCTGGGATAATGGGGCCAGTAGCCTGGAATTAGAGGGTAGGGAAGCCAAGCAGCTGGGATCCCTTTCTAGGGAAGGGGGCATTGACAAAGCAATTGGAAAAGGTGCACAAGTCCTCAGCCTCTGGAGACGACTCCTATCGGGTGTGAAGGAAAGGTATCCCTTCAAGGAAGATGTTCTATGTCACCCAGGCAAGTGGACCACCATGGAGAAAGGTATCCAGTACCTGAGGGAGCTAGCGGTGCTGGAAGTGATTTATGGTGACTTGGACAATGGACAATCATCCAAAGATCCAGATGAAGTCAATTGCACGCAACCTATGTGGCGGAAGTTTGTACGGAGTGCACCATCATCATATGCCAACTCATTAGCAGTAATGGCCTGGAAGGACGGAGAGAGACCAACGGTGGATGAATTGGCTGGCCAACTCCGGCAATACGAAGAAAGTCTCTCTTCCTCCCTACGGGCCTGCGTCTCTGCTATAGAGAAACTGTCCCGAGAGTTCCGGCAATTCAAAGAGGATATGCCCTACCCTCCACCCATACGGACCAGTGTCTCAGCCATTAGGAGTAAGCGCTCTTCTGTTCAAGAGAGAAGATATAGAGGATACACACCACGAGCCACCCTGTGGTTTCAATTGCGTGACTACGGAGAGGACATGAGGAGGTGGGATGGAAAACCTACCTCGACCCTAGAGGCACGAGTACACGAGCTGCAAGGAAAAACAATTACAAAAGGGGGTTCAGGTTCCTCGAGGAAAATCGTCGCTCCACTTTCCAGTGGGCAGCTTCCCAGAAAGAATAGAAGAGCTGATCTCACCTCTGATCCTCTTGAAGGGACTTCTGATTCCTATTTACAAGAAGTGGGTAACGAGTACTATGAGCAGGATTAGAGGGGCCCTGCCTCCAGCCAGGCGGAGGAGAGGGACAACCGAGTTTATTGGACTGTGTGGATTAGATGGCCTGGCACGTCAGACCCACAGGAATATAAGGCTTTAGTGGACACCGGTGCACAATGTACCCTGATGCCATCAAGCCATATAGGGGCAGAACCCATCTGTATTTCTGGAGTGACAGGGGGATCCCAACAGCTGACTGTACTGGAGGCTGAAGTGAGCCTAACTGGGAATGAGTGGCAGAAGCACCCCATTGTGACTGGCCCGGAGGCTCCGTGCATCCTGGGCATAGACTACCTCAGCAGAGGGTATTTCAAGGACCCAAAAGGGTACCGGTGGGCTTTTGGTATAGCTGCCTTGGAGACGGAAGAAATTAAACAGCTGTCCACCTTGCCTGGTC
Organism: Phaethon aethereus; assembly: GCF_964289735.1. Classification (NCBI taxonomy): domain Eukaryota; kingdom Metazoa; phylum Chordata; class Aves; order Phaethontiformes; family Phaethontidae; genus Phaethon; species Phaethon aethereus. The sequence continues at coordinate 2,420,682 of NC_138578.1, forward strand.
TCTCAGAGGACCCTTCTGTGGTGGGGTTGCTCAGGGTCAAAGAACAACAGGTGCCGATCGCTACCACAACAGTGCACCGGCGGCAATATCGCACCAACAGAGACTCCCTGATCCCCATCCATGAGCTGATTCGTCGGCTGGAGAGCCAAGGAGTGATCAGCAAGACTCACTCACCCTTCAACAGCCCCATATGGCCAGTGCGAAAGTCTAATGGAGAGTGGAGACTGACGGTAGACTATCGTGGCCTGAATGAAGTCACGCCGCCACTGAGCGCTGCTGTGCCGGACATGCTAGAACTTCAATATGAACTGGAGTCAAAGGCAGCCAAGTGGTACGCCACCATTGATATTGCTAACGCGTTTTTCTCGATCCCTTTGGCGGCAGAGTGCAGGCCACAGTTTGCTTTCACTTGGAGAGGTGTCCAATACACCTGGAATCGACTTCCCCAGGGGTGGAAACACAGCCCTACCATTTGCCATGGGCTGATACAAACTGCACTGGAACAGGGTGAAGCTCCAGAGCATCTGCAATACATTGATGACATCATCATATGGGGCAACACAGCAGAAGAAGTTTTCGAGAAAGGGAAGAAAATAATTCAAGTCCTTCTGAAAGCTGGTTTTGCTATAAAGCAAAGTAAAGTCAAGGGACCTGCACAAGAGATCCAGTTTTTAGGAATAAAATGGCAAGATGGACGTCGACAGATCCCAACGGATGTGATCAACAAAATAACAGCTATGTCTCCACCAACTAGCAAAAAAGAAACACAAGCATTTCTGGGTGTTGTGGGTTTCTGGAGAATGCATATTCCAAATTACAGTCTGATTGTAAGCCCTCTTTATCAAGTGACCCGGAAGAAGAACGATTTTAAATGGGGCCCTGAGCAACGACAAGCCTTCGAACAAATCAAACAGGAGATAGTTCATGCCGTAGCCCTCGGGCCAGTACGGGCAGGACAAGATGTTAAAAATGTGCTCTACACGGCAGCCGGGGAGAATGGCCCTACCTGGAGTCTCTGGCAGAAGGCACCAGGAGAGACTCGAGGTCGACCTCTAGGGTTTTGGAGTCGAGGATATAGGGGATCTGAGTCCCGCTATACTCCAACTGAAAAGGAGATATTGGCAGCATATGAAGGAGTTCGAGCTGCCTCAGAAGTGGTTGGTACTGAAGCACAGCTCCTCCTGGCACCCCGACTGCCGGTGCTGGGCTGGATGTTCAAAGGGAGGGTCCCCTCTACGCATCATGCGACTGATGCTACGTGGAGTAAGTGGGTCGCGCTTATTACACAGCGGGCTCGAATAGGAAATCTTAATCGCCCGGGAATCTTGGAAGTGATCATGGACTGGCCAGAAGGCAAAGATTTTGGAATATCACCGGAAGAGGAGGTGGCGCGTGCTGAAGAGGCTCCACCATATAATGAACTGCCAGAGAACGAAAGGCAATATGCCCTGTTTACTGATGGGTCCTGTCGTATTGTAGGCAAACATCGAAGGTGGAAAGCTGCTGTATGGAGCCCTATACGACGAGTTGCAGAAGTGGCTGAAGGACAAGGTGAATCAAGTCAGTTTGCGGAGGTGAAAGCCATCCAGCTGGCTTTAGATATTGCTGAACGAGAAAAATGGCCAGTACTCTATCTTTATACTGACTCATGGATGGTAGCAAATGCTCTATGGGGGTGGCTGCAGCAATGGAAGCAAAGCAACTGGCAACGCAGAGGCAAGCCCATCTGGGCTGCTGAATTGTGGCAAGATATTGCTGCCCGACTAGAGAATCTCGTCATAAAAGTACGTCACGTAGATGCTCACGTACCCAAGAGTCGGGCCACCGAAGAACATCAAAACAACCATCAGGTGGATCAGGCTGCTAAGATTGAAGTGGCTCAGGTGGATCTGGACTGGCAACATAAGGGTGAATTATTTATAGCTCGGTGGGCCCATGACACCTCAGGCCATCAGGGAAGAGATGCAACATATAGATGGGCTCGGGATCGAGGGGTGGACCTGACCATGGATGCTATTGCACAGGTTATCCATGAATGTGAAACGTGTGCTGCGATCAAACAAGCCAAGCGGTTAAAGCCTCTCTGGTATGAAGGACGATGGTTGAAATATAAATATGGGGAGGCCTGGCAGATTGACTATATCACACTTCCACAAACTCGCCAAGGCAAGCGCTATGTGCTTACCATGGTGGAAGCAACCACCGGATGGCTGGAAACATACCCTGTGCCCCATGCCACCGCCCGGAACACTATCCTGGGCCTTGAAAAGCAAGTCTTATGGCGACATGGCACCCCCGAAAGAATTGAGTCAGACAATGGGACTCATTTCCGAAACAACCTCATAGACACCTGGGCCAAAGAGCACGGCATTGAGTGGGTGTATCATATCCCCTATCATGCACCAGCTTCCGGAAAAATTGAACGATACAACGGACTGTTAAAGACTACACTGAGAGCAATGGGTGATGGGACATTCAAAAATTGGGATAAACATTTAGCCAAAGCCACCTGGTTAGTCAACACTAGGGGATCTACTAATAGAGCCGGCCCTGCCCAATCAAAACTTCTACGTACTGTAGAAGGGGATAAAGTCCCTGTGGTGCATGTGAGAAACATGCTGGGGAAGACAGTCTGGGTTACTCCTGCATTAGGAAAAGGCAAACCCATTCGTGGGATTGCCTTTGCCCAGGGACCTGGGTGCACTTGGTGGGTAATGCGGAAGGATGGGGAAGTCCGATGTGTACCTCAAGGAGACTTGATTTTGGGTGAAAACGGTCAATGATTTGAATTGTATTATGTTAATTGTTCAGAATGACATTACTACTATGGCTGCTATCTACCATATCAATGGTATTATAGTAAGAATCACCCAGACTGATGAAGAATGAGCTTCACTGAAACCAAGCAACGTGCACCAGTGATGAAACCAGAACTGGCTTCAGCAGCTTGCGCCCAACAAATCCCTCGAGATCGACATCTTCGACCTGCAGATCATGGACATGGACCGTGCCAGATGACAATCCAACACCACATACCATCTCCCCTGCCCTGAGAGACTGCTATGATGGATGAAGCCCAGAGTCATGGACTGACTGAACTTCATAGACATTTTAAGTGATGGCCCATGGACTGAGAGTGATATCTGTGTGTATATATTAAAGGACAGGAAGAGTAATAATGAATAATTGGAATGTATTGAAAAGTATAGGACCTGGGCATGACGTAAATGGTATGGAATAAGGGGTGGATACTGTCCTGGTTTCAGCCAGGATAGAGCTGGTTTTCCTCACAGAAGCTAGTGTGAGACTGTGTTTTGGATTTGGGATGAGGAACTGTTGATAATGTGCTGATGTTTTGGGTTGTTGCTGAGCCGTCAAGGACAGTCCAGCTTCTTGTGCTGGCCTGCCAGCGAGCAGGCTGGGGGTGCATGGGGAGCTGGGAGGGGACACAGCCGGGACAGCTGACCCAGACTGGCCAAAGAGATATTCCCTACCATACGACGTCATGCCCAGTACATAAACTGGAGTTGGCCGGGGGGGCGGAAATCGCTGCTCGGGGACGGGCTGTCGATCACGGGGTGGTGAGCAATTTCTGTATTGGGCATCACTTGTTCTTATACATTCCTTTGTTGGTATTATCATTATTGTTCCCTTCTTTCTTTCTGTCCTATTAAACCGTGTTTATCTCAACCCACGAGGTTTTTCCTAATTCTCTCCCCCGTCCCGCTGTGGGAGGGAGAGTGAGCGAGCGGCTGCGTGGTGCTTAGTTGCCGGCTGGGGCTAAACCACGACAAACACTTCCAGCGATGGTGACTCCACCACCTCCCTGGGCAGCCTGTGCCAATGTATGACCACCCTCTCAGTAAAGAAATTTTTCCAAATATCTAGTCTAAACCTCCCCTGGCGCAGCTTGAGGCCATTTCCTCCCGTTCTATCACCATTATGACGCATATGCCTCCTAGAGAGGTAAGGATTACCTCTATAAGATATTAAGTCTATAACTGCCAGTGGGACTTGAGGGCCCAAATCCCACAGCAGTGGATGAAAGCTCTGGCCCCTGACCCAAGCCAGGGTCACTGGGCAGGAGTCATCCTGTCATCTGACAGGAGCTTTCTACATAGAGAGTGCCAACGTGCAAAACAAATCACAAGTCAATTCTGTAGTGCTGCCAAGGGCATCTGTTTACTTCAGCATTTGCTGGCATGAAGGGAGGGGACAGAAAGACCTGTTATTTGCCTCATTTTGGATTCAGCCTGACTGAGCACAGTTTTAACAATCCATACCCAGTTTTAAGTGAACTGTACTACAGAGGGCACATTTAAAATTAGCAAACCAGTGGCACATGTTTCCCTGACCTGTGACTCGTACTCCACATGAATGCCACTCTGACATTACAAAGGTGAAGGATGCTCCACTGGAGTATGATAGAACAGACTCTGGGGAAGCAAATTTGAAGTGTCTTGTTGCTACATCCATGCTGAAGGCTCCACATCATTCTTCTTGTGAAGTCAAAGACAAACTTTATACACAATTCTGCAGGACCAGGTGACTCAGTACTTTGACAATCACACCGCCATGCTCTAGGAGTCTCATTGTTTTCTTTTGTTAGCTTCAACTTCTTATTGATCCGAAAGAATTCAGAAGCAGATTCTAGAGCTTAAAATGTATGCTACTTAATTTATGCATTAAAACCTAGATGCACACTACCTCTACATACTATTTTATTGAGGAAAAGTGAAGGTCTTGCATAGGAAGCAAGGGATTTGTACAGTCTCTGCTAACTGCAGTTGACTGTACCTGTGCATTTCAGTGTGATTGCAGACCTACAATCAGCATCTGCTTTGTTTTGAGCCTGTCTTATGTCACAGGCTGGTATCTCCCCTTGTTCCTGAAATAAACATAGGTTTTGAAGGTTGCAATTAGATGATTTTGCTAGCCTGCATTACATTATTATTTACTCAGGTGATCAACTAACTCTAATTAAAATTCTGAAATGTAAGCATCTTTTAGCAGGCAGTATCAGCGAAGCGAGAGCGGCACAGCTGAACTCCCTGGAGTCTTACCATGCACAAATCCCGCAGTGTCAGTCCTTAGTACATCAAACTTATTGGCACAGAGGAGGAAAGAGCCCAAAATGGCTCGCACTGGGAGTCTTCCTGATTCCCAAAGTCTGGTGCACTTAAATGCACATTTGGTAAGCCCAGAAATAAGGCCAGGATGAGTCATTCTTAGCTCCTAGCCCTACTCCCGGCTAGTCGGTGGCAGCCGTTAGTAAACAAATGCTTTATATGTCAGCCTTGATACAAATAGCTCGTGTCTACCGGCGTATACAATGAGGCTGTGTGTGTGACAGCCCTTGGCTCTGGTCCCAGGGCAGGGCTACACTAGCTAAAGGCATGATAGGCACTTGCTTCCCTGGAAATGTGCTGGATGGCAGAGGTCTTAAGTGATCAGTGCAGGAGAAGGATGGAGGAAACTATGTTCAAAGTGCCCAGACTGGGGAGTTGAAGACACGAGGGTGCTCCTAGAAGCCTAATCCTGGTAAGGAAGCCTATGGCATCTCCTTCATGTGGTTCCCTTAGGATGTCTCCATGTGCACATATCTGGAACAAACTGTCACCTTCAGCGGCTGTAGCCCATCTCCCAGCCCGCCTGAGGAGGTGCAGAGACATGCTGCTGAAGGTCAGTGTCTCAGAAACACCACCCCTCAGCTCACCTGCTGAATGCAAAGCTATGGCACCACGATGGGACAGGCACCTGCGCTCAGCAGGATTTTATTCTAGTACAGTAAACAAAGTTCACCAACTGTTTGGATGGGCAGGTCGCCAGCCTCCCTCTAGGAGTAAAACTGTTCACAGCTGATCATGGCGATGCTACGTTCAATTATTTGCACCATTTTTTCAACACAAAAGTGGCACTGAGAAAAAAACACTGAGGAAGGGGAGGGCGAACGCTGCCAGAGAACCTACTGCACTGTCTGTCCACCTCCACCTTCCTCAGGAAGATAAACAACCCAGCACGCTTTTGCTATTTCTAGGCCTGTGCCTCTTGCAGAACCTAGCTCATCTGCCCCCACTCCTTGTCACACCCTGGGCACCAGCCCCAGTGCAATGTTGCACTTTGTTGTGCCTGCCAGCCTCACTTTTGAGTATTTAGTGTCTCGTGGCCAAACGCAGTGCTGGTCCCTAGGATGGGAACCATTAAGCTAGACACTCTGCAAGTCTGCAATACCTTGTAGAGGTTAGCTGTACCCCTTGACACTGCAGTCAGTGCAAAGCAGGGAATACTTTGGGGAAGCAAAAAAAAAATCACACCCCTGGTTGCTTCCAGCATGTGACCTGGGTCTCAGGATGCAGTCAGCGCTTCAAGTGCTGGCTTGTTAAGCACAAATTACTGGCTCATGTCTTGCTTTTTCCTCTAATGTGACTGGGTGGGAAAAGACTTTATGCTTTCTCCTGTCATCAGACCAAAGCAGCACATGACTAAGTGACCAATGACATCCTCCTTCAAACACTTAACTCAGGAAAGAGGAACTTGCGGGAACGGTTTTAGAATAGGGCATGCAGATTTGATGTCAGCAAAACTGTATTTCAAGGCTCATGAAAGATTCCTGTTGCTGCCTTATTTATACCCCTGGCTTCTTATTTCAGAGACGAGAAATAGATAACATCAATGAAGATACCCCCGTGCAACGCTGTGATGCCAGATCTGTCATCAAGCTCCTTCGGGTCGTGAAGATGAACACTCTACCCCTTATAGGCCGTTTGGGAGAATCCTTTCCCAAGAGAGCTGTAAAGAGTCCTCGTATGGTAGGCAGCCAGGCAACACAGAAAAAAGGGCAAACTCTAGGAATTGGAAGCTTCATTTTGAGTTCAATCCGTGATTTCTAAAATGATCTAATTCGTTGCAGCTTTCAGGAAAGCATCATCTAAACAAAGGGGGCATGAACACCCGTACCCAGAAATCATATAAAGGTTTGGTCTAAGTCACCTGCTGAAGATTAAGAGTATCTTAACCTCCTGAGAATGAAATACTTGCACTCAGTGATAGACGAAGAAGTGTAAGAGAATGTATAGCCAGGCTGGGGGTGAGAAAAGTGCTCATCAAAAGAAAGCAAGCTCACCTAGAGCCCTCTGTGACTCATTTGTGACTTATTGGAGCCCTCGGCACAGGAGAGACAAGGACCTGTTGGAGTGGGGCCAGAGGAGGCCACAGCAATGCTCCGAGGGCTGGAACAGCTCTGCTGGGAGGACAGGCTGGGAGAGCTGGGGGGGGTTCAGCCTGGAGCAGAGAAGGCTCCGGGGAGACCTTACTGCAGCTGCCAGGGCTTAAGGGGGGATGACAAGAAAGATGGGGAGAGACTTTTTAGCAGGGCCTATAGTGACAGGACAAGGGGTAACGGTTTTAAACTAAAAGAGGGGAGATTCAAACTAGATATAGGGAAGAGATTGTTCACAGCGAGAGTGGTGAAACCCTGGCCCAGGTTGCCCAGAGAGGTGGCAGATGCCCCAACGCTAGAAACATCCCAGGTCAGGTTGGACGGGGCTCTGAGCACTCTGATCCAGTTGAAGATGTCCCTGCTCACTGCAGGGGGGCTGGACTAGATGGCCTTTGAAGGTCCCTTCCAACCCAAACTATTCTATGGTTCTATGATTTCTGTTCCACTCCTCTACAGGTCCTTGGCTCATGTGATACTTCATTTAGATAAACTTCAGATAAAGCTTACCAAAATCCTTCCTCAGAAAGGCAGATTGTTATTCCTGGCACTGAATCCAAGGGAACATTTAACACGTATTTCTCTGAGCCTGGTGATGACACCAGTGACATGGCTCTAAAGTTTCCTTCCATTATGACGAAAAGCTTCATTTCACTGTAAATAAACGTCACAGCAAGGCTAAGAGAGTACACACGGGATGCTCCAGCTGAAAAAAGACGTTTGCCTGTAAAGCCTGCCAACACGTGTTACACGCTGTAAGAAAGAGTATAAAATGATACCACACTCTACACCAGCTCCCTGATGAGTGTCGTCTCAGAAACTGTTCTTTCCCAGGAGCTAAAACCCCATTCCTGGTATTTTCTCGGAATCAACTGTTTTCTATCTCCAGCTCAGAAGATTATACATGTCAGCTACAAATACAGACGTCTTTTTTTCTTTTTTTTAAATCACAAAACTCAAGCTTGTATTTGTTTTCTAGGTGCTCTTCAGACTTTGGACTTTGATAAATTTCTGTGTTAAAAGCTGTTTGAAAAGAAATATTTGGATGTCTTTTATGCTGCATTTTTCTGTGGGCCTGACAATGTAAAGAATCTACATGGAAGTCAAAGCATAATGTATCTAGCATGTTTGACAACCACGAGAGTCTAGCAGCGTGAATTTGCTGCAACATTTTATTTATGGTTACATTTCTAAGAGCTACTGGGTGCTACAACTTCAGTGAACCCTGAGATATGTTTGAGAGATTTAACATTTCACAGAATTTAGCCAAATACATTATATCATGTTTTATGCTTTGTGGTCTCTGCTGCTCCCCATCACTGGCAAAATAACACAACGTAGCAGAATAATGTCATATTATTGTTTCAGTCTATTCCTGTATGGTATACTGACCCTGCTACTCTGCTGCATGCAGAGCTTCCACTGAAGTACAAAGGCATTTCTGGGGCATTTCTCATATGTCTCTAAAGACTGCAGAGATTGAAATCTTGTGCACAGGGAAATACTTAAATGAGCAAGATCTGTACATCTGCAACTTTGATCTCCTTCTACTGGTCTCCAAGAGGAGATTTGCACTGGTTCAGTGTTTCTTTTTCTCTGCCACGCAGTGTCTGGTATTTTCTGCCTCCTCCTTCAAATCCTTAGAAGGGATTTGATCCTAAGCTAGAGGGAGGTAGAAAACATCAGGCACCGATCATGAAATGGCATATGAAATGCAATTGTACCAGCTAGGGAAAAGGAGAACGGAGAACAACAAAACAGAAAGCATGACTTTCAAAGACACTGACTAATAAACTGAAAGAACCTGGCAAATAGTGGCTCATGGGAAACAAATCTATGAGGAAAAGGGATTTAGGGAAAGCTGTCATTCCTTGATATTACTGGCACAGTACACAAGTTCAGAGAAAGGACAGGAAATGCAGTAAGAGACTGGCCTGGGCAAGTGATAAGCTCTACCTCAAACCCAAGAAGGAATTCCAAGTCAGATCACTATGCGTAAGTAGGAGAGAATGGCAGTAGACCTGTTAGATATTTTGAGTCAGCTAAGTGAGGATGAAATGCATTATAATAGAGAAAAATGGCAGACAAACTCAGAATCACAAGCTGTTTCCTTGAAAATTCATGGAAAACCGGTGTACTTCCAAAGAAACTGTTCAATTTGCAGATGACACCCAGCTAGAAAACACAACAAGGATGCTGAAGGGCTTCAAATGGGTTCAAAATGATCCTGACATTTTGGACAAAACCTGGAAAATAAGAGAGTGGAAAAAAACAGAGATAAATGACTTCTCCCAAGCAGAATTTCTCAGCTGCGCAAATAGCAAATGAGGAACAACTGGCTAGGCAGGAGTTCAAGAGGGGAAAGATACAGGGATTTTAGTAGGTTGTAAGTGTCAGCAACATCCTCGTTGTTGGAAGTTGTTGGAAGCATCCTATCGTGAGAACAAAGACAAACATGAGATAACCCTCTGTACTTCTCAGTCTGGGTAAGGCCACCTCTGGTGGTGATGTCTGTCTCCAGGGTTGGTTACTGTTCTTTAGGAAAGTTGTAAGCAAATTCAAAAGAAAATGGCGAGAGCTACAGGAATGATTACACACCTATGACCAGCATGTCAAGATGGAGCAAACTGAGTTTCTAATACAGGTAAGAGATAACTGAGGACATCCCTAAGAAGCTCCAGTTAAGTACATGGGTGATAAAAAGGAACCAGAAATACTTTGATTCCCTTATTTCTTTGGGACAGAGGAAGGGAGCTCAGGAGAGCGGACAGATTTATGTTGAAAACTAGTGACCATTTTCTAGCAGAAAGAACAGTTAAATAATGAAATACATCATCCTGAAGGATCTGGTTTATCCCTCTTTCAAGATCAGCTTACATAATCATCGGTGGGTTGATGTTGTCTTATGGCAGAAGGGTAAAACAGACCAGCACTTCTTGATTGTTAAGATAAAAAGTTTTTTTGAAGGGAATCCATGGACCCTCTTGTAGTTTACAATTATTTTGGTGGCTATGAACAACAAAGCCCTTAAGGTGTAGGTAAGCTTTACTGTCTTACAACACTTTGATTTTACTACTAGAGTTATAAGCATTTGAATTTCTACCTGGCAGTAGCTGCCATCCATGTGTGTGTTGGAGGGGAGGAGGTTGAAAATAAATACATTCATGTATGACCTCCAGGCCACCAGCAGCCTGCAGTCACCAGCCTTAAACTGGAGTCCTGAAGTCCCCTTCAGCCTACTGCCTTTGATTCTTTGGACACAAGGAAAGGCTCTGACAGTGCCCGGCTTTCCTTCAGCATGACTGTAAGCCATATAGACACACATGCTGATTCATTATGAGAAACAGCTTTTCCCCCTCCTTCACCGGCTGCCTTCCAGATTTTAACAACTGATAATGTAAAGCAGGTCTGGATCTGGGGTATCCTCATTACTAAACAATCTGAGGGCAAGTTCTGCGGATGGCACTCCCGCCAGTTCTAATCTGCCCGCTTCTCTGCTCTCCCTACATTATTCAGTGCCTTACTGCGGAAAGCAACTTCTTGGGCAGCAATCTAGGACAGAAGGTATGGAAATGGGCATGGTGGTGTTGGGTTGATGGTTGGACTTGATGATCTTAGAGGTCTTTTCCAACCTTAATGATTCTGTGATTCTGTGAAAGCATTTCTCTTCAAAAGCCAAGAGCAACTGAGAGAAACCGTCTCCCTTACTGTCAGACATGCTCCTCATGTGCCACCTGCTGGGTACCGTGAAATGTTGCACAGAGAAGAGCGCCCAGTGTTCATAGCCGAGATACTTGCCCTTAATACGGAAAAAGGATGGTACGGAAAGACAGTCAGGGTTACAGCTTCTTCCCGGAGTGTGATGCAGGACCAAAGTATATGAGCGCTTTGCCCTTCCCATTTTTCTACCTGGCTGTGTCGGGACCTAACGCAAAAAACATCAAGCAACTGCCAAGAAAACCTTCATGGCAGAAGCCTCTTGAATTTTAGATTTTAACTAAAGCTAAGTGAGCTTATGGTTAAGATATCTATGAGATGATGTTTCTTTTCCCATCTCCTTTTAGGTCTGCCTTTGGGCACATCTTTTCACTGGAGACGGGAAGAAGAGATGAATAAAATACCTTACTTCTGTACTTGCTTCCACAGCTCCATCTGTGCTTCTGCTTTCTCACTAGATCCCCTGCTTGCCTTCCTCCGCACTACTGTGCCTCCTCTTTTACTACAGAGTTATATTCCCAAGCGAATCTGACCATTTCCAGTTAAACTGTCTACTCCTTTGGCTGCAAAGAAAAACCAACTCACTAGCAAATGGCTGGGTTAGAAAACTTAACAAGAACAGTAGGCAGGACATAAGTCTTCTGTCTAATATTCTTCACACTAGAAGAATCAGTGGTGCTGAACATGATTATACCTTACAGCTACTGCAAGGGGTAACTACCAAAATACACTTACGCAGCACTAGTACTTGGCACCTGCTCTATCGATAGGGAATACGATTAAGAGAGTTACAACACATTATTCTGTATTTTTTAGGACTCGCACCAGCCCAAATTGTTAAGAGTAGATATGGCGCCTGGTACCTCGGCCCTAAAACATGTAAAAAGCAAAATGTGGGCAAACCTGTAATGGATCTGAAAGAAGCTGGCAACGGTGTTCACAATTTTACAACACCACCGGTTAAGAAGGTACCATAAGCACTGCGTGCCGCTGACACTGAGCCCAGCGGAGTTAACGACTACGGGACATGCAGGTTATGGGAACACGCCCATGCACTACTTACGGCAACAATAAGAAGCATAATGTCGCTTACTGTTCACCTGACCGGTGACGACGACTGCACGGTTTTTCGCTCTGTCACAGCAAGAATCCACATTGTAAGGCCTGGCAATGAGCAAACTAGTGACCGCTCTTACTATCAGAAAGCTGCTACCTGCTTCCAACCTCACCTGTGACCTGTTCTCCTTTCCCTCCTCAACAGAGCTTCAGAAAAGCACCAGTGGGTTTTTTACGCATGCTGTCCTTATGCTCGGGAAGAGCTCTCTGTAAACGTCCGTAAAGCTTGCCCTGCCAAACTCTCTTTCTCAAGCTGCCTGTGGAACTCCCAGATGCCCCGATAGTACAGCCACAGGAAACAACAGGGCTCTTTAATCTGTGTTTCTTTCGTACTCGTTCATGTTTCCATTTTGTGCTATTATAAAAGTAAACCTGGAGGAAGCACTGTACACACACACGGCTTGTTTAAGAGCAGTACTCTCCAACATCCTTAATGCAGCAGCTGTGGACACCACAGGATCGGACACTGGCCGAGCTCAAAAGCACTCAGTAAACAGCATCGCGTACTGCCACTGTCAGAGCCAGAATAGTGGGACAGATGCACCACGGGTCTGATTCAGCAGGGCATTTCTCACTCGCTCTTACGCTACGCTACGCTAGCAGAGATTCCCTGTCACCACACTAGATGGCATAGCTTACAAAACAAAATTCAGAAAGTTCATTTGAGACAGTGCATGTGGGCCAGGACTTCTAAATAACAGTTATGGCTGTAGAGTTGTTTATAGAATCGTAATAGTAAATATCCACCCTGCTGGTTTGGTTTTTCAGTGTGAAAAGGTGGCAGGTTTGAAGGTCCTAATCTTAGGCCAGTCAGCTGGCTGGTAATTCTGCAAAGTCACATGTAGCTGTTGGAAATATGGTCCAGCAACTGCTATCACATTTGTTGAATAAACAATGGTGCAATGAAGCCTTGGTGTTCACAGAACACTGACTTCCAAACTAATGCCACATCACAAATGTTCATTGCATGAACGAACTAAAATCTTGAATGAATTAGAAACAGAATTGATAGCATCCCTGAGACTTGGAGAAACCGTTTCCTTGCCCCTTTATTGTACTGTCGCTTTGTTTGGTTCCAATGAAAGCTTTAAAAAAATACAGATACATTTTGGAGCATTTCTGTCTCCATGTTCTATGGGATGTGAGCACTTCAAGAATTGCTAGAGAGGAAGGACTACCAAAAACCAGGGGTAGGTTACCGTCTGCAATGATCTGTGCATTTGCTGCAGAACAGGAACCTCAGTCCTCAGCATCCTGTGATCTCTTGGGCCGTGACTCTTCTCACTTCTCTTCTGCCCAGCACCTCTGCTTCTAGCACTCGTTAAGTGATCGGTGATTCAGGAATGTCGGCTTTAGTATTCGCCAGGAAGCCTGTTTTAAAAAAAGGAAACAGAAAATAAATTATAGACATCCTAAGAGGAGTTCCAAAGCACAAATTTGCTGCTACCTCGGCAGAGTATCATTGTTACATCCATAACTGAACCACCTAAAACTAGTCAGATCCAGCATAAATCCACATTGCCTCTGAAACGGAAAGGTCTGCCTTTCCTTTAGCCACCCGTTCTCGTTTTCTCCACTCTGTTGGCCGAAGCATTTGTGTGGATGAAACCAAACACTTTCTGTGTTAATTTTCAGCTGGATCAGTTACCTAATTTGACACACTTCAATGGTCACATGAAAATAAAGGGCTGCACAAAACAGGCAGTGAGGACAGGGAAGCTGAAGAGTCTAGGCAACTCTTCTGTGACAGTGTGGACTTATGCTGGACTAAAGTGCCATCCTACCGGGAGATTTGCAAATTCTGAAGCCTTTTCAGGTCCTGCCACCCACTGCAGCCACCGCAAGCCATCCCTGATAAAGCTGAACCCCTTGCTCACCAAAACTTTGCTCACCTCTGAACTGTGGCTGTTCCACAGCAGATTACAAGGATGGCCCTGCTCTAGGAGACCACAGCGCTCAAAGTGCAGTTGCATCAGTGGATGCTGATGGCACCTGGAAGCGACTGGATAAAAACAGCAGGTGCCCTCTGAGAACTATGGAGGACTTGCACGGGAATCTGGGTTACAGAACTGTCCTTCCCTGCCTGCCTGTGCAGCAAGCTCATCTCTGCTGGCACCTGCGTCTCCCTCTTTCTGTAATCATTCAAATGCATTACAAGTAACAAAAACTACTCTCTGAGCACTCAAAGCAGTCTGGGTGCTTTGCTTTAGTTTCTTCTGCAGATACTGGATGAAAAAGAGTCCGGCAGCAGAAAAGACTTGCGTGAGCATGGAAAATGAATGGAACCAGAAGAGACCTTTGCTCTTTTCTTGCTCATTAAAGCAGCACCCTGCCTTTCATCACATGCATTTGTGTGTCTTCAAAATAAAATGTTCCTTAAGGATTTCTCTAACAGTTACTTCTAAGCTGTGTTAGTTTGGGGTCTCTTCCTTCCTAAGCTGTTTTATCATCAAATATATTTAAGGAAAATATGGGGTTAGCAGCTCCAAACACTACCTCTTCCTCTGTGCTGAGGTCTGGCAGAATAATGCTCTTCTATAGTGTAAAGATACAATATTAACAGTCTTTGGCTGCTCTGCTTCAGGGAGATGACTAGGAATTTTAAATTGCAGTAGTATGTAGGTGCCCTAACTGATAATTCCAGTACAAATACAGAGCATGGGACTGCCTCTGTTCTGAAGGCTAGAAAAAGGAATGTAAGTAAACTGCAAAAATAACATCTACTACACAAAGAGCTTCAGTAGTTAATATAACTCATTACAGTCAAGTGTCTGTTTTATGTAGCAAGGCTAAGATGCACCCTGAAGCACCAACAATGGTAAAAGAGAGTGCACCCAAAACTACATTTACTGAGAAAGTGCCCAGGCAGGTCCTAGATTCTCAGCTCTCTTCTTTCACTGTATTTTTGAGCAGAAGATCTGAGCAGTGCATTTTTAGCGCATGCCTGAACGCATCCCACACATCAAAGTACCAAAATAGATATTTTTACTTAATCACAAGCTCAGCACTTTGGTGGAGGGCTTCAGAGATGGTGTCTTAGTTACTGTGCTAAGCAAAGAAATGAGAAATATTTAGGTCATGAATTCTGCGTATTTGCACAGGCTACCATATACCATATCGTCCAGGGAGCTTCACGCGAAGACTGCACACTTGTGCTTCTATAAATTTGAATGACATTTACTGTCCTGTTAAGCTGAGGTAGTGCTGCTCTAAATGATACTGGAAGATTAAGAAGTTCACACACTGAAATAGACTTATTGGGACATCCTCTTTCCTAATTCTCTTTCCTAATGAGATAGCAGATAAAATCTCATCAGTGGGCTTTCGAAATCAGGTAATGACAACACCTTTGTTCACATAAAGAGAATTGATTTAAAAAAGACATTAGTCAAAACTGAACGGAACTGCCTCCCCTATCTCCTTCTCTGGTCTTAATCTTTGGTGTTAATAGTCTACACCGATAAACATTTTTACAGATTGTCACCCCAGAATTACCAATTCAAATACAAAGTCATAAGTTGCATTTACCAAATTTCTTGAGTTCCTAGTAAGACTTATCTGTATAACCTTTCAATTTTGAAATAAAATTTGACATAATCACTTCAAGAGGAAAACTGGGTACTAAAATGAAGGGAAATTAAAATAAACATCAAATATCCTCTGCACTAATGGACTCTGAAGTCCTGGTAGTCCAAAAAAGCTTCCTGAGCATAATATGGGAGACAGGAGAGCAGGACAACGTTAAGAAATCCAATTGTGGTCATTAGAGTATGATGCAGAAGTTACAAAATTAGTAGCGAATTCATCTCACTTCTTAGGGCTACCAGAGAAAGCCTGGATTTTCATCAGCACAATCATTAAAAGTCCAGGCATATCAGTCACCCTCAGCACAACCCTGTTAGAGCATCTAAATCTAAGGCCACCAGTACTGCTCGAGTTAAACTTCATAAACTTCTGCAGTTACTACAGCTCCAATGCTTGCCTTCATGCAAAAACAGGAAACTCAAGCACCCAGTCCTCAATTTCTGTGCATCACCTCTCTTCATTTTTATATTATCCATGGTTTAAAACACTTGCAGTGTGGCTACCCTGTGCAGAGTGCCTAGCTGTAGCAACAAAATGAGGAAAGAGAAGGGGGGAAAAAGGGGGAGAGATGGCAGGAAAGGTGTGGGGAGGGGCAAGCCTTTTAACTTTTTCTCTCCTAGCTCCTGACTTTTTTTATTCCGACCCGCCTTTTCCTTCCCTTCGGCCCCCCCTCCCGGGGCCATGGGGAGCCGCCTCCCGCCCCCGGGGCGGCTCCTCCCCGAGGCCGGGGCCCGGTTTAAAGCGGCGCCGGGGGCGTGGAGCCGTGGTGCCCCTGCTGCCAGCGCCCGGCCATGGCCCGTGACCGCGGTCCGCCCGTACTGCGGCAGCCGCCCGCCGCGCCCAGCTTCGCTGCCGCCCTGCCCGCCGAGGCCCGCGGCTGGGGCTGGCTGGGCGCGGGGCTGTGGCCGGCGCTGGTGGTGGGGCTGCTGGCCGCCCTCGTCGCCTGGCTCTGGTACGGCGGCGGTGACGGGCGAAGCGAGGAGGGCGGTGAGGCGGCGGCCGGGGCGGCCCCGCTGCGGGGCGGCGGCGGCGGCGAGGGGATCCCGCAGGCGAGGGGCGAGGCGGCGGTAGTGGCCACAGGTACCGGGCAGGGGTGCTGCGGGGGGAGCTGGTGCTCGATGCGTTCCCCTCTGCCCATGCCTGCCCCGCGAGGGCTTGGGTTTGCTGCCGCGAAGCTTAACTGCGCGGTTTAAGCCATGCCTGTTTCAATGAAATGTCATTTTTTAGAGGCTCTTCTGGTGAGTGGTGAGCAAGTGCTGCAGGAAGCCAAGGCTGCTGCCCTGTCCAGCCCTCGGAAGCCAGGGGAGGATCCGGAGGCTGTCCTGAGGAAAGAGCTTAACCATGTTCAGAGTGGTGGAGTTGCAGGCAAAGCTCTGGAGATGGGGCAGCGGCTCCCCAAGCAGGGTGCCACCGACTCCAAGGAGCATCCAGCTGACATGCATGGCAGCCAGGCGGGAGAATTGAGACCCCAGATGGGTGAGGCAAGTGACGGATGGTGCGTGATGGAAGTGATAAGAGCCTCTGCAGATATTTGTAAGGACAGAACTGAGGAGCAGCCGGGTCAGCCAGCTGAGAGTAGGGACTTGGACCATGAGGAATGGGAAGTCGTTTCTGAGCACCTGGCTTGGGGGGAGGCTGGCAAGAATGGCAGCCTGGAAGACTCCGACAGCAAGGAATGGGAACAAGGAGACTGCCCTGATGGAGACTTGAAAGCCAAGAGAGTTGCAGCTGTGCCCCCCATGTTTCAAAACACCCATGTGACTTTCCGTGTCCACTACATCACCCACTCTGACGCTCAGCTGATTGGTGTTACTGGTGACCACGAGTGTCTCGGCCAGTGGCACAGCTACGTTCCCCTCAAGTACGACAAGGATGGATTCTGGTGTGAATCTGTTACTCTGCCAGTAGACACCAAAGTAGAATGGAAATTTATCTTGGTGGAAAATGGGAAGGTCAGACGTTGGGAAGAATGTGGTAATAGGACCCTAGTGACTGAACATGAAGATCTAATTGTTCATCAGTGGTGGGGATACCATTAATGGGATTTTGGAATCTGCGTATCTAATGGCAAACCTGCTTAGATTAATCACGGAGTCCCTATACTTTACTCCATCAGTAGGAGACCTTCTCAAGTGCAGAGCTCTGTAAATCTCCTATCAGACCTGGTTAAACTGCCTGAGCAGCAGATCTCTGCCATCCCCTTTAGGAAATCGTTTGGCAACCTGAAAAATCAACTTGAAATGCATTCTGAATGTGCAAGGTAGGCTATGAAGGCATGAGCAGCGTTCCAAGCAGCTGCCTGTCCAGATGAATCTGGACCCTGGACTTCAGTTTGTATTGCTTTGAGCGGGGCTGTGGGATGCATCTTTGTACCGACTGCTTAGGGCTTTTGAAGCATACTAGAAAGCGTGGTTACCTACATTGTAATAGAAACTTAAGTGTTTTAACTTTATGTAATGTATTAAGTAAACAATAAACACTTTCAGACTGACAGTCCATTAAAACTTGACCACTGAACTGGCTCATTTTCATAACTTTTTGATGTAAGTGATGTATTTAACCTGAAATTTTAGGGCTAAAGAATTCCTGAAAAGTGACTGGCCCTCTTTGAAGCAACAAAAAAAAAAGTTTACCCCCTCAAGTACTAGATTCTCTATTCCCTACTCTCCAGGAAGCACCTCAGCTGAAATGCAGGCTTGGCAGATGGTCCCTTTTAGTCAGATCATCCTGCTGAGAGGAGAGCAAAGGTCAGAAAGGACTGTCTGGGCTTAATGAATTACTCTGTCAGGGTGGGAGCAGGCTTCAAAAAAACCTGGACTGCTGTGATAGCTAGGGAATAGGATTCTTTCTGAAATAGTTAGGTGGTGTATGCTGCCTACCTAGCAACAATACCACAGTATTGTTAGCGACTACTTAGCTTAAACTCATATGTTTTTTTCTACACTAGGCTTTTCAACATAAATTTAAGTTATGGCCTTGTAGGAAGCCAGATAAAGTGCAATACTTGGAAATCCAACCAGTTGATTTTTTTTTTTTTTTTAATACGACAGAAGCAGAAAGCTGCTCTGCTTACCTGCTTTTTGGATTTTTGGTTCCAAAAACATGATGACACTTCAGCAAGCTCTTGGCTATGTAATGAGGAACCTGGATCTAGCTTGCAAATATCACTTTCCTAAGGAAGTGATTCCCCCAGTGCATCTGGTCTGAAGAGGGTAGTTTTATAGGAGTTCTGGAAGTGTGTAGATTAGAACTTTGGTTTAGAATATTTACTTCAAAAGCACATTGCTGATCTAATTGCCCCTGCTAATTCTTTCCTGCTTTGCATGGTGGGGCAGCCTGAATATGCAAAATAGAATAGATTTTGGTGGTAAGAGTGGAAAATGAGCTTCAGAGGCTTACCAGTTGGTGGGACAATACTAGAGCTGCTGTGAAAAACAAATCCATTGAGAGTGGACTGGGCTGCCTGCTCATGCCACAAGATAGCTCTTGAGGAGGTGTTGCAGGGAGGGTGAAGAGGAAGAGACACTAAGGTGAGTTGGAGTTTGGGTTCTCCTGTAAAACAAGCCCCTCAGAGCTGTTGCTACATGACAGAGCAAACTTGTTTTGTGGGTCAGTTACCTTTGCAGATACTAGCTTTGCTCTCTTGTCATCTCAAGCAACCTAAAGATCCAGGTGAATTTAATTTCCTTCAAGAGACCTTTTACAGAAGACAACAAAGTAGGAAATGTGGGTGGGAGCTAAACTTGAGACTGTAAGCTTTTTATTAACTGCCTGTCCAAGATGAAAAGTACCTCTGTAACTACTTCTGTGTGAGAAGTATTGCAGGTCTGGGAGGAATGTGTTATCTTTTCTGGCAACTGACTCAAAAGGGAGAGGGTGGAGCTGATAATGCAGCAGGTGGTTGATGCTGCTTCAGTGGTCCTAAACACATGCCCATGTACACACACTCGTCCTCAACTCTCTCAACAGGAAACGAATATGGGACTTAAGTTACTTACTACATGAACTTAAAAGGAAAATAGGACATTGTTTTTCAACCCAGGGCATAACTAATATGAAGCTCATTTCATTGCAGGGGCTATTGCTTCACTGTAACAAATATTTCTACTGTCTAGTTATGACTGCTTACTGGGTATAAACAAAAAGCTCCTACGTTCTGCCCACGTGCACCACTGCTGAGTACACAAAACATTTGTGTGGGTTTCAGTCAGAAACTTATAGCTTTAACGGCATAGGTAACATTGTGCTGGAACTAATGGCTTGGTACCTTAACTGCATTTTTTGCACTTAGCTTTTCTAACAATAAATTTAAGTAAGTGACCAATATACCTAATATAGAGAGATACAGTTGAAATAGAAGTTGATCTTCAGATATCACTGCAGTCCAAGCAAAACATGTTAGTCCAAGCTGTTTACAATTCTTTTTCCCATTAATGGGAGCCCTTCAAACTGTGAGATACTGTCAACTTAATAAGTATGTGTCCCACAGTCACTGCCATTTGAGTGTGTTTACAACAAACGTTGGAGACTTGTCTGAGAAGATTATCTGCAGATTAAGATATTCACTAGAAAGCCACTTAGCCTACACTAGAATAGATTCTCTAATGCTCTGATGAACCTGTTTCAAACAGACTAACCCTGAGAAGTCTCTCAAATTAAGAACAACTTTTGTTTTTAATTAAACATCCTGCACTTTCATCCCACAGACAATGCATACAGTCTTCAGCCGAATGATCAAGCAAGGTTTCTACAAAGACTTGTGCTGCACTTTTGCTATAACCTCTAAATTATTATGCAATTCACATCACTCCTTGCCCAGCAGGGCCTATGCTATGTAAATTAAATGTTCTTTGTGTGGTGAAAGAACAAACTCTGGCTTTCAGTACTACTGGAGGAGCCGATTAGTATTTTCTCCTAGTTTACAGAGGTGATTTCTCATTAGTGATGAAAGTTGCCTTGCTGCATAAAAACGATGGTGCTAGACTGGGCTGGTATCTGTTTAATACAATGTCCTGGCTGTGAAACTAGTGAAGCTACATGTGAGAAACAAGTTCTTGTTGACATTCCTATGTGGATGTAACAGCCTAGCAGCCAGAGGCACAAGATACTGAAAAGCAAATAATAAACTGTCTCACTCACAGCTTGGCAAAGCCAGAAAAATTGTAACCAAAGATCTACCTTTTAAGCTGACCTGCTCATCCTGCTGACAACAAACTTCTGACAAATTAGACAATTTGATTATTCTTAGGGGAAATGCAATCTACTCCTATTTATGAAGTAGTTTGGTGTACAAATGCTAAATGCTGCACCTGGGTGGTAAGCAGAGCAGACAGCCTGAGGCTGGAATGGGTACTGGGCATAAACCAGTTTAAGGTCACATACAGAAACTTGCATTGCAACTTGTTTGCTTCCTATTCACTTTGCAGGTACCTTTGCAAAAAAACCATGCCCATCCCACATTCTCTCTGGATGTTAAACTTACTGTTTGGAGTCTCTCCACATGATCCATTCAAAAATATTAGACTGGTTTTGGGTTTTCTTTCTAGGGGGGTGGTTGCCATCGGTGGTGTCCTGGCTGTGGTCAAGATTTTCCTAACAGTACTCCTCTCATCCACCTGCATGACATGGAATAACAAAGTGCTATTTGTGCTGCAAAGTCCAGGATGTATATAGCTGCTCTAGGGCCCAGGAGCCTAGGACCCTTGCGCCTCCCCAGGCCAATTCTTTGCCTTCTCCTGGTGGCAGGGAGGAAGCCCAGACGTGTTCCCAACTCTGCTGGATTCCAGCACAAGGATGTTAAGCTCCCTTTTTGCTTGGCAGATCTCCCTTCTCTCTGGCTATTTGTACCTCTCCACCTGCTCCCTTCCATTCTCACAGGGCTACAGTCTTTCAAAACTCTTTTTAGCTTGGCTCCTTAAACACAACTGAGCACGCACTTTTCGTTGACCTTTCCCAGCCTGCTGGGCTATGGGGTGAATACATGCTCTCAGTCTCTATACCCCACCCTTTTCTTAAGAAACATTTGGTAGATCTGCCAAATATGTATAACAAGCCTGAACTGTGATACACACGCCATTTAAAATGCGCCTTTGACTTTCAATGCAACCTATTGCTAGGAAAGGGGAGATGCCTTTATTAACATTTTGAACGAAGCTCGCAACACTGTTGCAAAAAGTAACAGAATCGGTGGGAAAATTTTTAAAAGAGGATTAGGAAATAGAGAAAGTTACCTGAATTAAATCAAAATACTGTTGACAATAACCGAGGACAGCTTAGGGAAAAACTCACTAATCTCTTCTTCCCACGCAAGAAGACATCAAACTAAAAAAAACTCAGAGATTTGACCTACTCTTCATATAGTTCTGTAGCTTTAAATTTAGTCAACAAAGCCAAGCTTGTATCTGCACAGTTTGTGCTCATGAAGCTACTTTTGCTGAGCCATAGCTACAAATAATTTGGTTTGGACAAAATCACTGGGTAAGCCCCTTGAATTCAAGCATGGCATTCCATGCTGCCACAAATCCAAGGCAATAATTGCTATTCAGAAAGCAGATAACGAAGAAAAACACTAATGCTAGTGAAGCTGCCCCACTAGCACCTCCTGCTGACCCTGGGGATGGTCTACTTCTCTGTGCCTGGGTACCGATTTGTCACAGAGGGACATCTTGCCCCTTGTTTTGTTAGTACCATTTTACAGCAAGGACTCCTGTGCTACCAGGTCAGCAGCTTCTGCGACCAACTTCTCAGGAGGCCTTGCTAGACTCTGAAGGGGCATTCGTCTTTTCACAAACAGTCCCCAGACAAAAATCAAATGTCAAATCCTGGAAAATCGCTCAGTTTGGGATAAGTACAAAGTTCTTACTCTCCTGCCTTTTTCACGACGACTGTCTTGCGCCCTGAGATATTGTCAAACACTAATGAGGCTTTAAACATCGATCTGATACTTTAGTGATCCTTTTCATCTTACTACTTTGAAATTGTTTTTAGCAATGGATAGTTTTTTAACTCTTTTAAGTGCCATAAGTCATTTGCCCACTGCTGCAAAATCCTCAAATGTCAGAAGACATAGGAAGTTTTAAAATAAATTCATGTATGCCAGGTGTGCTTAACATGCCTTCATGTTTATTACTAAATCTTACACTAGGAGTGGCCTTTGAAAATATTCTTAGGCACTCATATTAAAGGAAGGTTGTCTGTACTGGTGACTCAACTGAAAAGCATTTTGGAGACCAACTGAAAGTAATATGCCCAACTATTTTAGCTAACTTCTTAATATGGGTGGTAGAGCCTGGGGTTTAAGGCATACTAGACTGTCGTAACATAAAAAAAAGTCAATATAGATTCAAAATGCATTTCTTTCTGCCTAAGGTTTGCTTATTTTACTTTTTATAGAGGGACACGGACCGGAGAAGGACGGAAAGTGCCAAACTAGGAACATATACACCCTCAGCTGTAAGTCAAAATATAAGTACTATGCTTACAAAGGTAATCCCAAGGCAGACTCTGGCCTCTCTGTTTGTGCTATGAATCAAGCCAAATATCGCCAGCAAGCAGTGAAAAACACATAAATATACCACTTGATGAGTTCATCCTGCTTAAAGGAGTCATGGTATAGGATGAAATCTCTGCAGTCTTGCTGCTGTAGTTATGCGGTTCAACACTTTATCTCAACATTAACAGGAGCCACGAGCAGCTTTCCGTTTTTTTTGCAACTACTTGGCGGTTCTGGGACATCCAGATAAATCAGAATTTTTTGAACTAATAACATGAAGTGCAGACGAAGGAGAAACCAATTTATTATACAACAAAAAGAAAAAGTCCAACAAACCATTTCAAAACTAACTATCTGAAAAAGAGGACCTGAAATGGTGTCCAAGATCCAGAACGCAGGGAAGAAATACTGGAACTTGAAGGAGTGAGCAGTGCCCTGTGGCCGGAGTCCCTCACAGCACACAGCTATTGAAAATGTGTGCCAGTGAAAGAGTCTGCGTTTATCTGCATTTCTACTCCTCTGTACTTCCCACTCATTTAAAAGTAAAAACTGTAGAGAGTGTCATGGTTCCAGGTAAGAATTACAAAACTGTAAGAATCTTTTATTATTAATCTTTAAAAATATAACATATTTTAAACACAATGTACATACGTGAAAGAAATCACTAATGCATACAGTGTCTTCACTTTGATAGCTTTTTCTCCTTTTCCTTCACTTTCTCTGCCTTTATTTCCTGAGCTCTGATCACTGATGACATGGCTGAAAATAACAGCAAGAACAGATTATCTGAATACCGCCTTATGTTAAAATAATTTGAGGCTTCAGGTGCAGACAACTGAAGCTTTGCAATATATTCCCGCATATTACACTGTACTTATCAAGCCCTTTTAAATGCAACTTTATTTTGCAATTCTTATATGCAGGGTCTTAACAGACAAGATAAACCTAGTTATAAACAGGCCCTACCTCATCTGCTTTGTGAAGCCAAAGCACCAAATGCTGGAGTAGCGGCGAAGTGCTATTGATTTCCAAATCTCTCTTATGGGACGGTGTGAAATTAATACCTCTGGTCCAATGCTCATGGAAATGGGTTTATTTAGTGTGTACATGAAAGCTTTTTCACTTCCCTCTTTTATATATAGTAACTCTTGATACATTACAGATATGAATATGTATTTTTATGTGGACACAGAAAACAGGCAAACTGAAGATTTTAATGGATGACAAAGAATAAAAAACAAGAACACTTACCTTATACTTTATGTATTTGATTAGTTTTACCTAAATCATGTCCCCTGTATGTCCCTGACACATGTGCACTGTATGATGTGGGGAAATAATAATAATTTCCCAAATCTATGCAGCGAGACTTAAAGGAGCAAAGGGGAAGCAAGTGGTATGTGCTGTAAGAAAAAGCGCAGAGAAAAGAAAATCCACCTCACTTGGTATCCTGCCATTGCAGGAGTTGATGAGCATTTTACCGTGACTTTGAATGGAGCAACAAGAGAACCTGAAAAGTTCTCCATCATCACTGTTGTTACCTCAGATTTACAAAAAGTTGAGGAGGAAAGTATATGCTTGAGGCCACCGCTGGAAAGCCATGTTTTGGGAGTCTACTGCTGTCAGAGCATCTTTCAGTTTCCATGACAGAGTCACCAGCTTGTTAAAAATTTCATTTAATTGGACATGACAGCACACAAGGGCACCCCTGACCAGCTGCCATGTTTGAAATGTTAAGGATCCTGAAGCTTATTAGAGTTAAGGGGCTGAGCAACAGTGTATTGTGGAGTTAATCTAATTACTCTCCTAGGAGCAGGATAATGTAGAATTGGGTATTGCTAGTGAAACAGGCACATCTAAACTGACCTGATGAAAATAACATAGGTAGTGCTTTGGCAAGTAACAAGAACAGTTTCTGGAGAGTGCAGGTATTTTAAATAAAATGGGAGTATTTTTGTAAATTTTGGCACCTTGCTTTTTTATCTGTAATGACTCCACCAGGATTTGCAGGCTTCCCATCTTGTTCTGTAGCCTCCTAGGTGTATTCTCACTAGTATCCATGGGCTGAGAAGCTAGCGAGAAAATTATTCATCAATATGTTATCACAGATTTTAAAAAAAATAATTATAAATTATTTAAACATACCATCTAAAGTAAAGTTCTTAAAAAATAAAATTGCAAACAATAAAACTTTTAGTAGCAAAGTGAATTAGTAGGAAGACAATATTATTAACAGGAATTTATACTTAGCAGTGTTCAAGTGAAAATATAAACACCTTTTTATTTCGCCTATAAATTATCCCATTTGGGGAATGAAGAAAAAGTGCTTTCTGTTACTAAAAAAAAAAAAGAGCCAGAGATGGAGGTAACTGGCTGACCAGTTAACAAACCAACCAAAAAACAAAAATAAAACAAAAATAAAAAGTGATGCCACTTATCTTTGACCCTGAAGTGAGCAACTGACTGAAAGTCACAGTTATGACCTGCTAGATCTCCCTATTTTCCCTTTTCTATGTGGTCTACATAGAAAAAATTTGGGGTTTATGTCCAATTGCAGAGTTTGTAACCCACTCTACTGGCTGGGAAAAGACCCAGACAAGTTCTTTGGATCAGTCAATGGGACTGGACTTACTTATCTGAGGGACTGTGGCTGCCCCCTCTGGAGAACCAACCTTCCTTGCGGATGGTCTGTGCTCTGGTGAGATGCTGTGGCCAGCGGGAAGGTGATCGGGTGGAGCAGTTAACAGCAAGTGTACTGGAGACCTGTCTCTGTATCTCTCCTCCTGAGAGACCTTCTTGGGGGAGGATGTACAACAAGGAGCTGCTGAGAAGATGGATGCACCTCCTAGGAGACAGCAAAGCAAAGTGCAGTGAGGCCACACCTGAAGAAAAACCCCCATATCAGCTCTGACATTATCTTTGTAACGGTGACAGGGTTGGGTTCCCTTCATTGCGCTCTTTCGTCCTTTCCATTCCTCCTTAGTAGCCAAGGTAGCAGGAGACTATAGTCTATTTGCAACACACAGTTGTTTCTGTTAAAAGTGATTGTCACGTGAAGAATGACCAGTAAACGTGCCTAGGACAAAGCAGGGCCTGCTTTTTTCTGCTGGCTACTCACTTCATGTTTACTTCCAAAAGAGCCTGACAGGAGTATCATAGCTGCTAACTACCCAAGACTCCCCATATGTTACTGCTGACTTGGATCTCATTGCTTAGGTATAAGCAGCAGAAAAAACATTGATGCTTACGCAGGTCTGCCATTGCCCTCCCTTCCAATAACTGATTGATATGCTTTGAATTCCTGGCAGAAAGAGACTCATAAGGAAAAGAGACAAAATATGCACAGAAATATGCAATCAACAGATTATGCACCATATTTTCAGGTGTATGGCACACAAGGTGGCATGCAGCTAGTGAGGGGGAAGATTTACTACAATTGTCTTCTTTTTCTTCCCCCAGTCTGTTTCGTTAGCCCTAACACCCTCCTGGGACATCTTGAAAATAATTTGGGGGGGATTTCTAACCAACTCGCCTTGTTCAAGTACCTCTCAAGTCTTCTATGTAAAAAAAGCTACTTGCAGGTATTTTGTGAGCTAAGAAAAATCCCTGGATGTTGCAGTAGGTTTGCCAGAAGGCTGACAGTAACCACCCAGGAAATTTTTTTCAGTACTCTGAAATATAGAAAAAGGACTCATAATAGTTACTCCTCAGGACAAACAGAGGAGTTCTACCCTGTCTCTGAAGTACAGTGGCTTAAATACCTATAGAGATCAATTAAACATATCAGCGCCTGCAGGCAATTTTCACAGAAAATACACAGAATGGATACTCTATGGGCAAGAAAACAGAAGGTGGCTAAGACCAGTATCTTCGAACCCTGATGCTCAAAGCCATATCCTTGTATTTCCGTTTAGGTTACTAAATTCATGTCACCACATTTTAAAAGGTGCTGACCACCCAGTACTTGGAAGAAAATCAACGGAATTTGCAATGACCTGATTCCTCTCAAAAGCACATCCATATTTAGATACCTGAATGCAAAATTCAAGAGCCCAAGTTTAGGCACCAAGAATTTGACAATATTACCCATGCTAATTACATGAGACTATCGCTATTCATGAATAACTACCATGGAAGATATCCATTTTAGATGTGCTGGTATGAGCCTCCATGGAGCTGGTTTGCAACAAGATACAGATTTTGCCGTAAGTGCAATAGAGACTTTGTAATAGCACCTGATAAGAGGTATTTCAGTAAATGACCTAAGAAAATATACTGTATTTGGACTATATTTTTTTGTAATATTCTGTAATGTTCCAGTTCGACATTGATATGGCAAATTCATCCTCAACTGCGGCCAGTGAAAACTTACCAAGGGATGTAAAAGGCAGGGTAACACCTTGCGACTGAAGATCTGCAGTATGTAAGCATGAAGGATCCCTGCAAGCAAAACAATGGTAAAAACTGTATTCTGTTTTATGAAGTATTATGCTAAGTTTTGGTAATGCTAGCTAGCCTCCACAGTGAGAATGTAAAGCTCTCCTATGTAATCTCCAGATCCTATACATGTAAATTAAAAGCAAACAATGTAAATAAGTTCCAGAGCTCGGTCTTAGAGGGATGAAAGTAGCATCACAGTTTTGTTTTCCAGCTCCCAGGAAGCTTTTAGCATTATGAATAAAACAACACAAACAAGCTCAGGGCTGATTCTGTATTCAAAAGCCTTAGAAACAGAATCTCAAATGAGTACTTTAAGAAGCAGGTTACTCAGCTAAGTGAAAGCACTTCTCACCGTCCGCAAGTATCCTTTTCCACGGTGCTTCCAGTAGCGAAGGCTCTAGCTGCAGTCTGCCTGCATGGAAAAACCTATCCCTGTCAAAATCACAGCAAAAGCCGTGCCAGTAGGATTGCTACATTTCACATTTTTACCAGCTTGTTTTTTTTAAGCAGAGTCCAATGGCAGCCACATTCTAATAGTGACGAAAAGGCATCATAAAATTGTTATACGACTACACTAAAAAAAGTCGGTTAGAGTTGGAGTGAATTTAGAATACTGAAGTAATGACTATCTTTGGGAAAAAAGGGCTCAATTCATTACGAATACCTGGTAGTCAAAAAGATGGAAAAATGACAATAAACTACTGCTTCAGACAACTACCATCACTGCAATCTTCCTTGTGGTTACTCACACAACAGTGCTTCTATATAGCTTCTTCAGACCAGCTTCTGGTTATTATGTGCTTTTTAGCCCGTATTTTACCTACTAGCATCAGGTGACTGCCAGAACACAAATTCTTGCCTTTTTCAGGTTTGGACCTATGTCTTTTCTCAGGTACTATAAATTCTTAAGAGTACAGTGGTATTTGATGAGAGAATGGAAATGGATCATTGAATAATTTCCAAAAACCAGCTAGACTCATTTTAAGTATGACCATTGAGAGATACTTGGAAATGTTCCAGAGAAAGTAAAATCTTGCTGAATTTAATGTTGACCTTTCCACCAGCAGCTCTGCTATTGCACCTCTATCTACACAAAACCCCCCTGCTAAGCATGCTTGAAGCATACAAAGCACTATCTTTCTTTATCATACCAAACCTTCTTGTTCCATTTCAGGCTTTTTGTGACAACCTCAGCTTTGGAATAGACAAAGAAAAAATCAATCAAGTAAGATTTTATAGCAAATGGCACTGCCATTTGGCATCTTATATTCCGATATGGTAACTTGGGATACGGTACAACTTTTAACTAGTGCACTGGGAAGAGAAAAAAAAAAAATTAAGCTTCATCTCAGTTTTCATAGGAGACAATCAACAAAATCTTAGTTCTGCTGAAGCTACGTCGATGCATCTTGTTCCAGCTTTCCATATACCACTTGTCTATCTTTTGGTAAAGGTCCTCTATTTAATGAATAAAGTGTCTATTTAAAAGTAAATTCATTCACTTCTACGGACTTCAGCAATGTCCTGTGGATGACAGGAAATCCCAAGGTGATGATAATCCTTCTCACTTGTTTAACAAGTCTGCAGTACACAGAAACACGAGCTTTGGAGATTAAGGACACAAGTGTGGTCAACGAATCTTATACATCACTACTTCATTGTGCTATCTCAAAATTTTGATCTACAAGGAACTTCTAGTCTTTACTAGAACATAAATAATTATTTTCTTCACAATTTTTAAATCCATTTTGTACAACAACTCTTTTTATTTCTCAAAATATTGTCTGTAGCATCCTACTGCATTCACTCTACAGACAACATCTGTATCTGTGTTGTCCGTGACCTTTTCAGAAAGGTGGTTTCTCACCTCTTGCAAGGATCTGATTGTAGGCTGAAGACAGCAGCGCATCCTCTACTTGCACCATTTCTGTGTTGAAGGATGTAGAAAGACAACATCAGAACTAGCACTACCAACAGCACTGAGATAGTCACGTACTTAGACAGCTTTGTACATTGAGGGATGATTAGGTGTAAGTTTCTCCCATCCTCATTTCAGCTCTGCAAGAGAACACTGCTACAAGGGAGAAATATTCTCATAAAATCCACATGGTCTGAACCATAAAAGCTTGCAACCATATGTAGAAAGGAACAGTGTCTCCCGCTGTCACCATAAACAGAGACCATAGGCAATAATCATACAGTACAAGCTGGCAAAGTACACTCTTGATTGTCACGCCCCCAAAGGACTGTACCTAAGACTGGCAACGTTAAGGTAGGAAGAGGTAGTACATTTACTACTCAAAACATCGAACAGATCAACTTCTGTGCATAAATCCTAACAGGCAGATCTCTTGTTCATTAAAAATACCTGGGAAAAACAGAAAAAAAGAGAATGCATAGGATATACGGACTGGTATGATTTTGTTCCACCAGTATGTATGACGGGAGATGCGTCACGGTTTAAATAAATTCGATCCTAATCAGAGTCCATGAATTCTATTTTCCTTCGAGCAGTACCTTTATGTTCTGGATTAGAAACATCAGAATTTATGCTGTATTGATTTTTCAATTTCGTGTACCACTGTCATTATCAGTTGTTTGGTAAAAAAATAACTGCCTGCTTCAACGATGAGAGAAGGGATATTTACATAAGGCCGAAAAAGAAGAAAGGAGTTCTAAACGCAAATAAAAGTACAAACATCAAAAAGCAAGCAATAAAAGGCAAATGGTGTAGTCACTTTCTATTTCCCTACCACCTAAACCATCTGAGGAACCTGGCAAACAACAGAAGCTTTGCAAGCTTTCAGATTATCTCAAGCTTACCCGTAAACCGAACTTTCTTGCAAAAAGGCATTCTATACTGCTCCTGAAGCGCTTGACTGGCCAGATCCTAGTTTCGGAAGGCAACACAAGTATACTACGCACAACAGAAATAAGAGTGTATTACTCTTACATTGTATTCCTCATGGTTGCTAAAGGTGATTTTCTCCCACCACTGCTGTCATCCTTGCCAAGATCCACAGAGGGAATGTCATTGTCTGAGCTGGTTAATTCTTGAAGAATCCTCTTTAGATCCTGCAGTGGCTCCTCTTCCAAAATGCCTGGCTGGGAAGGCATCCAAAATAAAATCATTTGGTTACAAAGTATTTATAAAGGCACTCTCTTTTTCAATTCTTACCTATACTTATCCAAAGTCACATGTTTCCCCCCCCCTCTACTTTTGTCTTACCAGTTAGAAACAGGGTGGATTTTTTGTAATTTTAGTTAAGAAGTGGTGGAGGCTAGGTCATGATAACTTGAAGATGGTCAAAACACTCTCTGAATATGATTGCGCTCTTATCTGGAAAGTTATGTCACAGCAATGTGTAAAGCAGCTGAATATGATTGAGGGAGAACACAGCTAACATCTGCGTTTTGAATAAATGTAAAAAGGTTACAACTACTGTTTCAAGGTCAAAAACATTAAAATAAGACTCTAATTATGAAAGCTTCTCCCCACCCCATACAACCATTACCTTTTTCAGTACTCAGAAGCAATAATCTTTGCTGATGTGACAACTCTGTTTTCTCCTTTTTAACCTGTGATCCCAGGTATTACTGTACAGTACACACAGTTCTGAAGACAGAAATACTAGCTTACAAGGGTGTTTTCTAAGCACCCATTTCTGTAACAGCCAAGCTGTCTGCTAATATAAACCACTTTATTGTTACAGCCATACTCTGAGATTAAGTGCAATATTACTCTCATTTTACTGATCAGGACTTGAGGCAAAGGCCTGGTTCAAAGACTCATTCTTCCTGTGAAGAACTGGATTTTTCAGACTACTCAGCACATGTTCAAAGCACTGCTCCCACTGACTTACACTTCATCTGTGGGTGAACTGGCTACATTTAGCTACCACATTTTCATTGAAAAAAAAAAAAAAGTTATTTCCAATAGGAACACACTAGTTTCAGCAGAGCTTATATGAAGAACAAATCCTCAGCTTCCTAACAGCTCAATGTGATACTGAGTCAGACCAAATCCTTCCTTCCTGCATTCTGGCTATGCAACCAGGCTGTTGACCAGGTAGGGTCTCCGTCTCAAGAGTTGGAGCTGCAGGACCCAAGAAGATTCAAGCAGACGTTGAATCAAGTTCTCCTACAACCTGTTAGGTCCTCACCATGGTATTACATTAAACATCAGTCCATTTTCCTTCTCTATCCTCAGAAGTATAAATTGATTAACTCCAAGAGAAGACAATGGGAGTACCTGATGCTGCAGGGATTTCACAGAATTAACTATCCTTTGTTCCTCGATGTAAATGTTTGTCACCACATCAGAAAGTAAAACAGAAAATATTATTGAAAAATACCTGCGCTAACTTGTAGCCTCCTACAGATTTTGAGGTAAAAATTCATGAAATTACCTCTACCATTTTCTATGGGAGATACATCAGGTCCCTTTTGGAGAATCATACAAAATCTATACAGAAAATACCAGAAGATTTTTTTTTTTTGCAAAAAAGATTTGAGTTGGTGTTTTCTCTAATGAAAAATTAGAATGGCACTAGCATCTAATTTAAATATAAATGTAGAGTTACAAAAAAGAAAAGGAAAGAAGGGCAAGGATATGTGTTTTAGGACAAAATTGGTCAAAATTAGGGAAGGCCAGCCTGGAGAAAGATTTAAGTATTAAAAGCTAATACAGGTCAATCTGATGATGAAATTTATCAGGAACTATGTACAAGTCTATTTTCACTGCCAAATGTAAGTGATTTACAGCAAGTTTGTAGATATTACTGGTGATAGAGGTAAGATAAACTCCTATTACAATCTATAGCATTTTTTATTGTCCGGTTGGTTTTAACATATATTTCACAAACGGAAAAAAAGAAAAACTGAAAGGCCGTAACGTACAAGAAGCTACAGAAAATGAATTCACCTTTGGTGGTAAGAATTCACTCTTTGATATGACTAAACAAGCTGCTCTCCCATTTAGAAATTCTTTGTTATTTTTCATCTTTGTAACATCCCCGTTGCCTGTGCAGTTTCCCATTTTGAGGTAGGTACTCACATGTGGGCCCAAGTTCAGGGAAGGTGGCATGACAGCAGAGTGCGGGTGGGAAAGAGGCACTACGTGCCGCAGCTTGCCTGAAGCATAAGCTGATGAGTAGCCTGGGCCCTGCAGCTCCTGGGGAAAAACATTAGCCAAGCACAATAAGCAAGTACAGCTAAGCAGAATAAACGGTTATAGACGCCATGCCCTCTGTAACAGGGTATCTCTTTTAGTCAAATCTTTTATAATACGCAGCAATTCCCAAAACGCTTCCTAGTATTCATGAGGTATGCTCAAACAAAACCTTTTTAGTGACTGAACTGGGTGCAAGATTGGCAGTTTCACTAGTTTACAGAATTTTAACATACGCTCTGGAACCATTCAACTGTACGACATCTCAGGGCCACGACAAGTGTCCACAGTTCTTGTACCTTTTTTCCCCCTACTTGGGTGAGAATTTCTTTCGTTGGAATATGAGATTGTCCACTCTTGCCATTGTTGATATTTCAATATACATAGTCAAGTACTTTTTGTATCACTAATGTAGATTTTCATTTTGAATATAACATTTTGTTTCTCACTCAAAACCAGCAACTGGGGCCGGTCACTAAAATGAACGGTAGTTTCTTATGACAAAACTACTGTTCCATGTGTACCATTCTTGTACCGGATGCTGCACTTTGGTTACAACAACTCCATGCAACGCTACAGGCTTGAGGAGGAGTGCCTGGAGAGCTGCCCGGCGGAAAGGGACATGGGGGTGCTGGTTGACAGCCGGCTGAACATGAGCCGGCAGTGTGCCCAGGTGGCCAAGGCGACCAACA
This sequence comes from Phaethon aethereus, assembly GCF_964289735.1. Lineage (NCBI taxonomy): Eukaryota > Metazoa > Chordata > Aves > Phaethontiformes > Phaethontidae > Phaethon > Phaethon aethereus. The sequence goes on from NC_138578.1 coordinate 2,454,110, forward strand.
GCATCCTGGCCTGTATCAGCAAGAGCGTGGCCAGCAGGAGCAGGGCAGTGATTGTGCCCCTGTACTCAGCACTGGTGAGGCAAAACCTTGAATACTGTGTTCAGTTTTGGGCCCGTCACTACAAGAAGGACGTTGAGGTGCTGGAGCATGTCCAGAGAAGGGCAACAAAGCTGGTGAGGGGTCTGGAGCACAAGTCTGATGGGGAGCGGCTGCGGTAACTGGGCGTGTTCAGCCTGGAGAAGAGGAGGCTTGAGGGGAGACCTTATCGCTCTCTACAACTACCTGAAAGGGGGTTGTGGCGAGGAGGGCGCTGGTCTCTTCTCCCAAGTAACTAGTGATAGGACAAGAGTAAATGGCCTCAAGCTGCGCCAGGGGAGGTTTAGACTGGATATTCGGAAAAATTTCTTCATCGAGAGGGTGGTCAAGCATTGGAACAGGCTGCCCAGGGAGGTGGTGGAGTCGCCATCTCTGGAAGTATTCAAAAAACGTGTGGATGTGGCACTTCAGGACATGGTTTAGGGGGCACGGTGGCGTTGGGTTAACGGTTGGACTTGATGACTTTGAAGGTCCTTTCCAACCTGAGGGATTCTGTGATTCATTTACAGCAGTAGTTTCATTGCAGCCTTAATAGTCTATGGTTATAAATAAGGGAAAGGTAAGTAATATTCTCTGTTGAACTCATGAGTAAAGATAGAGATTGGACTATACCTATTGGGCAATAGAAATTCTGGGCCCTATATCAGAAATACTGGCTTCACATTACTGCATGATTTTCCCTATACCCTATTTTTCACTAACGCTATATAGCTCAACAGATATCAATTACACGTCTTCCTTTTTCTGTCCAAGATGCCTCATGACCGTATTTCCTTTCCTTTTCCCTTGCTAACAATCTCTCTTTGCTTCTTGAAAAGGATTTTTTTTTTTGTGCTGCCTAACTTATTAGCATAATCAAATTAAACTCAGAGCCCTTGTTTCCAGCCTGTATGTACCTTTAAGGTTGCCGGTTTTATTTCAGGCCTGAAGAAGGATGTGGGTGGCCAAAAGCTTGTTAGTGCTTTCTATCTCCAACAGTTATACTAGCAAAAGGCATCCCTACAGACCTTATCTCTCTCATTCATTTTTCATAATAATGCCACGAACATTTCTAACTTTTATTTGCCTAGGGCCACAAGAAAATGCTGAAGTGTCACTGCAACCAAAGCTTAGCAGCTGAAGCATATGGTCCAATATTCCTGTAGCTGATTTTTTTGTTGCCCTTTCTGTAAATAGCACTTCAAAGTAACTCAAATTATGGACATAACTTGTGCAGCAATGAGGTATTCCATGTAAAAAAGGGTTTCAGAACACAAACTTTTTAGAGTACTTGGCAATAAATAGGGTTAAACCTAAAGTTAGGACACAATGCATCTAACTTTATACCCATGCTTCTTGGTAACACACTTACTTTTACATCCAAAGTATGCTGCAGTCTGAAGCGCATAGCTTCTTGTTCCTGACACTGGATTATGTACTGGCATTCTGCAAATTGCATGGATGCCTGTAAGAGAGGATAGAAGCAGCATAAATTAATTTTGCTAACTTTCTGTGGCTTATCCTCTTTCGTGTTTTCCTTCCCATAAACAAACAACAAGGTACACATACAGATGCTGTATTTATCTACTGCTATCAGTATAGAAATACTGCAGTATGATCAGATGCCTTTCTTGACGGGCTTACAAAAGCAACTGACTGGTTATATGATCCTAGTAGCCATAATATGCACAACATAGTATCATGGAAGGGAGCTAATCCTGTCAGGGACAGTCCTAGACCTATTGAACACCTTTGGGATTACAAAATTCAACCGTACTAATGAGGCAAAACTATACTCAAGGTTTTAAAATGGACAGCTGATCACTGCGTTGACCCGTCTTTGTCAAGTTGTTACATACTCTTTCTTCTTTCAAGTTTACTCTGAAAAGGCGTGAGAAGATCTAATAATGTAGCTATTTTTCATTGCTTGCTTATCAGAGGAATCTCTAAGCCAAAGCGCAAAAAGAGAGACATATCTTTATGAACCAGACTGCTGTTATCACTAGCAGAGCTCCCTCTTTGGTTTTAAAATAAAATCTGTCTCTTTCTGTGCTTCTTTATGACTGCTGCTGAGGCACTGCGGATGTATCATTACAAGCAGCAGCTCTCTGAACAATTAAGTCTAAATCATTAATGACAAGCAAGCTGGCTAATTACACTCTATGATGTTTATACAATGGATGCTCTGCAATGGTATATACTAACATCCTGTCAGATGACACAGTACAGCCTTGACTCATTTCTAAGAATTGCTTCTCAATGTAACATATGTGCTAGTTTTCAGCAAGCACCCGCCTTCCCTGTGCCTCAGCTTCTCTGTCAGTTGGATAGTACTGTGCACAATGATACATATGACAAAGAAAGTTAGGTTTCCAGTGTCAAGCATTTAAAGTAAGAAATGCTACGCTTGGGAGGAGGTATCACAGTTGCTTTTATTTTATTATTTTTTGAAAATAATAAAGCAATTTGAGAATGACACCTGACATGGAAATTTACATCCAGAAAATCTAGAATTCTGAGTAGCTGAAAAGGACTCTTCCCTCTAGAAAAGCAGCAGCTTACCTGTAGGGTACCTGGGATTTATGTGCTAGTCAGACCAAAATGTAGAACCTAGCCTTAAGAGTCAGGTACGTCTGCAATAGAAATCTCTACTAAAAAAGGCAAATGAAACATGATGTTCTTAAAAATTTCCCTCACCCTGAGGGACCCACAGCTGGCTGACTAAGGCCTCAGAAAGGGCCAAGCATGGACACGTGTGTTGAGTCAGTGTGCCAACGCTCGGTTCCGGTGAGGCCACTGTTACGTTGAATAATAGTCTCTCACCAGAGAAAGGTGCCGTGCCAGGAACCAGTGGAAGGTCAATCCACTGCTTGGAAGGTCAATCTGCTTTAAATTCCTGGCAGTTTGGATCTCCCTAAGTTAGTAAGGAGTAAATCAAGAATTCTCTCAATAAAAATCGAAGTCTTTTACCATTAAAAAAACAGAACACAGGATTAAGTATAGCTATCTCTTCAGGTAAGTATCTCACAGTACATGTGAATAGGACATACTAAATATAACCTAGGTAAGCGGTCAGACATTTTCACTTCCCAAGTGACTGTAGAGGAAAGCACACAGAAGACCCACTGAACTGAAAGCTACTTTACGTTACCTTATCAAGGGCTGTCTCCATCTTAGGTATTTTTTCTTTCAGACGTTTGTCTTGCAATCTCAGTATCTCCAGTTCCCCAGCAATCTTGGTATTTTCTGTTCTAATATAGCTCAATTCTTGACTTAGTTTACTATTTTCTTCTCTGAGGTAATGCTTCTGCTGAAGTTAAGATGACGACAACAAAGTATGCGTCAAAAATTTATAACTACCTACTTTAGACATATTTGTTTTCTGCAAATTTTTTTCCCTTTGAAAGATTTGAATAAGCCCTTTCAAAAGCTTAGCTATTGCATCTTGCAGAAAGATGAGGTTTTGCAACAAGAAGATAGGTCTTACAAAGAAAAGTACAATTGGACTGATCCTGAAGAAATGACATCTCAGATTTTAGATCCATTTTGAAACTGGAATTTTAAGCTTCAGGATCCACAGGATCCAAAGCCGGTAAAGCAGGAGGACAGATTATAGGGAACAGATATAAATGATCGTTCAGTAAGCTCCAGCTATTAGTAACTGAATGATTTCTTTGTCACAGAAAATGCTAGAAAGACCCCAAGGTGCTAGACAGACCCCGACGTACAGAGTTTACAACCAGAACTGCAAAGAACTGCCTCAGAGAACAAAGAGGGGAAGCACCGTGGGCCAAATTCAGAAGGATACAGAATGCATTAGTTGACATTTTTAAAAAGAACTGATATGTAAGAGCCTGATTCTATTGAAACTAGTACCGTTCTCTCACAGAGAACAAAATATAAATTAAAACTTCTCTCTATGGAGAAGGCTAATTTACGTGGTGAAGATATTCCCTGATAAATGCTAGCAGGAGGACAGGGAAGGTCTTATTACATCAAGTGAAATTCTCTTTGTTTTTTCTTGGGCCAATTGTGCTTTTGGCCATGCATTTCTCCAAAGAAAAATTTCTCTAAGTACAGTTAAATACTTTTACACGGAGCTCTTGTGACCTTAGCTGCATTTGCCATTGCCTCTTCCAAGAATTTAATCTTGCTCTGTAATGCATCTATCTGTCCTCTCTTGGCTGTGATCTGCTTCTGCATTCCAATTGCAACTTTCATAGCTGTAAAAGACAAGGTTAATTCTCAATGAACAACATTGATTATGAGTTCTGAGTTCTGACAAAAGACTCTGAAGTCAGTTATCAGCAATATCTTAGAATAAGTAAGTTGAACCAGGATCCCATAGTCTCTTATGTATGCAAACCACGCATCAGAATAAGCTGGAGTTTTGTCCAAGGTAGTGGCACCAGACCCATCACACACACAAGACAAGAAGACAGTATTCTCTGGAAATATGCATAAAGATCACCTGAGAAAACTCAACTCATAGCTTAAGTTTTACAGTATGTAGTAAATGGTAAAATAAAATAAGATGAAATAATGGTAAAAAAAAATAAGATGACATTGTCATCTGTAATACCGTTTATTTGGTTCACAAAATACCTGGAATATTATTCTAGCATCTATTGAGGGATCAGTACTTACAAAAATTCTCTTGTTAAAAAGACAAAACATGATTTTTGGAAGTTAAATCCATAATTACCATTGCCATCAGATCCCTCCATAGTCTTTAGAGCAGTCCTGGTCTGTTCCAGTTCAGCTTGGGCAGTTTTCAACTGCATTCTCAGCCTGTGTGCAGTATTTTCCATCTCCTCAATTTTATCCTGGTAATCCCTCTTCAAATCTTCAAATCCTTCTGGTTAGATTAAGCAAAGATCGAAACTACAGTGACCCAAAAATATCATTCTTCTGATGACTAAGATTACTGATCTGTCACTGTCTCTCCTTAAAGGAGTACTAGATACGCAGATAGCTAAGGCATAAAAGCAAGTAACATCCACCGCTAACAAATGTGCAACTAGTAGTTCATTGTCCTGCATGTCAGCAAAAGCTTCTGTTTCACCAGAAACAAATGTGTTCTTTGGTTCCTCGTCAAAGTAAGAGTTCAAGAAAGCAACAAAAATCCCTATTACTTAGTTCCTGCTGCTAGAACCAACTGCATACTGTGAAAGTTAAGGGTTTTGGTGAGAGACAACATTTTTGCCTTGGTCATTCTTCTCTCTAGCCACACTTATAATCAGACTTAGCTCTGAACTGATCTAATTTGTCAAGCGTTCCCCCACAACTCTGCTTCTAACCTCCGTTTCCTGTACCTCCCTTCAACTTCTCTTTTCAAGGAGTCTACTCTTTTTCTCGTCTACAAGCCAGCCAGCTGTGTGCTCAGACTCTCTTGGCCCCAATTCCTCTGTGGTCATTCACTGCCATAAGCCTTTCTTAAAGCTTATTCACCCGGATAGTACTATACAAATCTAGGGCAGACCTTCCATGAAAAATCACAGTTATCTGTTTAATTTTTACAAAACTCAATGAGTTCAGAAGTATAGCTGAGTTGTGAAGAAATCAGAGTTACCAATGGTTATGCACAGAGAGCAAAGCATGTGAACGGTATCATGTGGCTGGCTACAGCGTAGATTTAACAGAGGATCTCCCTCAGTTTTAGTGGCTGCCTTGGGTCCAGTCCCTAATTTATTTATTTTTAAATACTGCCTCGATTAGCTTCCCTACACATTAGTTGTAGCAAAACAGTAGAGTTAGAACATAAACTTTTCAATATCGTTGCAGCAAAACCACACAAAACGGAAACAAAGTTTTGCTGTAATTTGAGCACAGATGGTTAATGGGATCCACTATAGTGCTCTTAAATAACCCTCAGGAAAAAAGTGGTCAAGTTTTTATTCTGTGACTTAGTAGATCTGCCTCCTTGGTCTCCAGAGTCAGGCGGTTTAAGTATTTTTGCTCAGGGTAGTGACAGACTGCCATAAAGATTGTATTCCCATCACACTGTGCCAGAATCCCAAACCACGACACAGCTGTCTGAGGCAATCTGACCATCGCGTGCTGGCAGCAAACCTTCTGCTGTACCAGCAGCCATATTTGGATTCAGCAAGCAAGCTGTTCTTTTATTTTTAACATCAGCCCAATGTAGCAGCTATCGGAGCTGAGCCGAGTTGAGGCTCCCTACCTGCAAAGCCAGCTAGCTCGCTCCGACTGGCTTGGAGTTCATTCATTAGCTGGTCTCTTTCCAGTTTCATATCATTAAGTGCATGGAGCCTCTCAGTGCATGTGTTAACCAGTTTAACCTTCTGCAGTTCCAGTTCACTCAGTCTGGCCTCCGTTTCATGTATTCGGGCTTCTTTCTCATCCTTTGTAATCTACTTACATAAAAAACAATAGTAACTATGTGTAATATACATAATTATATAAAATAACCAAAAAGATGTGCAGACATCATCATTACTTTAAATCTCACTTGTCACAGTTTGGGGCAAGAAAGAGAGTAAAGCAGACAAATTACTTTTGTCAAAATTGCTAATCCATACAAAAAAGGTGCAATAGAATCTGATCTGATGGCTTTACAGCATGTTTATCTTTACCAGGTGTATGATATGAAAATCATTTCCATCCTCTTATACCAGTACCTCCATATTCACTCCGAATGTTCAACTCTCTTCCCACAGAAGAGGATGAAATTCCCTATCTGGAATGCATTTTTTCTTAAGATGCTGACCTGCCTAAGATTACCATATCCTCTAATTCTTGCCTGAGAAATAATCAGTTATAAACAGTGTTTTCACCTGGGAATTCTGAGTGCTCACTGTTCTGTTATTTCTCAGTAACACCGTGTATTTCTGGTTCTGTTACTGGTGTGGACAATGTATCACCGAGGACAGCATGTTACATTCCAGCTTTCTCAAGCCTTTTGGCAACTGCTTTTTGCAGTGAATTACTCATTTTTGGTGGTAATGTGATAATATTATTCTTCTCTGCTCAGTAACTCTTTTAGTGCTGTTAGGATTCAAGGTGCATTGTCTGTCCTGCTTTAAAACCATAGTATTAGCACATGAAGGTAAGGATTTAAAACGAGAAAACATTTAACATCTTAGAGACATAAACACAGCATTATTTGCACACCTTAAGTTCTTCTACTTTGTGTTTCCAGTCATTTACTTCTTTAATAAGCTGAGACTTCTCAACTTCAGTTGCTCCAGTAGTTCGACTGTGCTGGCCCACAATCTGGGTCATGTTATCAATTTGCTTTTGGAAGATCTCAATAACCCTTTCCTTCTCTACCAGCTGCACTTTCAGTGCTTCACACTCTGACCGCACATGGTGTAAACGGTCCTCTTCATTCTTTAGATGCTGGAGCTCCTGCACCGTACTGCCAAGTTGTGAATGCAGCTTCTTGATTTCCTTATCAGCAACCTCAAGGGCTCCCTCCTTCTCCTGTAGACGGGCCGTCAGATTTGACACGGTTTTCTCAGCAGTCTCCAAATCGATCTGTTTGGCTCTAAGACCTTCTTTAACTTCACAGAGTGTTTTCTTAGTTGACTCCAGTTGGACAGTCAAAGAGGAGATTCTTCCAATGCTTTCATTTTTTTCCTTAACTGCAGCCATCTGAATAATAGCAATACAAGGATCAACCAACAGAATTGTTTACTTCTACGTTTAGAATTTCCTGTCACATTTCTAGTTTTCTATAGTTCATCTTAAACACATGAGTGTTACAGGAAAATTAGTCAGCATGGTCTGATCTACAGTGACTGTGTGATTCTTCTGATTTTCCTCTTTCTCCATTTTAATAAACAAAGTATTGCTTAGAATATCTTTTATTTCATCATAGAAAATGACAAATGTTAAACTGATGTAAAAAAAATCAATAAAGCGGCAATGTTAGTATAAAATTTAGGGCAGTTGAGGCTAAAGAACTCGATGTCTTAAAACTTGACTGACTGCACTGTAATGTGGGGGGGGGGAGTATGTACATGAATAATTTACTACTGATTTCATTCCTGCAGGCAGCAATGTGCACCATTTAAAGCACAAAGTACTGTGACTCAGGAGCTGCTAATAGTACAAAATAGAAGAGAAGAATGAACTTTCTGGTCAAAGTATTTTGAAGGAAATGTAAAACAATGTGTGAGGTAGCACAGGCCTGTGGTTTGGTAGCAAATTAAGGAATAAACTTTATCTTTACTCATAATGCAAACTAGGTTACCTAATTACAGCTCGTTTTCGAGGGGCTGAAGTCTTGAAGACAGGAGAATGTACTACGAGTCAGTGTCTAGGAATCTACGTTGTCAGAAGTAATTCTTTCTGACATAGCACTGCATTCATCTAAGGGCTACGAACACAAACTTAATTATGTTTCCAGTAAGCACTAAATAACGTAAGGCATTATGAAGGCCTTCAATTTACTGATTTTTCCTAGAAGAGTGCTCACTAACAAAAATACTACCTTCAATCCTTCGTTTGTTATCCCTGGCAGCATCAAACTTACTGAAAATGTATAAAATGTTGTTTTGGAGGTTTACAGTCAAAATGAAACACACTATCAGCAGAACATTCCTTTTCTCTTAAGGCTTGCATATCAAAAATCAAAATTAAAAATAATGCTTCCACTTCTTCATCAGTAAAGAGAAATGAAGGCTGGACAGGTCACATTAATAGAAAATAATGCAAATTCTGATTGTCACATATCTGCATCTTTGGAAAGAAAATTTTGGCACATGAGCTCCAGAGGCCTTCCAAGCATGGTAACCAGTTACAGCATTTCTAGCCGAAGTAGAGCCTCCAGTTGGTGCACCTTCTATCCTGAACACCATGATAACTGCAGTTGCTCACCAACCTGGTGCTCCGTTTGTCTGTGGCATTCAGTCCTCATTTCCTTCATTGTGTTTTCGACGAGCTGCAATTGCATGTTTTTGTTGTCTAGTTCTCTCCTTAGATGGTCAATGGTGATGCTGTTGTCTGTGTTCCGATCCCAAAATCGCTTGTTCTGCTCATTTTCTAGACTTAGTTCTATCTCTTTTTTATGAACTTCAGTCTACAAGAAATTAAAGTCATCTCCCTCCTTGAATCACATTCAGAATTTTTTTGTTCTTTCTCTTAACATTAGCAACAATTACACAATCACATGTCTCAATAGGGACTTCTGCATGGATTTACACATAGCAGAAGACAGGAATATTGGCTAAGCTAGTCTGACACCTCCTACATGTTTTCTTCCAAGAAAGCAGTAACTTTCAACTTTGTATATTGCTGCTATTATTATTTTGAAGCCTGTTAACACCTCAATGCTCAAGTCTTTCATGTCATTTATATCTATCCCAAAATCCGTATAAGCTACAAAATGAAAAAAAGATTATACTGTGTCAACATCAAATGAAAAACAATGAAGCACTACATGACATGCCAAGGAAGGCTGCTCTTGATAAATACCCATCTTTGCCGGCAATAAGAAATGATCATTGCTCGTTTCATTTCATGCAGTAATTTGTCACATGTTCTCCAGAGCTTAAATCTTTTCCACCTCAGACATAATCCTAACAGTACATAATTGAAATGATAAATGATAATTTAATAACGTAAATAATATTAAAAAACCTGACATACACATTTTAGAGCTACTAATTATCAATAGGCATTTCTGCTAAGCGTAACTTTTGCTATTGTTAAAGCTGAAGCAGAGAACTAAGTAGGAAGCTCAGAGAACTGCACAATGAAAACATGAGCTGAAGACACAGAAACAAAAGGAATCCTAAGATAAGATTCCTAACCTTCAATTATGCAATGATTATTCTGACTCCAGTCTTCTTTATAGCTATGTACAATCTGCAGGAAAAGATTTACACTAACATATTCTTGAATAAGAGAACACCATGTGGAAAGAAATAATTTCAACATCTCCTTCAGAAGCACTGTGACACTACCTGGGAAAAAAAACCTAACGAAACCACACAAACTAATATTCCAAAATTCAGTCATTAAGGGATAATCTTATGTAAGAAGAAAAGCAAGGTTAATTATAGTACATGAAGGCAGCTGTGAAGAAACCAGCCCTGTGTGGTAAATGGGTTTTACACTGTTCTATCTGTGAATATTCCCAATCAGTTACAAAGGAATGTTTAGTGCTGCTAGGAAAATCCTGCATGTCTTGCAAAATATGTGTTAAGGGACCAAGGTTCCTTAACAGAGGGATGTAAACTGTGAGGTTAAAGTGAAGGTGGCTCAGCATCTTTAATATGATTTGCATAGGATCCAAGGATTTTGAATTTATGACAAAGTTAATCTTAATTCTGAATGGCCTGCATTGCTAATGGCAAAGGCCTTTGGGAAACTTTATTCACAGCTAATTCAAATTTCTAGTAAAAATTAATCCTCAAACTTAATTGTAAGAGGCCTGCTGCAGTTTGGAAACAAGCAATGTGCAAATCTGAACACCAGCACTAAGGAGAGGCTTTTAGAAAGCAAAATTTTTTTCAGTATTATCACTTGTTTTTACCAACAATTGATGAATCTGGTCCTTCAGATTTCCAGATTCTTGGTTGCGTTGATGCTGTTCCGTCTGAGCTTCTGCCATCTCGGAATGAGCTAGGTGCAACTGCCTCTCAAGATCTTCAACCTAGAAAAGAGACAAACATTCAGTAAGAATCATCTTAAAGTATTATATTTTAAATAGTACATTCGATTTCTTCCAGTTTTCTTCCAGGTTCTACTCGAAAAAAGTACAAATGTCATCTTTGGCTCAGCAGTTATTCTCTAGGTGTATTCGTATGTTATTGTCGTCTTTTAGTGATTAAGCTCAATTCCACTGCAGAGTTAACTGAGGTTTCTGAGAATGAATTGGCTCCCAACCTGATCCACAGCTCTTCCAAAATTCCTTACCTACACCGTAAAAATTGAATGGAATGGGAAAAAAGCCACTTTCGAAAAAAAAGTTCAAGCTCCTTGCTTCATTTGCAGTACTACTAGTAGAAAAGCCAATATAATGCAAGTACAAGTAAAACGCAATTTATATGGAATTGTATTTTCTCATTCAACGAGAAAATACACAAAATCTCTTACAGTGCTCTTCTAATAAACACTTTATGATCTGCAATCTCTCTTTTGGCTAACATAAAAATCTGGGCACTTCCTTTCTACTTGCTTATAAATGTTTCTTCAACTTGTGACAAAAGCAATAATCTCTCCCCTTCCTCTTCTGTCCCTCACCTCCTCTTTCATTCATCGGATTATAATGAGGACATAATTCTTTTCAATTAGTAATGGACCATTTATGCAGGGCTAGTCCCAAAACCTCACTTCCTTCACTAAACGGGAGCTGGGAACATCAGGTTGATATGAGAGTGTGCTGTCAAGGAAAGTTCTGAAGATCTTCTTATGAAGTTTTTCTTCCCCAAAATTGGATAAAATCAGTAGAGCTCAAATGCCTAAGCAGGAGAAGGACATTATCAGGGCCTTGTCTTCCTGTAATTGCCTGAGGTCCTTTTTGAAAAGGATTTCTCTCATCTTGTGGAGCCCTTCATCAGAAGGAGAAATCTCAGCAAATCCTAGATTACTTCTCCCTGCAGCCCTCCTTACACAACTACTCTGTATTTCCACAGAAAATCTAAGCCTGAAATACACCCTCTACGGAGCTCAGTGATTGTCTACAACATTTTCAATAGGGCTTTCACAGACAGTGACAAAAAGAGCTGTCCTCACACAGGGCCTTTCCTGTACAATTAAGTTAATTTAGGGAGAATTTGGTCCCAAGTGTGTATTTAGCCATATTCACTTTGCATTTAATGATACAGTGAAGTTCTTGAGACGCACCTAGGCCTAACAGCAGGTTTTACATAGCTAAGGCAGGGAGGTACATTCTTTCACTATGAATACATTAAGAAATCTATAGGCAAACACGTTTTGCTCCTAACAGTAGTCACTTTCTCTGAAAGGATGCAACTTCTGGCACTGTATGAGATGACGGACCCATCTATAATGCTTTTTAGTAAAGATATCAACACAGGCATATCCAAACAGAACACTTAGGTATTTACATTTATATCCACTAAGTTAAGCACCAGATTTTCTGACTGCTGAAACTATCGATTATCAACAAGTTACACTAGCTTCAGTTTTTACCTACTCCCTTGAAAATTTTTGTTGCTAAGGGGTTTTCCTATAAGAGAAGCTGTGGAGAAATGCTTGTTGTAAGAGAGAGACATACAGTAGTAAAAGTTTTATTTAGATTCTCTCTCACACCTTCCCAGGAATGAATCCATGTAACAGACTGAGATCAAATGATCTCCAGCTATTAATTTGTCTCTCACTGAAGTCTACCTTAGCAATTCAGTGTATTACACTTCCTATCCAAAAGCAAATTCTATTGGACCAAGAGGCATGTTCTTTTATAGATACATAAATGCAACATTTTCTGGAGTTGGTAGACTGTGAAAAACAGCCTTAAATGGACTCCCAGTTCCCAATTTTACATCTGTCATGACAGAAACATTACGAAAGGGAACACGCCTAAGGATATACACTAGTTACAGCTACGTATGTGATATGACCTTATGCTGTGCACTGCATGTTTTAAATCAAAAGAATTCGGGTAAAGTGACCTACAGGAAAAGCATACTGTATCTTATACTCTTCCTTAAGGATAAAATACAGTAATGGAGATTAATTTACAAATTCTCCATAGTTCAGTTAGTATGCTGTGAGAAGTCCCTTTTGGAACTGACTAGTGTGAGTTTTGATACATGTGAATCCATGGAACTGATAAAAATCGAACTACAGAAATGTCCTTCCTGCTGTGATTTATAGTGCAAGTACACATACAGCACGGCTCCACAGGCTTGACCTGCACATCCCTGCTATTCTATTCTCACACCTTTTTGGATCAGGAGACTATCAGCTCTGCCAAACTTCACGGCACTCCCGTGACCTGAACTTTCACCTTCCAATAGTATGTAGGAGAAGGATGCCTAAAAGCTCATGACTTGTCATCTAAGCTGGATTTGGATCCATCAAGCATTTCTGCATGGGTCACCTCTGCTAATTCTTAAAGGGAGCAGAGTGCAACTGTTTTCAGTAATTTTCTAAGGAAAACATGAATTATCTTTCACCAAAACTACGAAAGAATTTAAAGATAATAAAATTGTTTGTAAAATAGGAATCCAAAGCAGTGAAATAAGTGAAAGACGCAGCAGATGTGATATAGAAACAGGATCTAAAATGCTGCAGTTAATGATGTGGCAGAGATTCTGTGCTGGGACTGCAAGAAGTTCTCTCCATTTGTCTGCAGTAATCCCCTGCTGTACTACCTGGAAAAGAGTTGGTCTTCAGGGAGAAGCATGGTTAAAAAAGTTTGCCAAGACTGATGTTTTCTAATGGGATGAAGAAATGGTTTGAACATACAGGTGCTGGCCAGCCTGTCTTGTTTGCCTGTATTATATCCGGCTGATAAAAAGCCTTTTGATTTCAATGAATGTTAAAGTTTCTTAACTCCCAACGGGGCATCTCTGAGCACCTGAATGCTTCTTAAGCACTGCTGTAGTCTTTATGTTCTCCCATCCTTGCACTTATCAAAATAAAAGTTACCGAAGAATTTTTCTGGGTAGTATGACTTAAATAAGAAGCTATTTTTACTGCCCGGTTTTTGCTGATAAATTCTCTGGTGGTATAGTGAAACAATGTTCTTGTTCTGCATGTGCAAGCGATGTTTACAGTGCAGAATCATTTCACGTATTTCCAGAAGGCATCATTAATGGTATATTCTCAATACATTTGGCAAAACTATTTTGTGTTCAGTAAGTTTTGCAAAGCTATATTGTGGTAGAGAAAGATAACTTGTTCTTAAAAATAATACAAAGGATATTAAGGATAATGTAATTTATCTTATTGTCCACACAGTGGAAAATAAGGTGAAAAGGTGAGAGGTGAAAAGTCAACCAAGCTGGGTCATAGCTGGTTGCCTGTGAAATGAATCCAAGTTCTCCCTTAATTTCCCTCTACAGACACCTACCAACCCCTATGAAGCAAATTATGAGAAATTTAAAGGAGACATAGCTCCTTTAAAAAAGAACACAACATCCACCAGTGGATAACTGCCCCCCACCCCGCCAAACTGTGGACCCTCAAGCAGCCACCACCAAAGAATGTGTCAAAGCTCAGCCTGCCAAAAATCCAAAACCAATACAACTCCCTCCCCAGCAACAGGCCAACCTATGAAGCAATAGGTTTTTTTTTTCCTTTTCTTCTTTCTTCTCCTTTTTCTGAAGCAATCCCTTATCAAAAGCCTTCCCTTATCCAGAACACCTCATATATCCACATATCCAGTTTCATTGGCACTAACACTAACACATAGATCCATACACACCTTGTCTTCATACATTCTCTTAGCCTCTCGTAATTCAGAACGTAGATGAGAAACCGTAGATTCCAGGTGACTGACTTGACATGCATGCACTGAACTTGGTTGTTCTCTAGAAAGTTTTAGGTGGAGAAATTAGAAACTGTTAAGAACCACGAAAGCGTGAAACGTATGTTGTTGATTTCACTGCGATTAGTATGACCACTGAAACTTACTGCTTTCAAGTATAATTATCTTTTACAGCAGGATCACATAAAAATTACACCTTCTTACTGGTTAGATTTCCTCTCTGATATCTATCTTACATAAAATTACATAAATTGAAATCTTGATGCTTTTTACTCCTGATAGAACTTGCCTGAGAATAAATGGGTTAAGAAAGCTAAGTCTGCTTTCAAACGCACCCCAACTATTCTACAAGCAGAACTGAAAAGCATTTTGCTATCAGCTCTTCAGTCTCAACTGAAGCTTGTCAGATATTAATGCATACAGATATTTAAATCTCATCTTAAGTTTGCAACACTGCATGGCATGTCCTCATTTTTTAACTGATACACTGCGCACTGATTTACGAGTCATCAAATGGGTGGTGAGAATTAGGGTCTTTTTACTCTCCCTCAATTGTTACCAAAGTCAACAGTACCAACATAGCTATTTATCCCAAATGAAAAATACCCTTTCTTTAAAATTACTGTTCATTATTATTTGCACATGTATGCAAACAACCCAACTGTTTACCCATTCTTCTGCGTGACTTGACCAATATGCTGCTGGAAATTAATTTTGTATTTGAACCTGCAGAACATTTAGAAGGCAAAGGTCTGGTGCAATGCAGCCACCTAAAAGTACACTCAGCCACAGCTTTTAGCTTACATTCTCTTCCATCCCTTAACTCTAGTCATGTACTCTGCAGAAACTGTTTACAACTCAGATAACAGAAATCCATTGTTCCAGAAGCTAGTGGTGTGAACAGAGCTGACAGCTTGAGCCAGTTTGAACTTCCACTGACTTTGCTGGCCTTACTCTTCTTCTGAACCACAGCAGTCTGAGAAGAGATCCAGCCCGAGTGTCCCGATGCTCAGAGTCTGCCTAATGCATGGCTAGTCTGCCGCTCCTCTATATAGCATGGTTTAATGTTTTTTTTTTTTATTTTTTCCCCTTTTTCTTGTTCATTCCATAATTTATGCAAGGACTACTTAACTCTTTAAACAAAGACACTAAGAAATCAAAAGTATAGGACAGAGTATACTAGCAGCATAAGCTTTCTCTCAAATTAAGGTTACTCTTAACATTCTCTACACTGCAATCAAAAAACATACTGAATGATCTCCACCTGGCTTTGCATACTATTTTCATAGCTGCATGCACTGTTAGCTTTTTTAGTTAGTGCTGCCACCTCCTGTTCATGCTCACTTATTAGCTGCTTGATCCCATTTCAAAAAGAAAACACTGGTTATCATTTCAGTCTCATCAAATAATAACTTCTCCACTGAAAAAGTAATGATATTTTCCAATAGTCAGAAATGTAATCATTTTTATGTTCTACTGTGAATGAAATATTATGTATTGCGTTATTGACCCTTTCTTTTTTTTTTGAACGGGTTAGTGTATAATTCAGGTGGATAGCTGGGGAAATCAGGACTTCTTGAAGAAGGGAGGACAAAGCTCTTAGTGAAATTAGTAAGAAAAAGCTGATGTAACCATTAAAGTGATAACTTTCACTCTTCTCTTTTAATGGTGGAACTAGTCTCCCAACAAATTCTAGATGTCCACCTAAGCGACCAATCACACTTAGAAAAGTAAGATGTACAGATGCTTCCAAAATAGTATTTTTTTGAGGCAGTGAATAAAACAGGAAATTGACAGCATGGAAGGAAAAAGAAGCAGGAAATCAAGCGCAAATAAACACCTGGAATGAACAATTAAGTGCTCAAAAACATCGCTTGCTGCCCTCCAGACACTTCCCCCCAATATCCATCATCAGAAAAGAATTCACTGTGGAACGTGAAAAAACATGAATTTGTATTTTATGAATAAATAAATGGAAACCAGATACCTATTTTGATGTTGCTGAAGCAGAAGTTGTTTTTGGGTCTGTGAATCTATTTTCAATGACTGAAGTTCTTCTTCCACCTATTGTAAACAGATCACAATGCTAACCACTAAAGAAAAGAATGTATAAATGGTAGTTTTCCATGTGTAATTCCCTTCCTTTTGCTTCCACCTTCAACTGTGAAAATGTGCACGATACAGATTAAATTCCAGCAATAAAACCAATCTCAAGTTGGGGACGGCGTAAAAGGCTGGCATACCAGCAATCTGCCATCTTAACTGCAAAGCAGCATTTGTACCTCCTTATGCCATAACCTTTTCCTTAGGCCAGTTTAGATTGGAGCTCATGTTATTTTCAAAAATATTTTCTAAAAAAAAGAACACAGATTGTTTGAAGGAAAAGTAGCACTTTCTTCACATACCAGGACAACCTTTTCTTTGAGGTATGACACCTCTGAGTCTAAAACTTGCAGGACGTCAGCAAACGCTGTGCTCAAGTTGTGGATGTGTAGGCTAGTGATACTCTCGTGCTCATACAGTTTCTTGCCTGTGCTGTCTTCGTAGTCCATTAGGATGCCACGTAGTTCCAGAAGTACTTCCTCATGGCTGTGTACCATCTTTTTCAAATGCTCAGTTTGGCTATCAGCCTCCCTCAGCATCTCCTCCTGCAGTTGGTTGGCAGCTTCCAGCTCTTGAATAGTATGTTTTAGCTGTATTTTTACATTCTCTTGGCTCTGGGATTCCTTTTGTCTGAATTTAGAAACCAAAGAAATAATTTAAAAAATGGGATTTACATCACAGGTTTTTATCCTGACTGATAGATTTAATACCCATCTTGATTAACTGCTGCTGTTTACAACTACAAAATAAGCCATTTTCTAAACCAAGGTGCCATAGTGTCAGTCTTCATTCCTGAGGGCGAGTTTCTCACTTAGGAGATCTGGTGTGCCTCTCAAAGCCCACATATACACTCTGCGTAATACATCTGTCTAGCCCTTCATACCTGGTATCCTGAAGCACATCTCTTTCCAACTGCACTTCCATCAGTTTGGTCTGCAAATCAGCAATGATTCTTAAATTGATTTTCTGTTGTTCATGTAGCTCAGTAGTCTAAAGGGAAAAAAAAAACAACCAGCCATCCTAAACCAACCAGAATACTGAACACGTAACTTGAAAAAACAAGAGGCTGAGAGAAGCATGGGTATGGGAATCAAGAGGTTTGCAGGGGTATTTTTAAGTTTTATTGTTTGTTTTGGGGTTGTTTTTTTTTAATATTGCTCAGTTAATCAGCTAGTCACACTATGCTGCAGTAGACTGGCTATGCATGGAACACCGTTACAGGGATCGTGCCAACAACTTTATTACCCATTGCCTATTTTTGTCTGTCAAATGACATGTGGGAATCATGACGGCCAAGTACAATCTACAGCAGCCAAGAGGCTGCCCAAAATAGCACTGGCAAAAACTCAGCAATGACAAAAACAATGAAAGTTCATCTATACTTAAAAAGCTGCCCCAAATTTGCCACTCACTTCATTCAGCCTGTTCTGCACATCCCTACTTTCCTGCGAGTATTCTTCCAGAACATTTTCCACATGTTCTTTGCCAGCACTACTCATGTTTTTTTTCTCAAAATCAGTATGTATTTCACATTTGGAACAGAAGAGACTATTGGGTGGACTGCTACCAGTACTAGAGGCTGAGTTTTCCATCGCTGTGCTGAGATTGAAGGAAGCTAAAACATTCTGGTTGCCGAGACATGGGCTAGCAGCACCTGAAAGGCAGATAAATTAAGTGTTGAAACAAGAGTTGTTACACGAGAATAAGCAGTCATCTGTACCAACTGGGCATTAGTGCCCCTCAGTGCCTATCCATCCATAGTCAAACCTAGGAATCGTCTTTCCCAAGGACAACAAGCCCCGACAATTCTAGGGTTGCACACTGAGTGGGGAATGCCAGTGTTCAGAGGAGAACACTTCAAAACTGCTCTGCCTTGACCTTGGGCTCACGTCAAAAAGAGTCGTTGGAGGTGCAGGGCCTAAAGAAGATTAAACTTGAAACATGAACTTATGAGCACCCTTCTAAATCACATAGCAGTCTGCAATGTTCATACTGATTTACTCCCAAATTTTGTTCTGAAATCTGTTTAATGCTTGCTCATGCTAGGCATATTGCCACTTGGTGAACATTCCTCATGACTCAAAGAATGCATCATTGATTCCACTGGGAATTTGGTGGCTTCTTCGTGGACTTTCAGAGCCTCTTTTGTTTATCTTTTCAGTGCCTCCCTGCAGAATAGCACACGGAAACAGGTATTACATAGAAAGCAGGACTGAAGGCAGAAGAGTATCCAACTGCACTGCATCACAAATGCAACCTGAATAACTGAAAAGAGAAATGCAACCTGAATAACTGAAAAGAGAAGTGAAGCCAACTGAAAAGAGAAGCGAAACTAAGTAATTTATTCGGTAACGCTGTTGAATTTTCCTGGTTTGTACCTTCATTTGGCAATGCAGCACCGCATCTTCCAACTGCTGCAGCTCCACTGAGCTATCCTGTTTTGCCACTAGCAGGCATAATGTATAAAGTCCAAGCAAGTAAAATAACACTCCATCAAACAAACAGAACTAAATTGGTTTATCTTTTGAAAAGGGACTTCTTTTTATTTACACATCTTTTCTTCTGGCCAGTAAAATACTACCTTACTGACACAAAACTCTAACTGTATGGTCAATCAAACCCACAGAAATCTCTCAAATATTTCATTTGCAGGCATAATAAGAAACATCTCAGAAAACTTGTACAATCAGAGGAAGTTTTTGGTTATGTAAAACCTCGAGCACAGAAGAAAGGAAACCTGTGCCGATTCACACCATCTTATTTTATTGGAATCAATCAGGTAACAGATAATTTCCTACATTCAGGGGCAGGGGGTGGGGTGTGCAAAGAAAGTAGAAGAATAAGGAGGTAAAAAAAAAAGGTAAAAGGAATTTTCCTGACCAAAGGAGAAGAGACTATTATGCAAGTTTTGGCAGTTCACTGATAAGCTGCAAACAGAAGAAAGCTAAGAGGAAACATGAAGACAAAAAAGAGTTGAGGGACAAAGAGGCATCTGGAATTATGGAAAAATATTCTAAGTGGCAAGTCTACAGTTGAGGGAAGAATACAACATCAGCAAGGAAAGCAGCTCCCTGTCACTTAGCATCAGTACCGTTCTGTGTGCATAGCAGGACTGTGACATTCACAAACGACCCAATTACAACATGCACAGTTGATTTCTGTCCGCACAGCACTTTTTTTCAAAATGCAACAAGTCCCTGTGTCTATGCGCTGCACTTGTTATGCTGCCTCTCTGCATTTGTATTAATGCATCCCGATAAACCTGGATTTTCATTCGATAACATTACTGATGAAAAGGATTAGAAGACACAGATGCAAGCAGAGCTGCACAGCATGGGGCAAAGCATCCTAAGGAGTCTGTTACCCTGAAAGTGGGAAGAAGGGTCATCAGTTACAGGCAAGGGTGGAGGTTCTATCAACACTGCCCTGTTTTTGTGGAATATAACCTAAATGCATAAACAGTTTAAAAGAATTACTAGACAAATCACCAGGACTAATACATTTGATAGCTGGGACAGACATTCAGACTCAGTAAGTCTTTACATTCTAATCCCCTGAACACTGAGATACTGAAGTATACGAAGCAAAAATACCACTTTTTCCTGACCATTTTTCTGTGCATGTGCCACTACACACTGTTGCAATGAGCACAGTGGTGAGATGACACTTTGGTTTGATCCATCAGAGCCTCAGGGAGTCAGTAAATCAAAGCTTTAGAAAGAAAAACACCACCCCCGTTCTTCTCAGTTGGCCATTAATTTTCAAACTCGTTAATGATCCTTCTTGGGAGAAACTTTCAAATATTACATACACAACTGTGTATAAAAACCACTAAATCCATGCACCACCTTCTGGGGAAAAAAGAAATAAATCACCCAAAACAGTTAAATGACTGAATACCACAAGTATCACTTTTCCAATGCTGAATGATTCTGAATCTAATAGTAGGCAGAATACTGGACCCCTGCAAATCCATTATCAAAGGGCAGTATTATATCCTGCTATTTGTGCAGAGATCCCATCGCCAGCAGGAAGAACTCATTCCATTGTGGACAGAAATGAAGATATCACCCTGGCACACAAATTACAACTGATCAGTGCAATTCACCCTTCACTGTAGCGTGTCTTGGGCACCCTTATCCTTAAATTTTCTCTTCACATCTTTTCTGTCACATTAATATAACAGACTACACCTTAGGAATCTCTTGGCTCACATTTTCGGCGAGTGTACCGACAGATGGCAGGTATGGGAATTTCTCTAACAAAAAAACCCTGTGCGCTACCTTTAATTCCTGGATAGTCTCGCTCATCGTAACAGCACCTGTGAAGAGAAAGATCTGTCCTTATTTTCTAATATATTAATAATCAACTTCATGTAATAAAAATGAATTTTGCCCATCTAACTTTAATACTGCAGGAGGAACTAAAGGATATTGAAGAAGATAGTTTCTCTGCTTTTTCAAGTCCTACGCTTTATCCTGTCAGGATGAACACAGATGCAGGCTTTTATAAGTACTTATTAACATTGTCTGTTAAATTTTGCAACAACAATTAAATGTTAAATCGTATGCACTGTCACTTTCCTACAATGTTTCCAGATACAGAATTCTTCTACAAGAAACAGCGAAGGCAAGCTTTCTATAAACATCTCCCTTGACCTACGTAAGTTGTCTATCCCAATCTGCTCAATTAAGGCCAAACGCATTTTTTCCTCACAAAGTGCTTGTGGAGTTATGCCCAAAAGAAAAGTAAAACTAAGTCTGGGGTGAGCTCAAGGTGGGCAAGTCTAAACTTTTATGTCTTTAGTTTCGGGAGGGGGATTGTTACTAATGGCCCTTTGGGAACTAGTATGTGAAGCTTTACCTCAGGGGAAAAGGTAAAAAAAAAAGGAAAAATTAAGAAGTTATTACTCAGGGGTAGCTTTGAGCTGGATGGTATTTGATGGGGTTTTATTTGCATTCTCCTGGGTGATTAGTCCGCTGGAAGACACAGGACTACAATGTAAGTCAAGAGGTACCTGCAGTAGTACTTTCCACACCATGAAGAATTTTACACCCTCAATATACCCATTTCACTGAAAAAACCCACCGTGGGTGCTTTAATGGAGAAAAGTGGAGCCCTTTATCGCAGACTCCAAGCTCGAGTACCACAAATCCGTCCTTCACGTGAAAGTATTGCCTCCAACTCTCACAGAGCAGCCCCTTTAAGTTCAACTGCGCCACGACGACAAGGCCATCTTTCCTAAACCGGGACGGGCCATGTCATTCCCCCCGCCCGGATTTTCCGTGTGGCGACGGAAAGCGAGGCCGACGGCGGCAGCGGATCTCCCCGGCGGCGATAGCGGCGCGGGCCCTGTGGCGCGCCGACAAAATGGCCGCCGCATGCGGCCACCTGCCTTTCCGTGGCGGGAAACGAGGGGGCACTTGAGCGCCCCGACCGGCCTCTCCCGCCTGGGCAGGTCTGCTCCGAAGACCATTCTTGCCTTTATCAACTCTCCACACCTCGGCGCCGAGCGGCTTTTTACCTCAGCAGGACGCGCGCCGGTTATTGCCTCTCCAGAGAAACTGCTCCCTCACGGTGAGGGGAACCGACTCGCCCCTTCTCCAGCCTCCTCTGCGGGAAGGGGCCGTCCCGCGGCTGCGACCCGATCCCTCTGGGAGCCGCCCGCTTTATCTCAGCGCGGCCTCGGGGAACCTGTGGCGGAGAAGCCAGCAGCCCGGGCGCCGACCCCATTCCCTTCCCTTGCCGACCCTCAGCCTCAAAATGGCCGCTCAGATGTGCCCTCCTCAGGCTGTGGGCAGCGGAATTAAGGCGCAGGTGATTTTATGGCGCCGTGGTTGAGACTAGAAATAAAAATGCTCTCATACGGGACGGCCTGGGTGGTTTTCCTCACGGTATTTGTATTTGGTTAACAAGGTAGCACGTTTAGGGGGGTGACCATGAGCTGGCTGAAGGCAGAACTGGCGTGAGGGGGCTTCCTCCCCTGAGAGAAAAGCCCAGAGGGCCAAAAGCAGCTTCCCAAAAATCTAGTTCAGAAAGGAAAATTAAAATATTTTTACTTTTACACCACTGTCTTCAGAGATGAAATGTTTTTTTATTCACAAACGTAATTGCCTGACTAGTATTCTCAGCTCTCCGTGAGAGAGTGGGTGCAGTCAAGAGACAAACTTTACTTCAGCAAAGAAAACGGATGTGGCTAACTGTCCCATTTTGGATCTTTATTTCAGGAGTGAACATATAGATGCTACCTCTCTTCAAGTTACTGAAAGTAACAGCCGACAGCTTGTACCACACATTCCATGTTATAAGTCTTTAGGAACACGTGTATGAACTGGGCTCAAACCAAGTTTTCCGGTTCTCTGATGATCTTAAGTCAGAGCAAACTCAGAAGACAGACATATATGTTTATGTATTTAAATACCTGACTAGGAAGAAAACCACATAACCATTCCTTGAAGGAGAACACACCATTTTAATTTACAACAGAAAAAAAACATTCACCTAGTGCTAAAAGATAACCCTGAAGACAAAGGATGAAAGGTGGTTTTATGTGCACTACTTCAAAGTGAGGGAAGAAGACTAAGCGTTAACCGGCTGACAATAGAACTCTAGCCTCCACTCTCCCAGCTCCACCACGCTACAGAGTTGTCAGTGTATCAGCAGCAAAAAACACACGCAGAGGATGGGAAACGGCTCGAGGAAAGAAAGACATCAGAAAAAAAAAAGGCAGCACCGAAAAGATATATGTTTCCTCTATGCACAGAGAAAAGGGGCAACGGAGTTTATAGGTAAATACGCTATACAAGACCTTGAAGCCAGATTTCAATGCTGAGATTCTCAGATGTTAACAAAGCATGAAAAACTCATCCGCGGGGCGGCCCGCACCTACCTCCGACAGAGAGTGGTGAGGTTTGTTTCTGCTGTATTTTGGACGGTGCACTGAGGTTTTGCTCCTTGCTGTGGGGTTGGGAGAGGAGGGGGACACTGGTCGCTTCGCATTCGCGCCTGCTTTTGCCGGGCTGCGCATCCGGCTCCCAAACCCCTCCGGAGCCGTTGGGAGCCACCTGCCCCTTACCCCAGCCCCTTTGCCCGCCTCGGTAGCCTTGGGAACAAACTCCTCCTCTGGAGCCGATCATGTGCATGAGGGAGAGCCAATAAACGCCGCACCCCGTGTGTGATTTCTCCGCGAAGTGTCATTCAAAGTCCGGCTTCAGCGGGCAACTCGATACCTTTTCCCCGTCAGGGCCGTGGCGGGGTGCTTTCTGCGGAGAGTTACCTCTGTTGGCAACACGTGCCTTTTTTTGTCTGGTGTTTCGTGGGAGTCCAGATCTTGAGGACCCCAGCTTCTTTGCTGCTTCCCCCTGCCACTCCTGAAACACCAATTACACCCTAGGGATAGAATAACTCTTTTAGGCTGTAAATCCTGAATAACTTTTCTCCTAGTTTGGGAGTTTTTCGGAAGAAAAACCTAAGAGGCACCACAGTTGAGTAGGAGCCGTGCAGGGGGGATATAGCTGCAGAAGGAGGTAAGGGAGTAATTTGTGTCAGCAGAGGCTCTACTTCTAAAATAACTGGGCCATACCCACCATCTATTTCAGGTTTGGTTAAAGGTTAATAATGGCTTTAACTGTTAAATAATAATATTTGGGGGACACACACGCAGACCCTGAAATTAATCTGTCTGAACCTCCTGTGTTTCTTTATATGCCACATATCAAACATAAAAGTCTACAGAATTTGACCTGCTCTTTACAGGATGAGCTCAGAGATAGGGCTTTGTCATTACAGCTCGCTGCGATGTCTGGCCTTACAATAGGAGCATCTGGCCATGTGCCTCAGGTGACTTTAGCTGTAATCCATCTTGCAAGAAACAGAGATAAATACTACACAACTGTTCAATTAAATAAGGTGATGGTTGCCCTAAGCATTTTGTGCTTCCCTCTGTTTTTTTAAACTTTGTAACTGAGTCCCAACAAGGGAAAACACTTTAGATATTGCATAATAATACTGGATAATTATGGGTAATCATGGAATCTTTTATTAATGTGGTGTTAGAATGAGGACTTAACTTCGATGTCCCTGCTTTGTGGATCTCGGTAAGTTATTCCATTCAGAGTGCAAAATGGCCGTTTCTCTGGAAGGGCCTGTGGTAATATACAAAAAATCAAGGACTGTTATTGCTGAAGTGGCCTCAGTGTGGTTACAGTTATAATGCTTGCATAATAACAACTATATATTGTAAGGTTTTGGTGTTGTACTGTGATGACTCTTTGTTGATTCCTGGTTCCTGATCTGAACTCCTGTTTCAGCAGGGTGATTCTCTGTGCATTACATCAGATACGTGAAAATTCAGATGCACAGAGAAAATCTGCAATTCTGAGTTCAGATACTCTGAATTCACCTCCTTCAGCTGTGACAGCACTTGTGCTCTCCTTAGAGGGACAGATCTATTCCTCATCTTGGCTTGCTGCTTTTCAGTTTGCTTCGAGTGACTGAGGGACCCAGAGCTATTTTGTGCCAGAGGCAATGTTATATGGAGAGCCTTTTTTATATTCACCAAAGAAAAGTCTTTCTTTTCAGACTTCAAAAACAAGAGCCTTTTCCAACACAAAAAGGATGCAGATTCATGGATTTTGCAGCTTACTTCTGTTTCTCAGCTTTGGCTTAATGCGTGCTCCTTCCTGTAGTTTCTTCTTTTAGGTGCAAGACTAGTATTTTAGAGGGTTGAGTGGATGGATATGTTAAATTCAGCTCAAGCTGATTGGAGGCAAGCATAGAAAAGCCATATTTTCTATTTACTTGTTTCTAATTTATTAACAAAATAAACCTCAGGGGAATTCTTACCCCAGGAAGGAATGGTTCACTTCTTAAGGGATACTGGGCTGATTCAGAAGGGTTGTGTCTTTTGACACTTCTGTTTTGTTTTGTCTTACTGCAGATTTAGGTGAACAGCTTCAGGAGTCGGGGAGAGGAAGAAGCTGGGATGGCCACTGGTGTTTGAAGACCATCTATTATTATTTAAAATTCCTGAAGCTCTTCAGCTTATACATCCATGTCTGGATGAAAAAGAGAAGTTGTTCTGTGATAAAACCAGTGAACTAGGAAAAAGAAGCACTACTTTCATTTTTCAGCCTTTTCATGCTTCATGTATGACCATGAGCAAGTCACTTGTCCCCTCTGTTTGCATCTGTGAAAGATACAAAGACCCACATTTCTGTCCCTTTTGTCCACCTTGCCAATTTAAAATATAAATTCCCTCGAACAGGGCTGTTGCAAGCCCTTTTCTCGCTCGTAAGCAGTTTGTGCACAACTAGAAATACAAAAGACCACAAAAGCACGAGCGAACACGAGATGATCAGTGTCCCCCTTCTCATCCTGAACTTTTTGCCAACCTGCTTGCAATGACAATTTTCTGCCAAACACAACATATTGGGTAATCGGTTACACTTCTGCTCTTCTGATGTCCAACTCTGAGCCATTTTGGCATGTTACTTCTCCTCGGAAGTCCCTTAACTATAGATGAGGGCTGCTTTATTTCATAAAACTTCTCTTTAGAGATCAGCTGTGAATTTGCTTCCTTTGAACTTACAGGATATAACTAAACAGCAGGTAGATTTGAAGTAAGCATAATGTTTAATTCCCCAGCCAAAAAGGCAGTAACAGATGCGTACAAAATTTATGAGCTGAATTTCTTTTATTTGATTTCTAGGTTTACCTGTAATCTGACCTAGTGACTTGCCAGCTTAGGGAAGATCAGGTAAGGTAAGATCAATAACACCACTCTGAATACTTAGTAAAGATTCTGTTTCCTTTCTGAAAGGGAAAAGCATAGCAAATACCTATTAACTAAACTGAAATGTTTGCATTTAAATCAGTCAAGTAAACTTAAATTGTGACAAGTGATACTGCCAGCAGATGGGGGCGGTATTGCTCTGGTGAACTTGCAAAAGAAACTTGGAGTATTTGAAGGCATTTAGGGAAAGTCGGAGCAACGAGGCATCAAAGAGGCAACGCCTTTATTGATGATGAATGTCGGATTTGATTTGCAACTCTAAAAAGTGAAATCCATGGTAGTTTCTTCTGCTTTAACAGTGCAGTACTGGACAATTGAGGGAAACGGGTCTGACATGACTGTATTCCAAATTTATTCTGTCTTACACTGAAACGGTGCAAAATTTTGATTCAGCTATGTCATTCTGTATGGACCCACTGAAGCTGGGTCTCTTCTACTGCACCCCAACAGAGAGTCTCTCAGCTCTGTCCTGAGAGGAATTCCTCGTAGTAGAATTCCTTTCTTGTAGCAAACAACATTAAGATACTTGTGCATATCTTGCCAGAGACAAGATAAAAAAATAAAGTTTGTATTTAATACTTTGAAATGTTTACATGTAGGTGAATGGTGAATATTGCCTTAATTGTAGTCAGCACTGAAATCTTTCTAGGAAGAATTAGTTTTCAGCTGAAGCACAGCAATGCTCATCTGCATGTTGTTAATCCCACTTTCTTCATGAATAGTTGCTGTGTGTTATTAAGTTATCTTGCACTGGTTTTGTTTGCATTGCGTCTAGCAGGAAGTTAAATCCCACGTGTGGGGGCTAAAGTTGCTGCTATCTCTAGTGTTCCAAAAATCCTTTGGTTTCTTTGGGCATCGCTAAGAGGTTAGCATTGTGAGGATGGCCCAGACAGTTTTCTCGATGAGAAACGTATGAGTAACACAGATGAGAACTGGGTTCTGTGAGCACCTGACAGATTTTTAATTCCTCTGTGGAAGAAGAGCTTGCTGAGAAAGCAGCACAGTATCTGGCAGCCCTTTTTGGGTGACTGATTAAACTGTTTTCCTTAGCTGGCCATGGGTCTCCGATATATGCAAGCACCTGTATATGACCTTTTTAGCTAGCTGGATTAACAGTATAAAGGACTAGCAAATCTGGAGGTGGTAGGGGGATAAAGTCATGTACATGTAACGATGACAAAGTTGATGGAGTTATTGGCAAAAATGATGTTGGATTCAGCACCTGAAATGAACTGCAGCACTGGAGTACAGGAACAACCGTACCTCAGAAATTATGTTGATAACTGTTAATCATCAGCCACTGAGACACCATGAGAAATACTGCTATTACTGAAGTTCTGGTGTCTGCAGACATTAGATGTAGTGACCAACGTTTTGTGTTGAAAATTAATATAAGCCAAAGAAGTACCTTGGCTTCTTAACAGGCTGGCATGTTCTTACACAGTCTTAAATAGTTCTGATGGCCATGGATAGGAGGATGTATGGTCCCAAGAGACAGCTCCTGATAGAGCCTCAGCCTATCTGTAGAAGGCCTGAGGAGGGACAGAAATGAATTGTTCTTTGCGGTGACTTGGGATGAGGGTTTTTGCAGTGAAACACTAGGAGTGTAAAACTACAGACATCTGATTTGAGCCGGGCTAAAGGGTGAGTTCTGGGTAATAGCAATCTGTGAGCCTGACCAGGATGTGAAGCTAATGAAAACTAATGAAACATAATGAAAACTAATGAAAACTCCTAAAAAAAGGAAGGAAGTAGAGGGGACAAAGCTCAATATAAGCAAGGGTTGAGGATCATCTACCATGAAAAATAAAGGGAAGGGCCTCTTTTCGGCATTCCCCTTCATGGCTATAGGGAATGAGAGCTGGGACACATGGGGCAAATAGAAGGCTCTGGGGAAACTGTAAAGTCTTAAAGGGGATGGGAATGGGGCGGCATGAAGGGCATGAACAAATGCAAAGATTTCTGGTTTTAGAGTCTCAGCTTCAAAGCTTTTCCCCCACAGTCCATTATGAGTTTGTTAACACAAGATCTTCACAGCTTTCAAAGCATGAAGGAGAAACTGCACATGCCAGGCACTGTAAGATCGAAAATGTGTGCACCTTAGAGGCATAGGCACTGCTATTTATTTACTTAGCTATGCCACCAGGAAAGGGAGTGGTCTGTGGGCTACCCTCTCTATCATCGTGTTCAAGGGCGGACAAAAATGAGAAAATATTTTTAACACCTTCAGTGATACATTCTGTCAACACCTGTTTAAGTGATGAGTCAAATGCCTAAGCTTACATACATATATGCAAGAACAGATGCACCCATATCAATAAGTTCTACAGTAGTCATTGGTGACTGCCTACATTAATAAAAGTGTCCTATGTTCCTAGTGTTATTTCTTATTCCATATACTGGGAAAGCATTGGCTTTTTATGACAATGTAAATGGGGGAAAGAAATATGTCCAGGGGAGTTGGTAGA
Source organism: Phaethon aethereus (assembly GCF_964289735.1). Lineage (NCBI taxonomy): Eukaryota > Metazoa > Chordata > Aves > Phaethontiformes > Phaethontidae > Phaethon > Phaethon aethereus. The sequence continues at coordinate 2,482,977 of NC_138578.1, forward strand.
CTCTGTGTGGAGGAAAAGCACTTTATGAGAGCAAAGTTAGTAGCAGTGCTCTGCTGTGCTGATTTGGAACAGGTCCATTGTATTTTCAGCAACTGGCAGTTTGGATTGTTACAATTCCTTGGCAAGTACAATAGCAAGATGGTGGTTTCCGGGGGCATAATAAAGGGGTGAGCTCCAGCTTTTGGACACTGCTTTTTATAATTACATGCTTGATGTGCACAATTGGGCAGCACTGCCTTCCTTGCCTTAATCCATCTCTCCCTCTCTCTCTCACTTCCTCACCCTCCCTCATAGCAGCAGTAGCTGCTGCAGCTTTGGCAGATCGTCGCAGAGAGCACAGAAAAGGAAGAGAGCTCAGCTATCGTCTTAAGATTTTTCCCAAAGGATTAATTTCACCTGCTTCTCCAGTTTTCCTGATAGACTTTTTTGCATTTTTAATCCAATAAGTGTGGAGTTATTTCACATTTTAAGCCCCTCTAAACTGTTTTAGGAATGGACTTTCTCTCTCCTCCTCCCCCAGCCTTTTTTTTTTTTTAACAAGTCAGAAAATTGTGAAGTAAGCGGACAGAGTAACTGAGAGCGCGAGAGGGAGAAGACGCTTCCATTCTTTTAGTGCAGTGGGCTGAGGCAAAAAGGCCATTGTAATGGTAAATCGCACACAGAAAGGAAGAAAAGACTGATAATCAATCACAAATGAAGCATTCGTTTGGATTTTGGCAATTTGCTGGCCACGGGCTTTTAAATCTGTAAACTTTTTTTTTCTTTTTTTGCCCACATCTTTAAAAGCACAAGTTCGATAGACCAAAGACAGGAAGAGAAATCTTTACAAAGCTATCGTGCCCAGAATACCTGGGAATGGGGAAAGCGCGGTGCTGAAACGCCAGTAAAACGTCGCAATTCGGAAGGAGAAACAGCATGCTGAAATGTTGATGGGAACCATTTTTAACCCATCACCTTGGACTCCATCTCTGAAGAAAAATTTTCTGTCTCAGCCTGTTCTTGTTTCATGTATTCAGGGATGACTTGTGGTGGACTTCTGCGGAGGTTAATTTCCAACTTCGTTGTCCTGTGATTGCCTGAGTGGGTTTTTTATTTGACTGAGTATGTGATAGGACAGATGAGGATGTTAGACAATATTAACACCAGCATATCATCTTCAGAGTCCAGTGTTACCCATAAAGGAAGATACATCTACCTGGAGGCACTGCTTCAAGGAGGCGCTCCATGGGGATTCACACTGAAAGGCGGACTGGAGCATGGGGAACCATTAATCATCTCAAAGGTATTTTTCTTATTTTAAATGAAATGCAAACAAGTTAGGAGTGGTGCCCAATTTAAAGGGGAAGAGTTGTAAAATAACACTGAAACGTTATATTTGATGCTGTATTTGGCTTGGTTTTGAAAACTGTTGAGCACCTATTCAAGTCAGTAGGTTTGCTCAGGAGCTACGTATTTGAGAAACACATGAGAGCTCTCGGCATTGTTTAACTACCGAAGTGCAGGTTTTGTACCAGAGGAAGTGTCTTGGCTTGCAGATATTGGCTGTATTTATTTTACTACTATGAATGGCAGTGAGTGGGGGACTCTCAGGAAGTGATCTTGTGTCATGAAGTCACAGCATATCTGAGCGTGTTCAGTAATCTGTCAGCACCTCTTCTGAAGATAAAAGAAAGAAAGGGCTTTAAGTCACATGATGTGATGCTGACTAATTAAAGTGTGTGTCTGGAAACAGAATAATAAATACTTGTACCTATTTGGTATGTGTAGATAGTATGTTATGTTAGCCATTTTCTCACCCTATGTACTCTCTACTTACTAAATATCTATTAAGTATGGTACGCCTTCAAGATTTTTATTAGATTTTTATTATTTTAATTATTCACAATTGAGTATTGTCAACAGTCAACTAGTAGTAGATATTTTGAGCGGGGAAAAAAGGGAGAAAGAGTTCCTCATTCTCATCAGAACTAGGCTGTTAGAAGTACACAGGTACTTTAAGATGCTGATACTGAAGGCAACGGACTTTCAAAAGCATCAAATTGAATCTATGAATACCTAAAATATGTTTGGCCTATGGCCCTATCACTGTTTTGTAAATAGTATTTATGTAATTCTGAAATTTTACCTGTGGTGGCTCTTAGCGATATTTCTTCTCTGTGTCATCTGTCTGGTGCATTCTGCTTGTTTATAGCATGCATTTATATAGCAAGCTGCAAGGTGTGATATGTACTTATGTCTAATCTTACTCTTTCCTGTAAACTGGGACATGTGGGGAATTCAAAGGATCAGAACCAATGTGGGCTAAAAGAAAATGCTGATACTCAGGATCAATGTTATTTGCATCCTGCAACTCACTACGCAGAGTCACATGGAGACTGTCAGTCACTTGAATAGTTCACCTGAAATAAATTATTTGTAATTAGTGCATCTACATGTTGAAAGTAAAAAAGGGGGGCTTCCCTAACAGTTCTTTCATCATAAAGGGATTTTAGAAATTTCACGTAACCATCTTTTTTGCAGGACCTTCTCAGAGATAGTTTGGCATAGCCACATAAAGCAAAACTAGCCTCATTGAAATGGTGTTATATTTTTTCATTTTATAAACATGAGGGACTAACACTTCAGTCAGGTGGTTCACTTCTATTGGTACTGTTCTGCATTTGTGAGGAAGAGGTTTCTTTTTGCTTTGACATTCTTCTGTGATGTAAAAAGTGCCACCCCCCCTTTTTTTTTCTTTTTTTTTTAATTGGGGGCAGGGAGGCAGAGAGGAAGAGAGATGGCTCTGGCTGCTGAACATTAATTAATCTATGGGATTTGGTTTCCACAACAACCAGGCCCCTTAATGTCAAACATGCCTGGAGTGTGCATAGTGCCACTGGGAGCTGTATGACTTGTGCCTGCCTTTCGTGAAAAAACACTGCAAAAATGTGGTGGGTTTTTTTTGGTTGTGTTTTGTGGGTTTTTTTTAAACTTGTAGTTACTGCCTGGTTTGTGCTGCGAGTGTTAGCGTTTTGTTGTTTTGCTCATGCATCGCTGATGCAGAGCTAGAGAATAGCTTGCATGTGAAAGCTGTGCTTTCTGGAATTCATGCAGCACCTATAGCTGTTTCCTGGCTTCCAGTTTCAGCTGAGAAATTCCTCTTGTGTTTGAATTCACTATGTGCTTTTCAGAATTAATTGCATATTAGCCATTTAGCTAATTCAGTATTCTTCTTCTGATTATACTCTGAAGGAATGAGGAATTGTGGGGAAATGATAAACTGAATCGTGTTACAGGTTAAATTCTGTACTTCCACAAGAGTACTTAAAGAATCATAGAATGGTTTGGGTCAGAAGGGACCATTAAAGATTGCACTACTCAAGCAGGTATGCACTAGGAATGATCCGATAACAGTTCTAAATAATATTACCTATAAATATCAGAAAATGTCGATGTCAGTTTTTCATTTCTGTTCAGTCACAATTAAGGTAGGAGTTTTATTTCTGTTTTGGCTCCCTATTCTGTTTTGGCAGATACATTATATTTATGTCCACTTAACTGTCTGTTTGCATTGACAGAGTGGTGTTAAATGGCCTTAGTGTAAACAAAAATGTAGATTTCAGCAAATATTTAAGCTGGTATCCATGAAATCTTTCAACATGACTTAAAACAGTCAAAATAACCTTGATGTATTGTTACAGAACACTAGACAGGTAACAAATCTGTTTGAATGCAGTAGTTCTTTCTAGCCATCAGGAACTGATGCTCATTTGGGACCCACAAGTATTGGCCTGTCTCAGCTTCAGACCAAAGGCTGTGATGGAAGTTAAAAACCGAGATGAGTGAATTTACAAAAGGCCCAGATGGACACAGCCCTGTGCAGTTCTTGGAAAGACAGGTTTTTCTACCAGTAATATGCCAAGAAATTACCCAAAAGCAATGAGGGGAACAGTTGGCAGTGTAAGTTGCAAAAACCAGACCTATATTTTCAGCTGGTAGAAGGGGCTGTTTTAGCAATCTGCTTACCACAGTTTTAGTATCACCTTCAAAATACGAACTAGTTATCTACCGCCTTTCAGTAAAAGTCCCTTTGCTGTATAGATGTATTGCTGGGCTTCTATGCAACAAGACAGGCAGATTTCTCAGTGTGTCTGTGGTTGAGTGCACAGATAGGCACACGT